>NC_034194.2:33991583-34635333 GCF_002021735.2 Oncorhynchus kisutch | reverse complement strand
ATATCTGTAGCCTGCAGCACTGGTCTTTAATAATAGGAAATGAACACATTAATCACCCTGTAGCAGTCATCCACCACGGAAGGAGCCAAGCACAGGATCCAATCTGCAGTCCAAGAAAATCACCTTCTATTCATTCAGAAACCTTAGAAAGCCTATCTCACACCGAGCCAGGAAAAATGAACTGTCTTATCGAATATAATTTAATATCCTAAAAAATGTGAACAAGTGCCGTTCACAACAAAGGCTATCAGGACCACAAGTCTTAAAGTAGCAGTGAGATCAAAGCTAGTTCTTATCCACACTCACAGTTGTGTTGTGTTTGGTCAATTATCACCCCCACAGCTACCACAGTAGAAACAGTGGTAAGGAACCACAACAAATCCACAAGATTTGCCCAGGGAGGTAGAGTGAACGAAACTAAGGTGGAGTCCATTCAAAAACATGAGTCACACTGCCACCTATCTGTAGACCACGTCCTGCAGAGGGCGAGAGGCATGAAGTCAGACTTCCCAGCCACTGCCTTTATCGAAAGATCACAGTAAGTACACAGGAAAGGAGAACTTTCAAATGCAGGTGTTTACTTTTAGTGCTGGCAATCCATAAGACACCTATCTGGAGCAAGAAGAAAGAATACATGCTCAGCTGAATATTGGTGGGATAATGGTGAGTTCAATCAGAGTGAGATTACATTAAGTGAGCACGGGTGAGGTGTGCACCTAAACGGCTAGGTGTAGCAAGGAAACCTCAATCAGTAGATTTTCAGAGGTGAGGTAAGTCTCTTGCTAGCAGCGTTAGAAATAAAGCTAAAGCCAAATCACTTCTGAAAGGTTCCCTGAATGATACAAACGACAATACTACTTACCTCACCACATTACAATACACTTATAAAAGTATTTCATATTTCATGAAAATCCCACTAAAATCCCAAAAGTATTACAGGGAGTTTGACATTATTATGCATTGCTCTACATTGTGTTATGTACAGTATGTGTTATGTACAGTATGTGTTATGTACAGTATGTGTTATATACAGTATGTGTTATGTACAGTATGTGTTATGTACAGTATGAGTTATATACAGTATGTGTTATATACAGTATGTGTTATGTACAGTATGTGTTATGTACAGTATGTGTTATATACAGTATGTGTTATGTACAGTATGTATTATGTACAGTATGAGTGATGTACAGTATGTGTTATGTACAGTATGTATTATGTACAGTATGAGTTATATACAGTATGTGTTATATACAGTATGTATTATGTACAGTATGAGTTATATACAGTATGTGTTATGTACAGTATGTGTTATGTACAGTATGTGTTATGTGAAGTGTGAGTTATATAAAGTATGTGTTATGTACAGTATGTATTATGTACAGTATGTGTTATGTACAGTATGTATTATGTACAGTATGTGTTATGTACAGTATGTATTATGTACAGTATGAGTTATGTACAGTATGTGTTATGTACATTATGTGTTATGTACAGTATGAGTTATGTACAGTATGTGTTATGTACAGTATGAGTTATGTACAGTATGTGTTATGTACAGTATGAGTTATGTACAGTATGTGTTATGTACAGTATGTGTTATGTACAGTATGAGTTATGTACAGTATGTGTTATGTACAGTATGTGTTATGTACAGTATGTGTTATGTACAGTATGAGTTATGTACAGTAAGTATTATGTACAGTGTGTGTTATGTACAGTATGTATTATGTACAGTATGAGTTATGTACAGTGTGTGTTATGTACAGTATGAGTTATGTACAGTATGTATTATGTACAGTATGTATTATGTACAGTATGAGTTATGTACAGTATGTGTTATGTACAGTATGTGTTATGTACAGTATGAGTTATGTACAGTATGTGTTATGTACAGTATGAGTTATGTACAGTATGTATTATGTACAGTATGTATTATGTACAGTATGAGTTATGTACAGTATGTGTTATGTACAGTATGTGTTATGTACAGTATGAGTTATGTACAGTATGAGTTATGTACAGTATGTGTTATGTACAGTATGTATTATGTACAGTATGTGTTATGTACAGTATGTGTTATGTACAGTATGTATTATGTACAGTATGAGTTATGTACAGTATGTATTATGTACAGTATGTGTTATGTACAGTATGTATTATGTACAGTATGAGTTATGCACAGTATGTATTATGTACAGTATGAGTTATGTACAGTATGTGTTATGTACAGTATGAGTTATGTACAGTATGTGTTATGTACAGTATGTATTATGTACAGTATGTGTTATGTACAGTATGTGTTATGTACAGTATGTATTATGTACAGTATGTGTTATGTACAGTATGAGTTATGTACAGTATGTGTTATGTACAGTATGTGTTATGTACAGTATGAGTTATGTACAGTATGAGTTATGTACAGTATGTATTATGTACAGTATGTGTTATGTACAGTATGTGTTATGTACAGTATGTATTATGTACAGTATGAGTTATGTACAGTATGAGTTATGTGCAGTATGTGTTATGTACAGTATGTATTATGTACAGTATGAGTTATGTACAGTATGTGTTATGTACAGTATGAGTTATGTACAGTATGTATTATGTACAGTATGAGTTATGTACAGTATGTGTTATGTACAGTATGAATTATGTACAGTATGTGTTGTGTACAGTATGTATTATGTACAGTATGTGTTATGTACAGTATGTGTTATGTACAGTATGTATTATGTACAGTATGTATTATGTACAGTATGTGTTATGTACAGTATGTATTATGTACAGTATGTGTTATGTACAGTATGTATTATGTACAGTATGAGTTATGTACAGTATGTGTTATGTACAGTATGTGTTATGTACAGTATGAGTTATGAATGTACACTTTAAACACCGAAACAGGAGCACCAGATATTCCCATATTGTCCCAATAACAAATCTTTCCTCCAAATAGCAATTTCTAGTTTTTCCTTACACCTTTTAATGAATTGCTAAATATTTGCCAACAATGTTTATCCCAAATGCTACAAAACATTAGTGCCGTAAGTCCATATTTAGGATTGCGTGTATATCTACGCTTTCTACTGTCAGTAAGGATCTGGTTGGTCATTAACCATTCAATGTGCTGGGATGTGTTTTCTCCTCCCTTGGGGAATTGTGGGCTAGAAGCCAGCCAGCTCATTAAGGGTCCTTTGGAGCATTTTAATTGTTAATCCTAAACAAAGACTGTTGGTCTCTGTGGCCACTTTTGTTGTGGGCCACGTCTCAACTATGCATGTGCGTGTGCATGTGCGTGTGTGTGTGTGTGTGTTGCTCTGCACCATGTCACCCCTCTTCAATAAATATCTAAAGTGGAAGTGGAGGGACTGATAGGATTATCCAAAGTCCACTCATTTAGAGGAAGTCTGTGTGGTGTATAGAGTATTATAAACTGGGTGGTTCGAGCCCTGAATGCTGATTGGTTGAAAGCCGTGGTATATAAGGCCGCATACCACAGGTACGATAAAACATGTATTTTTACTGCTCTAATTACGTTGGTAACCAGTTTATAATAGCAATAAGGCACCTCGGGGGTTTGTGGTACGCGTAGTGTTGTGCATAAGAACAGCCCTTAGCCGTGGTATATTGGCCAAATACCACACCTCCTCAGGCCTTATTGCTTATATATACCTACTGTTAAAGAACTGTGCAAAACAATGTAGCTAGATGTACTCTCATTAATTGCTGTGTGGATCTGTATATGTTAAGGCTTTTCTAATAGCAGAAGTAGGGTTTGCAGTGTCCACCTACCTAACTAGGCATAGCTTTAGGGAGGAGCTCATAGGCCTATTAAAATCCTTATTCATTTCAATAGATTGTTAAACCACGTGACGACCGTTATAAAACTGTGTTATAAAACTGTCTTAACCTCAACAGTTCACCTTTCACACAATCAATCATGTTTAGCACTGCGTGTTAAAAGACTTGGCAAAATATTTGACTTGAGGATGTTTCATCGTAATGTTGTAGTTGGGAGGTGCATTTAAGAGATATACTTAATAGGTCATAATGGTTTTCTACCTCTGGCATGTTCATCATTGGCATAAATTCTGATACTTGAAAACTACACTAGTGTTTGTCACCTCAGTAGCCTGAATGTTATTGTAGAGCCTCCTGCTGGCTATGTTGAGGCAGCACAATCTACTGTCCAGCAGCTAGACAACACCACCTATTGGGCATATGACAGTATTACTTAACAATTATTATTATTAATTATTATATTTTTTTACCGTTACCAGGCAAGTCAGTTAAGAACAAATTCTTATTTTCAATTTGGGCCTAGGAACAGTGGGTTAACTGCCTGTTCAGGGGCAGAATGACAGATTTTTACCTTGTCAGCTTGGGGATTTGAACTTGCAACCTTTCGGTTACTAGTCCAACGCTCTAACCACTAGGCTACGCTGCCGGTGTTGTCCTATACATCAGCCTAGAGCACAACATAAACAATCTGCTAAAAACAGAGAACTTTTTAATAACTAAAGCAGAAAAATAACTCAATAAAAGCACCAAGGTTTGTATTTGTATTTATTATGGATCCCTATTAGTTCCTGCCAAGGCAGCAGCTACTCTTCCTGGGGTTTATTATGGATCCCTATTAGTTCCTGCCAAGGCAGCAGCTACTCTTCCTGGGGTTTATTATGGATCCCTATTAGTTCCTGCCAAGGCAGCAGCTACTCTTCCTGGGGTTTATTATGGATCCTATTAGTTCCTGCCAAGGCAGCAGCTACTCTTCCTGGGGTTTATTATGGATCCCTATTAGTTCCTGCCAAGGCAGCAGCTACTCTTCCTGGGGTTTATTATGGATCCCTATTAGTTCCTGCCAAGGCAGAAGCTACTCTTCCTGGGGTTTATTATGGATCCCTATTAGTTCCTGCCAAGGCAGCAGCTACTCTTCCTGGGGTTTATTATGGATCCCTATTAGTTCCTGCCAAGGCAGCAGCTACTCTTCCTGGGGTTTATTATGGATCCCTATTAGTTCCTGCCAAGGCAGCAGCTACTCTTCCTGGGGTTTATTATGGATCCCTATTAGTTCCTGCCAAGGCAGCAGCTACTCTTCCTGGGGTTTATTATGGATCCCTATTAGTTCCTGCCAAGGCAGCAGCTACTCTTCTTGGGGTCCAGCAATGTTTTTTAATTTTAAAAAAACCATTACAATACATCCACAACAGATTTCACAACACACTGTGTGCCTTCAGGCCTCTAATCCAACACCACATATCTACAATTCAAAATACATGTGTACATGTGTGTATAGTACGTACATGTTATCGTATGTATGTATGCTATGTTATCGTATGTAGGTCTGTGCCTATGTTTGTAATGCTTCTCTTAGGAAGGTATCTCAATCCCACTGCCTACATGCTGCCTATTTTCTTACAGTCTAGCGACTCCAGACCCATATTTGTGCACATTTCACAGTGCTTGCTGCCTTTATTCAGGCTTCAGAATGAAGTGGCACTCTGATTATGTTGCCCTGCTGACACCAGTGAGAGCCAATCAAATGCTTAAACCCCAGTGCCAGTCTCTCTTCAGGGCAAGAAGGCAAAGATGCTGCTTGGCTCACTGGCCATGTCAGTGGCACATGCCCTAATTAGGTAAATGGGGAGCATAGTGTCACTGTCCTGCCATGTTGGGTCTGTTTGAGTGAGTGTAAGTTAATAACATAGGGTTGTGAGGATGTGAGGATTGTCATTTTGTGTCAGAGTCTTGTTCAAATTTTGTAATATGTTAATTGTTGCTTTCCACAGCATGTATGGTTGATAAGTGCATAGCTGAGCGTGAATTTGAACTGGGTTCAATGTAGAAATGATTTGACAAATTGGGGACAGTGGGGTAAGTTTATCTATTTTGACATTCAGCATCACTCCATCAAGGGAAATATAGTATTCTTCTAACAAAGATTTCTACATATAAACTCATAAACTCAAAATAGTATAGTCCCTTTTTCAGGACCCTCTTTCAAAGATAATTCATGAAAATCCAAACAACTTCACAGATCTTCATTGTAAAGGGTTTAAACACTGTTTCCCATGCTTGTTCAATGAACCATAAACAAATAATGAACATGCACCTGTGGAACGGCCGTTAAGACACTAACAGCTTACAGACAGTAGGCAATTAAGGTCACAGTTAAGAACACTTAGGACACTAGAGAGGCCTTTCTACTAACTCTGAAAACACACAAAAAATTATGCCCAGGGACCCTGCTCATCTGCGTGAACGTGCCTTAGACATGCTGCAAGGAGGCATGAGGATTGCAGATGTGGCCAGGGCAATAAATTGCAATGTCCGTACTATGAGACGCCTAAGACAGCGCTACAGGGAAACAGGACGGACAGCTGATCGTCCTCGCAGTGGCAGACCACATGCATCAACACCTGCACAGGTTCGGTACATCCGAACATCACACCTGCGGGACAGGTACAGGATGGCAACAACAACTGCCCAAGTTACACCAGGAACGCACAATCCCTCCATCAGGGCTCAGACTGTCCACAATAGGCTGAGAGAGGCTGGACTGAGGGCTTGTAGGCCTGTTGTAAGACAGGTTCTCACCAGACATCACCGGCAACAACGTTGCCTATGGGCACAAACCCACAATATCAACGCTGTGCATTACAGGGAAGACATCCTCCTCCCTCATGTGGTACCCTTCCTGACATGACCCTCCAGCATGACAATGCCACCAGCCATACTGCTTGTTCTGTGCGTGATTTCCTGCAAGACAGGAATGTCAGTGTTCTGCCATGGCCAGCGAAGAACCCGGATCTCAATCCCATTGATACATCTGGGACCTATTGGATCGGAGGGTGAGGGCTAGGGCCATTCCCCCCAGAAATGTCCAGTACCTGGCAGGTACCTTGGTGGAAGAGTGGGGTAACATCTCACAGCAAGAACTGGCAAATCTGGTGCAGTCCATGAGGAGGAGATGCACTGCAGTACTTAATGCAGCTGGTGGCCACACCAGATACTGACTGTAACTTTTGATTTTGTTCAGGGACACATTATTCCATTTATGTTAGTCACATGTCTGTGGAACTTGTTCAGTTTGTCTCAGTTGTTGAATTTTGTTATGTTCATACAAATATTTACACATGTTAAGTTTGCTGAAAATAAACGAAGTTGACAGTGAGAGGACGTAATTTTTTTGCTGAGTTTGTTTCAGGATGTTGTGTATCCCTTGAAATAATCAGAATTCATGTAAACATAACAGTTTTGGAAAACACAGCTTGCCCCAAAATAGTGGTCTCTTGGCACAACTTCCCCTGAGTATGGGGTAAATTGACGAACCTTAATGAAATATTACCACTACCTTTTCAAAACCATGTTTATCTTTATTTCCCAAACAGTCTTTTAATAATATTAAACATATTTTATCAAATCAAATCAAATCAAATTTATTTATATAGCCCTTCGTACATCAGCTGATATCTCAAAGTGCTGTACAGAAACCCAGCCTAAAACCCCAAACAGCAAGCAATGCAGGTGTAGAAGCACGGTGGCTAGGAAAAACTCCCTAGAAAGGCCAAAACCTAGGAAGAAACCTAGAGAGGAACCAGGCTATGTGGGGTGGCCAGTCCTCTTCTGGCTGTGCTGGGTGGAGATTATAACAGAACATGGCCAAGATGTTCAAATGTTCATAAATGACCAGCATGGTCGAATAATAATAAGGCAGAACAGTTGAAACTGGAGCAGCAGCACAGTCAGGTGGAAGTTGAAACTGGAGCAGCAGCATGGCCAGGTGGACTGGGGACAGCAAGGAGTCATCATGTCAGGTAGTCCTGGGGCATGGTCCTAGGGCTCAGGTCAGTTGAAACTGGAACAGCAGCATGGCCAGGTGGACTGGGGACAGCAAGGAGTCATCATGTCAGGTAGTCCTGGGGCATGGTCCTAGGGCTCAGGTCCTCCGAGAGAGAGAAAGAAAGAGAGAAGGAGAGAATTAGAGAACGCACACTTAGATTCACACAGGACACCGAATAGGACAGGAGAAGTACTCCAGATATAACAAACTGACCCCAGCCCCCCGACACAAACTACTGCAGCATAAATACTGGAGGCTGAGACAGGAGGGGTCAGGAGACACTGTGGCCCCATCCGAGGACACCCCCGGACAGGGCCAAACAGGAAGGATATAACCCCACCCACTTTGCCAAAGCACAGCCCCCACACCACTAGAGGGATATCTTCAACCACCAACTTACCATCCTGAGACAAGGCTGAGTATAGCCCACAAAGATCTCCGCCACGGCACAACCCAAGGGGGGGGCGCCAACCCAGACAGGATGACCACAACAGTGAATCAACCCACTCAGGTGACGCACCCCTCCAGGGACGGCATGAGAGAGCCCCAGCAAGCCAGTGACTCAGCCCCTGTAATAGGGTTAGAGGCAGAGAATCCCAGTGGAAAGAGGGGAACCGGCCAGCGATCACAGGCTTAACACCTAACAAACACTTTGTATTTTTAATATAGGCCTGACCCTGTTGTCTTATATCCCATCGAGAATTACTTACATTACCCCTGGGAAGAAAACACATGCTCAACTTGCCATTGGCTCAAACATTTGCTTAACTTACCCCAAGGCAAAAAAAGTTTGACTATACTTCATGCTAGGTTCAGGGCCTCATATTGAAGCTTATAGAGACCCCAACTGATGTATATAACAATCTTAATAGTGGTGTGTGTGAGCTCAACTTTTTCCTATTCTCAAAAACTCTACATTACGCTGATTATACATCAAAGTATTTTTACTTAAGTACTTTCCAACACTGCACATTAATCTCAGGTAAGTGTACACCTCTTGGAATTATTTATCATAATGGTATAGCTTTACCTGAAATTCAGAGGTTATTTTTGATCACCACAGATTCATTCAAACATTATTGAGCTGAGTTGAATAAATCATACATTGATAGATGCACCTGCTGGGCAGAACTTTGCACTTTGACCACAAGGAATCTATTTTCTTCTCATCATCATCATCATCATCATCATCATCATCATCATCATCATCATCATCATCATCATCATCATCATCATCATCATCATCACCATCATCAGCAACATCAACACCATCGACACAATCATCTTCATCACCATCCTCATCATCATCACCATCGACATGACCACCATCATCATCATCGTCATCATCAACACCATCAACACAATTATTTTCATCATCACCATCACCATCCTCATCACCATCACCATCGACATGACCACCATCATCATCAACACCATCAACACAATCATCTTCATCATCACCATCATCATGACCATCATCATCATCACCATCATCATGTGTACTTTCCCCACTGTGATTAGCACTATGCAAGCTTAGTTGACATTTGGATTTGAGGTATTCTGAAGTGTGATAAGCTTTTTAATGAAAGTCCATTGTTCTGTGTAGTGTGTGTGTTCATGTAGAATACGAGAGAGAGGTGTACAAGATGGATCCACCACAGTGCACCATTCTCCCAACATAGGAGGAGCTGTCCATGGTGCTGAAATAACTTGACTTATATCCAGTTCAAAGGGTTCTCATATTCGCTGTTCTGCTACGCTCACGCCAGTATACATCCATGTAGTTACAATTACAATATTACAGTACATTTTTAAGTCATAAATTCATTGTCTATATTGGTTTCCTACTTTATCTCGGTCAGTTCTCGTAGGCATAACTCTTGGAGGGAGACCATCATTCACATTCAGACCATTCTATTGTGTATCTCTCAGGATGGCCAGAAGATGGCATGCTCACCTGCTCTCCTCTCCCACTGGAAGACATTGTCATGGCATGGACTTGGAGATGGTTCCTGCACTCTCTTTCTGAGAGCATTCCCAAAGTTTGTCTTCAATCAACAACACCACCTCTCAATGTCAGCCAATGAACATGACTACAACTCTACAGGACAAAAGTAAAGCCCCTTACTGCAGGTGTATGATCAGTACAGTCATGGAGGTAAATCAGAACTGGACTTCATGAGAATGTAATCCATGAATCATGACACAGTAACAGTGGTGGGAAAAGTACTCAATTATCATACTTGAGTAAAAGTAAAGATACCTTAATGGAACATTACTCAAGTAAAAGTGAAAATCACCCAGTAAAATACTTCTTGAGTAAAAGTAAAAAACAATTTGGTTTTAAATATACTTGAGTATCAAAAGTTAAAGTATAAATAATTAAAAATTCATTATATTAAGCAAGCCAGACGGCACAATTTTATTTTTATTTATTTATTTACGGATAGCCGGGGGCACACTCAAACATAATTTACAAATGATGCATTTGTGTTTAGTGAGTCCACCAGATCAGAGGCAATAGGGATGACCAGGGATGTTCTCTTGATAAATGTTGATGAGTACTTTTCGGTGTCAAGGAAAATGTATGGAGTAAAAAGTACATTATTTTCTTTAGGAATGTAGTGAAGTAAAAGTTGGCAAAAATATAAATATTAAAGTAAAGTACAGATACCCCAAAAAACTACTTAAGTAGTACTTTAAAGTATTTTTACTTAAGTACTTTCCAACACTGCAAATTAATCTCAGGTAAGTGTACACCTCTTGGAATTATTTATCATAACGGTATAGCTTTACCTGAAATTCAGAGGTTATTTTTGATCACCACAGATTCATTCAAACATGATTGAGCTGAGTTGAATAAATCATACATTGGTAGATGCACCTGCTGGGCAGAACTTTGCACTTTGACCACAAGGAATCTATTTTCTTCTCATCATCATCATCATCACCATCGCCATCATCATCATCATCATCACCAGCAACATCAACACCATCAACACAATCATCTTCATCACCATCCTCATCATCATCACCATCGACATGACCACCATCATCATCATCGTCATCATCAACACCATCAACACAATCATCTTCATCATCCTCATCACCATCACCATCGAAATGACCAGCATCATCATCAACACCATCAACACAATCATCTTCATCATCGCCATCCTCATCATCATCACCATCACCATCGTCATACCATCATCATCATCATCATCACCATCATCATCATCATGTGTACTTTCCCCTATGCAAGCTTAGTTGACTCACTGGACATTTGGATTTGAGGTATTCTGAGGTGTGATAAGCTTTTTAATGAAAGTCCATTGTTCTGTGTAGTGTGTGTGTGTTCATGTAGAATACGAGAGAGAGGTGTAAAAGATGGATCCACCACAGTGCACCATTCTCCCAACATAGGAGGAGCTGTCCATGGTGCTGAAATAACTTGACACATATCCAGGTCAAAGGGTTCTCATATTTGCTGTTCTGCTACGCTCACGCCAGTATACATCCATGTAGTTACAATTACAATACTACAGTACGTTTTTAAGTCATAAATTCATTGTCCATATTGGTTTCCTACTTTATCTCGGTCAGTTCTCATAGGCATAACTCTTGGAGGGAGACCATCATTCACATTCAGACCATTCTATTGTGTATCTCTCAGGATGGCCAGAAGACGGCATGCTCACCTGCTCTCCTCTTCCACTGGAAGACATTGTCATGGCATGGACTTGGAGATGGTTCCTGCACTCTCTGAGAGCATTCCCAAAGTGACAAAGTGTGTCATCAATCAACAACACCACCTCTCAATGTCAGCCAATGAACATGACTACAACTCTACAGGACAAAACAAAAGCCCCTTACTGCAGGTGTATGATCAGTACAGTCAAGGAGGTAAATCAGAACTGGACTTCATGAGAATGTAATCCATGAATCATGACACATTAACAGTGGTGGGAAAAGTACTCAATTATCAGACTTGAGTAAAAGTAAAGATACACCTGCTGGGCAGAACTTTGCACTTTGACCACAAGGAATCTATTTTCTTCTCATCATCATCATCATCATCATCATCATCATCATCATCATCATCATCATCATCACCAACATCTTCATCATCACCATCTTCACCACTATCATCATCACCAACACCATCATCTTCATCATCACCATCCTCATCACCATCATCATCATGACCATCATCATCATCAACACCATCATCATCGTCATCATGATCATCATGATCATCCTCATTACCATCATCATCATCATCACCATCATCATCATTATTATGATGACATTGTGAGTAGGCTATGAACGATGGCAAATAGCCTACGCTATTAGGCCAATAATCCAACAATATGTAACTTTGGTTATCCTTGTGCTGCCTCCACTACACATCAACTATGCAAACCGTCCTTTTAGGCCCATTGAAAAACAAAATAGTAGCCTATTTTTGGATAAAAATATATCTCCAATTGACTTCCTAATCTTTGCACCATGGAAATATGACTCATGCCAATGCTTTGTCTGACCCCAAAATACTGTAAGTTGTGTGCCAAAAATATTTATGTAACAACTCAAAATGAGAATTGGAAGAAGTGGGCAGAGATACCCATTGGTGATTGATTTCTTCTGCATGTTTGGATACTGTAATGATGTGTACAGAAACACAGGGTGTTATGATAAAGCTTGCCGCAGGGACCACTGTATCCACTATCTGCTACCACCACCTGGTATATTCAATACCTGGGGGCTGCCGCATTCAACCTCATTCATAAGGGGAGCTTTTGTCTCTGAGCTCCGTGCTCTACACAGCCTATACAAGCGTCGGGTTTTTTGGAAAGGTTGGCGAACAAGACAAGCTGTTTTAATAATCAATGCCTTGCCCATCTAAAATGCTAGCAAACATGACTTATCCATGTTGAACTTGGATGGCATATGCCTCCCCGGGTTGGAGTGCTGCCGTAAGAACACCTCTTGGCGCACTAGCATTAAAAAGAGCGGGAGAGAGACGCACGCGCCATCACCCAATTAGCTTAGTCCTTTGCTGAACAGTCTACATTTGTTACAGCGGTAGAGACAGCAATTCTTGAACATGTAATCGTGAAGTTCGTCAACGCTGTAGGAGCCCGGTCACTTCCTACGTGTTGTAGTTGTTTACAATACAAAAGGACTGGCGTGGAATGTGGTGCAACGAGCAATATCGAGTGAGCGCCGCGCTGGTGTACCTAGAGTAGAGGCTGCTGCGGGGAGAGAGGAGCTTGTAATGAGCTTTTTACACGGGTGTACACCTCGTTCCCACTGACGAGCAAAATAATACACGGATTATGTGTTTTTACTCTCTACCGTTCTCCATTCTCTCTCGGTTAAAAACAAAGGATTCAATAGAAAGGGCGTTGAAAGATTTCACATAAAGACAAGGTTTTTCTCTTGTTGTTTCCAGTCAGTTGTTTTCGCCAAGGGTTCGGTCCATTGTGGCAAACCGAAAATCAAGATGAAATTTCCCACAGAGAACCCAAGAAAACCCGGGCACTCCAACCCTTCGCCAGGTTTGTATTGGAACGTTTGTAGGTAATCAATAAAAGCAGAACGATTGAGTTTAAATCATCCAAGATTACCCTAAGTCTACTATAGGCTATTTGTTTAATTAAACATACTTTACATAGCCTAACCTTTATATAGTTGGACTAGAGGTGAAACTTTAACTGTATTGATAACCATAAAACTGCTGTTATTGACATACTTCAATTTATGACAGCAGTGAATGTATACAGGAGCTGCATGTGTTGCATGACCACTATCCAACGAGGAATGGCGCATAGTCTACCACAATTGTGTTACTTATTATGATTACATTTCATCTAGGCCTGGCACCAGGATGACATGCCTGAGGGGGCATTTTAAATCAGCAAGTATTGCTTTAGTCCTAATAAAACAAGGTAGTGTTCCTACGGCTGTTCGAATGTACAAAAATGTATTTGAAATGTAGCCATGCACATCAACAACCGTTGTTTTATATAATAACGCACGGAATATATGCGCCCCATTAAGACACACGTTTATCCGAAATGCAGCCTTAGCTGCCATAGGCCAACACACAATTTGCGCCTACCAACAAGCACAGAACAGCTCGACACGATGAGCACCACTAACTTATGAAAGATTCTTACAGGCTTCATAGCTTAATTTCTGTCGAATTTGTTTCACTACGCAATGAACGTAACCTAAAGTAAGCCAAGCTGCACTTCTCCAGGTGCGCATTATTTTCTGTGGGAGAGTTTCAGATAAGCTAACTAATTCAAACCTACTCATTATTCTATATCCATATCTGATGTTAAATGCCCAACATGACAGTAGCCACTTTGAATCTGCCACAAATTAAAGTAAATTCCCATTCAGAGAGTAACACACACGTTTGTTTTACTATCCTTGTGGTTAGCACTAAATGTATTACCATTCAAAATCCTCCCCCTTAAATTCTGACCCTCAACCTAACCCCTAATTGGAACCCGAACCCTAAACCTAACCCCTAATTGGAACCCGAACCCTAAACCTAACCCCTAATTGGAACCCGAACCCTAAACCTAACCCCTAATTGGAACCCGAACCCTAAACCTAACCCCTAATTGGAACCCGAACCCTAAACCTAACCCCTAATTGGAACCCGAACCCTCAACCTAACCCCTAATTGGAACCCGAACCCTCAACCTAACCCCTAATTGGAACCCGAACCCTAAACCTAACCCCTAATTGGAACCCGAACCCTCAACCTAACCCCTAATTGGAACCCGAACCCTCAACCTAACCCCTAATTGGAACCCGAACCCTCAACCTAACCCCTAATTGGAACCCGAACCCTCAACCTAACCCCTAATTGGAACCCGAACCCTCAACCTAACCCCTAATTGGAACCCGAACCCTAAACCTAACCCCTAATTGGAACCCGAACCCTAAACCTAACCCCTAATTGGAACCCGAACCCTAAACCTAACCCCTAATTGGAACCCGAACCCTAAACCTAACCCCTAAGCCTAAAATGGCCCTTTTCCAAGTGGGGACCGTCAAAATGTCCCCGCTTGTCCAAATCGTCCTTTTCTGACTTCTGGTACCCACAAGGATAGTAAAGCCAAACCGCACACACGCTATAGCAAGAGAGCAGGTAGGGAGGCAAAAAAATTGTCTGTGTGTTGTTTTCATGGTATTGACATCAGTTTTACAGTAGCCTATCACACAACGACTGTGTAATGCAAATGAATGATGACCGATTGAACATTTTCACTACTTATTTTAGTAGGCTACACAAATTGTATTGATCCTATAGTACTGGGACATAAAAATGTAGGCCTATCTGAAATGCTGCCACATACACAACTGTAATTTTGTACATAAGAATGCATGCCATTTTGAAGAGAAGCCCCATGAAGACTGGTAGCCCAAGATGTGGTCATTATAACAGCACCATCAATTGGACATGAAGAATCACGGATAAATCTAGTGTGCATTGAAGTAAAAAAGAATAGGACTAACGTAACTAAACATTACATAAAAAAATTGGAAGGAATAATTCTGGCATGGCGGCCAGGGCCATAAATGTTGTCACTTACCATGTAGAAGATTTGCAGCCTACTCGATAATGTTTTGAAGTTTCTGATTCTATTCTCCTTCCTGGTGAAATGTACTTGTCAGATTACTCTCAAATGCTAGCTGGACAAGCTGAGCTTTTCATTGATGTAACATGCTGTGTCTGTGTTCACTGAATACATTCTTCATAGTGGAGAATAGGGCTGGGCGATATGGCCCAAATATTATATCATGTTATTTTTAAAAAAATGGCAGATTTGACAGTATTTAATGTTTTTTAATAATTTAAGTTCTTTGAGTAGTGCATTACCCTAGGGTGGCAACACATACATTCTACGTGATTTCAATGGGTCTTTCTGCATTCTGATTGTTTTATACTGTTCAATTCTACTTCATAATCATAATTTTCATCCATTTCTGCATTTGAGATCATTTCCACACTGCCACGTAGTGCTGCACAATATGGGCAAGCAATCTGGGCCTTATTTTTAACCAAATGTTGCAATTTGACTTGCGATTTAGAGCAAAACACTTGGGTTAACTGTTGGAATCATGGAAATAGAATGTCTATTCTAATTATATAATAGTGGGCACTTTTAATACAGTGTTTGACATGACAACAAATGAAGATGCCAGGGAGGAGTTATTGTGACAGGGTAGGAACTAAAGTGTTGATAGGTGTTTCCTACAATCTTTGGCTACATTGAATGTTTTCTCTTAGTTACTTCATGTAGCTAACATATTCTTGCTTTGCGTTTACCTCTAATTTAGAAGATACTGTTGCACAAACATGCTGATTTAGGTCTACACCATCACTGGTATTATCAGGCTGTATAGCTAATTACGCTTGCTCTTACTCAGTACATTTATTAGCTAGCTAGCGATTAGCGTAAGCGGCTAACAAGATTTAGGAACGTCTTGCTAAGAACAGACACACTAGTGGTTTGCAGATGTAAGAAACACAAGCTAATAGTGTAATTATAGAATGCTAGTAGATTTATATGAAGAAGCAAAGTGTCAACTGCATCGTTGTCATCAACATTGTTGCATATGCTGCATTGACCATGCAGATTGGACGCAAGTGTTGTGGTCGAGGAAAAACAAAAGCGCTCCTTGAGTGACAGGAGATGGGGCTAGGTCTGTGTGGAAAGTGGCATGGAGAGAGAGAGAAACTATAAAAGTGGACGTTACACACTGCGTATCACATTTAACAAACCAAACTTTCAAATACCGTTATAGAAGGTAAAGTAAAAACCCAAACCAGTCCATGCATCAATACTGGTATACCTCCCAGCTCTAGTGGAGTTGACATTTTCACACGTTACTGTAGATGCCCCAAATGTTAATCCATATTTCAGTGCCAACAGCACAGTCGACATCGACTATTTCCTTCGCTAAATCGTAATGACATATCCCCCAGCACAGCACATTTACACTTCCTCTTGCTTCCATCATCATGCTTACCCACTTTGCTTTCAACTCCATATTCCTACAGAGTTTTACTCATGAGTCTCCGTCGTTTCCTTGGATCTGGTGTGCTCGTGCCTTACTGGCATGCCTCACTGAGCTTTTCGAATCCAGCACCACATTGCACTTTTTCAACACACCCATATGAACTGCGGAAAAGTTTGACACCGGTGTGCAGATCCGTAGCTTCTGACTGCAGTAACTTGTTAGAAGGGTCGAGGAGCAATAAACTTAAAGCTTGGCTTACATCTGTGCCATATGCGCGAATAGATTTGATTTCACTGAGCATCTCTGTGATGTTCACTTAATATCAGAATGACTGACACCGTGGAAAGATGGCCAGTCCATCTCTGATCAATAATTATTTTCAGTTTTTCCCCAGTGTACTGTGCAGCCACTGTGGGTTTCCTGAAGAAAGTGTACAGGGAGCAACACACGTTGAAAATGTTCTAGGTTCCTCCACCTCTGCTAGCAGGTTGCTCAGTGAGCTTGGCATTGGTCTCGACATGATGGTCCTCAGTTCTTTTCTAATTATATGCCTGGCCCCTCCACCCCATAGAGTAGGCCCTGGTTTCATCCCACCCGGAGCCACATATTGGCTATGGCTCTGATCCCAACCCCAAAATTACTGAGGTCGTCTGTTTTTTTTTTTTAAAGGACCTTACTACTGAATAGTGTCTGTTCCGGGTGTGTAGGTGTCAAAATAAGAATAGTGGAAGAGATGGAGACCTGCACAATGTCAAAAAATACATCCAAAACTGAGTCTTGAGTGCAAAATAAATATCTTTACTAAAACATCAGGGTGCCCCAAAAAATCTTTGTTTTGTTTTCAACTTACGCACTAACATTTCGGCCTCAGTGTAAATCTTGGCATCACATGAGGCTACTGAGGGGAAGATGGCTCATAATAATGGCCGTAATGAAGGCGAATGGAATAGCATTGATGTATTTGATACCATTCCACTTATTTCTGCTCCAGCCATTACCACGAGCCCGTCCTCCCCAATTAAGGTGCCACCAACCTTCTGTGGTCGGCACAAACACCTGGCTTCTATTTCAAGGATAATTGCACATGTCACATGATCAAGCAAGAAAACACATCAGAAAACCGATGAATCAGTACCTAGTACAATAGAATGCATGATCTAGATTATATACAAAATCGGACAGAGAAATATAATCAATTATTGCTTTTAAACATACCATGTGAACATTTCCTCAATGATCCCAACCCTAATTAGGAGACCTCTCAATCATCATTCTCACGCTTGTACATTGGTAATTGTCAATGAAAAATATCAAAGCTAAGGATGGCTGGGCTTGGTTAAAATCCTGGATGGGAGACCAAATGGATAGTTGTAGGTAAATCAACTCTCCAGTAGGAGGTGCTGTCCAGTTCTCTTTTTTCTGATGGTGGATATAACATTGCAGATCTGACATTGTTTCAAAGGTACAAATTCAACATAGCCAAACCTTGTGTAAAATATGTTGAAAATTGGTTACCATGATGACATAATTCTATGTTGAAATTTCACCCTTAAAAAACAGTTTACGTTGATGACTTTTTACAAATCCAATGTATTTTCCATGTAGATTCCACGTCACAATATGTTGACAAATTACATTGAAACAACGTTGATTCAACCAGTTTGTGCCCAGTCGGAAGAGCGAACCATGTTTTCTATTGGCCTTTTATGTATAAAAATATATGTGAACATGTGTGAACATAATTTATATGTGAACATAATTTAGTCACTCACCAAGGTCTATGCCCTTGTTTATTCTATTTGAGGGGAATTGACAATGGCCACACTCTAGTCAGTTGAGGTGAAGGCTAAAATGGCTAATATAATGCCATTAAGTTAAAGACACCTTGGTGTGTTACAGTTGCTGCAGTATAGGGCTCCATTGAGAGATGGGCTAAAAACACATGACCTCATCGGACTTAGAGCTCGAGCTCTGCATGGGTAGTTCCCGCCAATCCTGCATGTATGGCACGTCCATGCGGCTGCCCTCTTCTCGTGCACGGTCACATGTTTACCCAGCCGCCTCTCCAACCACCAGTGTAGCAAGTGATTTACCTGTCTAGCTGTTATCATCAGTATGACCTTCTGGGAGAAATGTCAGCCGTGATTTATGGGATACATGCAGCCATGTGTTGCACATACAATTAGTCTCCTTTTTGTGGCAGGCAGAGTTTACCGTTGCTCATCAAAATTCATTGAACCTGCAAGAACACTGTAGTGAATGTTTTTCCTTACAGTGACATTATTAAATGGTTACATAAATCACCAGCACTAATTCCATTGGTTTTCATCACCAAAATCAAGGCTTCTTTGTATAGTGTGTACCCATGAGATGTGCCAGAACGGTGACTACTTTCAAGCATAATCTTACATAATGTGATGATGACAACGAGCATCTTGAAGGTATGACGATGAGGCTCATGAAAAAGAAGCAATGCGGCTGGAAAAAACATTTTCAATGCTTTGGCTATGAATTGTGAATGTTTATAACTACAAATCCATATCACAAGGGGACAAACAAATTAACCCCCGGTTTTCTTTTCAAATATTATTCAGACAGTACAGCATTAGGACATCATCTACCAACCCATAATTTTTTCATATAGAAGGCTCACTTTTTAATCATAATAACATAGCATTCTCAGCCTGCTTGAGGCTATGAGCCATACCCGTCCAGATCCTGTGAATCCACTGGCTGAAATAGCGCTCTGAGGTGCCTGCTTTTAACCGTAATGGGTTTTCTGAAAGCCCACAGAACACTTTGAGATTCACTCTCTGTCTCTCTCGCTCTCTCTACCATCTTAAAACCTCAAGCATCAAGACACACTCCACTACTGTTTCATTGTCATACTCCTGGGACTGATAGACTGAAGCCCAAACTGCCCAGGATATCAAGCCCAGTTCCATATGGTATTCTTACAAGGTTATTCACCTATTCCTGACATGCATACGGTAGTGTATTCCACCCCTTCCTTTCATAGATTTTTGGATTGTCCAGTGTGTGATTACAAATTGAACTTTACCCATAGTGCAGCTCCTAACAATAGTGTTTCATCATTTTATTCTCTGCAGTGGCAGCCCAGACCAATCTGTTCCCCCAAAAGAAGGTCCAGCCAGGCATGATGAGTTCCAGCCTGGTGCAGGCCAGTGTGGCCACCATGCAGAACCCCATGGGCTGCACTGTTCCCCGACTCTCTCCGTCAAGGCCCGCCAGCATGGTGGCCAGCATGGAGGCGGTGGGTGAGGACGGCTCGCCCCTGTTTACCGTCATGAAGTGGAAGACTGTGGTGGCGGTGTTTGTGGTTGTGGTGGCCTATCTGGTCGGGGGAGGTCTGGTGTTCCGGGCCCTGGAGCAGCCCTTCGAGAGCAACCAGAAGGTGACCATCACTGCGGAGAAGGCAGCGTTCCTGCAGAAACACCCCTGTGTCTCACCGACGGAGCTGGAGGCGCTCATCAAGGTAAGGAAAGACCGCAGCAGCCACTAGGCCAGTCTGCAGTCGATACTGGAGCTCTCCTGTCTCCAGTTGTTTGGGGTCCCTAGTGGGGACTCAGGTCTCCTGAAACCTGAACTCTATTGATCCAATGCTAGCCAAGCCACACACAAACACTATACACTAAACACCGCCAGCCATCCTGGAATAAGATGGGAACCACACTAAACAGGCTAGTGTAATAACATAACTATAGAGTCTAGCTGTGTCACACTGAATTCAAAGCGACCACTGACCACCATACTGTGGGCGTGACTCTGCATTATGATTGATAAATGCCGTATGTGTGCTATTTTGGCAAATATGCCCAGAAGCCTGCGTGCCAGCATGTGGAGTAATTCAGACCTTGGCTGCCACCACCAAACTCTCCTCACTGTGATGCCTAATGACACTCGTTATTTTAGTGCCTCACGGGGAACGTGGTTGGCATAATAACTGCTCAGAGACACGACTGAGGAGAAGTGGTAGAATAGTGATCAGAATGACAATCTGACAATTCCTACATCTAGGTGGATGTGTAATGGCGGTGGTTCACTGAACCATGCATGATGGATAACAATTGTAAGTCTGAATCTTAAAGACCTGTGTTAGTCCCCCAAGCTAATGCCTAAGCTTTAGTTTAGCAGGCTAACACAGTCTTGTGGCGCACTGTAGACTCCGGTTCGAATCTCGGTCCGTCACAGATGTGTGGCATTATTTAATCTGTATCATAGGATAGCTATGATAGATGTCCATACAACCAGGAATACATTATGTAACTCATTAGCAATACTGACTTCCCTTTCTTTCATCAGGTCTATCTACAGCAAATAAGAAAGTTGGCAGATACCCCTATCATGCAATTGTATGCTATTTACATGAAGTAATTCTATAGATTTCCTCTTTTAGATTCATCTTGATCCATTTGACTTGGAAGGGTATGCCTGCCTGTTCTTAGAGTCCTACTCCCTCTTAGTTGATAGAATCATATAATAATATAAGCCATTTAGCAAACACTTTTATCCAAAGCAACTTACTGTCACGCGTGCATACGTATGGGTGGTCCCTGGAATCAAACCCACTATTCTGGCATTACAAGCACCATGCCCTACTAACTGAGCTACAAAGGTCCACAGGACATTGAGACAAACCTCTCGGACCCAGCTCACGACAGCTTCCAGAAAACAACAGCTTCTTCAATCCAATGTTTCACCTCCTGGAAAATGAAAACCGTGAAGAAGTGAATCTGGTGAGGAGAAGCCTAATAAACAGAGCTTTATTTGACTTATACTGCAGCGCTCTCACTTCTGCAAGCGCCAGCAGGGTTTTCAGGGCTGAACGCTTCCAGCTCCTCGTAAAACAGTGTTTGAATCAGCCAGATATTGACCCCTCAGCTGTGAAACACTGGATAATACAGGACAGGATAATGCAGGACAATGCAGGCCATAGTCCCACTGGTGTAGGGAAACAAATTGCCAGGTAGGGAGTCCAAGAGGAGTTTATCCTGGCCGGTTCACTGATACACGGTGAAACATAAAGATGCCAGTGTGAACTGTAATCATTAATGACTTGGATACTCTTCGCTCGCTATTACTCAAGGATCTGGGGTTTGTGCAATGAATGGAAGTGAGAGCGTTTGTAATTGTTTTTGTTTGAACTGTTTAACTGTGAAATGAGGTGGATGTTTATCTTAGTTACAGTAGAACTCAGACGCAGTAGGGAAACGAGCTAAAGCAGAGGGCTGTCACATTTCGGACGAATTCCTCTCTGGAAAATGGTGCTCGGGGATGGAGGGATGCCAACACAGTTGCCATGCCTCACTGCATGCTCTGGCCCTGTATTGCTTAGAATGCAGAATGGATATTTTACTGCAGAGTTTAAACAGGCAACTCAGCACTAATTGACATGTTTCAGTGTATATAGAGCATCTGCAACCCAAAATACGTTGTCCCTTAAAAATATACACTACCGGTCAAAATAGTTTTTCTTTATTTGGACTATTTTCTACATTGTAGAATAATAGTGAAGACATCAAAACTATGACATAACACATGGAATCATGTAGTAAAACAAGTGTTAAATCAATAAAAAATTGTTTTTAGATTCTTCGAATAGCTACCCTTTGCCTTGATGACAGCTTTGCACACTCTTGGCATTCTCTCAACCAGCTTCATGAGGTAGTCACCTGGAATGCATTTCAATTAACAGGTGCGCCGCCTTAAGTTAATTTGTGGAATGTATTTCCCCCTTAATCCGTTTGAGCCAATCAGTTGTGTTGTGTCAAGGTATGGGTGTTATACAGAAGATAGCCCTATTTGGTCAAATATTATGGCTAGAACAGCTCAAATAATCAAAGAGAAACGACAGTCCATTACTTTAAGACATGAAGGTCAGTCAATACGGAACATTTCAAGAACTTTAAAAGATTCTTCAAGTGCAGTCGCAAAAACCATCAAGTGCTATGATGAAACTGGCTCTCATGAGTTCGCCACAGGAATGGAAGATCCAGATTTACCTCTGCTGCAGAGGATAAGTTCATTAGAGTTACCAGCCTCAGAAATTGCAGCCCAAATAAATTCTTCACGGAGTTTAAGTAACAGACACATCTCAACATCAACTCTTCAGAGGAGACTGTGTGAATCAGGCCTTCATGATTTGATTACTGCAAAGAAACCACTACTAAAGGACACCAATAAGAAGATGAGACTTGCTTGGGCCAAGGAACACGAGCAATGGACATTAGACCTGTGGAAATCTTTCCTTTTGGTCTGGAGTCCGAATTAGAGATTTTTGGTTCCAACCGCCATGTCTTTGTGAGACGCAGTGTGGGTTAACAGATGATCTCCACATGTGCATTTCCCACTGTGAAGCATGGAGGAGGAGGTGTGGGGTGCTTTACTGGTGACACGGTCTGTGATTTATTTTGAATTCAAGGCACACTTATCCAGCATGGCGACCACAGCATTCGGCAGCGATACGCCATCCCATCTTGTTTTGGCTTAGTGGGACTATCATTTGTTTTTCCACAGGACAATGACCCAA
Source organism: Oncorhynchus kisutch (assembly GCF_002021735.2). Classification (NCBI taxonomy): domain Eukaryota; kingdom Metazoa; phylum Chordata; class Actinopteri; order Salmoniformes; family Salmonidae; genus Oncorhynchus; species Oncorhynchus kisutch. The sequence continues at coordinate 34,611,883 of NC_034194.2, read as the reverse complement.
CACATCTCCAGGCTTTGTAAGGGCTATTTGACCAATAATCAGAATGATGGAGTGCTGCATCAGATGAGCTGGTCTCCAATTGAGATGGTTTGGGATGAGTCGGACCACAGAGAAGGAAAAGCAGCCAACAAGACTGTTGGAAAAGTATTTCATGTGAAGCTGGTTGAGAGAATGTCAAGTGTGCAAAGGGATAGCTATTTGAAGAATCTCAAATATAAAATATATTTAGATTTGTTTAACACTTTTTTTGGTTACTACATTATGTTTTTACTATGTTATTTCATAGTTTTTGATGTCTTCACTATTATTCTACAATGTAGAAAATAGTTATAAAAAAATCTGAAAAACCCTTGAATGAGTAGGTGTTCTAAAACTTTTGACCAGTTGTGTATATTTTTAAATTTCTACACTGACATTAGCTGACATAGTGTTAGGCATAGATGTACTTTGTTTCCTGAGTGGATTTTTGTGATTCGTATGCGGCAACATGCAAGGTATTTTGTCATCTAAAAGCTAAAATGGGATTTCAAATTGAACGTGGCGTATCTTTGGAGTGCGTCCTCCAATACACAACCCAACCAGCCGTACTGCTTCTTAACACAGCGCGCATCCAACCCGGAAGCCAGCCGCACCAATGTGTCGGAGGGTACACCGTGCACCTGGCAACCTTGGTTAGCGCTCACTGCGCCCGGCCCGCCACAGGAGTCGCTGGTGCGCGATGAGACAAGGACATGCCTACCGACCAAGCCCTCCCTAACCCGGACGACGCTAGGCCATTGTGCGTCGCCCCACGGACCTCCCGGTCGCGGCCGGTTACGACAGAGCCTGGGCGCAAACCCAGGGACTCTGATGGCACAGCTGGCGCTGCAGTACAGTGCCCTTAACCACTGCGCCACCCGGGAGGCCGATCATTAGACCTTCTTCATATTTTCTGAAGCCATTGGGTTACGTTGCCTTTTATTCTGACTCATTGTTTGGGTACTGTATATTGCCAGATCATATTGTTGTCAACAACTGAGCCAGCATCGTCAAACATGAGGCAGGGTGCAGGCTGGTGTGTATGGCGTGTCATTCGATCCCTTCCATCCCACGGAGGTCCTACCCTGGCGTGCCACTCCATCCCACGGAGGTCCTACCCTGGTGCCTTTTATTAATTACAATCACAGCCATAGTGTTGGGTATCACCCCACCGCTCTTTGTCTATGCACACAGCATCGTAAATATCCTCCTCCAATCCAACGCGAAAGGTGATTTCTCTGGCAGAGAAAAGGGCAGATGATAAGCAGTTTTGGGACGTGTGCCAAGCTGCTTCTCTAGTTTCTTAGCCCAGAGGTAGAGCCTACAGGACAGGCAGCGCATGGCAGGGCCAGGAAGAGCAGGGTTTGGGCCAGACTACTGGGGGGAGAGATATATCTCCCCTGTACTCTGTGTCAGTTCTGTGGCAAACACAGTGACAACCTTCTCCTGTGGAATCTCTACAGCACTTTTTCTCTCACTGTTTATGGGGGTAGGGAGTGACTTTGAGCTTACATCCACTACAGAATCTAGTCCCCCTATATCAACTCATGACTAGTACTAGTCTCTTGCTGCAATGCACAAGTGGCAATAACAAAATGTTACAATATAACCAAGTTATCTTGGCAAGTTTCACACATTACTACATGTGGTGTCTGTGCATCCCGACAAACAGATAAATGCATGTGGCATACATTTGTTAACTGAGAAGGCAGCTCAACAAACATACAAGGTTCAGCAGAAGAATGTCTACGCAAGCACATTAGGAGAGAATGAGTGTTATTTGCCCTAATTAAAAATGTTTAAACCCCTACCAAAAATGTTCATGAATTATAATCCACATAGTAATTCACATTTCCTGTTTCTGCATGATTATATTGCTGCTATAGCAAACTGGCTCAAATGAAGATCCTACATCTGTATGAATAGGAAGTTACAGAAGCAATGCAGAACATGTGGTTGAACAGAGGCTAAAGAAGGACCTCACAACCCACTCTGCCTTAACACAGATCTTTCAGGCATGTTTTACTCCTATCAGATCCTACATACGCTATGTTTTAAATGCATACAGATATAGGATCTTAAATCGACCAGTTTCTCACTGCAGGAAAATAAGCCTGCAGCAACAGGAAATGTGAATTATTGTGTGGATTATAATTAATGGAGTTTTTTTGTAGAGGATGATACATTTTTAGTTAGGGCAAATCAAGTCTGACATTTTTTTAAAGTGGAAATGATAAACTTTAGAAACCTTTTCAAACCTTGAATACACTAAGTTTGCATTTCCTGGTGTGCAGGATTAAGATCCTGTATCTGTATTTCAGAGTGCAGATCCCTGATGGCGATGGCTGCTTCTAATGGAGATGACATTGATCTCTTTGGAACTCATTCAAGGTGTCCTGAAGCAAAACCCATTCGGATAGAAACGCTGAGTCACCTTTCATTATCCAGGCATGCTGCTGCTCTGCCCAGTGCCAGGTCTTCACCAGTCCTCTGATACAGGCAGGGGTTTCATTTAGATGTCATTAATAATCTGTGGAAAGGATGGGGCTCAGGGAAAGGATCACAGCTGCTATCCTTGCTTTCCAACCTAGGTGCATGAATTGAGGAGCAAACTGAAGTGAACAGGAAATTCAGCAACTCTTGGAGGACAGTGGAAGTTGATTTAAAAGCAACCTGAAATGCTTTAACAATAAATAATCATTTTTATCCTCCAAGACTTGCTGAATTTCCTCTTCACTTCCAATAGGATGGGGCTTTTTTGTATTCATTATTTTACTAGATAAGTTGATTGAGAAACCATTCTCATACACAGCAACAACCTGTTACATGGGAGAGGAGAGGCATTGAATGAATAGTAAAGTCTTACCACAGTAAATAAAAGGTATTTTGTGCTTCAAAGTTTAGCGTGTCCAAAGATCTTAGTCAGATTTGTTTCATTATATAGTGATGATCCAAACAAAGCCTGGGGCAGATGTACAGTAACTGCTCATCAGACATAAGCTATGATTAGACTGTCAGTTTGGAAAGACGAGCTGATTGCATGTGTAACCAACCAGAGTTCAAAACCAGGTCTCCTGCGCATCACAATACTGTGTTAGCCCGCTGTAGCTACGGTAACACAATTCTTCAGGTCTCAGGCAAGGTTAGTCATCACTCAAGCATGGTTTGAAAATCCACCTTCATTACACAAGCCGCTATCAGCATGGTCAGTGATGATCCGATACAATCAGGTCCCTCTGTCCTCACCCGTTGTCCTCTTTCTGTCCCCTACCTCTGGACTGTCATGGTGTTTCCTGGTCTGTTCTTGTTTACTTGGCCTTCAACCATTTCCACCTATCCCACCATCCCTCACACCCTGAGCTACTTCCTGTTGCGCGACACGCCGATGTTCCATCTGGCATGCCGGCTTCCTGACGTGTAGACTGGAAGACTGGCACAGAGTGAGGGTTGCTCAGGACATCGTGGGCATCATGTGCCCCGCCCGCCCCACGTGCCCTCTCTCTCTCTCTCTGTGTGGCACTGTCCTGATGATTCACCGTGCAGAGGCGTCGTCAGCGCTAAGCTACACAGCAGTCATATGTTACGCAACTGGCTCCTTTAGGAAATCACATGGGAAGGTTTGACAGATCCTTATGCGAAAGCCCCCTGAGAATTCAGCTATTCAACATGCAGATGATGTTATGGTTTAGCAATCAACACATGCTTTTACAGCTGTAGGATAACTGAAAGAGAAACTCTCAAGAGACTCTGTACCACCAAACAATGCTGCCATTTTGAACATAATACCATCATCTTTATCCACATAAAGTTGTCTAATTCCTTTTAAACTGGTGAATGTCTTTTGCGTTTGTGTCCAGCACTCTGTAGATGCTGTGAATGCTGGGGTCAGCCCGATAGGAGACACATCCTATAACTCCAGTCACTGGGACCTGGGCAGTGCCTTCTTCTTCGCCGGAACAGTCATCACAACCATAGGTAATAGCATCAAATCAAATGTTATTGGTCGCATACACATATTTAGCGAAATGCTCATCTTGTTGGACACATACCTGCTCTGTTTATTTCCATTAAGGCCTATGTGATCAATCACATCTGTAGTTACATGACCTGTTATTCTTGACCATTCAACCTGTTTAATAAAGGCAATAGATTGTTCTGGATCCCCTTATTTACACTGAGGCTGTTGTTCATTGACCAATGTTCCTTTTTTTTGAAGTTCAACTTTTCTTGTGGGGTAGGAAGTGAAGTGCTCTGTTGAAAACAATGCAGAAAACTTCCTAAAGTGTTATCTGTAGATAAGCCTTGGTAACACTTTATTTGGATAGTTCATATTAAATCAAAGTTTATTTGTCACGTGCGCCGAATACAACCGGTGTAGAGGCTCCGGACTCTGACAGTAGCATGACTGATTAACGATTGTTATGAAAACTTAAAATCGTCCCTAATTAATCGGCCATTCCGATTAATCAGTCGACCTCTAGTATGTACGTACAGTCACTGTGGGGACGACGTCCTTGATGCCTGCTGTAATTTTAGCTTGTAAGCAGGAATCAGGAGGATAGAGTTGTGGTCGGATTTACAAAATGGAGGGTCAGGGAAACATTTTTATGCGTCTCTGTGTGTGGAGTACAGGTGATCTAGAATTTTCTTTCCCTCTGGTTGCACGTTTAACATGTTGATAGAAATTTGGTAGAACTGATTTGTTTCCCTGCATTATAGTCTCTGGCCACTACGAGCTCCACCTCTGGGTGAGTGGTTCCCTGTTTGCTTATTTCCTTATAGCTGACTGCGTGCAGTCTTAGTGCCAGCATCTGTCTGTTGTGGTAAATAAACAGCCACGAAAAGTATAGCTGAAAACTCTCTAGGCAAGTAGTTTGGCCTGCAATTTATCACAATATACTCTACTTCAGGTGAGAAAAATCTAGAGACTTTTTTGTAAACTGTTGTTTACAAATATGCACAGACCCCCCTCGTCTAGCCGGAGTGTGCTGTTCTATCCTGCCGGTGCAGCGTATATCCGCTGCAAAACAAAGTATTACATTTGTGATACTCACAAGAATGGTATTGTCAACGTCACTGATTTGAAAAGACAGGATCGTTTATTAGCTACCCCCGTAGCTGTGAATAAGGTCCATACCAGCAAACTACCTCTCAGGGGTTTTGATATGAGATCAATGTGGGATTGGTGTGTGAGTATGAGGCTTCTGTCAGATGAAATAAAGTGAGCTGCTCTGTCCTGGAAGTCATGCTACTGTCAGAGTGAGGAATGGTCTCCATTATCTCCTTGACGATGGTGGAAAGCTGATGTAGCTAAACCAGATGTTTCACCTTCGTGGTTCACTACTGCTTTGTTGGTTTGTTATTCATTTTCAACAGGATTAGGAATGATTTATGAGGATGTTTGGAGTAGTTATCAGACAGTGTTGGTGTAATTCAAGTCAAGTGCATTGGTTAATGAAACATTCTAACATTTTACCTGAGGTAGTGCCATTTACATTGGACCGTATGGGCCAGTTTCCCGGAACCAGATTGTCTACTTCCCGGAATAAAAAACTTCACTTAATGGAGAATATGCATTGGAAGTAGTCAGGGTCCAGGAAACTCTCTCTGTGTTGCTCTGCCGCTGTGTTATAGGTGTGGAATCATATCATTGTCTTCAACAGAACCTTCCAAACCATTGAAGGCCTTTAATTTGATGGCGGGGCGGAAGGCCTTTAGTTTGATGGAGGGGCGGAAGGAGGCCTTTAGTTTGATGGAGGGGCGGAAGGAGGCCTTTAGTTTGATGGAGGGGCGGAAGGAGGCCTTTAGTTTGATGGCGGGGCGGAAGGAGGCTTTTAGTTTGATGGCGGGGCGGAAGGAGGCCTTTAGTTTGATGGAGGGGCGGAAGGAGGCCTTTAGTTTGATGGAGGGGCGGAAGGAGGCCTTTAGTTTGATGGAGGGGCGGAAGGAGGCCTTTCGTTTGATGGCGGGGCGGAAGGAGGCCTTTAGTTTGATGGAGGGGCGGAAGGAGGCCTTTAGTTTGATGGAGGGGCGGAAGGAGGCCTTTAGTTTGATGGAGGGGCGGAAGGAGGCCTTTAGTTTGATGGAGGGGCGGAAGGAGGCCTTTAGTTTGATGGAGGGGCCGGAAGGAGGCCTTTAGTTTGATGGAGGGGCGGAAGGAGGCCTTTAGTTTGAAGGAGGGGCGGAAGGAGGCCTTTCACTTTCATTTCAGTGGCATGTCTCTAATTAAATCAGAAGAGTTGGTCTAGCCTATACCCCCTTCTGTGATTCCAAGTGGAAACTGACACTCTGCAAGCGGTGGACAAAGGGACAGAAGCTTAGCTAGCAGACAGCCCATGTTGGCCTTTTGTAGATAGCAGTGTGTGTATAAGTCTATTGGTTGTCTGCCGTTGATAAGATATAGAGGTTTAGGGTTTTCACATCTGAAAAACATCCTCTTCTCCTTCTCTGTTCCTTCCACAGGGTACGGTAACATTGCCCCAAGCACGGAGGGCGGGAAGATTTTCTGTATCCTGTATGCAATATTCGGCATCCCTCTGTTTGGGTTTCTGCTAGCCGGTGTAGGGGACCAGCTAGGCACCATTTTTGTGAAAAGCATCGCGAAGGTGGAGAAAATGTTCAGAGTAAGTTCACAGCATACAGTAATCCACAGCATGAACAATATGAATAATGATGAAGCTATTTTGATGTACTATAAGAATAATTATTGATTATCAAAATAACTTTTAAATGTGAGATGGTGATAGGCTAGAGACCTCAAACTCAACTCTGGACCTCCAAGCCAGTTCCACTGCATTTTCTAATTGCTCCGCTGGGACACCAGGTGGGTGCAATTCATTATCAGGTAGAGCAGAACCAGCAGGCTCCGGACCTTGTAGGGTAAAGGTTGAATACCCCTGGACTAGAGATTAGAGAGATCTGGGGGTTTTCCAAAGTGAAAGTTTGCACATACTGAGTGAGGTATTATCCTCTGTTAATGATGTATGGGGTCTACATTATTGCTTGTTAATGAGCAGGGGGCGATGACTGTCATGCTTTACTCTGATTGGCCCAACAGCTCCAATCTGTCCTGTGGGGTTTATAGTGTTGCAGTCAAACAGGAATACCTGGGAGGTATTCATTACGCCTCGCAACGGAAACCCTTTACTGTTTAAGAACCAAACGGAAAGAAATGGGTAGGGACCTACCTGAATTTGTGCAATAGAAACTCTCGTATTCATTGCAAAACATTTTGAACAGACTAAACGTTTTGCAACAATCTGCATAATGAATATACCCCTGGGGTGAAAGCTGTACTGAGTGAGCTATGCCTCTGTGACAGCCCACAGCCACAACCACCGTTACGTCTCATTTGATCTAATCAGGCATCTTATGCATCTTTAGCTCATCACTAGGCGGTGTCAGAGTGGATAAATAGATGCCACCTTGTCAGAGTCACAAATGTCATCACTAGAACTCAGTAGGGATGCCACCACAGAACGACAACACACTGTGTGCCTTCTGTTAAAATGACCTCCATCGCCTACACTGTGTGTGTGTGTGCGCCTGTTTGCGTGTGTGTGTGTCCTCTTCTCCTCCCCCAGCGCAAACAGAACCAAATCAGCCAGACAAAGATCCGAGTGGCCTCCACGTTACTCTTCATCCTGGCGGGCTGCATCCTCTTCGTCACCATCCCTGCAGTCGTCTTCAAACACATAGAAGGCTGGACAGGACTGGAGGCCATTTACTTTGTTGTCATCACTCTGACAACTATTGGAATAGGAGACTATGTGGCAGGTGAGAGCTAGCATATTTCTGTACTGTAAGGTTTAGGCAGTGAAAGTGCCATAAACAGATGTTTATCTGATAATGATCTCTAAATTGCTGCCATTTTGAGTCAGACATCACGGTATAAGCTTTATACTAAGACATCATAAAGGCTCATAGAGTACATGCTTAAAACAACTAATAAAGCATTTAAATTAAAGTGTTACCCCCACACTGCTCTTGTTCTGACGAAGGCCTTGAGGTCGATACGTAAAGCTTATTAAAGAGCAGTGATGCTATCAAGAGCAGTGATGCTATCAAGAGCAGTGATGCTATCAAGAGCAGTGTGTGGGTTTCTTCTTTTTTCTCATCTTATTCAACTATTACCATGCACTTGTGAAAAAGATCAGATCAGATGTGCTCGTGCCTTTTTTGAATATATTACCACATTTATCATTCTAACAACTGTTTGTACCCATTCATTTAGCTTTAATAAACTCTATTATGGTTGGAGGAGGTGTCTGTCATTTCTTCCTGCTGTGCCATTTCTACTGTGGCTATATATTTATCATTCATGGAGGGGTCTTAGTGAACGTGGAGAGGGTTCATAATGTGAAAAGCAATTGTCTATTGCCTTAGTGAAATTGATGTCCATTGCCAGGCTGTCATAGCTCGGTCTCTCTGAAAGAGCTGCTGCCGCACCGTACTTATCATTTATTTTCCAATCGCTCTTTGACACACAAACGCTTATCTTCAGAAAATTAGCTTTGGTCGTTTCTGTTCTCTGGATTTTTGACTGTAACTACCAACTGGATACCACGAAAAAGGGGTAAAAAATAAATAAATAAATATGTTCCAAAATAATCTGACTATCGGGGTTGTTTTCATTAGGCACCAAATGGAAGAAACTGAACTGAAACAGGGAGGGACTGCATGCACTTATCCAATAAGAAACACACATTTTTGGTTTCAGTAAAAAAAAAAATTGATATGGTTAGCACTCCTGAACATGACCCAGGTCTCTCATCATGCTGACCGTTTCATTGTTTGTTTACATCCTACAGGAGGGGACCGGAGGGTGGAGTATCGTAATTGGTATAGACCACTGGTGTGGTTCTGGATCCTGGTGGGTTTGGCTTATTTCGCTGCTGTGCTGAGTATGATCGGTGACTGGCTGAGGGTTCTGTCCAAGAAGACAAAAGAGGAGGTAAGATTATATGACTACGGTATACTACTATGGTATAAAACTGGAATGTTGTAGTTGAATACTACATGGGCTTATGTATTAAAATAAATTCACCCAACTTTGAACCTAAATCCAATGACGATGTGAAATGTTTTGTGGATTTCACGTTGAATTCACGTTGGTTGACAACTCAACCAAATGTTGAGACGTTGAACTGACGTATGTGCCCAGTGAGTAGTTACTTTCATCAATTCTGTAAACCATTCCTTTAAGGTAATAGTCGGTTAATTTGGGTTGTCATGCGTTATAGTATTTCATGGTGTGAAATGACCTTGATTTTATCTTGACATGCATAAGGTCGGTGAGATCAAGGCCCACGCGGCTGAGTGGAAGGCCAACGTGCGCGCCGAGTTCCGGGAGACGCGGCGCCGCCTGAGCGTGGAGGTCAGCGACAAGCTCCAGCGGGCCGCCACCATCCGTAGCATGGAGCGCCGTCAGCTGGGCCTGGACCAGCGGGCCGTCTCCATGGACATGCTCTCCCCGGAACGCCGTGCCGTCTTCAACAGCCTGGACACCAACCCCTACAAGACCTCGTCCCAGGAGAGCATTGATACCAAGATCAACAACCTGCGTCTAAGAGGGGCTGAGTGTGATCCACACCGGTCTGACAATGTGGCCGCCTCGGAGGACAACATCTTTAATCGCTTGGGCTCTGTCACCAAGCTGGCCAGGAGGAGCAAGAACCGCGAGCTGAAGAAAAACATCCCAGATGAACTACGATGCAGGCCCTATAGTACTCCGCCCATGGAGATAGGGGAGAGGAAGGAGGAAGAGGAGCAAGATGAGGGATTAGACAAAGAGTTCAACACCAGCCTGTCCAATCTGCCGCTGTTCGTGGAAGTGTGCAAGCCCCAGAACGGTTTTACAGTACCATTCATACCACTACAGACCAAAGATAATGAAACTGAGGAGGAGACATTTCAACTTGAAGAAAAGGAGCTGCAAATCCAGATGGATCCTTAAGACTGTTGGCTGTTTCTCCTGAGAATATTACGTTTTAAACATCACTACCGTATGTGCCTTACATCTCTCACTCCTTTGTGTGCTTGATATTGGGGGAACAGTTGTCCCTGTGTGCTATGTAATGTTATTCAATATTCACTGTGCCGTAATAACCTGAAGTTAAGACATGGGCATCATCAGTTTCTACAATCACGTGGTAAAATATTGAGATTTGGTGTTCTTGTGGTACAGAACAACCAAAATGATGGTCATGTTTATTTTGAGGGAAGAGAAAATGGCTGCTAATCAGAAGAGTCAATGATAAAGTAAATAAAATGCAGTAGCAGACTGCTATGATGTCTCTTTGGGGAGGGTCGGACCTATATGCACATAGTGTTTAGGACTATCAAAGTCTACTATCTGAGGTCATTTTAGGACCAAAGAACTGAGCTGCTGAGAGAAGAACAAACATTGTGAAAGACTGGAGAGTAACTCCGATTTGGTCATTTGGTCTCATTCCATCACAATACATAAACTCTATGAAAAATTTATTTAAAAAAGGAATAAACACAGCCACATTGTGTGTGCATGTTACATGAGCTAAGCTGTTTAATGTCTAAGTGTATGACTACGCTACCAACTTCATGAACTTTCTTTAAAACTTGAATCTCAGGGCTTGTGGTCCTAATGTTGTCGTTGAAATGTGACTAAAGGATGCTGCATTCACACTTTGTAAAAGAGGAGCTTTGGCTGCACTTAGAATGGCTTTCAGAAGATGACAGTTTATGACAATGGAGTGGAAGATTAGCCACAATGCAAGGAAGGAGAAAATGCCCCTAATTGCACAGACAGACAGGATACTGTCAAATTTGAGAATTTGGGACACAGAGGTTCTTTGGCGGTAACATGTATGATAAAAAAAATCCAAGGATTTGCTTGAATACAGTGTGTTACTCTGAGATGACATCTTTGTTATACACAGTGTACCATGTTACATTGATGTGTTCTATAAAGAACATTGTGTTCTGACAGATGAGGGATAATGACACTGAAAACATGCACGAATCAACTTTGCATTTCAATTGTGGTTTACTAATAGTATTATAATAATCTAATTACAAACCCTTTAAGATGCATGGGTTAAATAACATTACCTCTATGTATATCTCGCTCAATTTCTCACCCGCGCGCACGTGCACACTTCACACACGCATATACACACCTAAATTTTTATTCCTTGTGTTTGCATTGATATGGGTGCAGAATTAGCATGGTGTGAATGCAGCAAAGGACTCTCAATGCTATAACGCTACAAAGAAATACGTATTAAAAAAGACATGGAACACAAAAGCATGCTATTTTGCAAAAATATTAATGCTATATGGAAGTGATTGTATACCACCACTTGCTTCAGAAGAGGACGGTTAACATAGCATTTGTAACTGCCCATGTTGATCTAGCATGGGCTACACCTGCTCACTATTTGGACGTTGTTCACAGTATTACTTGTGCCACCATTACATTAAATGTAGTGAGTGCCTTTTGGAAATAAATATCACTGAATGAAGTGCTATTGGGAGTTGCTTGTTTTTTCCTTCGAGCGTAGAGTTATTGTGTTGTCAACATCACTATTTCTCAGTCTACCTTATCAGAGGTTTTCATCGAGCTGGAAAAAGGAAGTATCCAGCCGTGTATCGCTTTCACTCTCATTGGCAATGACCTTGACACAAACAAACAATCCCCTCTTGAGGCCATCTGTGCCCGCCCCTCATAACACCCCCTGTTTAATCTTCAGGGCTGTTTCCTGCTATGAAACCATGTATAGATCATTTTGATATAAAACCCTCCTTTATACTGATCAATATCTCCCATCCCAGTTAGGTGTTGCTGTTCATCTCAGAGGATGTACAGTCTTTGTAGAATAGTGCATTTGAGGGTAATAACAGCACTAGCAAAGAGTTAAACATCAGACAACAGCAGAGGAAAGCAACTACAAAGAGTGTACTCTTGGTCTCGCATGAAAGTTGTTGCGAAGCTGTAGAGAAAGATAGCAGATTGAAGCAGGAGCTGTGGTGTTTTATTTCGAATGGAACATGGAAACTACAGAGTGCATGCAGATCAATTGCAGGATAATTGAAGAGGATGGGTGCCAATGTAGTGCAAGATTGTGCTGCGTGGCTGTCTCTATCTATCAGGCTGGTATACAGGGACACCTCCATAACAAACAGAGATCTAGTGCCAGTGTTGGCAGCTATGTGCGTTATTGAGCCATGAAAAGCTCAAAGAAGCCGGAACCTGTCAGTGTTATTGACATTAATGACCTCTATTGTTGCCTGAGTTTGAACGAACTGCACTGTAGATGGAGATGGGTTATTGTCTTGCCTGATAATGGTCAGGTAAATCAACTCATACAGCTTGAATGAGCAAAATATGAGGCATTTATAAGTCATATTCTTCAAAAATCAATAGGTATATATCATGAATTTGAATGACCATAAAGGGCTGTAACTATGGCAGCAGGCCTTTGGGAGCATAAGGTTGAAATTAGCATATTTCCAAGATGTGATGGGAGTTTTAGTACCCATTTCAGACAGATCGCACACTGGCAGTTCTTATAGACACACATCCTCCTACATTATGTCTATCCTCATCAACAGCTACAGAGCAGTGGTAACAACACCACTGATTCAAGAACATCACATCTATTGAGCTTTCTTCCTGTGAGGTTGCTAGAAATAGGCTTACAGATTATAGCAGGGGACTTGGGTGAGACATTCTATTAACAGTGATTGCTCCTGTGTATTTTGATGTAAACCTGGCTAGGTTATAATCATGTAATGGAAAGAAACAATAAAAGCAGGTGTGATATTTTATCCACTTTTTCAACGCTTGAGCTGTTAAACATCAAACCAATCAGTTGTTCAATTATATTAAATTCACATAGAAATATGGGTTATAGATCTATCATTCTACTTGAAAGCAAGTCTAAGATGCTGTAGGTCTGTTCTATGTGCACTATTTCTATGCTTCCCATTCATAAGTTTTTGTTTTTGTGTCTTTACTTTCAGTTTTGTACTCCAGCTTCAGACAGCTGAAACAACATATATTTCTGCATAGTGCAATTTTAAAGGTCATAGATCCAGCCAATCTCCGACATGGAATATAAATCACATGGCTGTACAAATATTACCTCGCTCGTTTACGTGTCTGTCATTGCCTTGTCTGCAGCCACAGTGAGGAACATAGCTGGGTTCAGGTTATAGGTCACAGCACCAATTCACTTCTATCCACAGCCAACTAAACACAAATCTCTACATGCAAGCACATCAGATATAATATTTAGGATCATTGAAAGTGTTGGTGAACTTTACCGCTCCTGCTACGTAAAACTATCATTCCACAGGCTCACTGGCCACACTGTCAGTCTATCTGTGACTAATATTAATGTCCCACAGGTCAGCGACTTCCTGGGTGTTCACCGGAGTTCCACACAGAGGTATTGCCTTGGCAGTGTGGCTATGAGGACAGAGGGAATATCACTGAACAGTGAACACACACAAGACACACACACACACACACACACACACACACACACACACACACACACACACACACACACACACACACACACACACACACACACACACACACATACAGGTACTTACAAACTTTTGCATGCATAAGCTCCCGTGTACACACACACACACACACACACACACACACACACACACACACACACACACACACACACACACACACACACACACGCACACACACATACAGTTACTTACAAACTTTTGCATGCATAAGCTCCCGTGTACACACACACACACACACACACACACACAAACAGCATATGTTTTACTATCCTTGTCGGGACCTCAAATTCCATTCAAATTTCAATTTTCCCTAAACCCTAACCCGAAGGAACTTTGAAGTGAAACACTGTCCATTCTGAATTCTGCTCCCTCACCCTTCACATCCTCAACCCTCAGTCACTCAGCCAGTGCCAGCCAGTACCAGTCATGTAGACTGAAGACCAGCTGTTATGCCTCAGTGCCATATGGTCACCTCAGGCCTCCTCCTTCAGCGATGTATCAAAGTGATGAATGAATCCGGATGTTTAGTAGCTTGGACTGAGGTGATTTCCTTCTATCAACTCCCAGGATATCTGTCAGTAGGGGAACGGCCATAGAATCACAATTGCTTTTCGCCGGTCACGACATACGAGTGTAGCCAACTCTGACAGTGTTATGTTAGCACTGCAGCAGAAAAAAGGAGTGGTCCTGTGAGGGACAGAACTGGGAAGAATGTACAAGGATCAGAGACTCGAGAGTCTCATTGACTTGGCTGATTTGGCCCTGAGCTTGATCTGTGCTTTATCTCAGCACTCTGTGTTCTATTCCACAACGCCACCCTCTAACAGGGACACACACACACCTCACACACCTCGCTCACATGAAGACACACATGTACAGGATTTAGAGTCCTTGACAAGGTGCGCCAAAGAAATCACACAATGTGTGATGCGGCAAGGTGTGTGGTTGCCATGGAAACGGTTATCCGTGTAAATCTCAGCCAATTGGGCTGAGTGAGTTTCTGCCTTTCCATGATAAGCAGACAAACTCACCATTCGCCCACGCAAACACCACAGTTATTTTTTTTTACAGGGATTTTCAATAGTTAACATGTTAGATGAATGCACCACATGAGAAAATCAATATAGTGCATTAAGTATAATATCTGTACTGAGGCTGACTCTTGCCTTGCCACACCTCTGTCTCAGAGGACAAGATGTTTTCTTTTCCTGTAAAGTGTCTAGCCAGGCCTCTCCACCATGGCAGGGTCGCACCCCCCTTCTTCACAACTATTTTGTCACATACACTGAAATTAGACAAACTATTTGAGTTTTAGCAACCAGGAAATGGTGCAGCGATTTCTGCATAGGTCAATTTAAAGGTTACAGATCCCAGGCAATCTCTGACATGAAATATAAACCATATAGCTGTACAAATATTACCCTGTTTCATTACATGCCTGTCATTGTCGTGTCTGCAGCCACAGTGAGGAACACAGCTGGGTAGCCTGCTGCAACAGACATAACAAGAGGAGGAAAATAATAGGTTAAGAAAAAAGGGTCGCTTCCCCTTCTTCTGGGTCTCCCCCCTTCTTTGCATGGCTCCTCCCTTCTTCTGGGTCTCCCCCCTTCTTCTGGGTCTCCCCCCTTCTTCTGGGTCTCCCCCCTTCTTTGCATGGCTCCCCCCTTCTTCTGGGTCTCCCCCCTTCTTTGCATGGCTCCTCCCTTCTTCTGGGTCTCCCCCCTTCTTCTGGGTCTCCCTCTTCTTTGCATGGCTCCTCCCTTCTTCTGGGTCTCCCCCTTCTTCTGGGTCCCCCCCTTCTTCTGGGTCCCCCCCCTTCTTCTGGGTCTCCCCCTTCTTCTGGGTCTCCCCCCTTCTTCTGGGTCTCCCCCTTCTTCTGGGTCTCCCCCCTTCTTCTGGGTCTCCCCCCTTCTTCTGGGTCTCCCCCTTCTTCTGGGTCTCCCCCCTTCTTCTGGGTCTCCCCCTTCTTCTGGGTCTCCCCCTTCTTCTGGGTCTCCCCCTTCTTCTGGGTCTCCCCCTTCTTCTGGGTCTCCCCCCTTCTTCTGGGTCTCCCCCCTTCTTCTGGGTCTCCCCCTTCTTCTGGGTCTCCCCCCTTCTTCTGGGTCTCCCCCCTTCTTTGCATGGCTCCTCCCTTCTTCTAGGTCTCCCCCCTTCTTCTGGGTCTCCCCCTTCTTCTGGGTCTCCCCCCTTCTTCTGGGTCTCCCCCCTTCTTCTGAGTCTCCCCCCTTCTTCTGGGTCTCCCCCCTTCTCCTGGGTCTCCCCCTTCTTTGCATGGCTCCTCCCTTCTTCACTCCTATAGAGGATCAATACTTCTGTAATGACAGATAAATGTTCCATGTTTATAATACCACCATACAGCAACCCCTATATCAGATTATTCAGAACACTTATTGCTGTCCTTTATAAAATAAATTACAATAACTTTGATTAGAGTGTACAGACGCAGACATACAGATGCAGATACTGATGCTAAACGCAATCCCTAATGCATCCATGTGTAGCACATGGAGATGTCCTCAGCCTTAAGTAGAGTATACTTTATTATCCACGGGGGGCAATTCACTTTGCAGCACGTAGTAAAAACACATTGAACACATATCAAAACAAGGCATACAGCAACATGTACACAACTAGCAGTACTACTACAGGTCATTGAGGAAGATGATTACAGAACGATAGTTTAAGCCTATTGTTTTTAAACGTGGGGAGCCTGTATATAAGCTCTGAGGGAAGCAACATGGATTGTGCCTTCCTGCACAGTGTGACTAGTATCTGATACAGGTGAGAAAGGCCAGTTGTGTTCCTTCCTGCTACCTAGTTTTACAATGTTACCCAGCCTGCTCTTACTCTTTACATTGAGACGACCAAAACAGCAGATCATATTAAATGTTAAAATTCATTAAATTAACGACCTGTAAAATATTGTCATCATCTACCAGGAAGGATCTTTTATCAGGAAGAAGCACTGATTTCACTTTGCACAGATAGCATCCACATTGGCCTCAAAACTCAGTTTGCTGTCAAGGAAAGTGCCAACATATTTGAATCGATCAACGGTCTCCACTGGCTCACCATCTATCACAGGCTGTATCTGTGGCAGTCAATAGCCATATCCTTGGTTTTCTTGACATTAAGATCTAAGTTGGAACGGTCAAGCCATCCAAAAAACTCCTCCACCACTGGGTCATGGCTCACCTCCTCATCCTGTAAAAAACTCCTCCACCACTGGGTCATGGCTCGCCTCCTCATCCTGTAAAAAACTCCTCCACCACTGGGTCATGGCTCGCCTCCTCATCCTGTAAAAAACTCCTCCACCACTGGGTCATGGCTCGCCTCCTCATCCTGTAAAAAACTCACGATAACCGAGTTGTCTGCAAACTTCATGATATGTCTTATTGTGATTACTCTGCGGTACAAACAACAGTGGGGAAAGGACGCACCCTTGTGGTGAACCAGTTGAGGAGAATAGTGGGCTGGATAGGGAACCATTGACTCTCAGCCTTAAAGTTCTATTGGTTCAAAAGTCAATCAACCAGCTAATTTTGTTAGATCAAAATTGGACAAAAGCCTTTCTGCTGAGACGTGATTGTATATAATTAAAAGCTGAAGAGAAGTCAACAAATAGTAGTCTGGCATGGGTCTTACTTCTCTCAAGATGTTTAAGGACAGTTAAAAAGAGTGATAGTTGCAACTTCCTAGCAACGGTCATCGAAATTGTTAAAAATATTTTTAAATACAATTATAATAAATTCAACAGCGGGACAAAGGATGAAGATACTCTTAGAATTATTATAAATCATCAGATATTGACTGAATTATAACACATAAAACATTTTACTGGCACAGACTAACAATGAATGGAATTCATGGATTTTGGTGGGAATTCAGATATTCAATTTGTCAAATGTCACTTTTTCTTAGATTTTTTAAATGTATTTAGTCACATGCACAGGGTACAGTGACATGTAGTTGCAGGGTACAGTGACATGTAGTTGCAGGGTACAGTGACATGTAGTTGCAGGGTACAGTGACATGTAGTTGCAGGGTACAGTGACATGTAGTTGCAGGGTACAGTGACATGTAGTTGCAGGGTACAGTGAAATGTAGTTGCAGGGTACAGTGACATGTAGTTGCAGGGTACAGTGACATGTAGTTGCAGGGTACAGTGACATGTAGTTGCAGGGTACAGTGACATGTAGTTGCAGGGTACAGTGACACGTAGTTACAGGGTACAGTGAAATGTAGTTGCAGCGTACAGTGAAATGTAGCTGCAGGGTACAGTGAAATGTAGTTGCAGCGTACAGTGAAATGTAGTTGCAGGGTACAGTGACATGTAGTTGCAGGGTACAGTGAAATGTAGTTGCAGGGTACAGTGAAATGTAGTTGCAGTGTACAGTGAAATGTAGTTGCAGCGTACAGTGAAATGTAGTTGCAGGGTACAGTGACATGTAGTTTCAGGGTACAGTGAAATGTATTTGCAGGGTACAGTGAAATGTAGTTGCAGCGTACAGTGAAATGTAGTTGCAGGGTACAGTGAAATGTAGTTGCAGTGTACAGTGAAATTATTCATCTCTGAGCTCTAACAGTGCAAGTGTGAATGAAACAATAACAAATAAATACAAGTAATAGTAATAGTAATAACAACAACGTATACTGTAGATGTTTTCAAATGATATATATCAATGTCCACTGGGGTGTGGGTAGGGTAATTGTCCGTTGAGAGGGGATAAAATATTGGTGGCTGAGGTCCCTGATGATCTTCTTGGCCTTCGTGCACCTAATGGTGGGTTCGGCTGAGTGTACCACACTCTGTAGCGCCTTGCAGTCAGCGGCAGTGGAGTTGCTGTACTAGGCTGTGATGCAGTCTGATAGTATGCTCTCGATGGTGTTCCTGTAGAACACTGTGAGGGCCCCCTGGGATAGGCCGAATTTCTTCCTTCACCACGGTGTCCATGTGATTTGACTATTTCAGCTCCTCTGAGATGTGTACACAGAGGAACCTGACGTTTTTGACTGTCTCCACTGAGGCCCAGTTGATGAGGATGGGGGTGTGCCTAGCCTGATTCCTCCTGAAGTCCACAATCAGCTCCTTTGTTTTTCTGAAGTTAAGAGGCTATTTACCTGGTTATTTACCTGGCACCATGATGTCAGAGTGCCTAACTCCACCCTGTAGGCCATCTCGTCGTTGTTGGTAATCAGGCCCACAACTGTCATGTCATCAGCGAACTTAGAACTGTGTGAGGCCATGCAGTTGTGGGTATACAGAGAGTACAGGAGGGGACTGAGGATGCACCCTTGTGGGGCCCCCATGTTGAGGATTAGTGTGGAGGAGGTAATGTTGTCTACTGTACCTTCACCACCTGGGGGTGGCCCGTCAGGAAGTCCAGGACCCAGTTGCATAGGGAGGAGTTCAGTCCTAGTGCCCTGAACTTTTTGGTGAGCTTAGAGGGCACTATAGTATTGAAGACAGAGCTGTAGTCGATGAACAGCATCCTTACATATGCATTCCTCTTGTCCAGGTGGGTGAGGGCAGTGCGCCATGAAATGGTGATTGCGTCGTCCGTGGATCTGTTGGGCGGTAGGCGAATTGGAGAGGGTTGACTGTGTCGGGGAAGGAGGAGGTGATGTGGTCTTTGACTAGCCTCCCAAAGCACTTTATTATGATGGAATTGAGTGCTACGGGTCGGTGGTCATTCAGTTCAGTTGCTTTCTTTTTCTTGGCCATGGGGATGATAGTGGACATCTTGAAGGGATAACAGCCTGAGTTAGAGAGAGATTGAAAATGTCAGAAAACAAAAAAACTGACTGCTTTGCACATGCTCTGATGGCGCGGCTAGGGATGCCGTCTGGCCAGGCAGCCTTGCGAGGGTTAAAATTTGAATGACCTCCAAACATCCTCCATGGAGACTGTAAGCACATAACCCTCATTGTCCTCAGGGGCTCTCCTCGGCTGCTCAGAGTCGTTTTGCTCGAAGCGCGAGAGAAAGCTGTTTAGCTCATCCGGTAAGGCGGTGTTGGGGTCCACGGCATGACATACAGTACGCCTTGTATCCGTCCCGCTGAATTGTACCTCCATTTTGTCTCTATACGTGTGTCGCGCCATATTGATCAATCTGCATAGGTCGTATTTGTACTGTTTAACCATACAATTGTCCCTGGTCTCTCCTTCAGTTTCCCGACAAGGCTGCCATCAATCCACAGTTTTTGATTCGGATAAGTTTTGAAAGACACTATCGGTATCACATCATCTATGCATTTTTGGATGAATCCGGTTACTGAGTCAGCGTATTCATTGATGTTATCCCCAGAGTGACCCGGAACATATTCTAATCTACACGATCAAAACAATCAGAATCCTTGGAGCAAGGATTCTGATTGGTCAGACCAGCGTTGTACAGACCTGTCCATTGAAACTTCCCTCTTTGAGTCTTTGTTTGTAGGCAGGGAGAAGCAAAATTGAGTCACAGTCAGAAAAGAAAGAGGTATGGGAGATGGCCTTATACCCGTGTCGAAAAGGCTTGTAGCAGTGGTCCAGCATAGAATCTACGAGAGTTGGACAGTACATTTATTTGATAGTAATTCAGGAGCACAGTTCTCAATTGACTTTTGTTTAAGCAACAATTAATACAGCCTCTGCGTAAGCAGTCTCCAGTTTGTTCAGTCTCCAATGAAGATCTTTGAGAGTATTTTTAGTGTCGGCTTGGGGCGGGATGTACACAGCCGTGGTGATAATCCCTGAGAACTGTCTCTGAAGGTTAAAGGGTGACATTTGATGACCAGGTTTTCCAAGTCGGGAGAGCAGAAGTTCCTGTACGTTTCCTCCGTCGCACCACTTGTTATTGGTCAATGAGCAGAGCCCTCTGCTTTTGTTCACTTCCTATTCTCTCGATGAACTGTCAAACCCGGTCGTTGTATATCATCTGTTTGGATGTCGGAGGAAAGCAGCTCTCAGAAAAACAGAGTATGTTGCAGAATCTGATGTCCCTCCGGAAGACGATCCTCACTAATGATGAAACAATGGTGAGCAGTATGCACGATAATGGAGGTAGGGTCGCCCGGAGTCTCAATCTCACAAATACCACCCCACGTCTGCCTCTCCATCAACATCTTTGTACACTGGGTGTATTTGCATATATGACAACATTAACATAAAGGGGAGGAATATGGCTGCAACCACCAAACACTTGCTCTGTTTACCCTACCTGCACTCACATGCGCTGTCTAGACTGCCTCATTAATTATTGTTGTTGTCACGTTCTGTTGCATAATTCAACAAGTGTGTCAATAGCAGGAAACCCTTGGATTAAAAATCAACATGCATGGCTCTAGATTACACCTACCTAAACACACTTTACATTGTTTGCCAGTGTTCATTTTCAGACGTTTCTTCCATTTCACCGCATCTAATTTGTAAACATTTGAACTGCATTAAAGTATAACTTTTTTCAATTCCGCAAAAAATTATCTTTCTTCTCTTTTTGTGATGTAAGTGTTGAGACTTTGCATTAAATCCTGATGAAGCTTTCCTTTAGAATCGACTATTTCTGCGGTCGTAACGTTGACGGGAAAAAACAACAGAGAGGTTGACAGAGGATGGTCACGTGTTTGTAAAGTAGAGGCCACAGGTCGGGCCAGGTATCTGCCAGTGGTTGGAGAATTAAAAAAATTTCAAACAGCTGAAACATTTTTTTTCCCAGCAATCTAGAGGCACAACAATTTTTGCTTAATTTTCTGTTAAAAAAGAAAATATGTATATATACAGTGCCTTGCGAAAGTATTCGGCCCCCTTGAACTTTGCGACCTTTTGCCACATTTCAGGCTTCAAACATAAAGATATAAAACTCTATTTTTTTGTGAAGAATCAACAACAAGTGGGACACAATCATGAAGTGGAACGACATTTATTAGATATTTCAAACTTTTTTAACATATCAAAAACGGAAAAATTGGGCGTGCAAAATTATTCAGCCCCCTTAAGTTAATACTTTGTAGCGCCACCTTTTGCTGCGATTACAGCTGTAAGTCGCTTGGGGTATGTCTCTATCAGTTTTGCACATCGAGAGACTGAAATTTTTTCCCATTCCTCCTTGCAAAACAGCTCGAGCTCAGTGAGGTTGGATGGAGAGCATTTGTGAATAGCAGTTTTCAGTTCTTTCCACAGATTCTCGATTGGATTCAGGTCTGGACTTTGACTTGGCCATTCTAACACCTGGATATGTTTATTTTTGAACCATTCCATTGTAGATTTTGCTTTATGTTTTGGATCATTGTCTTGTTGGAAGACAAATCTCCGTCCCAGTCTCAGGTCTTTTGCAGACTCCATCAGGTTTTCTTCCAGAATGGTCCTGTATTTGGCTCCATCCATCTTCCCATCAATTTTAACCATCTTCCCTGTCCCTGCTGAAGAAAAGCAGGCCCAAACCATGATGCTGCCACCACCATGTTTGACAGTGGGGATGGTGAGTTCAGGGTGATGAGCTGTGTTGCTTTTACGCCAAACATAACGTTTTGCATTGTTGCCAAAAAGTTCAATTTTGGTTTCATCTGACCAGAGCACCTTCTTCCACATGTTTGGTGTGTCTCCCAGGTGGCTTGTGGCAAACTTTAAACGACACTTTTTATGGATATCTTTAAGAAATGGCTTTCTTCTTGCCACTCTTCCATAAAGGCCAGATTTGTGCAATATATGACTGATTGTTGTCCTATGGACAGAGTCTCCCACCTCAGCTGTAGATCTCTGCAGTTCATCCAGAGTGATCATGGGCCTCTTGGCTGCATCTCTGATCAGTCTTCTCCTTGTATGAGCTGAAGGTTTAGAGGGACGACCAGGTCTTGGTAGATTTGCAGTGGTCTGATACTCCTTCCATTTCAATATTATCGCTTGCACAGTGCTCCTTGGGATGTTTAAAGCTTGGGAAATCTTTTTGTATCCAAATCCGGCTTTAAACTTCTTCACAACAGTATCTCGGACCTGCCTGGTGTGTTCCATGTTCTTCATGATGCTCTCTGCGCTTTTAACGGACCTCTGAGACTATCACAGTGCAGGTGCATTTATACAGAGACTTGATTACACACAGGTGGATTGTATTTATCATCATTAGTCATTTAGGTCAACATTGGATCATTCAGAGATCCTCACTGAACTTCTGGAGAGAGTTTGCTGCACTGAAAGTAAAGGGGCTGAATAATTTTACACGCCCAATTTTTCAGTTTTTGATTAGTTAAAAAAGTTTGAAATATCCAATAAATGTCGTTCCACTTCATGATTGTGTCCCACTTGTTGTTGATTCTTCACAAAAAAATACAGTTTTATATCTTTATGTTTGAAGCCTGAAATGTGGCAAAAGGTCGCAAAGTTCAAGGGGGCCGAATACTTTCGCAAGGCACTGTATATATATAGATTTTTTTTTTACAGAAAATTAAGCAAAAATGTTTATGCCTCTAGATTGCTGGAAAAAAAATGTTTCAGGTGTACACTGAAGAAATGACAATTTGCTACAATGTAAAGTAGTGAGTGTACAGTTTGTATAACAGTGTAAATTTGCTGTCCCCTCAAAGTAACTCAACACACAGCCATTAATGTCTAAACCGCTGGCAACAAAAGTGAGTACACCCCTAAGTGAAAATGTCCAAATTGGGCCTAAAGTGTCAATATTTTGTGTGGCCACCATCATTTTCCAGCACTGCCTTAACCCTCTTGGGCATAGAGTTCACCAGAGCTTCACAGGTTGCCACTGGAGTCCTCTTCCACTCCTCCATGACGACATCACGGAGCTGGTGGATGTTAGAGACCTTGCACTCCTCCACCTTCCGTTTGAGGATGCCCCACAGACACTCAATAGGGTTTAGGTCTGGAGACATGCTTGGCCAGTCCATCACCTTTACCCTCAGCTTCTTTAGCAAGGCAGTGGTCGTCTTGGAGGTGTGTTTGGGGTCATTATCATGTTGGAATACTGCCCTGCGGCCCAGTCTCCGAAGGGAGGGGATCATGCTCTGCTTCAGTATGTCACAGTACATGTTGGCATTCCTGGTTCCCTCAATGAACTGTAGCTCCCCAGTGCCGGCAGCACTCATGCAGCCCCAGCCCCATGACACTCCCACCACCATGCTTGACTGTAGGCAAGACACACTTGTCTTTGTACTCCTCACCTGGTTGCCGCCACATACGCTTGACACCATCTGAACCAAATAAGTTTATCTTGGTCTCATCAGACCACAGGACATGGTTCCAGTAATCCGTGTTCTTAGTCTGCTTGTCTTCAGCAAAGTGTTTGCGGGCTTTCTTGTGCATCATCTTTAGAAGAGGCTTCCTTCTGGGACGACAGCCATGCAGACCAATTTGATGCAGTGTACGGCGTATGGTCTGAGCACTGACAGGCTGACCCCCCACCCCTTCAACCTCTGCAGCAATGCTGGCAGCACTCATACATCTATTTCCCAAAGACAACCTCTGGATATGACGCTGAGCACGTGCACTCAACTTATTTGGTCGACTATGGCGAGGCCTGTTCTGAGTGGAACCTGTCCAGTTAAACCGCTGTATGGTCTTGGCCACCGTGCTACAGCTCAGTTTCAGGGTCTTGGCAATCTTCTAATAGCCCAGGCCATCTTTATGTAGAGCAACAATTATTTTTTTCAGATCCTCAGGGAGTTCTTTGCCATGAGGTGCCATGTTGAACTTCCAGCGACCAGTCAGTATGAGGGAGTGTGAGAGCGATGACACCAAATTTAACACACCTGCTCCCCATTCACACCTGAGACCTTGTAGCACTAACGAATCACATGACACCGGGGAGGGAAAATGGCTAATTGGGCCCAATTTGGACATTTTCACTTAGGGGTGTACTCACTTTTGTTGCCAGCGGTTTAGACATTAATGGCTGTGTGTTGATTTCTGGTCACAACTTGCAGGCTTGTTTTCGAGTTGCTGTGCGTTTTGTTGCCAACCTGTTTTGCTACCTGACAACTTTACGGTTTTCACTTTTTAATTACCGTTCATATATTTCTTTATTTTTTCCTCAACTTTTTCATTCCGGACGCTTTATCTGGAGCAGGACCTCCAACAGCCGAAGCTAAGTAGTAACATTAACATGATGCCTTCTAATTGCAGTCGCTGTACTCGGCTTACGGCGAGGATAGCTGTGCTGCAAGCCCAGCTTCAGACGCAATCGTTAGGCAAGGGTAATTTCAGTGTAGGAAAGGATGAAACAGCGTCTGTGGCACCAGTAAGTACAGATAGTAGTGTAAATCCCCTGGCACAGTCCCCGCAGCCGGACAACTTTCTCACGGTTTCTGGAAGGAAATGCTGTAGGAACGCTCAACCGGTGTCGCTCATTCAGCCTACAGAAATGTTCAACCGGTTTCCCCATTAAGCAGCGGGTCGGAGTCAGAGGCCGATTCTTCTCTGGTCTCTACTCCTCCCGTTACGGGGTCTGAGACGCCGAAGCTTCCCACCATTAGCTCTGACAAATTGAAAACTCTAGTCATTGGCGACTCCATTACCCGCAGTATTAGACTTAAAGCGAATCATCCAGCGATCATACACTGTTTACCCGGGGGCAGGGCTACCGACGTTAAGGCTAATCTGAAGATGGTGCTGGCTAAAGCTAAAACTGGCGAGTGTAGAGAGTATAGAGATATTGTTATCCACGTCGGCACCAACGATGTTAGGATGAAACAGTCAGAGATCACCAAGCGCAACATAACTTCTGCGTGCATATCAGCTAGAAAGATGTGTCGGCATCGAGTAATTGTCTCTGGCCCCCTCCCAGTTAGGGGGAGTGATGAGCTCTACAGCAGAGTCTCACAACTCAATCGCTGGTTGAAAACTGTTTTCTGCCCCTCCCAAAAGTTAGAATTTGTAGATAATTGGCCCTCTTTCTGGGACTCACCCACAAACAGGACCAAGCCTGACCTGCTGAGGAGTGACGGACTCCATCCTAGCTGGAGGGGTGCTCTCATCTTATCTACCAACATAGACAGGGCTCTAACTCCTCTAGCTCCACAATGAAATAGGGTGCAGGCCAGGCAGCAGGATGTTAGCCAGCCTGCCAGCATAGTGGAGTCTGCCACTAGCACAGTCAGTGTAGTCAGCTCAGCTATCACCATTGAGACCGTGTCTGTGCCTCGACCTAGGTTGGGCAAAACTAAACATGGCGGTGTTCGCCTTAGCAATCTCACTAGGATAAAGACCACCTCCATTCCTGTCATTACTGAAAGAGATCATGATACCTCACATCTCAAAATAGGGCTACTTAATGTTAGATCCCTTACTTCAAAGGCAATTATAGTCAATGAACTAATCACTGATCATAATCTTGATGTGATTGGCCTGACTGAAACATGGCTTAAGCCTGATGAATTTACTGTTTTAAATGAGGCCTCACCTCCTGGCTACACTAGTGACCATATCCCCCATGCATCCCGCAATGGCGGAGGTGTTGCTAACATTTACGATAGCAAATTTCAATTTGCAACAAAAAAAAATGAAGTTTTCGTCTTTTGAGCTTCTAGTCATGAAATCTATGCAGCCTACTCAATCACTTTTTATAGCTACTGTTTACAGGCCTCCTGGGCCATATACAGCGTTTCTCACTGAGTTCCCTGAATTCCTATCGGACCTTGTAGGCATAGCAGATAATATTCTAATCTTTGGTGACTTTAATATTCACATGGAAAAGTCCACAGACCCACTCCAAAAGGTTTTCGGAGCCATCATCGACTCAGTGGGTTTTGTCCAACAAGTGTCTGGACCCACTCACTGTCACAGTCATACGCTGGACCTAGTTTTGTCCCATGGAATAAATGTGGTGGATCTTAATGTTTTTCCTCATAATCCTGGACTATCGGACCACCATTTTATTACGTTTGCAATTGCAACAAATAATCTGCTCAGACCCCAACCAAGGAACATCAAAAGTCATGCTATAAATTCACAGACAACACAAAGATTCCTTGATGCCCTTCCAGACTCCCTCTGCCTACCCAACGACGCCAGAGGACAAAAATCAGTTAACCACCTAACTGAGGAACTCAATTTAACCTTGCGCAATACCCTAGATGCAGTTGCACCCCTAAAAACAAAAAAAAATTCACATAAGAAATTAGCTCCCTGGTACACAGAAAATACCTGAGCTCTGAAGCAAGCTTCCAGAAAATTGGAACGGAAATGGCGCCACACCAAACTGGAAGTCTTCCGACTAGCTTGGAAGGACGGTACCGTGCAGTACCGTAGAGCCCTTACTGCTGCTCGATCATCCTATTTTTCTAACTTAATTGAGTAAAATAAGAACAATCCGAAATTCCTTTTTGATACTGTCGCAAAGCTAACTAAAAAGCAGCATTCCCCAAGAGAGGATGACTTTCACTTTAGCAGTGATAAATTCATGAACTTCTTTGAGGAAAAGATTATGATTATTAGAAAGCAAATTACGGACTCCTCTTTAAACCTGCGTATTCCTCCAAACCTCAGTTGTCCTGAGTCTGCACAACTCTGCCAGGACCTAGGATCAAGAGAGACACTCAAGTGTTTTAGTACTATATCTCTTGACACAATGATGAAAATAATCATGGCCTCTAAACCTTCAAGCTGCATACTGGACCCTATTCCAACTAAACTACTGAAAGAGCTGCTTCCTGTGCTTGGCCCTCCTATGTTGAAAATAATAAACGGCTCTCTAGCCACTGGATGTGTACCAAACTCACTAAAAGTGGCAGTAATAAAGCCTCTCTTGAAAAAGCCAAACCTTGACCCAGAAAATATAAAAAACTATCGGCCTATATCGAATCTTCCATTCCTCTCAAAAATTTTAGAGAAGGCTGTTGCGCAGCAACTCACTGCCTTCCTGAAGACAAACAATGTATACGAAATGCTTCAGTCTGGTTTTAGACCCCATCATAGCACTGAGACGGCACTTGTGAAGGTGGTAAATTACATTTTAATGGCATCGGACCGAGGCTCTGCATCTGTCCTCGTGCTCCTAGACCTTAGTGCTGCTTTTGATACCATCGATCACCACATTCTTTTGGAGAGATTGGAAACCCAAATTGGTCTACACGGACATGTTCTGGCCTGGTTTAGATCTTATCTGTCGGAAAGATATCAGTTTGTCTCTGTGAATGGTTTGTCCTCTGACAAATCAACTGTAAATTTCGGTGTTCCTCAAGGTTCCGTTTTAGGACCACTATTGTTTTCACTATATATTTTACCTCTTGGGGATGTTATTCGAAAACGTAATGTAAACTTTCACTGCTATGCGGATGACACACAGCTGTACATTTCAATGAAACATGGTGAAGCCCCAAAATTGCCCTCGCTAGAAGCATGTGTTTCAGACATAAGGAAGTGGATGGCTGCAAACTTTCTACTATTAAACTCGGACAAAACAGAGATGCTTGTTCTAGGTCCCAAGAAACAAAGAGATCTTCTGTTGAATCTGACAATTAATCTTAATGGTTGTACAGTCGTCTCAAATAAAACTGTGAAGGACCTCGGCGTTACTCTGGACCCTGATCTCTCTTTTGAAGAACATATCAAGACCATTTCGAGGACAGCTTTTTTCCATCTACGTAACATTGCAAAAATCAGAAACTTTCTGTCCAAAAATTATGCAGAAAAATTAATCCATGCTTTTGTCACTTCTAGGTTAGACTACTGCAATGCTCTATTTTCCGGCTACCCGGATAAAGCACTAAATAAACTTCAGTTAGTGCTAAATACGGCTGCTAGAATCCTGACTAGAACCAAAAAATTTGATCATATTATTCCAGTGCTAACCTCTCTACACTGGCTTCCTGTCAAAGCAAGGGCTGATTTCAAGGTTTTACTGCTAACCTACAAAGCATTACATGGGCTTGCTCCTACCTATCTCTCTGATTTGGTCCTGCCGTACATACCTACACGTACGCTACGGTCACAAGACGCAGGCCTCCTAATTGTCCCTAGAATTTCTAAGCAAACAGCTGGAGGCAGGGCTTTCTCCTATAGAGCTCCATTATTATGGAACGGTCTGCCTACCCATGTCAGAGACGCAAACTCGGTCTCAACCTTTAAGTCTTTACTGAAGACTCATCTCTTCAATGGGTCATATGATTGAGTGTAGTCTGGCCCAGGAGTGGGAAGGTGAACGGAAAGGCTCTGGAGCAACGAACCGCCCTTGCTGTCTCTGCCTGGCCGGTTCCCCTCTTTCCACTGGGATTCTCTGCCTCTAACCCTATTACAGGGGCTGAGTCACTGGCTTGCTGGGGCTCTCTCATGCCGTCCCTGGAGGGGGTGCGTCACCTGAGTGGGTTGATTCACTGTTGTGGTCATCCTGTCTGGGTTGGCGCCCCCCCTTTGGGTTGTGCCGTGGCGGAGATCTTTGTGGGCTATACTCAGCCTTGTCTCAGGATGGTAAGTTGGTGGTTGAAGATATCCCTCTAGTGGTGTGGGGGCTGTGCTTTGGCAAAGTGGGTGGGGTTATGTCCTTCCTGTTTGGCCCTGTCCGGGGGTGTCCTCGGATGGGGCCACAGTGTCTCCTGACCCCTCCTGTCTCAGCCTCCAGTATTTATGCTGCAGTAGTTTGTGTCGGGGTCAGTTTATTATATCTGGAGTACTCCTGTCCTATTCGGTGTCCTGTGTGAATCTAAGTGTGCGTTCTCTAATTCTCTCCTTCTTTCTTTCTCTCTCTCGGAGGACCTGAGCCCTAGGACCATGCCCCAGGACTACCTGACATGATGACTCCTTGCTGTCCCCAGTCCACCTGGCCATGCTGCTGCTCCAGTTTCAACTTCCACCTGACTGTGCTGCTGCTCCAGTTTCAACTGTTCTGCCTTATTATTATTCGACCATGCTGGTCATTTATGAACATTTGAACATCTTGGCCATGTTCTGTTATAATCTCCACCCGGCACAGCCAGAAGAGGACTGGCCACCCCACATAGCCTGGTTCCTCTCTAGGTTTCTTCCTAGGTTTTGGCCTTTCTAGGGAGTTTTTCCTAGCCACCGTGCTTCTACACCTGCATTGCTTGCTGTTTGGGGTTTTAGGCTGGGTTTCTGTACAGCACTTTGAGATATCAGCTGATGTACGAAGGGCTATATAAATAAATTTGATTTGATTTGAGTTATTATGAGGGGACAGCAAAGTTACACTGTTATACAAGCTGTACACTCACTACTTTACATTGTAGCAAAGTGTCATTTCTTCAGTGTTGTCACATGAAAAATATACTCAAATATTTACAAAAATGTGAGGGGTGTACTCACTTTTGTGATATACTGTATATACATATATGTAAATTTTTCTGCATATCTAAGCTCTTGAGCTGTCTGTATCCTCCTAAAGCAAACTAAATACGCTTCTTTGCATCTCTGCTAAAATCTGGGTAAAAGATTGAAAGGAATGTGAGTCTTATTCAGTACATTTAGTTATTGCTTAACGTCTACCTACCTTGCCAGCAGACATGCCAGCTAAGACAGTTAGACAAGCTAGCTACTCTAACTTGATTGATAGCCTGAAATGGCTTCTTGGTAGCTAGTTATGAGGTTGGGAGTTTGGGAACCAATCTGGGCAAGCTAAAACCAACTTCATAAAATTCCTAGGTAGCTAGTAGTATTACAGAGAAATACTTTAAAAAAAAAAATATATATATATATTTTAAACAGGACAAGTCTGAGGGGACACGTGCCCCTGTACCCCCCGTGGGCAAATATATATTTCACTTCTCCTACCTGTCAGTATATGGAGGTTAGTGTGAGTTGGAGGTGATGATGAGGTCTTTCTCTTTGCACAGTAAATCGATAGAAACTATAAGAGGCTCATCCTCATCTATAGTTGAACGAAGGGAGCTGTCCTCTGTGAAGCTGTTTAGCCAGAAGAAAACTAGAGAAAGTGGTTTGGAAATACATTCTAGGGGGATAAAAATATCAAAGACAAAAAGCCACTGTCAGCGGGATGAAAGAGTGAGGGAGAGAGACGTTTAGGGAGGGGGCCACAGAACATCATACAAACAATGATGGAGAGAATGTGAGGGAGGGAGAGATGGAGAGAGATCCACAGCGGAACAAAGAAGGACATACAATGGAGAATAGAAACATCCATCCAACTCACTTGGTGGCTACTGCTGGGCTGTGACCACAAGAGTTCCTGTGGAAAATGATAACCATTAAATGAAATCCATTTCATGAATGAGGAAGAGAAAAAATTAGCCTGGTCCCAGATCCAAAACAGCATTCCTTCCTCTGGGATGCTTCAACAAGTGACTAATCAATAATCTAATCAAAAATCGAATCAATAATCAAGACATTCAATAGAGGCATGCAACCACATGCAAACATATTCAGGTTAATTTCAATATTCTTAAATACATACACACTTCAATCAAGCATCTGATTAGCTTTTTCCCCCAAACGGGGCTGAAATGTGTTTGTGCTTTCACTTCTCTGGTCCCAGACCTGTTTGTGCTTTCACTTCTCTGGTCCCAGACCTGTTTGTGCTTTCACTTCTCTGGTCCCAGACCTGTTTGTGCTTTCACTTCTCTGGTCCCAGACCTGTTTGTGCTTTCACTTCTCTGGTCCCAGACCTGTTTGTGCTTTCACTTCTCTGGTCCCAGACCTGTTTGTGCTTTCACTTCTCTGGTCCCAGACCTGTTTGTGCATTCACTTCTCTGGTCCCCAACCTGTTTGTGCATTCACTACCCTCCCTGTTCCCAAACCTGTTTGTGCGAATTGAATTGACATCTGTGCCCAGTGGGTAGTGACAAACCTGGAATGGAATAACAAGTCAAACGTTATGTATTAAATGAACAGTCTCCAGATATGCTCATAATCTTAGCCGAACAGACAAGACTCCATGTCAATATAAATGATGTTTATTGGAGGACTATAGCGTATTATTCCCACATCAGACCTCCCTGGTCTTTGCTTTTTGGAAACTTGCCCAGCATGGCCCGGGCTTGATCTTTGATATAGAGAATCTAATTAGTGAGGAGGACAAGTCACTTGGATCTATTAGGTTGGGATAATAATAATCCTTGATGCGTTATGTTGCATTAGTCTAGATCTGTGTTTCCTAACCCTGGTCCTGGGAACTCAAATGGGTGTGGGATTTTTAATTATTGATGACCATTTGAATCAGCTTTGTAGTGCTAGGGCAAAAACTCAAATGTGCACCCCTTTGGTGCCCAAGGACCAGGATTCAGAAACATTGCTCCCCTAGTACCACAACAGTGTTTCCCAATCCAGTCCTCCAGTACCCCCAACCTTGTTTCCCAACTCCAGTCCTCCAGTACCCCCAAAGGTATACATTTTAATTGAAGCCATTAGGCTGGATGTATTACCCTGGGGTTAGGCTGGATGTATTACCCTGGGGTTAGGCTGGATGTATTTCTCTAGGGTTTGGCTGTATCACCATGGGGTTAGGCTGGAGTTATTACCCTGGTGTTAGGCTGGATGTATTACCCGGGGTTAGGCTGGATGTATTACCTTGGGGTTAGGTTGGATGTATTACCCTAGGGTTAGGCTGGATGTATTACCCTGCGGTTAGGCTGGATGTATTACCCTGGGGTTAGGCTGGATGTATTACTCTGGAGTTAGGCTGGATATATTACCCTGGGGTTGGGCTGGATCTATTACCTTGGGGTTAGGCTGGATGTATTACCTTGGGGTTAGGCTGGATGTATTACCCTGGGGTTAGGCTGGAGTTATTACCCTAGGGTTAGGCTGGATGTATTACCTTGGGGTTAGGCTGGATGTATTACCCTGGGGTTAGGCTGGATGTATTACTCTGGAGTTAGGCTGGATATATTACCCTGGGGTTGGACCGGATCTATTACTCTGGGGTTAGGCTGGATGTATTACCCTGGGGTTAGGCTGAATGTATTACCCTGGGGTTAGGCTGGATGTATTTCTCTAGGGTTAGACTGGCTGTATCACCATGGGGTTAGGCTGGATGTATTACCCTGGGGTTAGGCTGGATGTATTACCTTGGGGTTAGGCTGGATGTATTTCTCTAGGGTTAGACTGGCTGTATCACCATGGGGTAAGGCTGGATGTATTACCTTGGGGTTAGGCTGGATGTATTACCCTGGGGTTGGGCCGGATCTATTACCCTGGGGTTAGGCTGGATGTATTTCTCTAGGGTTAGACTGGCTCTATCACCATGGGGTTAGGCTGGATGTATTACCCTGGGGTTAGGCTGGATGTATTACCCTAGGGTTAGGCTGGATGTATTACCCTGGGGTTAGGCTGGATGTATTACCCTAGGGTTAGGCTGGATGTATTACCCTGGGGTTAGGCTGGATGTATTACCCTAGGGTTAGGCTGGATGTATTATCCTGGGGTTAGACTGGATGTATTACCCTGGGGTTAGGCTGGATATATTGCACTGGGGTTAGGTTGGATGTATTACCCTGGGGTTAGACTGGATGTATTACCCTGGGGTTAGGCTGGATGTATTATCCTGGGGTTAGGCTGGATGTATTACCCTAGGGTTAGGCTGGATGTATTACCCTGGGGTTAGGCTGGATGTATTACCCTAGGGTTAGGCTGGATGTATTATCCTGGGGTTAGACTGGATGTATTACCCTGGGGTTAGGCTGGATATATTGCACTGGGGTTAGGCTGGATGTATTACCCTGGGGTTAGACTGGATGTATTACCCTGGGGTTAGGCTGGATATATTGCACTGGGGTTAGGCTGGATGTATTACCCTGGGGTTAGGCTGGATGTATTACCCTGGGGTTAGGCTGGATGTATTACCCTGGGGTTAGGCTGGGGGTTTTACACATCATGAGTCACTCCCTTGGTTGTTGACAAAAACAGACTAAAAACAGCTCAGGCTGTCCATCTTAATAACAACATCCCATTCAGACCTGGCTTTTCTGGGGATTCTATACTGTAATAATGAAGGAGAAGTAACTCAGGAGCTCACAGCAAAGGGGACTGGAGCAGGGAGTGGATTTATAGCCTGACTCAGGGCTGGTCTTCAGATACTGTATGTATATATATATATATATATACACTTTGTGTTTGATGCCATTAACTAAGCAGACAGGATGTCCTTGGATGATAATCAAAAAGCAAAGTAACCACAAAAGCTATTCCACAGAATAAGACATGCTCAACTGAACCTTGCCTGTACATTACAAAACCACCATTGGATTATAAATGACTTCATAGGCCCAGTAAAGATCTGAAAAGAGAGGGATAGTATATGAAATGGATTAGACTGTATATTACTCTTCCGCTACACTGAGGGAAGATGGACACCCAAGGTGGCAGAGCCAGAGACAACAAGCTGCAACAACTTTCACAGCTCTAAAAATCTGTTTGTGATGATCTGCCAGACATCTGCATATTGTTACCAAGGCAACTGGAGCCTGGTCGTCTGCCAATCATAGTGTTTTTGTGGCGATATCTGTGTCCAGCAGCTCACTGTCTCCACAGAATGGTGGTGGTCAGATAGACACAAGCTCCTCAGCAAACCTGTTGAAATCCTGTGCAACTGAAGCTCAAGAGTGCTAGTCCACTAGATGCACAATTTGCATTGGAAATACTTGAATGGTGTCTTATGAGTCCAACCATAGATTATGTGTATATGTCTAAAAGAAAAGTCTATATGTAAGTATGTAAATACACTGAGTGTACAAAACATTAAGAACACTTTCCTAATATTGAGTTGCACCCCCTTTTGCCATCAGAACAGTTTCAATTTGTCCGGTCATGGACTTCACAAGGTGTCAAAAGCGTTCCACAGGGACGCTGGCCCATGTTGACTCCAATGCTTCCCACAGTTGTGTCAAGTTGGCTGGATGTCCTTTAAGTAGTGGACCATTCTTGTTACACATCGGAAACGGTTGAATATGAAAAACCCAGCAGAGTTAAAGGTCTTCACACAAGCCAGTGTGCCTGGCACCTACTACCATACCAATTTCAAAGGCACTTAAATATTTTGTCTTGCCCATTCCTCCTCTCAGCTTAAAAATATTTTTTTTAACCTGTCTCCTCCCTTTCATCGACACTGATTGAAGTGGATTTAACAGGTGACATCAATAAGAGATCATAACTTTCACCTGGTCAGTCTGTCATGGAAAGAGTTCCTAATGTTTTGTATACTCAATTTACCTGGTAAAGTAAGGGTTTAATAAATACAAATCAATACATTTATGAGTGGTATCTAGATCTATTTCATTATAGCCTGTGCTATGGTACTCTGTAAGCACTAGGGGGCAGCATATACTATCTAAATAATGGAGAAGTTTACTATGGAGAAGAACAGTATATATAACTCCAGATGTGCCAAAGCCTGATTGGCCAGACTGCCCTGATGTGACATCAGAGCTATGAATGCAAGTGAATACAGAGATCCTGTTGAAGTCTATTTCAAGTTATTTAAATACCTGTTCATGATCAAACCATTGACCCCAATACATATATACCATTTTGCTGTCCTTAGTGACAAGCAGTTTTGAAAATGAATTACATTAGTTATGATTTTTTCGTGTTATGACTCGGAATTTAAACAGTTCCTATGTGTATTGGCCTTTCAAATGCCAATATGGAATATATCCTTGTTTTCCTCTGTGAAACTTCAGTCATGTGTGAATGGTAAGTAGTCTGAATACAAGCCTTTATTGGTTGATATATTTTATGGTTGATATTTATTTATTTATTGATATTTTATTGACCGATTTTTATTTTGCTTCTTTCATGTGATTCAATCTCTGGTAACAACGGCCCTCTGGTGGCTGCCTTCTGAACTGCTGCCTACTGAACTAGTCCCAAATCCAATGCGCCTGTTCAATGTGTCAATGGATGTTTTTGAACTGTCATGCTATGTGTTTTTATGTTTTTATATTTTTGTGGCCAGGTCACTCTCGCAAAATAGTTTTTTAATCTCAATAAAACTAACCTGGTAAAATAATGGTAAAATAAAGTCAATCTCCACATCAGGGTCATGCTCAGTGGGGCACACCGTAGAGTTCAGGCAGTACCGCCTCATTTCACTCCATTTCAAAACACTTTTTACCTGAACACAACCCAGTTTATAACCCAATATAACTACATACCATGAGGTGGCTCATATTAGTCATGTCTTATATCCATAACAGTCTGAATTAAAGCTGCAAGCAGCGTTGCCGGGGTTCAGCTGTGTGCCCATGGTGCCACCATCAGGACACATTGGACACATTACCAGGGCTGCCAACTTTTGTAGAAAGCTTGGACCGAGATTTTTTATGTGAATTTCATTGCCCCCTGGCACAACCCCTATACAGAATTTTTGTTTTAAAGCTAAAATAAGTGTGGAGAATAACAGTAGTGTTCCTGCTGACAAGCACAGTAATTACCCTATATATTAGCCCATTGTTAAGAATGAGAACTGTTCCACTGATCAGACTAAATAAAGTAAGTAAATAATCAAATCTCCTGAAGACAAGATGACATAAATCTTCCCCTACACCATAACAAAATTATGTTTCTATTTATTGTCCCCCCTCCAGAATCAAACTTACACTTTTGGGTTCACAATCTGTTTGACAAAATTAAGTCAGGTCACCAAACTTCCCTGCTAAAACATACTCTAGGTCTGTTTGCTGCCTTGTCATTGTCACAGCATAAACACAAATCACCAAACGAGGGGACTAATAAGTGTAGAATAAATCAACTATAGTACATGCTGTCAAAAGGCTGCATTCTGCAATAGGGACAGCAATGTCATTTTGTTGACAACATTGTACATAAAACAACGCTACCGTGCTGCTCTTTTTCAAGTTTTTCTAAACTCAACAGAGAACGTTCTCTCTTGCCATTAAGTTCCTCTCTAATCTTGAGGGGTGTTTCTTTAAAACATGTATCCAATCTCCTTGATCCCTTACATAACTAGACCAATCAAATGCTTCAGAGTGCCACAGTTCTCGGTGCTGTGGCAAGACAGGACAATGATAGAGGTTCCGCTTCAGGTGCAGATGGTCCGATAAAATTTTTTTTTGGAGCACAATTGAAAAGTTAACACACTGACTATGGAATGGACTAATTAGAAACATAAACAGCAGTACTTTTCAATACGTGAGATATAAGAGGTGCTCCGTGAGAAGAGAGTCAAATGCATGTCTCACTGCGAATGTGTGAGTTGTCAGCTCTGCATCGCTCTAGGATGAGCTACTTCTGCACTGTTTATCACGCTTGCCAAATCAGAACTCAAAATCAAACTGATCATTCAATATAACATGCTTTGATGTATTTTGGACCATTTTCAATGATGTTGACTACTTTAAATGTGGTCTTCTCCTGAACCGCTGGCCCGGCTCGTCGTCTTCTCCTGAACCACTGGCCCGGCTCGTCGTCTTCTCCTGAACCGCTGGCCCGGCTCGTCGTCTTCTCCTGAACCACTGGCCTGGCTCGTCGTCTTCTCCTGAACCGCTGGCCCGGCTCGTCGTCTTCTCCTGAACCGCTGGCCCGGCTCATCGTCTTCTCCTGAACTGCTGAACCGGCTCGTCGTCTTCTCCTGAACTGCTGGACCGGCTCGTCGTCTTCTCCTGAACTGCTGGACCGGCTCATCGTCTTCACCTGAACCGCTGGCCCGGCTTGTCGTCTTCTCCTGAACCGCTAGACCGGCTTGGGACCACATTTTGGTATATAGCATACATGTATGCACATCTTCATTTGCATTTTCTAAGACTCCAAGACTAGCTGAAACAATATGGCCACTATGAGCCATTGAGCTCGCATTAATGTTTTTTCCTGTCCAACAGGGCCACAATGTGGCCAAACTTAACCATACTTAACCAAACTTAACCATTTAGAGTTGAACTAGACTTAAATCCTTGAACATGTGTCCCAAATTTCACAGATCAAGAGATATAAAAATGTGCCTGATATAGCGCCACCGTGTGGTCGATTTGAAGGTTCTTGCATATGTTGAGTATTGCCATTGTTAGCAACA
Organism: Oncorhynchus kisutch; assembly: GCF_002021735.2. Taxonomy (NCBI): domain Eukaryota; kingdom Metazoa; phylum Chordata; class Actinopteri; order Salmoniformes; family Salmonidae; genus Oncorhynchus; species Oncorhynchus kisutch. The sequence continues at coordinate 34,574,414 of NC_034194.2, read as the reverse complement.
TGTGAACTAAGTTTTATTACAATACAAATATCTGTGACTGATGTATAGGCATTTCTGTGCGAGATCACGCCCATATGAATGTTTATTGGTGACTAGCGGCCATGTTGTTTGACATACTAGCCTGAACAACAGTGTGTTGAGAGACCTTGGTCCATAGATGCCAGATATCAAGTTTTGTGCAGATCGGTAATTCATTGCCAGAGGAGGAGCGTTTTAAGTGTTTTTCACAAAATTCTAAATGGCGGAAAATTTGTCCTTGAGGCAAATGTTGTCCTTGTGAGGGGAGGGACCTACATACTAAAACAGGACTCTAGCTCAAAAGGGATGAGTGACATCAACTTTCAAAGTTGGCATTTTCAGTCACTTGTTATAGCTCCACCATGTAGCCAATTGGCATGGTATTGTGGCCCATGGGCCTTTACCATCATGCCAAGTTGGAGTGGTCTAGGGCTTATCATCTCACGATAATTTGCATGTTATTTTATTTTCCTGTATAATAATAATGAACACCAGCAAATACAATAGGGTTTCACCAGCTTCCCTGCTTCCCCCCCAATAATGTGGTTATTATTATTTCCAGGCTTGCATCTCTAATGACAGCATCATGGCAGACTCTTACAACATCATTATTTGTACATTATAATACAGTATGTTAATGGCCAGTGTGTCGGCCCAAGGGAGCATAGGAGGATAGTATCTTCCTGTTTAGCATGTGAAGAACATAAGAACCTAATCATAGGCATATTGATGGACTGTGGAAGTTTGCTTATCCGAGTAGCTCAGTACATTCTCATACAATGAGCACCAGAGCAGTTGATTCCAATACATGTCTATGGGATGTCGTGCTTCTTTAATGTAAATACATTTGTTTGAGATAAACAGTATTCCGCCCTAATTAGAAGTGGTTTGAATGTCTTGGTTATCCCTCAATATTATACATAGGCCCAAGCATGCATGGTAATCTGTGCCAATTTCTATTAGACTTCTTTAAAGCCATGTTTAATGACTGCCATTGGCAGGGCCAGAGTGCCCAGTTTACAGGGGCCCGACTGACCCTTTGCAGAACTTGTCCATCTGTCTGGGAGCCAACGAGGGCATGCAGTAGCAAACCTGCCCGCAGGACGATAAAGGAGAAAGAACTTTCTGGTAATTACTCCGTGACATCCTTTAAACAGCTTCCAGACAACTCAGAGGACACTGAGATGTTTCTGAAGGTTCATTGAATTCGGAGCATGTTTCATGGATTGCATCAGAGAGTGAGTCCCACAGGTTTGCTGTTTATGCTCATACAAATTCTCATTTTTAGAATAACATTCACTTTGAAGGGGAAACATTTGAGAGGATTTAGGCTGATAAATGTGTTGTTATGACTTTGAGTTGTGTGTGCATTTGATCAAATAAGGACAATGTTTTGGTTGGGTTCATAGGGGGGAATACTGTAGCCAGAAATATTGCGAGCACATTGTGGTCTGAAACAAGCTCATTGTTGGTGCAAGCAAAGTGCTCCATATATCACCGTTAGGAGCTGCCATAATAAATACTAGTCTGTGTCAACAGTACACATAGACTACTGAGAAAAATAGCTCTGTTTATTCTAACACGGCATGGATTTATTTATATCCTCACAGTATATTGGACAGCATTTTGATACATGCAAAAGCTATGAAAGTAGTTAGGAAAATTTGCGATATGAGTTGATATGCTATATAAACAGACATATTTTGTAAATTTATGTAGTGAGTCCCTATGTGTGTTTTGACCTTTAAAATTCCAATAAGGAACACCACCTTGTTTTCCTTTGTGCAATTAACATGTAAACGCTTAGTCTGAATATGATCCTTTATAGCATAGTTGATATTTTTACAGATTTTATTTTGTTCATTTCATGAATGCATTTCAATGTAGTTATTAGTGCAGTCTGTGGTAACATACTCATCTCTGGTGGCGACCTTCAGAACTGCTGTCAGATCCAAGTCCATCTCCACTCATCAAATCAAATTGTATTGGTCACATACACGTGTTTAGCAAACTTATTGCAGTTGCAGCGAAATGCTTGTGTTTCTAGCTCCAACAGTGCAGTAATATCTAACAAGTATTATCTAACAATTTCATAACAATACACACAATACACACAATACACACAATACACACAATACACACAAATCTAAGTAAAGGAATGGAATTAAGAATATATGTACTCTGGGTTGACATCAGGGTCATGCTTAATGGCGCATACCGTAGAAACACGTGACAAATATCTACATTCTTATTGGACACTTTCAGGTAGTACCGCTCCGTTTCACTCTACTTCAACAAGTTTTTTTGAAACTACTTGTCAGGATTTGGCCAGGGTTGTTCCGGTTTTGGCCACTAGATGCTCCCATTGTGCTTTTTACCCTTTTGTTTTCCCTTGTTCCCAGTTATTATTTGCACCTGTGCCTCGTTTCCCTTGATTGTACAGTGCCTTGCGAAAGTATTCGGCCCCCTTGAACTTTGCGACCTTTTGCCACATTTCAGGCTTCAAACATAAAGATATAAAACTGTATTTTTTGTGAAGAATCAACAACAAGTGGAACACAATCATGAAGTGGAACGACATTTATTGGATATTTCAAACTTTTTTAACAGATCAAAAACTGAAAAATTGGGCGTGCAAAATGATTCAGCCCCCTTAAGTTAATACTTTGTAGCGCCACCTTTTGCTGCGATTACAGTTGTAAGTCGCTTGGGGTATTTCTCTATCAGTTTTGCACATCGAGAGACTGACATTTTTTCCCATTCCTCCTTGCAAAACAGCTCGAGCTCAGTGAGGTTGGATGGAGAGCATTTGTGAACAGCAGTTTTCAGTTCTTTCCACAGATTCTCAATTGGATTCAGGTCTGGACTTTGACTTGGCCATTCTAACACATGGATATGTTTATTTTTGAACCATTCCATTGTAGATTTTGCTTTATGTTTTGGATCATTGTCTTGTTGGAAGACAAATCTCCGTCCAAGTCTCAGGTCTTTTGCAGACTCCATCAGGTTTTCTTCCAGAATGGTCCTGTATTTGGCTCCATCCATCTTCCCATCAATTTTAACCATCTTCCCTGTCCCTGCTGAAGAAAAGCAGGCCCAAACCATGATGCTGCCACCACCATGTTTGACAGTGGGGATGGTGTGTTCAGGGTGATAAGCTGTGTTGCTTTTACGCCAAACATTACGTTTTGCATTGTTGCCAAAAAGTTCAATTTTGGTTTCATCTGACCAGAGCACCTTCTTCCACATGTTTGGTGTGTCTCCCAGGTGGTTTTCCTCAGTTCTTTGCTCTGTGTTTGAATGTTAGCACCCAGCCCCAGTGATGCTGTGAACATTTGTTGCGCCAGTTGATCTCTCTTGTGGTACTCTGTTTTTGTTGTTGTTAATTTATTTTTTGATTATCTTTTGAGGCTTTTTTCTGCTGTACCTACCACCTTGTGGATTTACCTTTTTGACTTGGATGATTACCTTTGTTCTCTTGGAATTACTTTTGACGTTGTGGATTTATATTTTTGCCTGAAGAACTTTCCTTTTACCTAATTAAAACACCGTCTCAAGTACTGCTGTGTCTGCCTCATCTTCTGGGTTCTGCTGACTATTCGTGGCTCAGTTTGCTAAGTGACTGTTTCTCACACTGGAGACCCGGGTTCGTAACCGTGTCCTGACACTACTGAACACAACCCAGTTTATAACCTAATTCAATACTAGATACCCTGAGGGAGCTCATTTTATTCATGAGTTCCATCCGTAACAGTCTAATTGATAAACCCATAGCTGTGAAGCACAGCGAGCCCCAATAATGTGGTTATTATTATTTCCAGGCCTGCATCTCTAATGACAGCATCATGGCAGACTCTTACAACATCATTATTTGTACATTATAATACAGTATGTTAATGGCCAGTGTGTCGGCCCAAGGGAGCATAGGAGGATAGTATCTTCCTGTTTAGCATGTGAAGAACATAAGAACCTAATCATAGGCATATTGTTGGACAGATCCGCTTCCTCACCATTATTGTAACATTGAGCACTGTGGACGTTTCCTTATCTGAGTAGCTCAGTGCATTCTCATACAATGAACACCAGAGCAGTGGATGCCATTATATGTCTATGGGGTGTTGTGCTTCTTTAATGTAAATACATTTGTTTGAGTTCAACATTGTTCCGCCCTGATTAGAGGTGGTTTAAATGGCTTGGTTATCCCTAAAAATGTTATGCATGCCCAAACATGCATGGTAATCTGTGCCAGTTTCTGTTAGACTTATTTAAGGCCATGTTTAATGGCTGCCATTGGCAGGGCAGGTGTGCCCATTTTACAGGGGCCTGACAGAGCCAGTGTGCCCATTTTACAGGGGCCTGACAGAGCCAGTGTGCCCATTTTACAGGGGCCTGACAGAGCCAGTGTGCCCATTTTACAGGGGCCTGACAGAGCCAGTGTGCCCATTTTACAGGGGCCTGACAGAGCCAGTGTGCCCATTTTACAGGGGCCTGACAAATCCGGTGCAGAAGCTCTCCATCTATCTGGGAGCTAACGAGGGTATGCAGTAGCAAGCCTGTCTGCAGGACGACAAAGGACTAAATACTAGTCTGTGTCAACAGTGCACATAGACGACTGAGAAAAAGAGCTCTCTACTCAAACACGCCATGGGTTAATTTATATCAACACATTATAGTGTACAGAATTTTGATACATACAAAAGTCATTTGTATGCAATACATACATATTTTCAGCAGAATTGTTAAGAAATATGGAAGCTTAAACCATAACCTCTTTTAATTTAGTGTCCAAGAAGAAAAATTAACATGAGCTTTTCAAAAGACAATATTACCTTTTACATTTCAATTAGTCAGCATGTCCCATTCCTAGTCCTTCTCTAGGATAATAATTTAACATAATAGCACGCTCTATAAAAGTTAAAAGGGGCTCTATGACAATCAAATACTTCCTAGATCACATTTAGATTAATCTTCTACACCAGACTGTCGTGATTTAGCGCCTTCATTACCACATATATAATCTTTAGGATCGTGAACCCGAATGGAGTCTGTAGCTATTCATAATAACTCTACATAAAATCAACAAATTAATTACAACAGGAGTTAGATATAGCTAAGGAATATTGTAGACAGCCAAACTGACTATTTGCAGAAATAAACCTCCTGATGATTGGGAACAGATGTCTGCCGGTAATTACAAGTTAAACGAAGACAGAAGTCAGCTGTATATCCCTGGTCACTTTTTCACCTCATTTGATTTCTCAGCAATAACTAGCAGAGATCCATTCAGTTTCAAGACAGAACATATTTACAATAAGCAAAACCAGCTGAAGATGAAATGTTTCAGTCTGGATCAGTTCTTTCAGAGGACAGACGGATATCCAGACAGACAATTGTCACGTCACAGTTTGCTTCACAAGTTGTGTACATTGTATCCTTTGAGTGGCCAGTCTTCCACTGGAGGTGAAATTTACCGTCAGGAAATATTTATCCGACAACCTTCATTTTCACATTTTCCCGAACACTTCTTTTGCCCTCTTCCTGAATTGCCTCCCCACAATGACGTACAGGAAGGGGTTGATGGTGCTGTGGGTGTACGCCAGGTAGGTGGACAGCTGTATGGTAATGTCCAGAATGTGACCCCAGAGGCATCCTGGCGTGACTTGGAAGTAATCCAGCGTGTCCAGGAAGCGCACTACCTGGTAGGGTGTCCAGCAGATGAGGAAGACCGTGAGGACAGTCAGGACCAGTTGTGTGGCCTTCCTCTCTGACCTCACCCCGGGAGTTTTTCTGATCTGACCGTCTTTCAGACTGGTCACGATGTGGCGGCTGCAGTACGACACCACTATCACCGGAAGTAGGAACCCAACCACATTATTGGTGACGTTGCGCTGGATCTCCCAGTCCGGATGGGGGTAGGCCAGGACGCAGGCCATCACCCCAGCCTTGGCCACGTATTTCACCCGGCGGAAGACCAGGATGGGCAGACTCAGCAGGAACCCCACGATCCATATCCCCAGGCAGATGCGTTTGGCCCAGGCCGCCCTCCGCAGTCGGCTTTGGAACATGGGCCGGACCAGAGCCAGGTAGCGATCAACGCTAACCAGTACCAGGAAGAAAACACTACAGTAATAGTTCATGGAGATGGCCACATTGACCAGCTTGCATATGGGCTCGCCGAACTCCCAGTGGTAGTTGTTAGCGATGGTGGCGGCCCAGAAGGGTAAACAGGACACCATGACCAGGTCTGCAGCCGCCAAGTTGCCCAGGTAGACATCAGCCACGGTGCATGGCTTCCTCTGCAAACAGAAGACACAGAGGACCAGACCGTTGGCCACTACGCCCACGACGCTGAGCAAAACCATGAAGACCGGCTGGTAGGAGGAAAGCCAGTCCCAGGCTGCTGTGTAGTTGGTGCAGTTATAGGGGTCCAACTCGGTCCAGTCCAGCTTTGAGTCTGGGCCCTCAGTGGGGAAGAGACCCTCGGTTGTGTTTAGGAACATTGGAAAACTGGACGAAAATGTTTTATCTACGTATTTTCTCAATGTTTTTTCACGTTGGAACAATCATTGAACTGCAACATCCTTAGAAAAAAGAGACAACACATGAGAATTCACCAGTGGAGATTGGTGGGAGGAGCTATAGGAAGAGGGGCTCATTGTAATGACTGGAATGGAGTTAATGGATCAGAGTCAAACGTGTGGTGTCCATATGTTTGATGTGTTTGATACCGTTCCATTAATTACATTCCGGCGATTACAATGAGCCCGTCCTCCTATAGCTCCTCCCACCAGCCTCTGGAACCCACATAAGGAGTGTTTCCTGCTCTCTCTGGTCATACCTATTACTTTTAACAGCGGAAAAGTGAAATACTGGACATGAATAATGAGAAACAGACACCGGCATAATTTTTCACTGCTGCTCAGGAACCCTGCAAGTCTGCTAACATTAAGTAAACCTGGATTCATTCTGACAAGACAAACAAAGTACTGCCATGACTTGTAAGTTAGTCCATTATATAACTGAAAAAATAGCACATTTCAAAACTGTTCAAATAAGCTCAGACCTCTGTTTAGCTTCTGTGTGCTCCATGTTCATACAGTACTAATTTTCCTGACCATAAAAATGGCCCATACATTATATGTTGAGGTGTGTATCCACATTTTTGCTATTTCTAACTTGGATCTGTTACAATTCAGCCACTTTGAATCATTTCTCCTTCTCACATTCTTAGAATAACTTGTTTTCATTTGGCCAACATTTTGTAGGCGCCTCATCTAATACACTTTCCGAACATAGAACATTGTCGTTAATCATTATGAATTATCTTTCCTTTCATCTTTTTCATTCCATGAAGATGCCAATTGGCTTTAATGTTAACTCACCTTATCTCAAGAGCTCTATGGTCTCCTTCCTGATGTACACGTCCTCTGTGTTCATTCCCCATGTATCATCACCATGAGCATCTCTCCTCAACTGAAGAGTGTTCTGAGAGGATGAACACTCTTATTTGAGCCGAACACAGATCATTACAATGTCGTCACTCTGCCCTCAAACAGAGACCATTTTTTTCTCTATGGAAACCTAGTTCTTTCTGGCTCACTGAACAAAAATATAAACACAACATGATGTTACTGAGTTACAGTTCATATTAGGAAATCAGCCAATTGAAATAAATTCATTAGGATTTCACATGACTGGGAATACAGATATGCATCTGTTGGTCACAGATACCTTAATAAAAAGGTAGGGCCGTGGATCAGAAAACCAGTCAGTATCTGATGTGACCACCATTTGCATCATGCAGCGTGGAACATCTCCTTCACATAGAGTTGATCAGTCTGTTGATTGTGGCGTGTGAAATGTTGTCTCACTCCTCTTCAATGGCTGTGTGCAGTTGCTGGTTATTGTCGGGAACTGGAACATGCTGTCGTACACATCAATCCAGAGCAACCCAAACAGGCTCAATGGGTGACATGTCTGGTGAGTAGACAGGCCATGGAAGAACTGGGACATTTTCAGCTTCTAGGAATTGTGTACAGATCCTTTCGACATGGGGCTGTGCATTATCATGCTGAAACATGAGGTGATGGCGGCGGATGAGTAGCACGACAATGGGCCTCAGGATCTCATCACGGTATTTCTGTGCATTCAAATGGCCATGGATAAAATGTTATTTTATTGTTCGCAGCACAAGGTGCACCTGTGTAATGATCATGCTGTTTAATCAGCTTCTTGATATGCCACAACTGTCAGGTGGATCAATTATCTTGGCAAAGTTTTAATAGAATTTGTGCGTGTGGAACATTTCTGGGATCTTTTATTTCAGCTAATGAAACATGGGACCAACACTTTATAATGTTGCGTTTTATATTTTTGTTCAGTATATTTGTAATTTAAACCACGACCCACTTACTTTCCCTTGGAGATATTTAATAAGAGACACATTTACAGAAGTAATGTTTTGCAAGTAAACTGCAGTGCGCTAGAGCCATACAAGTGCGGGCAAGTCCATTAGAGAGGATAACATGTTTAGAATACATTTATTCAGAGTTTAACATTCTCCCGTATTAGTTGATTAAATCCCAGGATACAGTTGTTCAATTGGCTGTGGAGCTTGTCTCAGGTCTCTTTTCACCACTCATGCCAGATACATTTTACAGGGTAAACTGAACATGAAATATACAGTTGAAACACACTGTGTAAAGTATGACACTTTCTGTCATGTTCATTGGAAATTCAGTTGAAAATTCAGATTCTCTTCCCAACATCAGAAATTAAACAGTTTCCACAGAAAACAGCCATGGCTAGGCTATAGGACTGTATTGCACTAAAGCAACCAGTCATCCAAATCTTTATGGACCAGTGGGAACACTGACCTTTGAATCCCCTGAGACTCTGGGCTTTTTCACCGTAATCTTGTAAAGTACAGCCAGCAAACCCCTGATGTAATTTGTTTATCATGTTCGTACAGAAATGCTATTCGATTTGGGGAACATAATTATAAAGCCCGTCATCGTCCTTAAGGTGTTTATGTTATGACCTTGGCCTGCATGTTTACTTAGATCTTGGTGAAGGGTCACTACAGGGAGATTACTTTCCATCATTTCTGTGACAGCTTAGCTTTTTAGCTTCTATATCATTGTTCTGCAATACAGAAAGTAGAGTAAAATACATATGAGAATTACCCTCTTTTCTCTATATTACATTTCCAGTACACAGCAAATTGGCCAGTGTTAAAACTTCCTAGGGCTGCAACCCCGTTAACAGGATGATATGACAACAGACAGTGAAAGTGCAGGGCGCCAAATTCAAAACAGCAGAAATCTCATAATTCAAATTCCTCAAACATACATGTATCTTATACCGTTTTAAAGGTAATCGTGTTGTTAATCCCACCACAGTGTCTGATTTCAAATAGGCTTTACAGCGAAAGCACCACAAACGATTATGTTAGGTCACCACCAAGCCAAAGAAAAACTCAGCCATTTTTCCAGCCAAAGAGAGGAGTCACAAAAAGCACAAATAGAGATAAAATGAATCACTAACCTTTGATGATCTTCATCAGATGACACTCATAGGACTTCATATTACACAATACATGTATGTTTTGTTTGATAAACTTCATATTTATGTAAAAACAATCTGAGTTTACATTGGCGTGTTACATTCACTAGTTCCAAAAACATCCAGTGATTTTGCATAGCCACATCGATTCAACAGAAATACTCATCATAAATGTAGTTGATAATACAAGTTATACACAAGGAATTATATATATAGCTCTCCTTAATTTGTTATGGCTGCAATCCCGATATCGGGATAAATGTCATCAACAACCGCTGAATAGCATAGCGCTACATACAATAAATATTACTATAAATATTTATATTCATGAAATCACAAGTGCAATATAGGAAAACACAGCTTAGCCTTTTGTTAATCCACCTGTCATGTCAGATTTTGAAATTCTGCTTTACAGCGAAAGCAATCCAAGCGTTTGTTTAAGTTTATCGATCACACGATAAAACATTAAGTACACTTAGCATCAGGTAGCTCGGTCACGAAAATCAGAAAAGCAATCAAATGAATCGTTTACATTTGATGATCTTCGGATGTTTTCACTCACGAGACTCCCAGTTAAACAACAAATGTTCCTTCTGTTCCATAAAGATTATTTTTAGATCCAAAAGACTTCCGTTTGTTTGTCGCGTTATGTTCAGAAATCCACAGGAAAGAGCGGTCACGACAACGCAGACAAAAATTCCAAATAGTTTCCATAATGTCCACAGAAACATGTTAAACATTTTTTATAATCAATCCTCAGGTTGTTTTTAAAATATATAATCGATAATATATCAACTGCAAATGTCTTTCACAGTAGGAGAGGGGAAAACAATGGCTGTCCAAATTCTGTTGCTCGAGCAAAACTCATGTGACCACTTGACGCGATGTTATCGTTCTTTATTTTTCGAAATAAAAGCCTGAAAATATGTCTGAAGACTGTTGACACCTTGAGGAAGCGATCAGAAAGGAATCTGGTTCATATCCCTTTAAATCCAGCAAAGGGAGGCTATGGAACATGGGGTTTCCTGTTTTGATTTTCCTCAGGGTTTCGCCTGCAATATCAGTTCTGTTATACTCACAGACAATATTTTGACAGTTTTGGAAACTTTAGAGTGTTTTCTATCCAATACTAATAATAATATGCATATATTAGCAACTGAGACTGAGGAGCTGGCCATTTACAATGGGCACCTTTTCATCCAAGCTACTCAATACTGCCCCTGCAGCCATAAAAAGTTAATGCAACTGTTGTGTCAGATTTCAAAAACACTTTAAAGCAAACCATGCAATAATCTGAGACGGCGCTCAGAAAAATAATCAAATTATCCGCCATGTTGGAGTCAACAGAAACCAGAAATCAAATTATAAATATTCCCTTACCTTTGATGATCTTCATCAGAATGCACTCCCAGGAATCACAGTTCCACAATAAATGCTTGATTTGTTTGATAATGTCCGTTATTTATGTCAAAGTAGCTACTTTTGTTAGCGCGTTAGGTACACACATCCAAATGCTCGTGCATTACTTCGGACAAAAACTTAAAAAAGTTATATTACAGGTCGAAGAAACATTTCAAACTAAGTATAGAATCAATCATTAGGATGTTTTTATCATAAATCATCAATAAAGTTCCAACCGGAGAAATCCTTTGTTTCTAGAGGAGCAATGATACACAGGGCGATATCATGTGGAACGCGCATTACCAGGAAATGGCTCTCTGCCAGTAACCTGACTCATTCAACTCGTATTCAGTCCCACAACACAGCCTCATTCAAGTTTCTAAAGACGGTTGACATCTAGTGGAAGCCCCAGGAAGTGCAACTTCATTCATATCCCACTGTGAATTCAATAGGACCTGGGATGAAAATCGACCAACCTCAGATTTCTCACTTCTTGTTTGGATTTCTTCTCAGGTTTTTTAATAATAATATATTAGCAACTGAGACTGAGGAGCAGGCCAATTACTCGGGGCACCTCTGGGCACCTTTCATCCAAGCTACTCAATACTGCCTCTGCAGCCATAAGACGTTTTAACAAGTTTTCATTTTCTTGGTGTTACATTGTTAGTTTTAATAGGTGTTGAGTTGTTTTTACACCATCTGTGCTAATATAACTCCCAGGTGAGAGTTACTGTACAGAGGTAGGGCAGTGGCACTTAGCAGTGTTGATTGAGCTTCCAGGTTTAACTTGAAACTTAATTTTCATCTAATTGCCGATGGTGCAATTAGATGCAAGGGCAGCTGGATTGGCAGCAGTGAAAGGTAAGTGATATGTTAGCAAGTTAGCTGGTGGACAAACTTGTTATATCGGCTAAGTGAATTGTTGAGATCTTTGTTTGTAGATATAGCTACATCTGATAAGATTAGATTTTGAAGATTGCTAGCTAGCTAACATGGTTAGTTAACATTAGCGCTAGATGACTTCGCTATCTAGCTAAATGTTAGTGGGAACTTTGTTTCACCTTCATTCACCTAAAATTTGTAAACTATTACATTTGAGAAAATTAATCGAAATCCAAAAGGATCAGAGTTAGGCTGTACCTTTAGGTGATTTCAACCATGTGCATGTTGAGTTCACGAGGTCAACTAACATTAGTGGTGCAGCAGGTATTGGTATTAATTGGAGTGTGACCTAGTCTGATCAATTTGAGCCTCGTTTGGTGCAGCATAATGCTAGTCAGGAAGTGAAGGTAACAACATGGCTAATATCTAAAAATGTGTTCTTCAAAACGCATATAACTAAGAATGTTTTGTCTGGTCAAAAATGGTTTGATAGCTAGCTTGCTACAGTGGGGAGAACAAGTATTTGATACACTGCCGATTTTGCAGGTTTTCCTACTTACAAAGCATGTAGAGGTCTGTAATTTTTATCATAGGTACACTTCAACTGTGAGAGACAGAATCGAAAACAAAAATCCAGAAAATCACATTGTATGATTTTTAAGTCATTAATTTGCATTTTATTGCATGACATAAGTATTTGATACATCAGAAAAGCAGAACTTAATATTTGGTACAGAAACCTTTGTTTGCAATTACAGAGATCATACGTTTCCTGTAGTTCTTGACCAGGTTTGCACACACTGCAGCAGGGATTTAGATAGGGTAAGTAGGGTTGATAGGGTTGTCCTCTGTCATTTAGAGCATGAGTCCAAATCAAATCATTCAAAACGGAGCACGGAGGGCACTTCTCTGTTGCGTACTCGGCTTGTACACATTTCGAAGCATGCATCGATGCAAGCTTAAATGAAAAGTATGGACAGAAATATGAAGAAACCACATAAAAAACAATGCAACATTTCTTGAAATCAATGGCAGGTATTATTTGAGCTGAAGCGAGATAAAATAAGCTCCGACTTTGGAATGAAATGTTGCCCATTCACTTGTCATATGTTGCTGGACTACAATATTTTATCTTAAAAACGTTAAATACTTTGTGTTAATTCTGGCATGTTTAAAAGCCTACAATACCCACTGTAGTATGTGTAGATTGCAAGCCCATAGTAAGTCAATAGGGCGAACTGGCTAGTAACTGCTGTTAGCTAGCTAGCTAGCCACGAATAATTGACATCTACCTTGCATTTTTATTTATTTATTATTTCCCCTTTATTTAACCAGGTAGGCTAGTTGAGAACAAGTTCTCATTTGCAACTGCGACCTGGCCAAGATAAAGCGTAGCAATTCGACACATACAACAACACAGAGTTACACATGGAATGAACAAAACATATGGTCAATAATACAGTAGAACAAAATAAAACAAAAAGTCTATATACAGTGAGTGCAAATGAGGTAAGTTAAGGAAATAAATAGGCCATGGTGGCGAGGTAATTACAATATAGCAATTAAACACTGGAATGGTAGATCGGCAGAAGATGAATGTGCAGGTAGAGATACTGGGGTGCAAAGGAGCAAAATAAAATGATGAGTCTACCATACGTAAAACACTAAAAAAGAATGGTGTTCATGGGAGGATACCATGGAAGAAGCCACTGCTGTCAAAAAAAAACAATGCTGCACATCTGAAGTTTGCAAAAGTGCACCTGGATGTTCCACAGCACTACTGGCAAAATATTCTGTGGACAGATGAAACTAAACTTGGGTTGTTTGAAAGGAGGAAAAAAAAGAAAAAAAAGGCACAGCACACAAACATCAAAACCTCATCCCAACTGTAAACTATGGTGGAGGGAGCATCATGTTTTGGGCTGCTTTGCTGCCTCAGGGCTTGGACAGCTTACTATCGACGGAAAAATTCATTCCCAAATCGATAGGAAAGAAAGTGGCCAATACATTTCAAGCCGTATTGGCTTGAATACAATGTTTGATCTGTGATTAACATCAAGCACACATCATAGACATGTTAATCTAAATGACAGACAACCCTATCACGTTAATCTATATCATATATATAGTATATATATCATATATCTCTCTGGTCACCCCCAAAACCAATTCTTTCTTTGGCCGCCTCTCCTTCCAGTTCTCTGCTGCCAGTGACTGGAACGAACTACAAAAATCTCTGAAACTGGAAACACTTATCTCCCTCCCTAGCTTTAAGCACCAGCTGTCAGAGCAGCTCACAGATTACTGCACCTGTACATAGACCACCTATAATTTAGCCCAAACAACTACCTCTTTCCCTACTGTATTTAATTTATTTTATTTATTTATTTTGCTCCTTTGCACCCCATTATTTTTATTTATACTTTGCACATTCTTCCACTGCAAATCTACCATTCCAGTGTTTTACTTGCTATATTGTATTTACTTTGCCACCATGTCCTTTTTTTGCCTTTACCTCCCTTATCTCACCTCATTTGCTCACATCGTATATAGACTTGTTTCTACTGTATTATTGACTGTATGTTTGTTTTACTCCATGTGTAACTCTGTGTCGTTGTATGTGTCGAACTGCTTTGCTTTATCTTGGCCAGTTCGCAATTGTAAATGAGAACTTGTTCTCAACTTGCCTACCTGGTTAAATAAAGGTTAAATAAATAAACAAAAATAAAATCAGGGATGTTAGCATCTTCCAGAGATTTCTGTAAGTCTTTAGCTGACACTCTAGGATTCATCTTAACCTCATTGAGCATTCAGTCATCTTTGCAGAGAGAGTAGCAACAGTAGCAACAGTGCAGGACGGCCACTCATTGGGAGAGTAGCAACAGTGCAGGACGGCCACTCATTGGGAGAGTAGCAACAGTGCAGGACGGCCACTCATTGGGAGAGTAGCAACAGTGCAGGACGGCCACTCATAGGGAGAGTAGCAACAGTGCAGGACGGCCACTCATTGGGAGAGTAGCAACAGTGCAGGACGGCCACTCATAGGGAGAGTAGCAACAGTGCAGGACGGCCACTCATAGGGAGAGTAGCAACTGCTGAAATGTCTCTATTTCTAGACAATTTGTCTTATCGTGGACTGACTTTTAGAGATACTTGTGTAATCCTTTCCAGCTTTATGCAAGGAAACAATTCTTAATCTTAGGTCTTCTGAGATCTCTTTTTTTCGAGAAATGGTTTACATGTAACCTTTATTTAACTAGTCAAGTCAGTTAAGAACAAATTCTTATTTACAATGACGGGCTACCAGGGAACAGTGGGTTAACTGCCTTGTTCATGGGCAGAATGACAGATTTTTTCCTTGTCAGCTCAGGGATTCGATCCAGCAAACTTTCAGTTACTGGCTCAACACTAACCACTAGGCTACCTGCCATAAGGCAATGCTTCTTGTGAATAGCAAACTCAAATTTTGTGAGTGTTTTTTGAGGGGCAGGGCAGCTCTAACCAACATCTCCAATCTCGTCTCATTGATTCGACTCCAGGTTAATTGACTCCTGACTCCAATTAGCTTTTGGAAAAGTCATTAGCCTAGGGGTTCACATACTTTTCCCAAACTACACTGTGAATTTTTAAATGATGTATTCAATATAGACAAAAAAAATTTTTTTTGTGTGTTATTAGTTTAAGCACACTATGTTTGTCTATTGTTGTGACTTAGATGAAGATCAGATCAAATTTGATGTAAAATGTGTGGAGAAATCCAGGTAATTCCAAAGGGTTCACATACTTTTTCTTGCCACTGTTTATTGTTTTAGGTGATGTTTGCCTTTTCCTGCCCTCAGACTGGGACAATGATATGTCCTCCATGCTGTTACTGCTTATCCTCAGACTGGGACAATGATATATCCTCCATGCTGTTACTGCTTGCTCTCAGACTGGGACAATGATATGTCCTCCATGCTGTTACTGCTTGTCCTCAGTCTGGGACAATGATATGTCCTCCTTGCTGTTACTGCTTGTCCTCATACTGGGACAATGATATGTCCTCCCTGCTGTTAATGCTTGCCCTCAGACTGGGACAATGATATGTCCTCCATGCTGTTACTGCTTGTCCTCATACTGGGACAATGATATGTCCTCCCTGCTGTTAATGCTTGCCCTCAGACTGGGACAATGATATGTCCTCCATGCTGTTACTGCTTGTCCTCAGACTGGGACAATGATATGTCCTCCCTGCTGTTACTGCTTATCCTCATACTGGGACAATGATATGTCCTCCCTGCTGTTACTGCTTATCCTCATACTGGGACAATGATAGGTCCTCCATGCTGTTAATGCTTGCCCTCATACTGGGACAATGATATGTCCTCCCTGCTGTTACTGCTTGTCCTCATACTGGGACAATGATATGTCCTCCCTGCTGTTAATGCTTGCCCTCAGACTGGGACAATGATATGTCCTCCATGCTGTTACTGCTTTCCCTCATACTGGGACAATGATATGTCCTCCCTGCTGTTAATGCTTGCCCTCAGACTGGGACAATGATATGTCCTCCATGCTGTTACTGCTTATCCTCAGACTGGGACAATGATATGTCCTCCCTGCTGTTACTGCTTATCCTCATACTGGGACAATGATATGTCTTCCATGCTGTTACTGCTTATCCTCAGACTGGGACAATGATATGTCCTCCATGCTGTTACTGCTTATCCTCAGACTGGGACAATGATATGTCCTCCCTGCTGTTACTGCTTGCTCTCATACTGGGACAATGATATGTCCTCCATGCTGTTACTGCTTATCCTCAGACTGGGACAATGATATGTCCTCCATGCTGTTACTGCTTATCCTCAGACTGGGACAATGATATGTCCTCCATGCTGTTACTGCTTGCCCTCAGACTGGGACAATGATATGTCCTCCATGCTGTTACTGCTTGCCCTCAGTCTGGGACAATGATATGTCCTCCCTGCTGTTACTGCTTGCCCTCAGACTGGGACAATGATATGTCCTCCATGCTGTTACTGCTTGCCCTCAGTCTGGGACAATGATATGTCCTCCCTGCTGTTACTGCTTGCCCTCAGACTGGGACAATGATATGTCCTCCCTGCTGTTACTGCTTATCCTCAGACTGGGACAATGATATGTCCTCCCTGCTGTTACTGCTTATCCTCAGACTGGGACAATGATATGTCCTCCATGCTGTTACTGCTTATCCTCAGACTGGGACAATGATATGTCCTCCATGCTGTTACTGCTTGCCCTCAGTCTGGGACAATGATATGTCCTCCCTGCTGTTACTGCTTGCTCTCATACTGGGACAATGATATGTCCTCCCTGCTGTTACTGCTTATCCTCAGACTGGGACAATGATATGTCCTCCCTGCTGTTACTGCTTGCTCTCAGACTGGGACAATGATATGTCCTCCCTGCTGTTACTGCTTGCCCTCAGACTGGGACAATGATATGTCCTCCATGCTGTTACTGCTTGCCCTCAGACTGGGACAATGATATGTCCTCCCTGCTGTTACTGCTTGCCCTCAGACTGGGACAATGATATGTCCTCTCTGCTGTTACTGCTTGTCCTCAGACTGGGACAATGATATGTCCTCCATGCTGTTACTGCTTGTCCTCAGACTGGGACAATGATATGTCCTCCATGCTGTTACTGCTTATCCTCATACTGGGACAATGATATGTCCTCCCTGCTGTTACTGCTTATCCTCAGACTGGGACAATGATATGTCCTCCCTGCTGTTACTGCTTGCTCTCATACTGGGACAGTGATATGTCCTCCCTGCTGTTACTACTTGCTCTCATACTGGGACAATGATATGTCCTCCATGCTGTTACTGCTTGCTCTCATACTGGGACAATGATATGTCCTCCATGCTGTTACTGCTTGCTCTCCTACTGGGACAATGATATGTCCTCCCTGCTGTTACTGCTTGCTCTCATACTGGGACAATGATATGTCCTCCCTGCTGTTACTGCTTGCTCTCATACTGGGACAATGATATGTCCTCCATGCTGTTACTGCTTATCCTCAGACTGGGACAATGATATGTCCTCCATGCTGTTACTGCTTATCCTCATACTGGGACAATGATATGTCCTCCATGCTGTTACTGCTTATCCTCATACTGGGACAATGATATGTCCTCCCTGCTGTTACTGCTTGTCCTCAGACTGGGACAATGATATGTCCTCCATGCTGTTACTGCTTGCCCTCAGCCTGGGACAATGATATGTCCTCCATGCTGTTACTGCTTGTCCTCAGACTGGGACAATGATATGTCCTCCATGCTGTTACTGCTTATCCTCAGACTGGGACAATGATATGCCCTCCATGCTGTTACTGCTTATCCTCAGACTGGGACAATGATATGTCCTCCATGCTGTTACTGCTTGCCCTCAGTCTGGGACAATGATATGTCCTCCCTGCTGTTACTGCTTGCTCTCATACTGGGACAATGATATGTCCTCCCTGCTGTTACTGCTTGCTCTCAGACTGGGACAATGATATGTCCTCCCTGCTGTTACTGCTTGCCCTCAGACTGGGACAATGATATGTCCTCCATGCTGTTACTGCTTGCCCTCAGACTGGGACAATGATATGTCCTCCCTGCTGTTACTGCTTGCCCTCAGACTGGGACAATGATATGTCCTCTCTGCTGTTACTGCTTGTCCTCAGACTGGGACAATGATATGTCCTCCATGCTGTTACTGCTTGTCCTCAGACTGGGACAATGATATGTCCTCCATGCTGTTACTGCTTATCCTCATACTGGGACAATGATATGTCCTCCCTGCTGTTACTGCTTATCCTCAGACTGGGACAATGATATGTCCTCCCTGCTGTTACTGCTTGCTCTCATACTGGGACAATGATATGTCCTCCCTGCTGTTACTGCTTGCTCTCATACTGGGACAATGATATGTCCTCCATGCTGTTACTGCTTGCTCTCATACTGGGACAATGATATGTCCTCCATGCTGTTACTGCTTGCTCTCATACTGGGACAATGATATGTCCTCCCTGCTGTTACTGCTTGCTCTCATACTGGGACAATGATATGTCCTCCATGCTGTTACTGCTTGCTCTCATACTGGGACAATGATATGTCCTCCCTACTGTTACTGCTTGTCCTCAGACTGGGACAATGATATGTCCTCCATGCTGTTACTGCTTGCTCTCAGACTGGGACAATGATATGTCCTCCATGCTGTTACTGCTTGCCCTCAGACTGGGACAATGATATGTCCTCCATGCTGTTACTGCTTGCTCTCATACTGGGACAATGATATGTCCTCCCTACTGTTACTGCTTGTCCTCAGACTGGGACAATGATATGTCCTCCATGCTGTTACTGCTTGCTCTCAGACCGGGACAATGATATGTCCTCCATGCTGTTACTGCTTATCCTCAGACTGGGACAATGATATGTCCTCCATGCCGTTACTGCTTATCCTCATACTGGGACAATGATATGTCCTCCATGCTGTTACTGCTTATCCTCATACTGGGACAATGATATGTCCTCCCTGCTGTTACTGCTTGTCCTCAGACTGGGACAATGATATGTCCTCCATGCTGTTACTGCTTGCCCTCAGCCTGGGACAATGATATGTCCTCCATGCTGTTACTGCTTGTCCTCAGACTGGGACAATGATATGTCCTCCATGCTGTTACTGCTTGCTCTCATACTGGGACAATGATATGTCCTCCCTACTGTTACTGCTTGTCCTCAGACTGGGACATTGATATGTCCTCCATGCTGTTACTGCTTGCTCTCAGACTGGGACAATGATATGTCCTCCATGCTGTTACTGCTTGTCCTCAGACTGGGACAATGATATGTCCTCCATGCTGTTACTGCTTGTCCTCAGACTGGGACAATGATATGTCATCCCTGCTGTTACTGCTTATCCTCAGACTGGGACAATGATATGTCCTCCATGCTGTTACTGCTTGCTCTCATACTGGGACAATGATATGTCCTCCCTGCTGTTACTGCTTGCTCTCATACTGGGACAATGATATGTCCTCCATGCTGTTACTGCTTGCTCTCATACTGGGACAATGATATGTCCTCCATGCTGTTACTGCTTGCTCTCATACTGGGACAATGATATGTCCTCCCTGCTGTTACTGCTTGCCCTCAGACTGGGACAATGATATGTCCTCCATGCTGTTACTGCTTATCCTCAGACTGGGACAATGATATGTCCTCCATGCTGTTACTGCTTATCCTCAGACTGGGACAATGATATGTCCTCCATGCTGTTACTGCTTATCCTCAGACTGGGACAATGATATGTCCTCCTTGCTGTTACTGCTTGCCCTCAGACTGGGACAATGATATGTCCTCCATGCTGTTACTGCTTGCCCTCAGACTGGGACAATGATATGTCCTCCCTGCTGTTACTGCTTATCCTCAGTCTGGGACAATGATATGTCCTCCCTGCTGTTACTGCTTGTCCTCAGACTGGGACAATGATATGTCCTCCCTGCTGTTACTGCTTGTCCTCAGACTGGGACAATGATATGTCCTCCATGCTGTTACTGCTTATCCTCAGACTGGGACAATGATATGTCCTCCCTGCTGTTACGGCTTATCCTCAGACTGGGACAATGATATGTCCTCCCTGCTGTTACTGCTTATCCTCAGACTGGGACAATGATATGTCCTCCCTGCTGTTACTGCTTGCCCTCAGACTGGGACAATGATATGTCCTCCATGCTGTTACTGCTTGCCCTCAGACTGGGACAATGATAGGTCCTCCCTGCTGTTACTGCTTATCCTCAGTCTGGGACAATGATATGTCCTCCCTGCTGTTACTGCTTATCCTCAGACTGGGACAATGATATGTCCTCCCTGCTGTTACTGCTTATCCTCAGTCTGGGACAATGATATGTCCTCCCTGCTGTTACTGCTTATCCTCAGACTGGGACAATGATATGTCCTCCATGCTGTTACTGCTTGCCCTCAGACTGGGACAATGATATGTCCTCCATGCTGTTACTGCTTATCCTCAGACTGGGACAATGATATGTCCTCCATGCTGTTACTGCTTGTCCTCAGACTGGGACAATGATATGTTCTCCCTGCTGTAACTGCTTATCCTCAGACTGGGACAATGATATGTCCTCCCTGCTGTTACTGCTTATCCTCAGACTGGGACAATGATATGTCCTCCCTGCTGTTACTGCTTATCCTCAGACTGGGACAATGATATGTCCTCCCTGCTGTTACTGCTTATCCTCAGACTGGGACAATGATATGTCCTCCCTGCTGTTACTGCTTGCCCTCAGACTGGGACAATGATATGTCCTCCATGCTGTTACTGCTTGCCCTCAGACTGGGACAATGATATGTCCTCCCTGCTGTTACTGCTTATCCTCAGACTGGGACAATGATATGTCCTCCCTGCTGTTACTGCTTATCCTCAGTCTGGGACAATGATATGTCCTCCCTGCTGTTACTGCTTATCCTCAGACTGGGACAATGATATGTCCTCCATGCTGTTACTGCTTGCTCTCATACTGGGACAATGATATGTCCTCCCTACTGTTACTGCTTGTCCTCAGACTGGGACAATGATATGTCCTCCATGCTGTTACTGCTTGCTCTCAGACTGGGACAATGATATGTCCTCCATGCTGTTACTGCTTGTCCTCAGACTGGGACAATGATATGTCCTCCATGCTGTTACTGCTTGTCCTCAGACTGGGACAATGATATGTCCTCCATGCTGTTACTGCTTATCCTCATACTGGGACAATGATATGTCATCCCTGCTGTTACTGCTTATCCTCAGACTGGGACAATGATATGTCCTCCGTGCTGTTACTGCTTGCTCTCATATTGGGACAATTATATGTCCTCCCTGCTGTTACTGCTTGCTCTCATACTGGGACAATGATATGTCCTCCATGCTGTTACTGCTTGCTCTCATACTGGGACAATGATATGTCCTCCATGCTGTTACTGCTTATCCTCAGACTGGGACAATGATATGTCCTCCATGCTGTTACTGCTTATCCTCAGACTGGGACAATGATATGTCCTCCTTGCTGTTACTGCTTGCCCTCAGACTGGGACAATGATATGTCCTCCATGCTGTTACTGCTTGCCCTCAGACTGGGACAATGATATGTCCTCCCTGCTGTTACTGCTTATCCTCAGTCTGGGACAATGATATGTCCTCCCTGCTGTTACTGCTTGTCCTCAGACTGGGACAATGATATGTCCTCCCTGCTGTTACTGCTTGTCCTCAGACTGGGACAATGATATGTCCTCCATGCTGTTACTGCTTATCCTCAGACTAGGACAATGATATGTCCTCCCTGCTGTTACTGCTTATCCTCAGACTGGGACAATGATATGTCCTCCCTGCTGTTACTGCTTATCCTCAGACTGGGACAATGATATGTCCTCCCTGCTGTTACTGCTTGCCCTCAGACTGGGACAATGATATGTCCTCCATGCTGTTACTGCTTGCCCTCAGACTGGGACAATGATAGGTCCTCCCTGCTGTTACTGCTTATCCTCAGTCTGGGACAATGATATGTCCTCCCTGCTGTTACTGCTTATCCTCAGACTGGGACAATGATATGTCCTCCCTGCTGTTACTGCTTGCCCTCAGACTGGGACAATGATATGTCCTCCCTGCTGTTACTGCTTATCCTCAGACTGGGACAATGATATGTCCTCCATGCTGTTACTGCTTATCCTCAGACTGGGACAATGATATGTCCTCCATGCTGTTACTGCTTATCCTCAGACTGGGACAATGATATGTCCTCCATGCTGTTACTGCTTGCCCTCAGTCTGGGACAATGATATGTCCTCCCTGCTGTTACTGCTTGCTCTCATACTGGGACAATGATATGTCCTCCCTGCTGTTACTGCTTGCTCTAAGACTGGGACAATGATATGTCCTCCCTGCTGTTACTGCTTGCCCTCAGACTGGGACAATGATATGTCCTCCATGCTGTTACTGCTTGCCCTCAGACTGGGACAATGATATGTCCTCCCTGCTGTTACTGCTTGCCCTCAGACTGGGACAATGATATGTCCTCTCTGCTGTTACTGCTTGTCCTCAGACTGGGACAATGATATGTCCTCCATGCTGTTACTGCTTGTCCTCAGACTGGGACAATGATATGTCCTCCATGCTGTTACTGCTTATCCTCATACTGGGACAATGATATGTCCTCCCTGCTGTTACTGCTTATCCTCAGACTGGGACAATGATATGTCCTCCCTGCTGTTACTGCTTGCTCTCATACTGGGACAATGATATGTCCTCCCTGCTGTTACTGCTTGCTCTCATACTGGGACAATGATATGTCCTCCATGCTGTTACTGCTTGCTCTCATACTGGGACAATGATATGTCCTCCATGCTGTTACTGCTTGCTCTCATACTGGGACAATGATATGTCCTCCCTGCTGTTACTGCTTGCTCTCATACTGGGACAATGATATGTCCTCCATGCTGTTACTGCTTGCTCTCATACTGGGACAATGATATGTCCTCCCTACTGTTACTGCTTGTCCTCAGACTGGGACAATGATATGTCCTCCATGCTGTTACTGCTTGCTCTCAGACTGGGACAATGATATGTCCTCCATGCTGTTACTGCTTGCCCTCAGACTGGGACAATGATATGTCCTCCATGCTGTTACTGCTTGCTCTCATACTGGGACAATGATATGTCCTCCCTACTGTTACTGCTTGTCCTCAGACTGGGACAATGATATGTCCTCCATGCTGTTACTGCTTGCTCTCAGACTGGGACAATGATATGTCCTCCATGCTGTTACTGCTTATCCTCAGACTGGGACAATGATATGTCCTCCATGCCGTTACTGCTTATCCTCATACTGGGACAATGATATGTCCTCCATGCTGTTACTGCTTATCCTCATACTGGGACAATGATATGTCCTCCCTGCTGTTACTGCTTGTCCTCAGACTGGGACAATGATATGTCCTCCATGCTGTTACTGCTTGCCCTCAGCCTGGGACAATGATATGTCCTCCATGCTGTTACTGCTTGTCCTCAGACTGGGACAATGATATGTCCTCCATGCTGTTACTGCTTGCTCTCATACTGGGACAATGATATGTCCTCCCTACTGTTACTGCTTGTCCTCAGACTGGGACATTGATATGTCCTCCATGCTGTTACTGCTTGCTCTCAGACTGGGACAATGATATGTCCTCCATGCTGTTACTGCTTGTCCTCAGACTGGGACAATGATATGTCCTCCATGCTGTTACTGCTTGTCCTCAGACTGGGACAATGATATGTCATCCCTGCTGTTACTGCTTATCCTCAGACTGGGACAATGATATGTCCTCCATGCTGTTACTGCTTGCTCTCATACTGGGACAATGATATGTCCTCCCTGCTGTTACTGCTTGCTCTCATACTGGGACAATGATATGTCCTCCATGCTGTTACTGCTTGCTCTCATACTGGGACAATGATATGTCCTCCATGCTGTTACTGCTTGCTCTCATACTGGGACAATGATATGTCCTCCCTGCTGTTACTGCTTGCCCTCAGACTGGGACAATGATATGTCCTCCATGCTGTTACTGCTTATCCTCAGACTGGGACAATGATATGTCCTCCCTGCTGTTACTGCTTGCCCTCAGACTGGGACAATGATATGTCCTCCATGCTGTTACTGCTTATCCTCAGACTGGGACAATGATATGTCCTCCATGCTGTTACTGCTTATCCTCAGACTGGGACAATGATATGTCCTCCATGCTGTTACTGCTTATCCTCAGACTGGGACAATGATATGTCCTCCTTGCTGTTACTGCTTGCCCTCAGACTGGGACAATGATATGTCCTCCATGCTGTTACTGCTTGCCCTCAGACTGGGACAATGATATGTCCTCCCTGCTGTTACTGCTTATCCTCAGTCTGGGACAATGATATGTCCTCCCTGCTGTTACTGCTTGTCCTCAGACTGGGACAATGATATGTCCTCCCTGCTGTTACTGCTTGTCCTCAGACTGGGACAATGATATGTCCTCCATGCTGTTACTGCTTATCCTCAGACTGGGACAATGATATGTCCTCCCTGCTGTTACGGCTTATCCTCAGACTGGGACAATGATATGTCCTCCCTGCTGTTACTGCTTATCCTCAGACTGGGACAATGATATGTCCTCCCTGCTGTTACTGCTTGCCCTCAGACTGGGACAATGATATGTCCTCCATGCTGTTACTGCTTGCCCTCAGACTGGGACAATGATAGGTCCTCCCTGCTGTTACTGCTTATCCTCAGTCTGGGACAATGATATGTCCTCCCTGCTGTTACTGCTTATCCTCAGACTGGGACAATGATATGTCCTCCCTGCTGTTACTGCTTATCCTCAGTCTGGGACAATGATATGTCCTCCCTGCTGTTACTGCTTATCCTCAGACTGGGACAATGATATGTCCTCCATGCTGTTACTGCTTGCCCTCAGACTGGGACAATGATATGTCCTCCATGCTGTTCCTGCTTATCCTCAGACTGGGACAATGATATGTCCTCCATGCTGTTACTGCTTGTCCTCAGACTGGGACAATGATATGTCCTCCCTGCTGTAACTGCTTATCCTCAGACTGGGACAATGATATGTCCTCCCTGCTGTTACTGCTTATCCTCAGACTGGGACAATGATATGTCCTCCCTGCTGTTACTGCTTATCCTCAGACTGGGACAATGATATGTCCTCCCTGCTGTTACTGCTTATCCTCAGACTGGGACAATGATATGTCCTCCCTGCTGTTACTGCTTGCCCTCAGACTGGGACAATGATATGTCCTCCATGCTGTTACTGCTTGCCCTCAGACTGGGACAATGATATGTCCTCCCTGCTGTTACTGCTTATCCTCAGACTGGGACAATGATATGTCCTCCCTGCTGTTACTGCTTATCCTCAGTCTGGGACAATGATATGTCCTCCCTGCTGTTACTGCTTATCCTCAGACTGGGACAATGATATGTCCTCCCTGCTGTTACTGCTTGCCCTCAGACTGGGACAATGATATGTCCTCCATGCTGTTACTGCTTATCCTCAGACTGGGACAATGATATGTCCTCCATGCTGTTACTGCTTATCCTCAGACTGGGACAATGATATGTCCTCCATGCTGTTACTGCTTATCCTCAGACTGGGACAATGATATGTCCTCCTTGCTGTTACTGCTTGCCCTCAGACTGGGACAATGATATGTCCTCCATGCTGTTACTGCTTGCCCTCAGACTGGGACAATGATATGTCCTCCCTGCTGTTACTGCTTATCCTCAGTCTGGGACAATGATATGTCCTCCCTGCTGTTACTGCTTGTCCTCAGACTGGGACAATGATATGTCCTCCCTGCTGTTACTGCTTGTCCTCAGACTGGGACAATGATATGTCCTCCATGCTGTTACTGCTTATCCTCAGACTGGGACAATGATATGTCCTCCCTGCTGTTACGGCTTATCCTCAGACTGGGACAATGATATGTCCTCCCTGCTGTTACTGCTTATCCTCAGACTGGGACAATGATATGTCCTCCCTGCTGTTACTGCTTGCCCTCAGACTGGGACAATGATATGTCCTCCATGCTGTTACTGCTTGCCCTCAGACTGGGACAATGATAGGTCCTCCCTGCTGTTACTGCTTATCCTCAGTCTGGGACAATGATATGTCCTCCCTGCTGTTACTGCTTATCCTCAGACTGGGACAATGATATGTCCTCCCTGCTGTTACTGCTTATCCTCAGTCTGGGACAATGATATGTCCTCCCTGCTGTTACTGCTTATCCTCAGACTGGGACAATGATATGTCCTCCATGCTGTTACTGCTTGCCCTCAGACTGGGACAATGATATGTCCTCCATGCTGTTACTGCTTATCCTCAGACTGGGACAATGATATGTCCTCCATGCTGTTACTGCTTGTCCTCAGACTGGGACAATGATATGTTCTCCCTGCTGTAACTGCTTATCCTCAGACTGGGACAATGATATGTCCTCCCTGCTGTTACTGCTTATCCTCAGACTGGGACAATGATATGTCCTCCCTGCTGTTACTGCTTATCCTCAGACTGGGACAATGATATGTCCTCCCTGCTGTTACTGCTTATCCTCAGACTGGGACAATGATATGTCCTCCCTGCTGTTACTGCTTGCCCTCAGACTGGGACAATGATATGTCCTCCATGCTGTTACTGCTTGCCCTCAGACTGGGACAATGATATGTCCTCCCTGCTGTTACTGCTTATCCTCAGACTGGGACAATGATATGTCCTCCCTGCTGTTACTGCTTGCTCTCATACTGGGACAATGATATGTCCTCCCTACTGTTACTGCTTGTCCTCAGACTGGGACAATGATATGTCCTCCATGCTGTTACTGCTTGCTCTCAGACTGGGACAATGATATGTCCTCCATGCTGTTACTGCTTGTCCTCAGACTGGGACAATGATATGTCCTCCATGCTGTTACTGCTTGTCCTCAGACTGGGACAATGATATGTCCTCCATGCTGTTACTGCTTATCCTCATACTGGGACAATGATATGTCATCCCTGCTGTTACTGCTTATCCTCAGACTGGGACAATGATATGTCCTCCGTGCTGTTACTGCTTGCTCTCATATTGGGACAATTATATGTCCTCCCTGCTGTTACTGCTTGCTCTCATACTGGGACAATGATATGTCCTCCATGCTGTTACTGCTTGCTCTCATACTGGGACAATGATATGTCCTCCATGCTGTTACTGCTTATCCTCAGACTGGGACAATGATATGTCCTCCATGCTGTTACTGCTTATCCTCAGACTGGGACAATGATATGTCCTCCTTGCTGTTACTGCTTGCCCTCAGACTGGGACAATGATATGTCCTCCATGCTGTTACTGCTTGCCCTCAGACTGGGACAATGATATGTCCTCCCTGCTGTTACTGCTTATCCTCAGTCTGGGACAATGATATGTCCTCCCTGCTGTTACTGCTTGTCCTCAGACTGGGACAATGATATGTCCTCCCTGCTGTTACTGCTTGTCCTCAGACTGGGACAATGATATGTCCTCCATGCTGTTACTGCTTATCCTCAGACTAGGACAATGATATGTCCTCCCTGCTGTTACTGCTTATCCTCAGACTGGGACAATGATATGTCCTCCCTGCTGTTACTGCTTATCCTCAGACTGGGACAATGATATGTCCTCCCTGCTGTTACTGCTTGCCCTCAGACTGGGACAATGATATGTCCTCCATGCTGTTACTGCTTGCCCTCAGACTGGGACAATGATAGGTCCTCCCTGCTGTTACTGCTTATCCTCAGTCTGGGACAATGATATGTCCTCCCTGCTGTTACTGCTTATCCTCAGACTGGGACAATGATATGTCCTCCCTGCTGTTACTGCTTGCCCTCAGACTGGGACAATGATATGTCCTCCCTGCTGTTACTGCTTATCCTCAGACTGGGACAATGATATGTCCTCCATGCTGTTACTGCTTATCCTCAGACTGGGACAATGATATGTCCTCCATGCTGTTACTGCTTATCCTCAGACTGGGACAATGATATGTCCTCCATGCTGTTACTGCTTGCCCTCAGTCTGGGACAATGATATGTCCTCCCTGCTGTTACTGCTTGCTCTCATACTGGGACAATGATATGTCCTCCCTGCTGTTACTGCTTGCTCTAAGACTGGGACAATGATATGTCCTCCCTGCTGTTACTGCTTGCCCTCAGACTGGGACAATGATATGTCCTCCATGCTGTTACTGCTTGCCCTCAGACTGGGACAATGATATGTCCTCCCTGCTGTTACTGCTTGCCCTCAGACTGGGACAATGATATGTCCTCTCTGCTGTTACTGCTTGTCCTCAGACTGGGACAATGATATGTCCTCCATGCTGTTACTGCTTGTCCTCAGACTGGGACAATGATATGTCCTCCATGCTGTTACTGCTTATCCTCATACTGGGACAATGATATGTCCTCCCTGCTGTTACTGCTTATCCTCAGACTGGGACAATGATATGTCCTCCCTGCTGTTACTGCTTGCTCTCATACTGGGACAATGATATGTCCTCCCTGCTGTTACTGCTTGCTCTCATACTGGGACAATGATATGTCCTCCATGCTGTTACTGCTTGCTCTCATACTGGGACAATGATATGTCCTCCATGCTGTTACTGCTTGCTCTCATACTGGGACAATGATATGTCCTCCCTGCTGTTACTGCTTGC
Source organism: Oncorhynchus kisutch (assembly GCF_002021735.2). Classification (NCBI taxonomy): domain Eukaryota; kingdom Metazoa; phylum Chordata; class Actinopteri; order Salmoniformes; family Salmonidae; genus Oncorhynchus; species Oncorhynchus kisutch. Next base: position 34,545,284 of record NC_034194.2, on the reverse strand, counting down.
TCTCATACTGGGACAATGATATGTCCTCCATGCTGTTACTGCTTGCTCTCATACTGGGACAATGATATGTCCTCCCTACTGTTACTGCTTGTCCTCAGACTGGGACAATGATATGTCCTCCATGCTGTTACTGCTTGCTCTCAGACTGGGACAATGATATGTCCTCCATGCTGTTACTGCTTGCCCTCAGACTGGGACAATGATATGTCCTCCATGCTGTTACTGCTTGCTCTCATACTGGGACAATGATATGTCCTCCCTACTGTTACTGCTTGTCCTCAGACTGGGACAATGATATGTCCTCCATGCTGTTACTGCTTGCTCTCAGACTGGGACAATGATATGTCCTCCATGCTGTTACTGCTTATCCTCAGACTGGGACAATGATATGTCCTCCATGCCGTTACTGCTTATCCTCATACTGGGACAATGATATGTCCTCCATGCTGTTACTGCTTATCCTCATACTGGGACAATGATATGTCCTCCCTGCTGTTACTGCTTGTCCTCAGACTGGGACAATGATATGTCCTCCATGCTGTTACTGCTTGCCCTCAGCCTGGGACAATGATATGTCCTCCATGCTGTTACTGCTTGTCCTCAGACTGGGACAATGATATGTCCTCCATGCTGTTACTGCTTGCTCTCATACTGGGACAATGATATGTCCTCCCTACTGTTACTGCTTGTCCTCAGACTGGGACATTGATATGTCCTCCATGCTGTTACTGCTTGCTCTCAGACTGGGACAATGATATGTCCTCCATGCTGTTACTGCTTGTCCTCAGACTGGGACAATGATATGTCCTCCATGCTGTTACTGCTTGTCCTCAGACTGGGACAATGATATGTCATCCCTGCTGTTACTGCTTATCCTCAGACTGGGACAATGATATGTCCTCCATGCTGTTACTGCTTGCTCTCATACTGGGACAATGATATGTCCTCCCTGCTGTTACTGCTTGCTCTCATACTGGGACAATGATATGTCCTCCATGCTGTTACTGCTTGCTCTCATACTGGGACAATGATATGTCCTCCATGCTGTTACTGCTTGCTCTCATACTGGGACAATGATATGTCCTCCCTGCTGTTACTGCTTGCCCTCAGACTGGGACAATGATATGTCCTCCATGCTGTTACTGCTTATCCTCAGACTGGGACAATGATATGTCCTCCCTGCTGTTACTGCTTGCCCTCAGACTGGGACAATGATATGTCCTCCATGCTGTTACTGCTTATCCTCAGACTGGGACAATGATATGTCCTCCATGCTGTTACTGCTTATCCTCAGACTGGGACAATGATATGTCCTCCATGCTGTTACTGCTTATCCTCAGACTGGGACAATGATATGTCCTCCTTGCTGTTACTGCTTGCCCTCAGACTGGGACAATGATATGTCCTCCATGCTGTTACTGCTTGCCCTCAGACTGGGACAATGATATGTCCTCCCTGCTGTTACTGCTTATCCTCAGTCTGGGACAATGATATGTCCTCCCTGCTGTTACTGCTTGTCCTCAGACTGGGACAATGATATGTCCTCCCTGCTGTTACTGCTTGTCCTCAGACTGGGACAATGATATGTCCTCCATGCTGTTACTGCTTATCCTCAGACTGGGACAATGATATGTCCTCCCTGCTGTTACGGCTTATCCTCAGACTGGGACAATGATATGTCCTCCCTGCTGTTACTGCTTATCCTCAGACTGGGACAATGATATGTCCTCCCTGCTGTTACTGCTTGCCCTCAGACTGGGACAATGATATGTCCTCCATGCTGTTACTGCTTGCCCTCAGACTGGGACAATGATAGGTCCTCCCTGCTGTTACTGCTTATCCTCAGTCTGGGACAATGATATGTCCTCCCTGCTGTTACTGCTTATCCTCAGACTGGGACAATGATATGTCCTCCCTGCTGTTACTGCTTATCCTCAGTCTGGGACAATGATATGTCCTCCCTGCTGTTACTGCTTATCCTCAGACTGGGACAATGATATGTCCTCCATGCTGTTACTGCTTGCCCTCAGACTGGGACAATGATATGTCCTCCATGCTGTTCCTGCTTATCCTCAGACTGGGACAATGATATGTCCTCCATGCTGTTACTGCTTGTCCTCAGACTGGGACAATGATATGTCCTCCCTGCTGTAACTGCTTATCCTCAGACTGGGACAATGATATGTCCTCCCTGCTGTTACTGCTTATCCTCAGACTGGGACAATGATATGTCCTCCCTGCTGTTACTGCTTATCCTCAGACTGGGACAATGATATGTCCTCCCTGCTGTTACTGCTTATCCTCAGACTGGGACAATGATATGTCCTCCCTGCTGTTACTGCTTGCCCTCAGACTGGGACAATGATATGTCCTCCATGCTGTTACTGCTTGCCCTCAGACTGGGACAATGATATGTCCTCCCTGCTGTTACTGCTTATCCTCAGACTGGGACAATGATATGTCCTCCCTGCTGTTACTGCTTATCCTCAGTCTGGGACAATGATATGTCCTCCCTGCTGTTACTGCTTATCCTCAGACTGGGACAATGATATGTCCTCCATGCTGTTACTGCTTATCCTCAGTCTGGGACAATGATATGTCCTCCATGCTGTTACTGCTTATCCTCAGACTGGGACAATGATATGTCCTCCATGCTGTTACTGCTTGCCCTCAGACTGGGACAATGATATGTCCTCCCCACTGCTGCTTCATCTCCCACTACCAGCAGGAGGGAAGAGAACTGCCACACAAATAGTTTTGTACTTAATCATATAAGGTCCACAACATTTAGATCTAAATCTGATAACTGGGAAATATACACAGTTATGTTGTTCTACTGTCCTTAGTTACATCACAAATGAGTAACGAATTTAACATGATTGTTCTTTAAGTCCCTCCTACCATTTCCAACATTCTTTATAGTAGAAATATTTTTTAATTCTCCACTTTTGGAACGGATTTTCATTCTGATACGCCTCTGATGTACTGATTTCATTGTGAGGTGCCTGTGATATACTGATATACTTCCTGGTGTCAATTCACCTACAGGGTGCATTCTCTAGAGTGGATCCTGAACACTGAAAGATGGCGCTGCTTAATACCGAGGGTGTTGAAAAAACAATCCCATGGGTCATTTGAACAACATCTGAAGTGTTATATTTTAACTCTCCAAGTGTTTCAATATGAACACTACCAAAAGTGTTAAATGACACTGAGTGGCCCTGTATAAAAACTGGATGAGCGTTGAAAAAACACTCCCACAGGTCATTTGAACAACATCTGAAGTGTTATATCTTAACACACTATTATTAACACTACAAAAAGTGTTACATGAACACTGATGAGAGTGAACCTATATAAATACTGGATTAGTGTTAACATTAACACACCTGGTGTTAAATTATCACTTTCAAATTTGCAGTGTAGTCTTATCCTTTGGAGTCTCTCCTCTCATCCTTATTCAGGCCATTCCCCCAACAGAGACATGTTTCTGGCACACAAACAGGCTTAACCCTCTTTTGTTCATCTGAACATAATTTTTTTTTACATGTGAACTATAGATTAGCTGCATGGTTGTAAGTTGAAATGGCTATATAGCTAAATCAATGAGCCAAGAAATGAATGAAAGGCCAGTGGTGGCGGTGAGTGCGCCTCATTCACATCATAATCTGGTATCGTCCAGAGGCTGCATAGGAGAGCAGCAGGCATTGGCCACAGTTGGTTCTCCAGGGGGTCGTCATGGACAAAGCGTGCTGGGTCGATTCCCCGCTCCCCTGGTGAAGAGAACACACTAACAACAGATTAGTCTTCACCATCCATCATGTGGATCAGCATGTGTTAATCTGAGGGAGACATGCAATGTGTTGTGTGTTTTGCAGTTGCCTGGAGACCACAGTTGTGCCAAGAACAGTCGGGCGCTGTTGCTGTGACAGGCTGGCCTAGCGATCTCTCTCACCACTGCCTCTCTCTATGCCTCTCTCTCTCTCATCAGGTCAGGCAGGTGCATCCAGGGAGGCAAGCTGCATCACAATTTGTAGATCAGTCAACTGTCAACCGAGTATAGCACTGTGTTAGACAAAGGGTGTGTGTTGGGGGTATGGAGGAGCCTCATTTATTCACTTTGTGTATGTTCTAAATAGACCCCAAAACATGCGCCAGTTCATGCAAATGTTGGCCTTTATAAAACTGAACTTGACATGTGTCACGGCCGTCTTCATGGAAGGAATAAGTGGACCAAAGTACAGCGTGGTCAGCGTACATATTCCTTTTATTAGAATGACGCCAACGAAAACAATACAAAACAACCGTGAAGCTTGATGCCTCTAACAAAGTCAACTTCCCACAAATACAACAGGGAAAAAAGGCTCCTCCAGTGGGGAGAACAAGTATTTGATACACTGCCGATTTTGCAGGTTTTCATACTTACAAAGCATGTAGAGGTCTGTAATTTTTATCATAGGTACACTTCAACGGTGAGAGACGGAATCTAAAACAAAAATCCAGAAAATCACATTGTATGATTTTTAAGTAATTAATTTGCATCTGTCCCTGATTGAGAACCATACCCTGCCAAAACATAGAAATAAAGAAACATAGAAAACAAAACATAGAATGCCCACCCCACATCACACCGTGACAGTACCCCCCCAAAGGTGCGGACTCCGGCCGCAAAACCTGAACCTATAGGGGAGGGTCTGGGTGGGCATCTATCCGCTGTGGCCCCAGTCCGGGGTCGTCGCCGACCCCGGACTGGGGACCCTCTCTGCGGGCCCAGGACTGGGGACCCTCTCTGGTGATGGACGTAAACCCCGCTCCATCTCTGGCTCACCCCACTTGTGGCGCCTCTGGTGCGGGGACCCTCGTCGCCGACCCCGGACTGGGGACCCTCTCTGCGGGCCCAGGACTGGGGACCCTCTCTGCGGGCCCAGGACTGGCCCCCCTTGCTGCGGGCCCTGGACTGGGCACCCTCGCTGCGGGCCCTGGACTGGGCACCCTCGCTGCGGGCCCTGGACTGGGCACCCTCGCTGCGGGCCCCGGACTGGGCACCCTCGTTGTGGGCCCTGGACTAGGCACCCTCGTTGTGGGCCCTGGACTGGGCACCCTCGTTGTGGGCCCTGGACTGGGCACCCTCGCTGGAGGCCCCCGACTGACCCGTGGAGCAGGCACCGGGCTCACCAGCCTGGGGAGACCTACTGGAGGCCTGGTCCTTGGAGGAGGCACAGGATAGACCGGGCTGTAGGGGAGCACTGGAGATCTGGTGCATAGCCTTGGAATTCTGGAGCGCCAAGCTGGCACAAGACGTGCAGGGCTGGGGAGGCGCACAGGAGGCCTGGTGCGTGGGGCTGGCACAGTCTTCACCAGACGGCTAGCACGCACCTCAGGACGAGTATGGAGAGCTGACTCAGGTGACATCAAACCGAGGACATAGGGTGAATGTCGTGCCTCATGCACCAACACAGTAGCTCTCTCCTCCAATCTACCCATCAACTCCTTCACTGTCTCTGCTTCACTCCCTTCGCTCCACTCCAATTTCACCCCGACTGGCTCTCGTTCCATCCTTGGCTCCGCCGACCGTCCCGTGTGCCCCCCCCCAAATGTTTTTGGGGCTGCCTCTCCTGGCCACGCTGCTTGGTCCTTTGGTGGTGGGAAGTTCTGTCACGGCCGTCTTCATGGAAGGAATAAGTGGACCAAAGAGCAGCGTGGAGAGCTTAACAGGGCTTTGATGTCTCTACCAAAGTCAACTTCCCACAAATACAACAGGGAAAAAAGGCTTCCTATGTATGATTCCCAATCAGAGACAACTATAGACAGCTGTCCCTGATTGAGAACCATACCCGGCCAAAACATAGAAATAAAGAAACATAGAAAACAGAACATAGAATGCCCACCCCACATCACACCCTGACCTAACCAAATAGAGAAATAAAACGGCTCTCTAAGGTCAGGGCGTGACAACATGAGAATGTGCTTAGCTTCTTGCAATCTTTAGACCACACCTACGCACAGTTTCTATCAGTTAAAGTACTGCATTGCGAGTAGGCAAGTAGCCTAGTATTGTGTGGGGATGGGGGATATGGAGCTTTTTCATAACAAAGAAAAATAAGGTCAATATTACAATATGGTTTTTCTCTTTGTATTCTAAAATAGTTAGAAATAGGCATGTACTTCCTATTAAATGTCCATAATCATTGCAGAACAAATTGCTCAAGTTTTCTGACTGATGGTTAATACACAATGTTTCCTATAGGCCTACAATGTCCCATCTCTCATTTAATTGGACCCACTTCACAGTAGTAAATAGAGACACTGTTATGTATGTTTCTTTATGTGATCCGATCTAGAGCGCAGTTTAACCTAAAACAGATGGTTCATCATTTCCAGTTACATTTTCTAGGCTGAATATCCTACATCTGACTAGCCTACTGTAATTTGAAATGTCTCAAGTAGACAATATTACATTTATAAACATAATGCATATTTTCAAAACCATTGCAGAATGAATTCCTTGCCACCTTTTCTGGCCATGATGGGTTCATATTCCCGAGGAAGCTTGAGCCAACATTTAATCAGCCCCAGTATAATATAATATACAGTATATAGCTATAATTTCAAGTAGCTTATTTTACTCTATGCATCCGGTTTATAATGTACAATAGAATAACAGATGAACTGTAGTCAAAATGCATTTAGTATTTAAAGGCTACTACATAATGTTGCAAAATTTGCGGGCAGTGCAGCATATTTAGGTTTGGGAAAAACCTAAATATAGAACATTGAATTCACATTTGTAATAGTTTTTTTCTTTCAGAAACTGCCTTTGCCTAATTCCAATACTTCCAAAGTAAAATAAGGGAGGAGTTGTCACCATAAAAGGGGAACGATGGGTGTTTCCAGGCAGAGTTGAAATGCTCGTTCACGCACAAACAGTTTCAGGACGGGTCTGATTTGTAAAGGGAAACATACAGTACCAGTCAAAAGTTTGGACACACTTACTCATTCAAGGGTTTTTCTTAATTTTCATATTTTTTTGAAGGTAATTAAATAACGTTCTGAAAACATGTTTCAATAAGAATTTGAATTACACCGCTAGCTTAGTTCGGGTTAACTGGCTTGAACTCCAAGCACAGATAGGACACATGGAAATTCATCTGATTAGTCATTAATCATGCAAACACATTTTAAAAAAAATTGGTGCTCAGCATCAGTGAGATTCAAACCAATGATCTTCTGTTCTCTATCCATGGAATGAGTCTAGTGCACCACCAGGATGGAGCTAGCATGCCATGTATTTTTACTCATGCAAAGCTTTTCATTTTAGGCTATTCAAACGGACCCCATTTCTAAGGAAAAAAGCACTCATAAAGATCAGGTGTGGCCAATTAGTGGGCACGGCCAACACACCTGAACACACTTAACAAGATAGAGGATAGTGAGAGTTTTGTTGACGCTCAGAACGGAATGTTTATGTTTTTAAACAACATTCTTAGAACGTTACTAATATTTCATTGTGTTTTTTTATGGAAAGTGTTCTTAATGTTCTGAGGACTTTAAATGGAACCATGAGGAAACCTATTGAAAACGTTAAACTGAAGTACTGAAACTCCTACCTAAGAAACATGGTTCTCAGAACGTTATGTGTTAGCTGGATATCCTGCACCATAACCATAGGACAAGCACGCTGTCACCAAGCACTAAGAATAATATGGTTCTCAAAATGTCCAAGTGCTAGCTGGGTAGTTAGACTCTAACCCCATAGTAATTTCCTGTTGTGAAAGTAGTGTTAGACAACTCTTCCAGTCCCAGAGGATCTATACTGCAGCTACCTTTGGTGCCCTGATGAGCAGAGCAGTCCTTGTGTTTAGGCATTCCTCTCCATTGACTCTCATTCTCCAGCTCAAAGGTAAAATCATTAGCATTCATAAAACATGTTTCAAAGGTTATTTAACACAGAAATAGGATCCCGTTTTGCCAGGCAGGCGAGCCATGGCCATATGGTGTCCCTTGGATCCAGCCCAGGGGGGAAGGGAGTGTCTTGCCCAATCGCCCTCTAAATGTCTCACATTCACAATCCATGTCTCAATTGTCTCAAGGCTTCAAAATCATTCTTTAACTTGTATCCTCCCCTTCATCTACACTGATTGAAGTGAATTTAACAGGTGACTTTCATTTGGTTTCACCTGGTCAGTCTATGTCATGGAAAGAGCAGGTGTTCCTAATGTTTTGTACACTCTGTGTATATTCTTATAGCCGATGCTGTAGGTATGCTACTTATCTTCTAATGCAATGTGAAGCATCTTTTTATCCTTCGCTTGTTTGTAACATTTGCAAAGACATTGGCCACATTATATTTGTAGTTTGCAGTCACAGAGAGATGGATAAACATTGTGGGAGGGGGGAAAAAGCATCTAACAATTCACTTACCTGTTCTACGAGTAGTCTGAGGCAGGCATTAGATTACGAGCGGTTTCAAGTGCAACGTTAATACATATGAGAGACTTAGTGCTTCTACGGAAATTCAAAAAATGAATTTAAGATCATTTTGGGAAACTAGGCCCTGGCCTTATATTTCATCAAAACCTGATTAATATAATTTCCCAACTGCCTACAAATGGAAAGATAAATTGTGCTTGCTCTTTTGCTTTCCTTTTGGCTAATGGTGAAGACTTTGGGGGGTGGGAGTAGTATACGCTGACCATAACTGCAGTGCCGTGTGTCTCTGCCTAATGGCTCTAATCATGAGAGGAATACCACTGGTCACAGATGTCAGTTCAATCTCTTCACTATAAACCCCAAGGCAAGTTGTACTCAAAGTCTCAAAGTCATTATTAGTTCAAATATTTGTGGTACTGACTCAGAACTAAATGAGAAGTCACACCAACTAAATGTATTTTAAAATATGATACCAAAATGTACTTTTTTTCCCAGCATGCTCTACTGCAGAGATATTTTTTTTTAATCGTTTTTTTTCATGTCTGTGTTTTTGAATGTATATTGAGTCATTGATTGATTAACTGTTATGGGACACAAAGATAAATGTTTTCTATACTCATCCAATCGTTGTGTATTTGCACCTGTTACTGATTCTTTTTTTTCTTAATTTAACCTTTCCAGGCAAGTCAAATAAGAACAAATTATTATTTACAATACCAGCCTACCCCGGCCAAACCCAGATGACGCTGGGCCAATTGTGCGCCGCCCTATGGGACTCCCAATCACGGCCGGATGTGATAGAGCCTAGAAATGATTGTTCCAGTTTAACTGGCTGAGGTAGTTACTTTGCACTGTTCTTAACCCTGGCAGTCATTATGAATGCAGGTTGCGGGTGAATACAAATTTCAACAGTTGGATAGTCTAACGCTGGCTAGATTCCAATAGAAAATACACATCACTTTGCAAGCCAGCATAATGGGATTTACAGTTAGGGTTGCAAATTCTGGTAAATTTCCCCAATTTTTTTGAAAATCCTGGTAGGAAGATTACTGGAATTTTTGGGGGGAAAGTTTGTGGAATTTCGCAACCCTACTTGTAGGCCTGATGTAGCCTGTAAACTAGGAGTTTCAGGTCCCTGATATTATGATATTATACATTATAATTGTATTTGCCTAGGAACTCACTTGGTGAAGGCCACATGATTGACAATCAATTAATTCAACAAGCATGTCTCTGTCACTAACGAATACAGTTATGGGTGGTAACTCTACAATTCAATTGAAAAGGCAAGGCATACTGGGAAATTATTGGAGGCATGGCTTAGTTGGGGCATTACATTTAAGTATACCTTACTTAATGAAAAAAATGAACATGTATTACTCATATGAAGGTACAGTAGTACTGCTCACTTCAGCTATTTACATTTCTTAACATACTATTTTTAAAGTAATTGTTTTCCTCAAAATGTTTGAGTAGCCAGAACTTCTCCGGTTTTACAGTGTAGTTTTGAGTTACATTTGGTTGAGTTGTCAACTAATGTGAATTCAACGTGAAATCAACCAAAAATGTCTTCCCCGTCACTAGATTAATTTGAAATGTTGGGTAACAAAAGAAAGAAATTCCCTCACGATGATGACATTGTTTTCTATGTTGATTCAAATTGATCACATTTAATTTTTTGGTTGAAATGACATGGAAACAATGTTGATTCAACCAGTTGTCCCAGTGGGATGTGACTGCACTACCAGTGGGATGTTTCTCAGAAAACCCCCAGAGTCAACCAATAACTGGGGCTCAATGAGCCTCTACTGACTCATCCAGGCCTCTCTTCCTCTCCTCCTTTCTCTCCTCATCCTTTCTCTTTTCCTCCTTGGTCTCATCCTCCTCCTCCTCTTCCTCCTTCCTCTCATCCTTCTGTCCTCCACCTTTCTCTCCTCCTCCTCCTCCAGAGGGAAGCGTAACATGCAGGTATGTTGACCACACAGGAATGCCATTACATCACCCAGAAGATAATTGGTTAGAAAGAATAATGCAGAAGACTTTTCATGAAAGAGATCAGACAGATTGTGACAGTTTCATCAAGTCTGGTCAACAATCACAATGTGGAAGTCATTGTTTCCTTCAATTATTAGTGTTGAATACTGTTACTGGCTCTTTGTTTAGCATTTTGAGGAGCAGCCGGTACCAAAAGCCTGCCAGTGTACGATATGCTATCATCAGTGCCTGGCAGTGAATGACCTCTTAACATCTCTATTTGGCCTTTCACTTGCTGTTGTTGTTTTTTTCCTGCGACAGATATTATGACAGATTGTTTTGTTAACAGCCTGTGATTTCAACTCTGAGCCAACTGCTAAAACAGAAGCAGAGCGAGAGTCTGCAGAGCCAGTTCACTATTTCATTTCCTACCTCCTCCTCCTCCTGTGTCTGGGGGTGTTGCGTCACAGGCCTCAGGCGGCTGTTTACACAGACACATTCTCCCTGATCATAAGAGTCCTTCCTCCTGTCAAGACCAAGGCTGGGATGTTTCAGAGGAGACGATGCATGTCCTTTTAATCTGGCCCACACGGAACACAGACAATCACCAGACAATTAATCTCTCCATTAACATAAATAACTGCATGACCCGCCTCCCTGTTATCTTGTTCAGCTTTATTCTTAGAGTTCTGTTGATGCCTGTGTTTATTTCCAGTAACAAAAGGTGGTTTAGTTCTGTTGTTGAAGCAGCTACCCAGTCTCAGTGTGTTGCCTAGTGACCTGGAGGTTGAGGTGGATGAAAGCACCTTGTTGAGTTGGCTATACATGAGGTGTTGGTGTAGAGGCAGACTCTCTAATTCAATATCAAGAGCCTCTAGTCCACAAGTAGTCTAGCCCCAGAGCTGTTTGTGCTCTATAGTTGGCTATACATAGGAGTTTACAATACAGCTCAAACAGATATCTGTGAGGTGACAGGAGGTGGACCACATATACCTGGGAAAGTCTGTGAAAGGTTCCAGCACCCTTGGGATCCAGAAGATCAAGTCAAGGGGAGGACAAGATGGTAATAGATTTCCTGTCTGAAGTCACCATGGGAACAGGGCTACGGGAACTAGAATCACACGGATGATTCCCCCTTTCTGTTTCAGAGAAAGTGATTCACTAACGTCAGGTTGGGTGAGCATCAAACTAATCTATCGTGGACAGATTCTTGTGGACAGATGAAACGGCAAAAATCTGTCAAGGCTCATGTACAATTACAGTATGTGATTGCGAGCAGCAGCAGTTCCTGGTTTTTCATAGACGATTAATTGGACGAATCAGGATTGGGTGAAGGCGGTGCTTAAACTGGTGATTTTCAACCCCGTGTGCAGATGATGAATGTTTTCCACAGAATTGTCCATATTGTAAAAATGTATGAAAACAACCATGTATTTTTTGGTCATGATAAACAGGAGTGAAACTATCAGAAGTAAAGGGTTTGGCTGAGACTTTCCGTTTGCGAGGGAGGAGACTTCGCTTCCTTCATTGGCACAAAGGTAATCACAGTTGTTAATGCCACTTCCCCCAGAAGTCAAACAGAACATTACAAACTTTCGCAAGAGAATTTTACTTCTGCGTAATCGAGATTAGCATCAAACTGACAAGGCCTATGGTGACAAGTGCTTTAGAAGAGGATAAACACAACAGCCTGGAGCCTGGTGCCTGGAGAAGTCAAGTGCTATGTTGTGTCACTTGGCTTGAAGTTTGCTAACAAAGCTGAAGATGAAGACACTTCATAAGCAGTCAGAGGCATCATGTCCATATGGGGCACAGGGGTACATGCCCCCTCAGATATGTCCTTTTTAAAATATATATATTTTTTAATACTACTAGTGTAATGACTTTCCAAATTCTTTCTCTTTGCACTTTTCTTATTAGGATGTTGGTGGGCAGAGCCAGAAGGGTTGTCAGTGAAATTGTTATTTTTTACTAGGCAAGTCAGTTAAGAACAAATCCTTATTTTCAATGAAGACTGAGGAACAGTGGGTTAACTGCCTTGTTCAGGGTAGAACAACAGATTTTTACCTTGTCAGCTCAGGGACTTGATCTTGCAACCTTTCGGTTACTAGTCCAACATTCTAACCACTAGGCTACCTGCCGCCCAAATTGGGACACACTTGGGCCCGGGTGTGTCCCGGGATAACTACACCTCTTCCCCATTCATTGAAACTCTCTCCATGCAGACACACTGTTTGATTTTGGTTGTGGCATGTTTGTGGCTGCTTTTGTTTGTTTGCTTGCTTTGGCATCTTTCAACACTCCTCGTTATCACATCTATACATGCAACCACTCACTTACACTACTGACTACACACACCACTGCTAACTGTATATAGGTTACCTCAGTTATTAAATATATTTTGTTATTCTCTATCTCCACGTTGTCTCCCTTTTTGTTACAGGCTTCGATCCGGTTCGTGACACTAGCCACCTAGCAATTTTATGAAATTGGCTTTGGGTAGCCCAGATACTGTAGGTTCCCAATCTCCCAACCTCATAACTACAGTAAGTACCAAAAGTACCAAAAAGCCATTTCAGGCTATCAAGCAAGTTGTATTAGCTAGCTTGTCTAACTATTGTATCTTAGTTGGCATACCTGCTGGCGAGGTTGGTACACTTTAGAAAAGCAAGCAATAACTACATTTTTATTTGATTTATTTCACCTTTATTAAACCAGGCAGGGTAGTTGAGAACAAGTTCTCATTTACATCTGCGACCTGGCCAAGAAAAAGCTAAGCAGTTCGACACATACAAATGTACTGAATAAGACACACAAATTACTTTCAATCTTTTCCCAGATTTTTGCAGAGTTGTGGACAAGCATATTAAGTTTCTTAAAAAAAAGAACCACAAGTCAGGAGGATACAGACAGCTCAAGAGGTATGCTTAGATATCCGGGGGCAAGCTACCTGCCCTCCAGGGCACCCAAAGTCACAGGAAGGCCAAAATGATCATCAAGGACAACAACCACCCGAGCCACTGTCTGTTCACCCCGCTTACCATCCAGAAGGTGAGATCAGTACAGGTGCATCAAAGCAGGGACCGAGTGACTGAAAAACAGCTTCTATCTGAAGGCCATCAGACTGTTAAATAGCCATCACTAGGTGGCTTCCAACCAGTTACATAACCCTGCACCTTAGAGGCTGCTGGCCCAATATACATAGACTTGAAATCACTGGCCACTTGAATAATGGAACAGTAGTCACTCTAATAATGTTTACATATTTTTACTTTACTCATATGTACAGTTGAAATAAGAAGTTTACATACACCTTAGCCAAATACATTTAAACTACATTTAATCCTAGTAAAAAGTTCCTGTCTTAGGTCAGTTAGGATCACCACTTTATTTTAATAATGTAAAATGTCAGAATAATAGTAGAGAGAATTATTTATTTCAGCATTTCTTTCTTTCATCACATTCCCAGTGGGTCAGAAGTTTACATACACTCAATTAGTATTTGGTAGCGTTGCCTTTAAAATTGTTGAACTTGGGTCAAACATTTTGAGTAGCCTTCCACAAGCTTCCCACAATAAGTTGGGTGAATTTTGACCCGTTCCTCCTGACAGAGCTGGTGTAACTGAGTCAGGTTTGCAAGCCTCCTTGCTCGCACACACTTTTTCAGTTCTGCCCACAAATGTTCTACATGATTGAGGTCAGGGCTTTGGGATGGCCACTCCAATACGGTGGCTTTGTTGTCCTTAAGCCATTTTGCCACAACTTTGGAAGTATGCTTGGGGTCATTGTCCATTTGGAAGACCCATTTGCAACCAAGTTTTAACTTCCTGACTGATGTCTTGAGATGTTGCTTCAATATATCCACGTCATTTTCCTCCTCACGATGCCATTTATTTTGTGAAGCGGACCAGTCCCTCCTGCGACAAAGCACCCCCACAACATGATGCTGCCACCCCCGTTCTTCACGGTTGGGATGGTGTTCTTCGGCTTGCAACCCTCCCCCTTTTTCCTCCAAACACAACGATGGTCATTATGGCCAAACAGTTCTATTTTTGTTTCATCAGATCCAACAGATCCAATTTCTCCAAAAAGTAGAATCTTTGTCCCCATGTGCAGTTGATCTTTGTCCCCATGTGCAGTTGATCTTTGTCCCCATGTGCAGTTGATCTTTGTCCCCATGTGCAGTTGATCTTTGTCCCCATGTGCAGTTGATCTTTGTCCCCATGTGCAGTTGATCTTTGTCCCCATGTGCAGTTGATCTTTGTCCCCATGTGCAGTTGATCTTTGTCCCCATGTGCAGTTGATCTTTGTCCCCATGTGCAGTTGATCTTTGTCCCCATGTGCAGTTGATCTTTGTCCCCATGTGCAGTTGATCTTTGTCCCCATGTGCAGTTGATCTTTGTCCCCATGTGCAGTTGATCTTTGTCCCCATGTGCAGTTGATCTTTGTCCCCATGTGCAGTTGATCTTTGTCCCCATGTGCAGTTGATCTTTGTCCCCATGTGCAGTTGATCTTTGTCCCCATGTGCAGTTGATCTTTGTCCCCATGTGCAGTTGCAAACCGTAGTCTGTTTTTTATATGGGGGTTTTGGAGCAGTGGCTTCTTCCTTGCTGAGCGGCCTTTCAGGTTATGTCGATATAGGACTCGTTTTACTGTGGATATAGATACTTTTGTACCTGTTTCCTCCAGTATCTTCACAAGGTCCTTTGCTGTTGTTCTGGGATTGATTTGCACTTTTCGCACCAAAGTACGTTTATCTCTAGGAGACAGAACACGTCTACTTCTTGAGTGGTATGATGGCTGCGTGGTCCCATGGTGTTTATACTTGCATACTATTGTTTGTACAGATGAACGTGGTACCTTCTGGCGTTTGGAAATTGCTCCCAAGGTGGAGTTCTACAATTATGTTTCTGAGGTCTTGGCGATTTCTTTTGATTTTCCCATAATGTCAAGCAAAGAGACACTGAGTTTGAAGGTAGGCCTTGAAATACATCCACAGGTACACCTCCAATTGACTCAAATGATGTCAATTAGCCCATCAGAAGCTTCCAAAGCCATGACATCATTTTCTGGAATTTTCCAAACTGTTTAAAGGCACAGTCAACTAAGTGTATGTAAACTTCTGACCCACTGGAATTGTCATACTGTGAATTATAAGTGAAATTATCTGTCTGTTAACAATTGTTGGAAAAATTACTTGTGTCATGCACAAAGTAGATATCCTAACCGACTTGCCAAAACTATATTTTGTTCACAATAAATTTGTGGAGTGGTTGAAAAACGTGTTTTAATGACTCCAACCTAAGTGTATGTTAACTTCCGACTTCAACTGTACATGCTGTATTCTATTGTACTGTATTTTAGTCTATGCCACTCCGGCATTGCTCATCCTAATTTTTATACAATACTGGTCAAAAGTTTTAGAACACCTACTCATTCAAGGGTTCTTCTTTATTTGACTATTTTCTACATTGTAGAATACTAGACATCAAAATTATGAAATAACACATATGGACTCAAGTAAGTAACCAAAAAATTGTTAAACAAATTACAATATATTTCAAATGTGAGATTCTTCAAATAGCCACCCTCTGCCTTGTTGACAGCTTTGCACAGTATTGGCATTCTCTCAACCAGCTTCATGAGGTAGTCACCTGGAATGCATTTCAATTAACAGGTGTGCCACCTTAAAAGTTAATTTGTGGAATTTCTTTCCTCTTTGGGCTAGGGGGCAGAATTTTGACGCCTGGATGAAAGCGTTCCCAAAGTAAACTGCCTGTTAGTCAGGCCCAGAAGCTAGGATATGCATCTAATTGGATTTGAATAGAAAACACTCTAAAGTTTCATAACAGAACTGATATGGCAGGCGAAACCCGAGGACAACCATGTTTCCAATGGCTGTCATGTTTATTTTGAGGCAAAAACCTCCCAGATTGCAAATCCTAGGGCTTCCACTAGATGCCAACAGTCTTTATAAAGAGTTTCAGGCTTGTTTTTGGAAAAATTAGCTAGAATTTGTAGTTTTTCTACGTGGCAATGATGAAACTGGCTCTAAATGAGGACCGCCACAGGAATGGAAGACCCAGAGTTACCTCTGCTGCAGAGGATATGTTCATTAGATTTACCAGCCTCAGAAATTGCAGCCCAAATAAATGCTTCACAGAGTTCAAGTAACAGACACATCTCAACATCAACTGTTCAGAGGAGACTGTGGTAATCAGGCCTTCATGGTCGAATTGCTGCAAAGAAATCACTTCTAAAGTACACCAATAATAAATAATAAGAGACTTGCTTGGGCCAAGAAACACGAGCAATGGACATTAGACTGGTGGAAATTTGTCCTTTGGTCTGGAGTCCAAATTTGAGATTTTGGTCCCTGCCGCCATATCTTTGTGAGATGTGGTGTGGGTGAACGGATTGATCTCCGCATGTGCATTTCCCACCGTAAAGCATGGAGGTGGAGGTGTGATGTGTGGGGGTGCTTTGCTGGTGACACTGTCTGAGATTAATTTAGAATTTAAGGAACGCTTAACCAGCATGGCAACCACAGCAGTGGTACGCCATGCCATCTGGTTTGGGCTTAGTGGGACTACCATTTCTTTTTCAACAGGACAATTACCCAAAACACCTCCAGGCTGAGTAAGGGCTATTTGACCAAGAAGGAGAGTGATGGAATGCTGCATCAGATGACCTGATCTCCACAATCCCACGAACTCAACCAAATTGAGATGGTTTGGGATGAGTCGGACCGCAGAGTGAAGGAAAAGCAGCCAACAAGTGCTCAGCATATGTGGGAACTCCTTCAAGACTTTTGGAGAAGCATTCCGGGTGAAGGTGGTTGAGAGAATGCCAAAAGTGTGCAAAGCTGTCTTCAAGTCAAAGGGTAGTTATTTGAAGAATCTCAAATATAAAAATATATTTTCATTTGTTTAACACTTTTTGGGTTAATACATGATTCCATGTGTTATTTCAGTTTTGATGTCTTCACTATTGTTCTACAATGTAGAAAATAGTAAAAATAAAGAATAATCCTTGAATGAGTAGGTGTTTTAAAACTTTTGACCTGTAGTGTATATTCCATAATTCCATTCTTCTAATTTGAGGTTGTTTGTATTGTGTGTGTTGTTGTGAATTGTTAGAGAATGCTGCACAGTTGGAGCTAGAAACACAAGCATTTCACTACACTCACAATAACATCTGCTTAACATCTGTATGTGACCAATACAATTTGATTTGATTTAGATATTCCGTAAAAAAAATAAACTGTTTTTACATAGGTTTAAGCATAATGATTATGGCTCTAGGTTTCAAGAAAAATCTGTTATAGAGGTGTTTGAAAAATGCTAAATTCTCCAACTTATGTTCACGGGGCCTAGATCCCTTCTGGATCACCCCCCAGCTGTCCTCACATACTTTGTGCCCCCTCAGATTTTGGGGGTGCATGATGCCAGACTACAGCATTTGGATGTGTTCAGCATATACAAGTTCCATTGATGTTATTGATGAATCCATTTTGATAAAAATGTGTAGGAGTATTCACATGAGACACTGCCTTACATGGAGTGAAGAAGAACATAACACATTAGGATAATTCACCAAAGCTGTCATGGCTTTCTACAGCCTGCAGCTTGAGATAATCTTATAACATTTTTATTCCACAAAATGTGTACCATTTTCCCAATGAAGTATAGGAGGATAAAGACTGAGATCCTCATGGCACAATTTATTTGTGGAATTAAATATTTTATTTGAAAATGAAATCATTACATTTTTTTGTCTTATTCTGAATGACAAAGCACTGCCACCTTCTGGCGTGATACAGTAGCTACTGTAGCATATCTGAGAAACTGGACCAAAAATCAGTAAAGTCCAGAAGTGATGAATAGTTTTGCTGGCATCCAATCCATATTAACTGATTTATCAGAGACAAACCTGAAATTTTGAAACCATTCAGTTTGATGTTGTCTCTCATTCTCTTCCACATCAGGCTCACAGCAACAGCCAAATTACAGCAAGACCAACCCCATCTCCTCCTAGATGTCTAAGGGTGGAAAATGTGTTTACCTGACTCTGATGTCAAACAGGTTCCACTGGTCTCAATCAATCTGCCAAAGAGCCGTCATGGAGGACACAGCCAAGCCTCATCTACCGCGTCAAGAACAAATAATAAACAGAGAGGTCTGGGCCATCAATCTCGTCAGTAGGTTTAACAGGGGATTGATAGATTAATCAGAGGAGCCAAAGCCAAGCAGCTGCTACAGGGAACCTCTCCTTCACCTGAATGATTATGTTCTGAATGAGAAGGCTTTGTTTATACATTTTTTTTGACTATTGTCACAGTTATAGACAAGTGCTAATTTAGCTTCTATTGTCACAAGACAACAAACCCGTCCAATAGAATTTTCACTCTTTTTATTTATGGGGCTAATCGTTCCTCTTCTTTCTGAATTCATCATGGCACTTGAGCTGCTTCAAAGCATGCTGTTTTTGTTGGAAACTCTGTTCTGTAATCTTATCTCTTGAACATTGTTTTGGAATCTATTTATTAAACATTTTAGGCTATGGAAAAATCCATCAAGGTGAATCGAATGATGTTATGTATGGATATGATATTGGTAACACTATGGAAACCATATGGCTCTATCAGATTACTCTGAGAAAGCGTTGCTATTATGGAATAAACTTGACATTTCATGAATGAGCAAAGGTGAAAATTCGCGCATGACACTCTCATGTAAATTATCAAAATGCAGTGCTTTGTTGTGTTTCAATTGGCAGCTACCTTCTGTTGACTTCCAGTTCAATGGCCAATCCGCTTTAAGCCTCGCTTAATCTTAATTATAATAGTGGAAAAGCTCTGGGAAATGACTCACTGACTAAAGCCATGCATGGATTAGGTCGTCCACACAAACAGATAAATACAATCCATATTAGCAAAACTTAAACATTCTAGCTACCTTGACACCTGCATGGCAGAAGAAATATAGTGTGTCACTATTGCAAGCTTCAATGAAGACATTCAAATCGACACTCTGCTGTGCTTTTACTGACTGCCCTTTGTGCATCCTGGTTTCAGCGCTGGGATCAGGAGAGGGTTGGCTGGTCACGGCTTGCTTTGCAGCCCCAGTGAAGAGTGGTGTGTGCAGTGGGTCGGTGTTGGACGTGAGGGCTGTGCTAAGTGCGGCACAGCAGGGCACTGTGTGATGTGAATTCTCAGGAGGCAGCAGCTGTCCCAGAGGAGTGGAGTGGAGCAGAGACGGCGTGTCAGCTCAAGCCTGCGGTCCGTGTTGTTGAGACGTCCAGCTTGACTGAGAGTGTATCTCAGCATAATGAGTGGTTACACACAGCGGCCTCTGTTTCTCCCGCTCTCACAGACTGGGAAAAGAGCTGTACCTTATTCCACTGAAATGAGAAGTTACTAGGAAGTACTTTTTCATTCTGATCGAATTTTTTGTTTAGCAATGGATCGAACCTGGGCTCATTTAGAGATTTTGTGACATATTGGGTTTCTGGCTCTTTGTGTCATGATTGGCTAATAATGTGAAAGTGGAGTGAGGTGGCAAGTTGTCTGCATCATTATCACTATATGATTATCTGACTTCTTGGGTTGAATGCAGCATTTTAAATCAATGTCACCAACTTACTCTGAGCATTTCTCCACAGCTGAGGAGCAATTTCTGTAGGCCACCGACATTCTGTAGCCAACCGACATTCCGTAGGCCACAGGCATTCTGTAGGTCACCGGAATTCTGTAGGCAACCGGCATTCTGTAGGCCACAAGCATTCTATAGACCACGGGCATTCTGTAGGCAACTGGCATTCTGTAGGCAAACGGCATTCTGTAGGCAAACGGCATTCTGTAGCCAACCGGCATTCCGTAGGCCACGAGCATTCTGTAGGCAACTGGCATTCTGTAGGCCACCGGCATTCTATAGACTACGGGCATTCTGTAGGCAACTGGCATTCTGTAGGCCACCGGCATTCCATATGCAACCGGCATTCTGTAGGCAACCGGCATTCTGTAGGCCACTGGCATTCTGTATGCAACCGGCATTCTGTAGGCAACCGGCATTCTGTATGCCACCGGCATTCTATAGACCACCGGCATTCTGTAGTCCACCGGCATTCTATAGACTACGGGCATTCTGTAGGCAACTGGCATTCTGTAGGCCACCGGCATTCCGTATGCAACCGGCATTCTGTAGGCAACCGGCATTCTGTAGGCCACGAGCATTCCGTATGCAACCGGCATTCTGTAGGCCACCGGCATTCCGTATGCAACCGGCATTCCGTATGCAACCGGCATTCTGTAGGCAACCGGCATTCTGTAGGCCACTGGCATTCTGTATGCAACCGGCATTCTGTAGGCAACCGGCATTCTGTAGGCAACCGGCATTATGTAGGCAACCGGCATTATGTAGGCCACCGGCAATCTGTAGACCACCGGCATTCTGTAGGCCACGAGCATTCTGTAAGCCACGGGCATTCTGTAGGCAACCGGCTTTCTGTAGGCCACCGGCATTCTGTAGGCAACCGGCATTCTTTAGGCCACCGGCATTCTGTAGGCAACCGGCTTTCTGTAGGCAACCGGTATTCTGTAGGCAACCGGCATTCTTTAGGCCACCGGCATTCTGTAGGCAACCGGCATTCTGTAGGGAACCGGCATGCTGTAGGCCACCGGCATTCTGTAGGACCACCGGCATTCTGTAGGCAACCGGCATTCTGTAGGCCACCGGCATTCTGTAGGCCACCGGCATGCTGTAGGCCACCGGCATTCTGTAGGACCACCGGCATTCTGTAGGCCACCGGCATTCTGTAGGCCACCGGCATTCTCTAGGCCACCGGCATTCTGTAGGACCACCGGCATTCTGTAGGCAACCGGCATTCTGTAGGCCACCGGCATTCTGTAGACCACCGGCATTCTGTAGGCCACCGGTATTCTGTAGGCAACCGGCATTCTGTAGGCCACCGGCATTCTGTAGGCAACCGGCATTCTGTAGGACCACCGGCATTCTGTAGGCAACCGGCATTTTGTAGTCCTCGGCCATTATGTAGACAACCGGCATTCTGTAGGACCACCGGCATTCTGTAGGCCACCGGCATTCTGTAGTCCTCGGCCATTATGTAGGCAACCGGCATTTTTCAGGCCACCGGCATTCTGTAGGCAACCGGCATTCTGTATGCCACCGGCATTCTGTAGGCCACCGGCATTCTGTAGGCCACTGGCACGATAAAAGTAACCAGTCTATAATCGAAAAGTAATCTGTAACATCAGAGTTTAAAATACCAACCAGTAGAGCTTCTTATGAAACATAATGCAGCATTTCTGTGATCGACTGAAGTTGGGAAACTGCTTGGATATTGAAACACTCATCAATCATCTCCATTGGTAAATGCCATTCAGATTATTATCTCTGAACATAATAATAATTGCATGAGGATAATATTGACAATGACAGAAGAACATGAGAACATGCTAAATGACTCCTGTAACATATACTTGAATTATTTTAAGACAACTTTAATAACAATAGATAAAATAGCATTTTCCTCTAGTATGATTCTGTGTTTCTGTGAATGATCACACCCAGCCACATGACATTTATTGATGACATTTACCAAACTACATTTTAATAGTACATACGTAATAACTGATACAAAAGACCATAGTTACAGTGCAAGTGAAGAACAATGTGGATTATCACACCATCTATCTTTACAAATGGTATTTTCAGTAAGACCTTGAATAATTAGTTAATGAACTGGAACAACGTCATAATCAACTGCTCAGAGTATGCAGAGCGTACTCAAACATCCATGTATAAGTCTTCTGAGTTATTGTCTTGAAATAGTTTGCTGTTTGGACGATTTTATATGGATCATCTAGAATGGGGTTAATATCTGATTTCAGATCAAATCCATCTACGCCCAAATTAAATATATATTTTAATTGAGCTTAATCTCATTAAAAAAAACGTACTTCTCCAAAAAAAGAGAGATTTCTTAATCAGCATATCACTAAGAACGCTTCAACAAGTCATCCATCTCTCCGGTAATGATTGATTAATCAAGGTTAATAATCAAGGTTAATAATGGACCAACTTATCACACCAAACCATATGCATCAAAGGTCTCATCCATTATAATCAAAAGGACATTGTATCCCCTATCCCAGGACTACATCACGCGGTGACCGTCCCTGCCGTCACAGTCAAACCAATGTCAGCATCCTAAATGGCGCCCTATTCCCTACATAGTGCACTACTTTTGACCAGGGCCCACAGTGTGTTACTTGGGGAATAGGGTGCCATTTGAAAAGCAGACATTGACTATTCACAAACTGTGACCGTATTAATGTTGTTTGTTTGACCTGGGGTCTGCTCTACGGTGAGGCAGAGACACATCAGAGATTTAGCCTCCCAGTCTCAACGCTACACTTAAAGGAGAGCTTAGTTTCTGGCTGCTGCAATTTAGAGAGTGACTTTGGGGTTTGGAGGTGTGGATGCCCTCTGTCTCTGAATCCCACCGCTGACACCAGTGTGCACCAAGGGCGCACAGTAAAAGCAGTAGACAACTATTCTGGCTCTCCGGAGTAAACACAATATGTACAGAGCAGAGCTCTCCAATCCTGTTCCTGGAGAGCTACCCTCCTGTAGTTGTTCTCTCCAATCCTGTTCCTGGAGAGCTACCCTCCTGTAGGTGTTCTCTCCAATCCTGTTCCTGGAGAGCTATCCTCCTCTAGGTTTTCATTCCAACCCTAATATAGCACTCCTGATTCGAATAATTAGCTGGTTGATGAGCTGAATCTGGCTAGTTACAGCTGGGGTTGCAGCAAAACTACTGGAGGGTAGATCTCCAGGAACAAGGTTGGAGAGAACACCTACAGGAGGGTAGCTCTCCAAGAACAGGGTTGGAGAGAACACCTACAGGAGGGTAGCTCTCCAGGAACAGGGTTGGAGAGAACACCAACAGGAGGGTAGCTCTCCTGGAACAGGGTTGGAGAGAACACCTACATGAGGGTAGCTCTCCAGGAACAGGGTTGGAGAGAACACCTAGAGGAGGGTAGCTCTCCAGGAACAGGGTTGGAGAGAACAGGGTTGGAGAGAACACCTAGAGGAGGGTAGCTCTCCAGGAACAGGGTTGGAGAGAACACCTACAGGAGGGTAGCTCTCCAGGTAGAGGGTTGGAGAGAACACCTACAGGAGGGTAGCTCTCCAGGAACAGGGTTGGAGAGAACACCTACAGGAGGGTAGCTCTCCAGGAACAGGGTTGGAGAGAACACCTACAGGAGGGTAGCTCTCCAGGAACAGGGTTGGAGAGCCCTGCTCTACAATATGAAATGCTTATGGTATCTAAGGGCAACCAGCAGTAGAAAACTATTTGAGCTCTAAAGCTCATATGTGTAGAGTATCATTCAACCTATGGTATCTAAGTTGACTCTTAGTCTATAACATTATCAGCTAATGTATGATGTGATCGATGTCCACATGTAAAGAGCCTGTGTGTGTGTGTGTGTGTGAGTCTGTTGGGTAGATGTGCTAGGGAGTTTAGAGAGAGAGATAAACAGGTGTGCTGCACTGGGAACGAGAGACATGGTATCCTTGAGGCACATAGTGACAGAGATGCATCGCTATGGCAACTGGCTATTGTCGCATCCAGGGCTCATTAAAACTATTTGGCTTGGAAAGCAGTTTGGGTTACAATGTGTTTTGAGACTATAAAGAGGAAGAAAGATAATACTCGATCAAAATATACATCAAGACCGACATTGAAATGGTTACAGAAGTCACATCAAGATGTATGTACACTAGACTTGAATCCAACTAACTTCTAAGTGTGAGGAATGTTGTTTCCACATGTAAACATCTGCGAAAAGTGTTCAAGGTGAACATCCATTCCTATAAATTGTAGTTCCCGCTCATATGGGTTTGAGGTCTGATAGGGGTGTTTAAGAGAAATAGATTTAGGTTACCCATACCATCTTAGATATAAATATGCTGGGAAAAGATTGTCTATTCAGCACTCAAGGCTCACTGAGGCAAAAAAGAGGAGAAAAGCGGAGAACTAGATTAACTTAATTCAAAACTGATACTGTCAGGTGAACTATATTGTCATGCAGACAGTAAAGATCTTTAGACGTTCTGTGTCTAGTATGTTTGTCATAAACTCCATATTTCGGGCAGATGTAGAATATAGTAACGACTGTGATGTTAAAGACATGCTAAAACTTACCAGTGTTACTTTCCATACAATGATCTCTAAACGCTCCAAACAGCACGTTACTAAGGTTTTATTATCTGAATATTTGACGTCCAATGATTTCAGAATTGACCAATGACATCTGAGCGTATTCAGAGTACATCACTGTTCACTATTTAAAGCTTCATCAGAAAGCTTCATCAGAAATGTCAACATCTTAATGTATAGTCAACAGCACTAATGTATACAATATTCCATATTTTGACCTTTGGCTGCAGTAACATGACCAATTTATTACACATATTAATTTCTGTAATTGTGAACAATGCCTTGTCTTTCAAATGCTTGGACAAGATGCCAATGCAATAATCATTCACTGTTCTGTAACAGTGTAGCCTTTGAGAGTGGCCGTTGGCTGCTGTGGTGTTCCTAGCTCATGTCCAAATGTCTTGTCCAGAAGCTTCCTCCTGCTGGCATGTCTCCATCATGGCTTCCACCACTCAGAAAGTGAAAGCATACACCACTCCCACGACCACAATGTTCCCTATGGTGGCGGTGATTGCAATCCAAAGCCAGATGGCGTCGCGGGACATGGGCTCCCGCTCCGGCTGGTCATGGGCCGCCATAGAGGCGGCGTGGACGCTGGCCGAGGAGTTGAAAAGTGAGTGGTCCGTGCTGTCGTCATCATTGGGCGAGTCCATGAAGGCCCCCGCCATGACCGACTGAAAGAGAAAACGAAGCACATTCAACTCAGAGGGACAAATATTGGAGTTTTGCACAGTGCTTTAGACTTAGAATTACACTCATTTCATGTATAACTGGAAACACTGCTTCCCTATCAATATAGTCCAGAGGCCTAATCTTCCCTTTCGATATTCATTAACTATTCAGTTCATTTGTCTCCTTTCCAACGTTATCTTGGACATGAGAAAGTAAATAGTCTGAAAACCTTGATGCTATGGCTCTGATTCATTGCGAATTCAGAACCCTTATCTAGAAAGGTGAAGCTATTTCAAATAGGCCAATGGAGCATATACTGTATATTAAGATTATTGGTAATACATTAAAACGTTTTCATTGAAAGCTATCTACAATAAGCTACTGGAATGTCAATGTTATGCTTTCTCCAGTGATAGTATGGAACCTATAGATTCCTACAACTACACATTCAGAACATACTCACAGTATCTCAATACTATCGACAGTAGGGAGGAGGATGGCATGACAGAATTGACTATTCTTAGAAAATAATACACAGCTGTACTCGGGTAGCCAAACCAACCAAAATACGATAGAGGGATAAGAAAAGTCTTCTCCTTCACACAGTGTGCAGCCTATACAACACCCATACCAGAAAATGACAAATCTGTCACTGAGGTCCCCTCTTATTAGAGGTTGATGGAGACAGATGCGGTCCCGTGTGGCACAGTTTGTAGAGCTTGGCACGTGCAACGCCAGGGCTGTGGGTTTGATTCCCACAGGGGAGCCGATTGGAAATAGATGCTGTTTCTCTGGATAAGAGCGTCTGGTAAATGATGTGATTGACGAGGCTACTACCTGTTTCTGTGAACCTCTTCTGTGGTGATTAGTCTGTCACATGTTAAGGTCATTTTCAGAGGAAAATATGTATTTTGTGAACATTGTCTGAAAGAAAATGCTAAATGAGAAAGAGGGCATGGAGTAAGATCCTTCATGAGTGCCTTGTTTTCTGTGATTTCTTTAGGGATTGACTGTTTGCTCATTTATAGCAAATTCTGAGAAAGGGAGTTTGTGTATTGTACAGTAGGGGTACATTAATGGTACAACCAGAGTGACAGATTGAAGTCCCTAGAGACCTGGGCCCGTATCCACAAAGAGTTTCAGGGTAGCAGTGCTGATCAAGGATCAGGGTCCAGTTTCATAAAACATCTGAAGTACATTTCCTTATCTTTTCCCTTAAAGTTTCTTTACACAAACCACTTTTAAGGTGAATTTCCCCCTTAAATTAAGTTAACAAGTTAAGGGTGCCCATGAGGTTCCTTACGTGCTTCATTCAGTATACTGTAAATGCCAATGTAAACAGAATTTATGGAGGTGAATGTTGCTTTCCTCTGTCCTGATCTCAAAAGGAAAACATCCACCAGCTAGCTAGGTACTTGGCTAAACCATGGAAGTTGCACTATCTGTTCACTCATGACTGCATGGCCAAAGCACGACTCCAACACCATCATTCATTTTGCAGACGACACAACAGTGGATGGCCTGATCACCAACAACGATGAAACAGCCTATAGGGAGGAGGTCAGAGATCTGGCCATGTGGTGGAAGAACAACAACCTCTCCTTCAACGTGATCAAGACAAAAGAGAAGATTGTGAACTACAGGAAAAGGAGGTCCGAGCATGGCACCATTCTCATCGACGGGGCTGTGGTGGAGCAGGTTGAGAGCTTCAAGTTCCTTGGTGTCCACATCACCATCAAACTATCATGGTACAAACACACCAATATAGTTGTGAAGAGGGCACAACAAAGCCTATTCCCCCTCAGGAGAATGTAAACATTTGGCAAGGGTCCTCAGATCCTCATAAACGTTCTACAGCTGCACCATCGAGAGCGGAGGAAGGACCTAAGAATTGTCAAAGACTCCAGCCACCCTAGTCATAGACTGTTCTCTTTGCTAGCGCACGGCAAGCAGTACCGGAGTGCCAAGTCTAGGTCAAAAAGGCTTCTTAAGGGCTTGTAAATAAGCATTTCATCGTAAGGTCTACCTGTTGTTTTCGGCGAATGTGACAAGTAAAAATTGATTTGATTTGATTTATCCATGGCTACAAAGCTAGCTACCTAGTTAGCTTGACATGCTAGAAAGTAATAGAAACAAGATGAGTAACTAAAATTATCTTCTGAATCAATTTGTTTCTCCTGTCATGAATGTAAAAGTCATATTTTGCAATATCCCAAAATAAATGTGATCTCTTTAAGAAGACATTCAGTGAATCAGGTCGTCTCCATGATAACAGGAGACTCCACCTGTTCAAATAATCATATTAATTATAATCAGAAAGGCCAAACGTATCCTAGATCAGCCCTATTGTGAGTTGCTTTGTGGATAAGGGCCCTGATCAAAGAAAGGGCTGTAATGACTTTTCCGTAGATGTGTCTGTTTTTCATGTGTCTGTTTTCCACCTGACTGCTCCAGCTATTCACACCTCAATGAGAATCAATAGAGAGGAATTAAAGAGTCAGCTCACCCACATGTCAAATGTATTTCATCTCATGCCCAGTGGGAAAGCTATGGAGTATTACATCTTAAGGATGTAATGTCATGGTTGAAAACTGGTTTTCTGGTTGAGAAGGTGTAAAATAATCAGGCTATCCGGAAGAAGGCACTGTGTTACCGATATGTTGGTTATTAGGCTTACCCATTAAATTCTGCATCTGTGGTGAAAGGTGGCAGAGCTAGAGAGGTGTTTGTCAGACCATGAGACATCACGAAAATCGGTCTTGTCATTAAAACGGAAAGTGCCTTCGGAAAGTATTCAGACCCCTTGACTTTTCCACATTTTGTTGCGTTACTGCCTTATTCTAAAATGGATTAAATACAAAAAAGGTCCTCATCAATCTACACACAATTACCCATAATGATTTAGAAAAACAGGTTTCTAGACATTTTTGCAAATTTATAAAAAAAAATGTAAATATCATATTTACATAAATATTCAGACCCTTTACTCAGTACTTTGTTGAAGCACCTTTGGTAGCGATTACAGCATTGAGTATTCTTGGGTATGACGCTACAAGCTTGGCACACCTGTATTTGGGGAATTTCTTCCATTCTTCTCTGCAGATCCTGTCAAGCTCTGTCATGTTGAATGGGGAGCGTTGCTGCACAGCTTTTTTCAGGTCTCTCCAGAGATGTTAGATTGGGTTCAAGTCCGGGTCTGGCTGGGCCCCTCAAGGACATTCAGAGACTTGTCCCGAAACCACAATTGCATTGTCTTTGCTGTGTGCTTAGGCTCGTTGTCCCGTTGGAAGGTGAACCTTCACCCCAGTCTGAAGTCACTGAGTGCTCTGGAGCAGAGTTTTCATCAAGAATTTCTCTGTACTTTTCTTTGTTCATCTTTCCCTTAATCCTGACTAGTTTCCCAGTCCCTGCTGCTGAAAAACATCCCCACAGGATGATGCTACCACCACCTTGCTTCACCATAGGCATGGTGCCAGGTTTCCTCCAGACGTGAAGCTTGGCATTCAGGCCAAAGAGTTCCATCTTGGTTTCATCAGACCAGAGAATCTTGTTTCTCATATTCTGAGTGTCCTTTAGGTGCTTTTTGGCAAACTCCAAGCGGGCTATCATGTGCCTTTTACTGAGGAGTGGCTTCCATCTGGCCACTCTACCGTAAAGGCCTGATTAGTGGAGTGCTGCAGAGATGTTTGTCCTTCTGGAAGGTTCTGCTATCTCCACAGAGGAACTCTAGAGAAGTGTCAGTGACCATCAGGTTCTTGGTCACCTCCCTGACAATAGCCCTTCTCCCCTGATTGGTCAGTTTGGCCGAGTGGCCAGCTCTAGGAAGAGTCTTGGTGGTTCCAAACTTCTTCCATTTAAGAATGATGGAGCCCACTGTGTTCTTGGGGACCTTCAATGCTGTAGAAATGTTTTGGTACCGTTCCCCAGATCTGTGCTTCAATACAATCCTGTCTCGGCGCTCTACGGACAATTCCTTCAACCTCATGGCTTGGTTTTTGTCTGACATGCACTGTCAACTGTGGGACCTTATATAGCCACATTTGTGCCTTTCCAAATCATGTCCAATCAATTTAATATAACACAGGTGGACTCCAATCAAGTTGTAGTAACATCTCAAGGATGATCAATTGAAACTGGATGCACCTGAGCTCAATTTCCTGTCTCAAAACAAAAATATATTTTTGAAAGATTCTAAAATCTAATATTATTTGTCATAATAGAGTGTTGTGTGTAGATTGCTGAGGAAAATGTTTGATTTAATACATTGTAACGTAAAAAAATGTAGAAAAAGTCAATGGGTCTGAATACTTTCCGAAGGCACTGTATGTAACATCCAAACAGTTCCACCTACAAATGATGGAAAGGGGAGACTCGTGAACCCGATGGTGTTCTCCCTTTCATTATACAACCCCCCAAGTGTCACGGGGACTCGTCTATATGTAACCGGTACTGGTAAAAAAAAAGAATGGTGTATGAAGGTTTAGTGCCTACCCAAAAATGTGTTTAAATTTGTGTAAAAAATATAGATATGTGTAAAAAAAATATATAGATATGTGTAAAAAGAATATATAGATATGTGTAGAAAATATATAGATATGTGTAAAAAATATGTTCTTGTATCTCGTAGAAAAAGGACAAACACTTAAAATCTTGTTTCTTAATATTTTGTTTTTGACTGTCTTTTTTGCCATTCATGAATGAGTCATTTAACACGTTTCTCTGGGCTATAGTAGTAAAGGGCAGATTCAAACCACTTGAAACAGAACTGGGGAATGTGAACAAAGGATCAAAGTAAATGGTTTTGAAACATTCTTTTTTTTTTTTAGCTATGTACCCTGTTAACTAACGACTGCTTGATTGCTATTTAATGCTGTCAATAATTTAAATTCAATAAATTCCTTACAAGGTTAACTAAGAAAAACTGCAATGACATAAAAGTGTTGTTTCCATCACTGTTCCTTATTCCATCTTCTTAACATCACTGTCATACACACACACACACACACACACACACACACACACACACACACACACAGACACGTAGGCACACAACAACCCGACTGCCCCAGAGACCTACCCTCAAATCCTGTGTGCCTTTGAAGACAAACCATTCTGTCCGAATGAGAGATGGAGCCAACACTTGCTTATTCGTTAACATTGGATTACGCAAGTTCAGCTCCAACTAACCATTAAAGTGCTACGTTCAGGGTAATAGAGGTGTCTGTCACAGCCATAACGCCTTTTTGAAATGGCTTTCTGGCATATATATTGGCTTCCCAGTGTAGACCGTGCTAACTCACAACTGAGACAATAATTAAGAGACATCGACAAGATGCTAGGTCTGGAGCCTTGGTACTGCCCTGGCTAGACGACCTAGATTTATGAACTCAATTCAGTTGATTTTCGATGCTCGCTCTTCATCACTGTCACAATCACATTCTACGTAAATCTCCAAGTGTACAGTTGGTCTTTTTATTCATTGTGCTTTCTCCGCCTCACAATTTATTGTCTTGCTCTGGTGCTCGTATATATTTTGTTAGGATATCCACTGATCCTTTACATAATACATGTGAAAAGAAGTGTAAGATGCATCATTCACAATATCGCTTGTGTTAAATATGACCACTTACTGTAGTATACAGTAAATTACGCTAGCACATCCATTGAACACCATACCTCTGTAAAAAAATTTAACAGGAGAGAAAACAATGCATTTCAACAGAGCTCCCATAGGAGTGAACATCCACCTCTGGTCTCTTGGCCCTCCCACCCTTATGGGAGGTCAGCTCCTGCTCAGCGCAGTCAAAGCTCTTCTCTGTTCTTATACCCCAATGGTGGAAACAGCTTCCCCCTGATGCTAGAACAGCGGAGTCCCTGTCCATCTTCCGAAAACGTCTGAAATCTTACCTCTTCAAAGAGTATCTCAGTCTTGTTCCCCCTTGCACTTGTCTTTTCCTACTAACACTGACTTTTCTGATGACTTCTGTATTCAGGAAAAATGTACTTGCTACAACTGTGATATGTGGCTGTCTCACCTAACTATCTGAAGATGACTGTAAGTCAACTGTACGTCGCTCTGGATAAGAGTGTCTGCTAAATGACTAAAATGTAAATGTAACATCAACAGAAAACCAACCACATCCTGGTATGAGTGTCAGGATAGTTCCTGTATGTCAGTGGCTGTCAACCCTACAGCCTGGACTGGAGCATATTTGTTAGAGAGCACTTTAGGATTCTTCTTTACAATGCATCTGTCAGAAGCAGTCACTGTTTCTTTACATTTCTGCGGGCAGTTCCTCAAATAAGCCTTCAGCCTGTTGTTAGTCATGGCACTTTGCTCTCAGTTCACTGGGGCTTCTTTACAATACACTACTCTGATGATACAAACTAGGTCCAAGAGAGTGTGTAAAGAGATGGATCTAGATTCAAATCTCTCTTTAAGAGATGTCTCCCACACTACCTCCAGAGGTAGACATCTACACCAAATACACCGTCTGAGTGGTACAGTGCACAAGGGCTCTCCCACACCACATGTCCTT
This sequence comes from Oncorhynchus kisutch, assembly GCF_002021735.2. Taxonomy (NCBI): domain Eukaryota; kingdom Metazoa; phylum Chordata; class Actinopteri; order Salmoniformes; family Salmonidae; genus Oncorhynchus; species Oncorhynchus kisutch. The sequence goes on along the minus strand of NC_034194.2, from coordinate 34,513,422 downwards.
TCAATAATTACCTTATTTACATTAATACCAAAAAAACGGCATTTTTGCTCTGTTAACCAAATTGAAAATGAAAGGCTTTTAAAATATCCACACATTTGTGAATCATTGAATTAATCAAGTGTGCAACATTGTGTGCAATATGTCTTAGCTGAGAAGCATCTGCATAGTTTGAATTGCTATCCCTATGTTGTTTGTCTATATACTATGGTATTTACTGTATGCTAATAGCTACACTCACACATGAAGCAGGAATGTACCTTTGGCCACACCACAGCCAAGGTTATTGTAAAGAGAAAATGAGCAAATCTGATGTTGAAGAGTGATAGATCTCCCTAGACTTATGTTAGTAATGTAAATGGCCCTCAAATTATCTTCTGTCCTATTCACCGGTTGCACCTCCATTACTCGGTGCCCAAAAATTGTGATAAATCCAGTCAATCTGGAAGGAGGCTAACAACTTTTTGTCTCATTTACACTACGGTGTCCTGGAAATAGGATGACATTTCTAAAGTGGACAAATATTTAGTAGAAAACAACTTTGCCATCATCATCTTGTCAAATTTTCTTTAGACAGATGACAATGTTGTCATTAGTTGTCAAAAATGTAAAACAATACTAAAGTTAGCTAGCTAAAATCCAGTGATCTCCCCTCAATCTTTAGCTAGCTAGCTAAAGTTATACTGCATGTAAAGACAACATAGTGACATTAAAACGATGACAAAAGGTTTTCCTACTAATTATTTACCTCCCTTTGAAATATCATTGTATTTCCAAGCCACTGTAATGCACTTCTGATGAAATCTTCATCAGCGCTCATTAACAATGCATTGAGTAGAATGCTCATTCGGGTATCAGTCCAAAATGAATGTTCAAAACAATATTGTGACGAAATGTGCAACCCATGAATAGCCAGAGGATTCAGCAGGAAGAAAAAGTATGTAACGTGTTCAATCGCAAGTGCAGAATCAATAGCCCAAAGCTCCTGTTTGCTCTGCGGAAACATAGAATGAGCGCTCACATGTCCACTTTGAACTGAAAACATAGTAAAGACACTGAGCACTTCCATCAGCTGTACATTACTCACCTGTGAAGAGCACTCACTCTTATTTCAAAAATCAGTCTTTTGTACAAATGGATTATTGAGACAATGGGTTTCAACTCTGACATTCTCCTCTCTTCTCCTAAACACACTGAAAATATCATCCATTAACTACAGGCTACTGTGTACACTCATTCAAATGTTTGGTATTTGGTATTGTATTAGGATCGCCATTAGCTGTTGCAAAAGCAGCAGCTACTTTCCCTGGGGTCCATACAAAACATGAAACATGAAACATTACATAATACAGAACATTAATAGACAAGAACAACCCAAAGACAAAACAACATATATATTTTTTCAAGGCACACGTAGCTTTCATATCAATACATACACACAAAATATCTACCGTAATTGCTGGACTATTAAGCGCACCTGAATATAAACCGCACCCACTGAATTATTCAAAAAGATGTATTTTGTACATAAATAAGCCGCACATGTCTATAAGCCGCAGGTGCCTACCGGTACATTGAAACATGTCTATAAGCCGCAGGTGCCTACCGGTACATTGAAACATGTCTATAAGCCGCAGGTGCCTACCGGTACATTGAAACATGTCTATAAGCCGCAGGTGCCTACCGGTACATTGAAACAAATGAACTTTACACAGCCTTTAAATGAAACACGGCTTGTAACAAAAATAAATAGGCTTTAACGAAACACGGCTTGTAACACAAATTAAAACAGTAGCCTACCAAGAAAGTCATTGGTCACTATCTTCTTCCTCCTGTGCACTGAAACCACTGAAGTCATCTCCTTCGGTGTCGGAGTTGAATAGCCTCAGAATTGCTTCATCCGATGTTGGATCGTTTTCATTGTCGCACTCGTCACTTTCATCCGGAGGCAAATACCCTGCTGAGCTCATGCTGCCCCTTCAACACGCAGCAGTCCAGCCTTTTGAAACCCGTTGATGATAGTGGATTTTTTGACACGCTGTCAGGACCCACTGGCAGGACCCACTGGCAGACTTGACCATAAGATGCTCTTCGCCTGCGGCCCGTTTTAGTGAAGGATTTCTCCCCACTTGTCATCCAAGCCTCCCACTGAACAAGGAGCGCCACCTTAAATGCACGATTTACACTGATGTCGAGTGGCTGCAAATACTTTGGGCCATCTGCTTTTCTTCCCTCCGAAAGCTTTTGTTTTCTTTTTGCACTGAGTCAGTTCCTCACGCTGCTGTTTCCAACGTCTTATCGACTCATTAAGGCCAAGCTCCCGTGCAGCAGCTCTATTTCCTTTTCCAACAGCCAGATCGATCGCCTTCAAAGCTGAAAGCTGCATCATATGCATTTCATATGCGTGTCTTTGCCATGATGAGGGTGACACAATTATTACCGTAATCAGAATGATGGGAAGTTTGAGCGCGCTCGATTTACGTCACATTATGTGACGTGATCAGTTTTTTGGCGGCATGAATCTTGTGAAAGTGGGAAAAATCCATAAATTAGCCGCGTCATTGTATAAACCGTTAGGTTCAAAGTGTGGGAATAAAGTAGCGGCTTATAGTCCGGAAATTACGGTAAGTCAAATAGGGTAGAGGCGCTGTGCCGTGAGGAGTTGCATTATCTGTTTTTTGAAACCTGGTTTGCTGTTTATTTGAGCAATATGAGATGGAACGGAATTCCATGCAATAATGGCTCTATATAAGACTGTACGCTTTCTTGAATTTGTTCAGAATTTGGGGACTGTGAAAGGACACCCTGGTGGCATGTCTGGTGGGGTGTGTGTGTGTGTCAGAGCTGTGTGTGTCAGAGCTGTGTGTAAATTGACTATGCGAACAATTTAGGATTTTCAACACATTGTTTCTTAAAAAAAAGAAGTGATACAATCAGTCTCTCCTCAACTCTTAGCCAAGAGAGACTGGCAGCATAGCATTTATATCAGCCCTCTGATTACAATGAAGAGCAAGACGTGCCGCTCTGTTCTGGGCCAGCTGCAGCTTAACTAGTTATTTCCTTGCAGCACTGGACCACGTGACTGGACAATAATCAAGATAAGACAAAACTAGACCCTGCAGAACTTGCTTGTTGGAGTGTGGCGTCAAAAAAGCAGAGCATCTCTTTATTACGGACAGACCTCTCCTCATCTTTACAACCATTAATTCTATATGTCTTGACCATTACAGTTTACAATCAGAGGTAACGCAAAGTAATTTAGTCTCCTCAACTTGTTCAACAGGCACACCATTCATTACCAGAGTCAGCTGAGGTCTAGAACTTAGGGATTGATTTGTACCAAAAACAATGTTCTTAGTTTTAGAGATGATCAGGACCAGTATATTTCTGTTCACCCTTTCCAAAACAGACTGCAACTCTTTGTTAAGGGTTTCAGTGACTTAATTAGCTGTGGTTGCTGATGAGTATATGGTTGGATCATCAGCATACATGGACACACACACTTTGTTTAAAAGTCATTGGTAAAAATAAATACATCTTCTTATTATCAATTTATTTCAACCAATCATCAGTCATTTGTGTCAGTTCAGTACATGTTGAGTGCCCTTCTCTATAAGCATGCTGAAAGTCTGTTGTCAATTTGTTTACAAGGAAATAGCATTGTATTTTGTCAAACACCATTTAAACACCAACCGTTTACTAAGAACTGACAGCTTGTTCCAAGCCATTATCATGCTTTCATTCATACAAACCAAGCAGGGAAAGCACACGCGTCTACAGAAAATGCCCCAAAGCGAGTGTCACCCATTTAATAAGACTGTAACTGTATAATTATTGAGGGCGCTACATGCCTTTGAAACATCCACATACTGTAGGGCTGGAACAATTACTGTATAGTTGTGTAACCGATGATTATGGATCAAGACCGACATGAAGATAAAATCACTGTCATAACCGTTAAATACACAGTACCAGTCAAAAGTTTGGACACACCTACTCAATGGTTTATCTTTATTTGTACTATTTTCTACATTGTAGAATAATGGTGAAGACATCAAAACTATGAAATAACACATATGGAATCATGTAGTAACCAAAAATAGTTAAACACATGAAAAAAATTCTATATTTGAAAGTAGCCACCCTTTCTTTAACTATGCAAGTCAGTTAAGAACAAATTCTTATTTTCAATGACGGCCTAGGAACAGTGGGTTAACTGCCTGTTCAGGGGCAGAACAACAGATTTGTACCTTGCCAGCTCGGGGATATGAACTTGCCACGTTTCGGTTACTAGTCCAACGCTTTAACCACTAGGCTACCCTGCCGCCCCATGCCTTGATGACAGCTTTGCACACTATTGGCGTTCTCTCAACCATCTTCATGAGGTAGTACCCTGGAATGCATTTAAATTAACATGTGTGCCTTGTTAAAAGTTATTTTGTGGAATTTCTTTCCTTAATGCGTTTGAGCAAATCAGTTGTGTTGTGACAAGGTAGGGTTTGTATACAAAAGATGGTCTTTACCAAATAGAGCTAATTTTTAACAACAAAAAATGAAGTTTTCGTCTTTTGAGCTTCTTGTCATGAAATCTATGCAGCCTACTCAATCACTTTTTATAGGAACTGTTTACAGGCCTCCTGGGCCATATACAGCGTTCCTCACTGAGTTCCCTGAATTCCTATCGGACCTTGTAGTCATAGCAAATAATATTCACATTTTTGGTGATTTTAATATTCACATGGAAAAGTCCACAGACCCACTCCAAAAGGCTTTCGGAGCCATCATCGACTCAGTGGGTTTTGTCCAACATGTCTCTGGACCTACTCACTGTCACAGTCATACTCTGGACCTAGTTTTGTCCCATGGAATAAATGTTGTGGATCTTAATGTTTTTCCTCATAATCCTAGACTATCGGACCACCATTTTATTACGTTTGCAAACGCAACAAATAATCTGCTCAGACACCAACCAAGGAGCATCAAAAGTCGTGCAATAAATTCTCAGACAACCCAAAGATTCATTGATGCCCTTCCAGACTACCTCTGCCTACCCAAGGACATCAGAGGACAAAAATCAGTTAACCACCTAACTGAGGAACTCAATTTAACCTTGTGCAATAACCTAGATGCAGGTGCACCCTTAAAAACTAAAAACATTTGCCATAAGAAACTAGCTCCCTGGTATACAGAAAATACCTAATTGGAACGGAAATGGCGCCACACCAAACTGGAAGTCTTCAAACTGGAAGTCTTCCGACTAGCTTGGAAAGACAGTACCGTGCAGTATTGAAGAGCCCTCACTGCTGCTCGATCATCCTATTTTTCCAACTTAATTGAGGAAAATAAGAACAATCTGAAATGTATTTTTGATACTGTCGCTAGCTAACTAAAAAGCAGCATTCCCCAAGAGAGGATGGCTTTCACTTCAGCAGTGATAAATTCATGAACTTCTTTGAGGAAAAGATCATGATCATCAGAAAACAAATTACAGACTCCTATTTAAATCTGCGTATTCCTCCAAAGCTCAGTTGTCCTGAGTCTGCACAACTCTGCCAGGACCTAGGATCAAGAGAGACACTCAAGTGTTTTAGTACTATATCTCTTGACACAATGATGAAAATAATCATGGCCTCTAAACCTTCAAGCTGCATACTGGACCCTATTCCAACTAAACTACTGAAAGAGCTGCTTCCTGTGCTTGGCCCTCCTATGTTGAACATAATAAACGGCTCTCTATCCACCGGATATGTACCAAACTCACTATACGTGGCAGTAATAAAGCCTCTCTTGAAAAAGCCAAACCTTGACCCAGAAAATATAAAAACTATCGGCCTATATCGAATCTTCCATTCCTCTCAAAAAATTTAGAAAAAGCTGTTGCGCAGAAACTCACTGCCTTCCTGAAGACAAACAATGTATATGAAATGCTTCAGTCTGGTTTTAGACCCCATCATAGCACTGAGACTGCACTTGTGAAGGTAGTAAATGACCTTTTAATGGCGTCAGACCGAGGCTCTACATCTGTCCTCGTGCTCCTAGACCTTAGTGCTGCTTTTGATACCATCGATCACCACATTCTTTTGGAAAGATTGGAAACCCAAATTGGTCTACATGGACAAGTTCTGGCCTGGTTTAGATCTTATCTGTCGGAAAGATAGCAGTTTTTCTCTGTGAATGGTTTGTCCTGTAAATTTCAACTGTAAATTTCGGTGTTCCTCAAGGTTCCGTTTTAGGACCACTATTGTTTTCACTATATATTTTACCTCTTGGGGATGTCATTTGAAAACATAATGTTAACTTTCACTGCTATGCGGATGACACACAGTTGTACATTTCAATGAAACATGGTGAAGCCCCAAAATTGCCCTCGCTAGAAGCCTGTGTTTCAGACATAAGGAAGTGGATGGCTGCAAACGTTCTACTTTTAAACTCGGACAAAACAGAGATGCTTGTTCTTGGTCCCAAGAAACAAAGAGATATTTTGTTGATTCTCACAATTAATCTTGATGGTTGTACAGTCGTTTCAAATAAAACTGTGTAGGACCTCATGCGTTACTCTGGACCCTGATCTCTCTTTTGACGAACATATCAAGACTGTTTCAAGGACAGCTTTTTTCCATCTACCTTACATTGCATAAATCTGAAACTTTCAGTCCAAAAATTATGCAGAAAAATGTATCCATGCTTTTGTTACTTCTAGGTTAGACTACTGCAATGCTCTACTTTCCGGCTACCCGGATAAAGCACTAAATATACTTCAGTTGGTGCTAAATACGGCTGCTAGAATCCTGACTAGAACCAAAGAAATGGATCATATTAATCCAGTGCTAGCCTCCCTACACTGGCTTCCTGTTCAGGCAAGGGCTGATTTCAAGGTTTTACTGCTAACCTCCAAAGCATGACATGGACTTGCTCCTACCTATCTTTCCAATTTGGTCCTGCCGTACATACCTACACATACGCTACGGTCACAAGATGCAGGCCTCCTAATTGTCCCTAGAATTTCTAAGCAAACAGCTGGAGGCAGGGCTTTCTCCTATAGAGCTCAATTTTTATGGAATGGTCTGCCTACCCATGTGAGAGACACAGACTCGGTCTCAACCTTTAAGTCTTTACTGAAGACTCATCTCTTCAGTGGATCATATGATTGAGTGTAGTCTGGCCCAGGAGTGTGAAGGTGAACGCAAAGGTTCTAGAGCAACGAACCGCCCTTGCTGTCTCTGCCTGGCCGGTGCCCCTCTCTCCACAGGAATTCTCTGCCTCTAACCCTATTACAGGGGCTGAGTCACTGGCTTACTGGTGCTCTTCCATGCCGTCCCTAGGAGGGGTGCGCCACTTGAGTGGGTTGAGTCACTGACGTGATCTTCCTGTCTGAGTTGGCGCCCCCCTTAGGTTGTGCCGTGGTGGAGATCTTTGTGGGCTATACTCGGCCTTGTCTCAGGATGGTAAGTTGGTGGTTGAAGATATCCCTATAGTGGTGTGGGGGCTGTGCTTTGGCAAAGTGGGTGGGGTTATATCCTGCCTGTTTGGCCCTGTCCAGGGGTATCTTCGGATGGGGCCACAGTGTCTCCTGACCCCTCCTGTCTCAGCCTCCAGTATTTATGTTGCAGTAGTTTATGTGTCGGGGGGCTAGGGTCAGTCTGTTATATCTGGAGTACTTCTCCTGTCTAATCCGGCGTCCTGTGTGAATTTAAGTATGCTCTCTCTAATTCTCTCTTTCTTTCTCTCGGAGGACCTGAGCCCTAGGACCATGCCTCAGGACTACCTGGCATGATGACTCCTTTCTGTCCCCAGTCCACCTGGCTGTGCTGCTGCTCCAATTTCAACTGTTCTGCCTGCGGCTATGGAACCCTGACCTGTTCACCGGACATGCTACCTGTCCCAGACCTGCTGTTTTCAACTCTCTAGAGATAGCAGGAGCGGTAGAGGAGTGGTAGAGAGATACTCTTAATGATCGGCTATGAAAAGCCAACTTACATTTACTCCTGAGGTGCTGACTTGCTGCACCCTCGACAACTACTGTGATTATTATTATTTGACCATGCTGGTCATTTATGAACATTTGAACATCTTGGCCATGTTCTGTTATAATCTCCACCAGGCACATCCAGAAGAGGACTGGCCACCCCTCATAGCCTGGTTCCTCTCTAGGTTTCTTCCTAGGTTTAGGCCTTTCTAGGGAGTTTTTCCTAGCCACCGTGCTTCTACACTTGAATTGCTTGCTGTTTTTTTTTTTTGCTGGGTTTCTATACAGCACTTTGAAATATCAGCTGATGTAAGAAGGGCTATATAAATACATTTGATTTGATTTAAGTCCAAATTATGGCAAGAACAGCTCAAGTAAGCAAAGAGAAACTAGAGTCCATCATTACTTTAAGACATGATGGTCAGTCAATTCGGAAAATTTCAAGAACTTTGAAAGTTTCTTCAAGTTCAGTCCAACCATCAAGCGCTATGATGAAACTGGCTCTCATGAGGAGCTCCACAGGAAAGGAAACCCCAGAGTTACCTCTGCTGCAGAGGATAAGTTCATTAGAGTTACCATCCTCAGACATTGCAGCCCAAATAAGTTCTCCACAGAGTTCAAGTAACAGATACATCTCAACATCAACTGTTCAGAGGAGACTGCGTGAATCGGACCATCATGGTCGAATTGCTTTAAGGAAACCACCACTAAAGGACACCAATAATTCTTGGCTTGGGCCAAGAAACATGAGCAATGGACATTAGACTGGTGGAAATCTGTCCTTTGGTCCGGTGAGTCCAAACTTGAGACACAGAGTAGGTGAATGGTGAAGTCAAGGCACACTTAACCAGCATGGCTACCACAGCATTCTGCAGCGAGACGTCATCTCATCTGATTTGCGTTTAGTGGGACGATCATTAGTGGGACGACCAATGACCCAACACACCTCTAGGCTGTGTAAGGGTTATTTGACCAAGAAGGAGAGTTATAGAGTGCAGCATCAGATGACCTGGCCTCCACAATCACCAAACCTCAAACTAATTGAGATGGTTTGGGATGAGTTGGCCCGCAGACTAAAGGAAAAGCAGACAATAAGTGCTCAGCATATGTGGGAACTCTTCAAGACTGTTGGAAAAGTATTCCAGGTGAAGCTGGTTGAGAGAAAGCCAAGAGTGTGCAAAGCTGTCATCAAGGCAAAGGGTGGTTACTTTGAGAAATGTCTTTTTAATACTTTTTTGGTTACTATGTGATTCCATGTGTTATTTCCTAGTTTTGATGTCTTCACTATGAGTGAGGAGGTACGTTCCAACTTTTGACCTGTACTGTATATATACAGTGCCTTCGGAAGGTATTCAGACCCCTTAACTTTCTCCACATTTTGTCACAACTTCTTCCGAAGTCGTTGCCTCTCCTTGTTCGGGGGGTGCTCGGCGGTCGACGTCACCGGTCTTCTAGCCATCATTGATCATTGATTGATCATTGATTGATTTTTCATTTCCATTGGTTTTGTCTTGTCTTCCCACACACCTATTTTCAATCCCATTCATTACCTGTTGTGTATTTAACCCTCTGTTTCCCCTCATGTCTTTGTCAGAGATTTGTCAGATTATTTGTCAGTGTTGTGTTTATTGTATAGGTGCGCGACGGGTCCTCGTACCCATGTTTGTTTATATTCTATTCTTATTAGTGTTATGGAGCATGTTACGTGGACATTCATTAAAAGACTCAATTTTTCACTCCGTTTGACTCTCCTGCGCCTGACTTCCCTGCCACCTATACACACGGCTCTGACACATTTTGATACGTTACAGCCTTATTCTAAAATGGATTAAATAAATTTAAAATCCTCAGCAATCTACACACAATACCCCATAATGACAAAGCAAAAACAGGTTTTTAGAAATTTTTGCAACTTTGTTTAACATAAAAAAACTGAAATACCTTATTTACATAAGTGTTCAGACCCTTTGCTATGAGACTAGAAATTGAGCTCATGTGCATCTTGTTTCCAATTTTCATTCTTGAGATGTTTCTACAACTAGACTGGAGTCCACCTATGGTAAATTCAATTGATTGGACATGATTTGGAAAGGCACATACCTGGCTATGTAAGGTCCCACAGTTGACAGTGCATGTCAGAGCAAAAACCAAGCCATGAGGTCGAAGAAAATGTCCTTAGATATCCGAGACACGATTGTGACGAGGCACAGATCTGGGGAAGGGTACCAAAACATTTCTGCAGCATTGAAGGTCCCCAAGAACACAGTGGGCTCCATCATTCTTAAATGGAAGAAGTTTGGAAACACCAAGACTCTTCCTAGAGCCGGCCGCCCGGCCAAACTGAGCAATCGGGGGACACTTTGGTCTAATGAGTCCTTGGGCAGGGAGTTGACCAAGAACCCATTGGCCACTCTGAGAGAGCTCTAGAGTTCGTCTGTGGAGATGAGAGAAGCTTCCAGAAGGACAACAATCCCTGCAGCACTACACAAATCAGGCCTTTTAAGTAGAGTGGCCAGACGGAAACCACTTCTCAGTAAAAGGCAAATGACAGCCTGCTTGGCATTTGCCAAATTGCAAACCATGAGAAACAAGATTCTCTGATCTGAATAAACCAAGATGGAACTCTTTAGCCTGATGCCAAACGTCACGTCTGGAGGAAACCTTATACCATCCCTACGGTGAAGCAAGGTGGTGATGGCAGCATCATGCTGTGGGGATGTTTTTTAGTTGCAGGGACTGGGAGACTAGTCAGAATCGAGGGAAAGATGAACGAAGCAAAGTGCAGAGAGATCCTTGATGAAAACCTGCTCCAGAGCGCTCAGGACCTCAGACTGGGGCAAAAGTTCACCTTCCAACAGGACAACACCCCTAAGCACACAGCCAAGACAATACTGGAGTGGCTTCTGGACAATTCTCTGAATGTCCTTGAGTGGTCCAGCCAGAGCCCGGACTTGAAACCGATCAAACATTACTGGAAAGACCTGAAAACAGCTGTGCAGCGACACATTTAGCTATTCAAACAATTATAATGGTGACCGTGGTCATTTGGCTGACCAATAACGTCATTCAAAATGTCATGACCATCCCAGCTCTACTCCACACAGCATCAGCCACGTCTACGTCTCTCATAGCTACTATTTCCTCCCTCACCAAACAGAAAAGGACCCAACAATCAAAAGGTACAAAACTTGAGAAACCGATATGACATCTATCTAACAAAACATAAAGTGAAACACTTTCATGGATGCACACGTATAGCAAGTTTGGGCCACATACTCATTGGCTTTGTTTACGAACTTGAATATGGAGTCCAATACCTATAAACCCCTGGTTCACATCACAATAAAACTCTGAGCTGTACTACCATTTTTCAATTCAGACATTGTTATTCTATGTGCTATTACGGACCAGACATTTAAACTTGTTATATATCCTGACCTATGTAGATTTGTGGAAACAAGCTCATTCCATGTCCCTCAGTGATGCCTCCATCCTTCCATCGCTATGGTAATATATTCTATTCAAATCAAGCATGCTTCGTCATTTTAAAGGATATCACTATTTCGCATAGTTCATAACCAACCAATTGATTAGGAAAATGTGTTACAATTGTTGGATTTTTGCCTCCACAATCCATTGTCATGGAATTTTCATGGTGAGGCACCATTTCCCAAGTCTGATTGAGTCCAGTCATACTACTGAAGATGGAGCATCCTTGACCCAGAACAGTCATCCAGCTATTTTCTATCTGCTCAGCGAGCGTTTTATGGGGATAAAGGAACATTATAAGGGCACAAGGCGAGACCCAGATGCAGACACAGGAGGCAAATGGTTAGAGTCTTTGTTGTTTATTTAATCCAAAGGGAGTATGCAAGAGAATGGTCATGGACAGGCAAAAGGTCAAAACCAGGTTCTGAGTCCAAGAGGTACAAAGTGGCAGACAGGCTCGATGTCAGGGCAGGCAGAAGGGTTAGGCAGGCGAGTACGGAGTCCAGAAAAAACAGGCACGGGTCAAAACCAGGAAGACTAGAAAAATAGAACAGGAGCATGGGAAAAACACACTGGTTGACTTGAACAAACAAGATGAACTGGCACAGAGAGACAGGAAACACAGCGATAAATAGACCAGGGAAAATAAGCGACACCTGGAGGGTCTGGAGACAATCACAAAAACAGGTGAAACAGATGACAAACAGAACATGTGAACTGCTATTTTAAGTGTTGATAAATGAAGAAGAATGATTTGCCACAATATTATTGCGATATGGCATACTACAGTGATATACCACAATATATCGGCCAGTAACAAAATTATATTGAATTATCAATTTTATATTAGTGCCCACCACTACTAATTTCCCCTAAAAGTTTGTGTCTGGGCTCAGAGTGGGGCTAACCACATCTCTATAACATTGGCAGCCATCCAGCGAATTGAGCAAGACGTCCATCACCCAACCTCGACAATAAGGACACGGGATATTCCCCACGCTGTGATCATTCCCCTCCTGCTGGCTCACCGCCTGGGTGAGTCTTTACTGTGGTAGTATGCAGCCGGGTGATGCCCACCTAGCAGACCGTAAAGCACACAGAGGTGCTGTGGTAGAATGCAGCCGGCCAACTAGCAGACCGTAAAGCACACAGAGGTGCTGTGGTAGTATGCAGCTGGGCGTAGCTAAACTAGCAGACTGTAAAGCACACAGAGGTGCTGTGGTAGTATGCAGCCGGGCGTTGCTAACCTAGCAGACTGTAAAGCACACAGAGGTGCTGTGGTAGTATGCAGCTGGGCGTAGCTAAACTAGCAGACTGTAAAGCACACAGAGGTGCAGTGGTAGTATGCAGCTGGGCGTTGCTAACCTAGCAGACTGTAAAGCACACAGAGGTGCTGTGGTAGTATGCAGCTGGGCGTTGCTAAACTAGCAGACCGTAAAGCACGCAGAGGTGCTGTGGTAGAATGCAGCTGGGCGTTGCTAACCTAGCAGACTGTAAAGCACACAGAGGTGCTGTGGTAGTATGCAGCTGGGCGTTGCTAACCTAGCAGACTGTAAAGCACACAGAGGTGCTGTGGTAGTATGCAGCTGGGCGTTGCTAACCTAGCAGACCGTAAAGCACACAGAGGTGAATGGGATCCCGGAGTGTTAGCGCTGCTCTGGGGCTGGGCTCCATGTGATGTAACGTTATCCACTGGGCTGCATCACAGGGATGAGGCTGCTTAGTGTGAGGACACTCATCTGTTCCTTCTCAGGCTAACAATGTCAGGAGGGAACAACAAAATGCTCTTACGCACGCACGCACACACATGCACAGACACACACACACACAAACCCACACACACACACAATGAAAGGAGGGAGCAACAAACGCCCACACACAAAGGCATGTTTCCTCTGAAAAATAATCACATAAAGAGTGTATATCAACAGCCTTGCCAAGCTAATGAAGAATAGTAGGTTTCATTATGTACCTTACTGAGAAAACGTCTCCCAAGGAGTCTGGTATGATACTACAACTTATGGATTGTACAATGCTTGTGTTTGGGAAAAAATAAACAATGTCATACAGAGTTTTCCTGTATGCACCGTAGACAGCCTGTAGGCCAGATAAAAGTCACAGAGGCAACCTATTTGCTTGGTTGTAATAAAGATGTTTCAGACGTTTTACACCACAGCCCCCAAGTTCAATTACAGCTACCACAGTCAAGAAATGTCCATAGAGAATACATACAGGAGTGCACGAGGAGTGAACTTGGCCACCGTGATAAGGAACCGGGCCTCTGGGTTGAATGGCGCAGGAGAGGATGGCTGCTGTTTTATTGGCTCTTAACCAACCGTGCTATTTTGTTTGTTTTTCACATTGTTTGTAACTTATTTTCTACATAATGTTGCTGCTACCGTCTCTTATGACCAAAAATAGCTTTTGGACATCAGAACAGCGATTACTCACCTCGAATTCAACAAATATTTTTTATTTAATGAGACGGACTAAAAGGATATACAACAAACACCCGAGCAGGCCTTCATCCCCGTCATTCGCAGGAGAAAGAAACTGAGATTTCACACAAGGAGATCGGGGTGCCTTGTGAGGATCAGGCAACGAGTGGCTAATCTTCCTTTGCCATCCGCACTGTTAGCCAACGTTCAATTGCTGAAAAATAAATGGGACAAACTAAAAGCACGTATATCCTACCAACGGGACATTAAAAACTGTAATATCTCATGGTTCACCGAGATAAAGCCGGGAGCACCAGTGACTCGGTCTATGAAAAAGTGGTCAGATGAAGCAGATGCTAAACTACAGGACTGTTTTGCTATCACAGACTGGAATATGTTCTGGGATTCTTCAGATGGCATTGAGGAGTACAACGCATCTGTCACTGGCTTCATCAATAAGTGTATCGATGACATCGTCCCCACAGTGACTGTACGTACATACCCCAACAGAAAACCATGGAGTACAGGCAACATTTGCACTGAGATAAATGGTAGAGCTGCCACTTTCAAGGAGTGGGACACTAACCCAGAAGCTTATAAAAAATCCCGCTATGCCCTCCAACGAACCATCAAACAGGCAAAGCATCAATACAGGACTAAGTTCGAATTGTACTACACCGGCTCCAACGCTCGTCGGATGTGGCAGGGCTTGCAAACTATTACAGACTACAAAGGGAAGCACAGCTGAGAGCTGCCCAGTGACACGAGCCTACCAGACGAGCTAAATAACTTCTATACTCGCTTTGAGGCAAGTAACACTGAAACATGCATTAGAACGTCAGCTGTTCCGGACGACTGTGTGATCACGCTCTCCGCAGCCGATGTGAGTAAGACCTTTAAACAGGTCAACATTCACAAGGCCGCAGGGCCAGATGGATTACCAGGATGTGTACTGTGAGCATGCACTGACCAACTGGCAAGTGTCTTCACTGACATTTTAAACTTCTCCCTGTCTGAGTCTGTAATACCAACATGTTTCAAGCAGACCACCGTAGTCTCTGTGCCCAAGAACACTAAGGTAACCTGCCTAAATGACTACCAGGACCTCTATACCAGGAGGTGTTAGAGGAAGGCCATAAAAATGGTCAAAGTCTCAAAGACTAGTCATAGACTGTTCTCTCTGCTACCGCACAACATGCGGTACTGGAGCGCCAAGTCTAGGTCCAAGATGCTTCTAAACAGCTTCTACCCCAAAGCCATAAGACTCCTGAACATTTAATCAAATGGCTACCCAGACTATTTGCATTGCCCCCAACTTACCAGGTAAGTTGACTGAGAACACGTTCTCATTTGCAGCAATGACCTGGGGAATAGTTACAGGGGAGAGGAGGGGATTAATGAGCCAATTGTAAACTGGGGATTATTAGGTGACCATGATGGTTTGAGGGCCAGATTGGGTATTTAGCCAGGACACCGGGGTTAACACCCCTACTCTTACGATAAGTGCCATGGGATCTTTAATGTCCTCAAAGAGTCAGGACACCCGTTTAACATCCCATCCGAAAGACGACACCCTACACAGGGCAATGTCATTGGGATATCTTTTTTTTAGACCAGAGGAAAGAGTGCCTCCTACTGGCCCCCCAACACCACTTCCAGCAGCATCTGGTCTCCCATCCAGGAATGTGCATATTACCCCTATTACCTCGACACCGGTGCCCCCGCACATTGCCTCTGTACCGGTACCCCCTGTATATTGCCACGCTCATTGTTATTTTACTGCTGCTCTTTAAATATTTGTTACTTTTAATTCTTACTTTTTTTTGTATTTTCTTACAACTGCATTGTTGGTTAAGGCAGTGTAAGTAAGCATTTCACTGTAAGGTCTACACATGTGCATGTGCCAAATTAAAATGTGATTTGATTTGATTACAGAACCATGTATTTATAGAGTTGGGACACTGAGGTTTCTGCATTATGATGCATTTACATGACACTACAACATTATATGGCAGCCATGTTAGTGCCCCATTAACATTACATACAGTAGATACAGTAAAGGGGTCAATGGAACACTGACATTCCATTGACCAGATTGGCGCACATTCAACAAATCTGATCTAACAAAGTGGATATTCGTCAAATCCATCACGATTGATGTATTGAAACAGGCCCACAATGTGCTTACTTCAGTCCAATTTGGATATGTTCTATGTACAGTGCCTTGCGAAAGTATTCGGCCCCCTTGAACTTTGCGACCTTTTGCCACATTTCAGGCTTCAAACATAAAGATATAAAACTGTATTTTTTTTGTGAAGAATCAACAACAAGTGAGACACAATCATGAAGTGGAACAACATTTATTAGATATTTCAAACTTTTTTAACAAATCAAAAACTGAAAAATTGGGCGTGCAAAATTATTCAGCCCCCTTAAGTTAATACTTTGTAGCGCCACCTTTTGCTGCGATTACAGCTGTAAGTCGCTTGGGGTATGTCTCTATCAGTTTTGCACATCGAGAGACTGACATTTTTTCCCATTCCTCCTTGCAAAACAGCTCGAGCTCAGTGAGGTTGGATGGAGAGCATTTGTGAACAGCAGTTTTCAGTTCTTTCCACAGATTCTCGATTGGATTCAGGTCTGGACTTTGACTTGGCCATTCTAACACCTGGATATGTTTATTTTTGAACCATTCCATTGTAGATTTTGCTTTATGTTTTGGATCATTGTCTTGTTGGAAGACAAATCTCCGTCCCAGTCTCAGGTCTTTTGCAGACTCCATCAGGTTTTCTTCCAGAATGGTCCTGTATTTGGCTCCATCCATCTTCCCATCAATTTTAACCATCTTCCCTGTCCCTGCTGAAGAAAAGCAGGCCCAAACCACGATGCTGCCACCACCATGTTTGACGGTGGGGATGGTGTGTTCAGGGTGATGAGCTGTGTTGCTTTTACGCCAAACATAACGTTTTGCATTGTTGCCAAAAAGTTCAATTTTGGTTTCATCTGACCAGAGCACCTTCTTCCACATGTTTGGTGTGTCTCCCAGGTGGCTTGGGCAAACTTTAAACAACACTTTTTATGGATATTTTTAAGAAATGGCTTTCTTCTTGCCACTCTTCCATAAAGGCCAGATTTGTGCAATATACGACTGATTGTTGTCCTATGGACAGAGTCTCCCACCTCAGCTGTAGATCTCTGCAGTTCATCCAGAGTGATCATGGGCCTCTTGGCTGCATCTCTGATCAGTCTTCTCCTTGTATGAGCTGAAAGTTTAGAGGGACGGCCAGGTCTTGGTAGATTTGCAGTGGTCTGATACTCCTTCCATTTCAATATTATCGCTTGCACAGTGCTCCTTGGGATGTTTAAAGCTTGGGAAATCTTTTTGTATCCAAATCCGGCTTTAAACTTCTTCACAACAGTATCTCGGACCTGCCTGGTGTGTTCCTTGTTCTTCATGATGCTCTCTGCGCTTTTAACGGACCTCTGAGACTATCACAGTGCAGGTGCATTTATACGGAGACTTGATTACACACAGGTGGATTGTATTTATCATCATTAGTCATTTAGGTCAACATTGGATCATTCAGAGATCCTCACTGAACTTCTGGAGAGAGTTTGCTGCACTGAAAGTAAAGGGGCTGAATAATTTTGCACACCCAATTTTTCAGTTTTTGATTTGTTAAAAAAGTTTGAAATATCCAATAAATGTCGTTCCACTTCATGATTGTGTCCCACTTGTTGTTGATTCTTCACAAAAATATAAAGTTTTATATCTTTATGTTTGAAGCCTGAAATGTGGCAAAAGGTCGCAAAGTTCAAGGGGGCCAAATACTTTCGCAAGGCACTGTATGTTTTCGCTGCATAACATGTTTAAGTTGTCCCTTTTAGGTTTAGAAGAAGTGACTGCTAAGTGCTAAATCCTGTTCATATAAACTGGTCAGCATAGCTAGCATACAGAAGTCGTTGATGGTAGTCAAAGTAATTTTTAACAGTAATGCAGTTGATTGGTAAAGATGACATGAATATGTGTTGGGGTTCACATCCATACAAGCATTATACTCTGATTTTTACCTCAACATAGTGTGAAATACACATGTACATAATAAACTAAATGTAGATCAATTTTGCTGTCCATTGGTTTTATAAACATTCTCATCTTGCGTATGTCTATAGTGAATTATCTTAACTATGATGGGATAATGTTGTACATTAAACTCTACAATATTCTTCTGGTCCTCGTTGGGGTGTACTAAATGGCAATTATTAATGATACTAAACAAACAATGATAATGTCTTGGAAACATTTGCAAATTGAGATCTGAGCAAAGGAAAATATCCCCTGTCTGAAATATCAACCGAAAAACGATTTATCTATCTAAACATAGCCTAATTGCTCATTATGAAAGTTGTAACTTTAGGTCTATTGGATAGGCTACAGTTGACAAGCCACATTGATTCGCCCATGTAAGATAAAACAATGTTTTTCTCCTAAAGCGATAACCTGTTTTGTATTTGTAAAGTAGGCTAGCTTCCCCCACAGCCCATTTCCCTGGCAATTCCATTGTTTTGGTGGAGTTCTGTTGTTTTGGTGGAGTTCTGTTGACCTCTAATTACTGCATCTATGGGGAATATAATGTCTAGAATGAGAATTATGATGCGTTTACATGACACTTCCAAATCCTATGGCAGCCATGTTAGCACCCCATTAACATTACATGGGGAATATTTGAATAATGCTATACTCCGAGTCGATATTCACCTAATAATAAGGAATTCCACTTGAACATGCCCACAAATTGGGGAAAACAAACATTCTTTCCCATAGACCCCAAGCGTAAAAGAGCCAACTTTGTGGTTGATGTTTAGGTGCTGTGTAGCGCAATGTAAATGTAACCAGGTCAAAAAGCCCAACCTACAGTTCACAATGCTCCCACATAGGGAATAGAGCCTGCTATAGAAGAGCCCTGTGGCTTCAGGCTATTCAGAATGGGAGAGTGGGAAATGTAGGCAACACGTAGCTATAGGTCTATAAGGGGAAACACTTCATCTAGGTAAGACATTTAACTTGTTTAGTATAGTCCATGTGCAACTCCACTCACTACTATCTGTATAGTCAATTTGTTTGTGTTGTTGGTCTTGTCGGTCATTAGCTAGCTCACTCACTCACGTGGTTGCTAGGACCGTCATGAAAAGGGGCAATACAATACAAATCTACATCTGCTCCACAGTGCAGAGGGCTACAGATGTAGGATCTTAATTTGCTCTCTCTTTTGTTGCCGAGAATTTTCCTACACTACAGGAGATGCAAACGTGTAGTGTATTTGAGTATTTAAAAGGTTGTTAATGTTTGTAATTTCCACTTTGAAATTTCAGACTTGATTTGCCCTAACGAAAAATGTATCAACCCCAACAACAATGTCCATTAATTATAATCCACATAATAATTCACATTTCCTTTTGCTGTTACGATTATTTTCCTTCTGTAGCAAACTGGCTCAAATGAAGATCCTACATCTGTATAGGGGTGATCCTTATTGTACACTCCTACCGTTGGCCCCATTTTATTATACTGTTCAGGATGAGTCACTGGGCTGATAGATGCCCTCCAGTAAGTCTGACTTGAAATCCATGACCAGTTTACAGGCCAGGAGCAGGACTACTGTATGGGTTTGTCCCTCCCCCACCCTTTACTGATGATGAGTTACACAGGATGTGGAAGCACTGACCCCAGGTCAGTTGCGTCAAAGCGTGGAGTCTACTGTAATGTGACATAACCAGGGTAGAAAGGGGACCTCGGGCTCCTGCAAGACACCAGCTCAGATATAGCCTTCAACATGCAAAATCTTTGTAGGGGCAGTAAGTAGCTATGGCACTGTACAGTTGTTTGTATGAGATTGTGTATTCAGTCAACTATTTGAGAACATAGACCATATCATTACCATGGAGAGTAAGATCTACGGTCACCTAGGGAGAACACAATATAATGGTTCAGTACTTACAAAAACTGAAGAATATCAGTTGTCTTTAAACAAAGATGAACTTCTCTTCTACTCCATTAGGCCTGAATGTAAATAACACCTTAAAATGTCTCTGTATCTCTAAATACAGAATCATGATTTTTTCCCATTCAATAAAAACATCAGACATGAACATAATGAAAAATAAAATTCACTTAGAAAAATGGTCTGATAACAGAACTATTGCCTGATGCTCTGCCATGCAAGTCAGGTATAGGTATGGGAGGCAGGTAGCCTAGTGGTTAAGAGTGTTGGGCTAGTCACCGAAAGCTTGCTGGTTTGAATCCCCAAGTCAGCAAGGTGAAAAAATCTGCCATTCTACCTTTGAGCGAGGCAGTTAACTCCCAACAACATCTGCTCCCCTGATGTTGATTAAGGCAGCCCCACACACAATCCATTATATTCAGAAGAAATATTTAAGTTGAATGCATTCAGTTGCGCAAATGACTAGGTTTTCCCTTTTTGTCTGTAAGGTTCATAGACAAGCTTGTTTGTTCACAACGTATCTCTGTTAATAGAGAGAAGAAGAAAAGTCTGGAGCAGGGATGAGTAAACAAGACAATGTCTTTTATGACCACAATCTCATTTGTTCACTTGACAATGGCTCGACTAGGGGTCAAAACATCTTTAAAGACATTTGAAATTCATTACGTTTGGAAACAGGGTGCTCTGCTTAGGCTGCTTCCTTGTGCAGGCAGCTCAGAGAGAAAGGCACCCTCTGGCTACAGTTATTGACTCACTACCTCTGTGGCCTCCCCATCAATGCCCTGCCATTTTCATTTGCACTCCAATTTCCTTTATCTACAGGGTAAACAACCTATGAGTATCATGGGTGTACATCATCATTTATTCTCACACATCGTGAGACATAATCACCCTCTCCACAGAATGTGCTTATCTCTTCTTTTTTGCCACAGCTCTAGTCACCCTGATTCAGATATCTTCTGCTTGATCCGATTTCATGCACTGTGTCAGAGGTCTCCTGAGAAGAGGTAATCCAAGAAACATCTCACAACTGCTTAATCTTCTCTGTGTTTCTGTTCCACACACACAAACACACACACTGTTGCCAGCCCACAATGTTCCAACCTCGTCTGAAAGTTCCTTCATTCAGAGAAGGCCAGCTAGCTCAAGCATGACAAATTACTACGGGAGAGCTGGTAGCCAGAAGCCATCGTTATCTCCCTGCTAATTACAGTACATGCACTCTGACACACCCTGGGCTAAGCCGAGGAAAATCAGCTCTCGTGAAATAATTAAGCCTATTTGCCGCCTGTTGGTAAGTCCCGAAAACAAGACCTTGGTTGGGGAGATGATCAGAAGGATGGTGTCAAGGTCTTAGAGCACTTCGATCTGGTGGCAGTCGAGCGAGTCAAGAAGTGACAGCGCACTTCCTGATCCTACTGTTCCCACATCCATATAGCGTGTATAGCTGCAGCAGATCCAGCACTTACAGTATGTCTATGACCATCACTGGCTAGCTATGTTGAGCTGGCTGACTGGCTTTGTTGAGCTTGCTGACTGGCTTTGTTGAGCTGGCTGACTGGCTTTGTTGAGCTGGCTGACTGGCTATGTTGAGCTGGCTGACAGGCTGACTGGCTATGTTAAGTTGGCTGATTGGATATGTTGGGCTGGCTGACTGGCTATGTTGAGCTGGCTGACTGGCTATGTTGAGCTGGCTGACTGGCTATGTTGGGCTGGCTGACTGGCTATGTTGGGCTGGCTGACTGGCTATGTTAAGTTGGCTGATTGGATATGTTGAGCTAGCTGACTGGCTATGCTGAGCTGGCAGACTGACTGACTATGTTGAGCTGGCTGACTGGCTGACTGGCTATGTTGAGATGACTGACTGGCTGACTGAATATGTTGGGCTGGCTGACTGGGCGACTGGCAATGTTGGACTGGCTGACTGGCTATGTTGGGCTGACTGACTGACTGGCTGACTGGCTATGTTGGGTGGGCTGGCTGGCTGACTGACTGGCTGGCTGACTGGCTATGTTTCGCTGGCTGACTGATTGGTCAGCTACATACCTACAGCCATCTTAACTATCAGTTCCATTCAGACAGAGGGTTTAGGTTCAGGACCAGTTGTAGCCTACCCACCCTCTACAAACCTATGGAAGACACTCACAAGCATCTCACTTACTGACAGTTTATGTGCGCTGTTTGTTAATGTAGCAACAAACAGCATGAATTAAACCAAGCATGTATAGAATAGCATGAGAGCATGAATTAGAAAATACAGATGTGGTGGATTGATGCTGAGATCAGTATATGTGACAAATTACATACACAGCATGAGTCTTGAAGAAGCAGCAGAAATGTTACTTTTTAGTTTAGGGTAGAAACATGACATTGTCAAAAGCAGTGGCCGAGTAGAAAGGAGAAATTCAATTAAAGTTGGAAAAGGTGTCAGTATCACTGGCAAGAGATAAACGGAAAAGCCTAGGGAGCAATAAGGGGAAATCTTGATTGCAATCATGGTCATTATGAGAAAAAAAACTTGCAAACTTCAAGCATCCTTCATCATCTGTCAAAAGGAATATAGCCCACGATAAATTTGCATCAAGGGCACAAAATGACGGGTACGAATAAAGGGAAAGTTATTTGGCTCATTACAAGTTGGCTCCTCTTTCAGATCAAAGCTAGCAGAGCAAGAGAAATGTGTCATCAGAACATCTTATCCATTTCAGCCTCTAGGGCCTCTCTAAATTGTGTTTTTTGAGCAAAAATGATCATTATCTAACTCAAGGAAATAAGTGGGCCGGTGTGTTTGAAATGCCAGCGCCGATTTCTGGTCCCAGTCCACCCCTGACCAACAGTGTAATACAGTTAGATGCAAAACAGATGATTGTTCTCTCTCGCTCTCTAGTTTCCGATGAACATATATGTCATAAGGAGATGGAAGAAAGAAATTGAATAATAACAATGGAATAATAACAATGGAATAATATAAATGGAATAATAACAATGGAATAATTACAATGGAATAATAGCAATGGAATAATAACAATGGAATGAGAATGGAAGTAATGAAACAAGAGTGAGTGGGAAGTTAGAAACTGAGGCTCTGAGTGCCTAATCGCAAGCTCTTGGAAAACCTCTTCTGACACATTGCTCCAACACAGGCCTGCTACGACAGAACTTGGTAACTAGGCAGGCTCTCCAGCATCTCCAGCATGAATATTAAAGTGACTACCTCCTGCCTGTCAGCTAGTGCATCGAGGGTGAGATGACACTGGGCAGAGCAGGGAGCATGGTAGAGAGGCCAGGCAGAGAGACATGGCGCCTCTGACAGAGACTAATGGAGTGCTCGCTCAAGGTGGCAGGCAGAGCTGTGTCAACCCCTCTGTCTGACCGATAGCGTCCTCCCATCGGCCATCACTTCACCGCTTTGAAAACTTTTATCTCTATATCAGAAAGCCTGTAAATACAAGGGACTTCAGCTGATACCGCTCTACATGGCTCAGTTGGTAGAGCATGGCGCTTGCAAATGCCAGGATTATGGGTTTGATTCCCGCTGGAGCCACCCATATTGAAATGTGTAGACGTTTGACTGTAAATGACTTGAGATAAAAGCCTCTGCTAATTGACATATTTTATTATTATTATATTAGTCACACACCCATGGCTAACACCCAAGCGACAGTCAAAGATCTTGGATAGGACTAGCAAGTGGCAAAGGAATTACAAGGAGGATGTGGTTTTGTATCAAACACTAAGACTGAGGTCATCTCTCTCTAAGACCAGCTCAGAGGCTACACCAAACTGATGTACCTCACAAGCTGAAGGCTGAGGTCATCTCTCTCTTAAGACCAGCTCAGAGGCTACACCAAACTGATGTACCTCACAAGCTGAAGGCTGAGGTCATCTCTCTCTAAGACCAGCTCAGAGGCTACACCAAACTGATGTACCTCACAAGCTGAAGGCTGAGGTCATCTCTCTCTAAGACCAGCTCAGAGGCTACACCAAACTGATGTACCTCACAAGCTGAAGGCACATCCTGATCTTATAGACCACAACTGGGTGATAGAGCATCATGTGTTCTATACACACCATCATGTGGTCTGAACACTATCATACCTCTGCTCTTGTAGGATACAGGTACGTAGGATGAAGATAAGTAGGATCCAGGTAAGTAGGATATGGTAAGTAGAATACATGTATGTAGGATGGGGGCTAAGTAGAATTTAGGTAAGTAGGAAACAGGTAAAATTGTCTTCTCTCCCCTTGCCCACCCTAATGACAGCCATGTTTTCTAAAAGACATAGCTTGCCACCTTCATTTATATGCATGACCAGCCCTGAGGGCATCACACTCATAATCAGATAAATTAAAGTGGGCTAGCAATAAAAATCAAGGTGAGTCATAAACATTTGTCCAACATTTGTCCATGGACAAGTTGAATTTATTAGAGTCTTTATGTGGAGTTACATGTTCAAGGTAGTGGTGGTCCCGTATGGCTCAGTTGGTAAAGCATGGTGCTTGCAACACCAGTGTTGTGGGTTTGATTCCCACAGAGGACCAGCACAAAAATATGTGCACTCTCTACTGTAAGTTTCAATGGATGAGTATCTGCTAAATTACTCAAATGTAATATTGCATTGTGAATCACATATTGGTACTATGACACGGTAGTCTGCCATTATGCTATCTTAATGGATATTGATCAACTCCAAGTCCTTTGTAATTGCATAATATAGATCTCATCTGGGCTGATTCAATTTGATTACTTGAATTATCCTGTTGATTACAAAGTTGTCTGATAACATTTCAGTCAGATATAACAACTGCATTGAAAATCAGGATGAGTAAAATAATGGAACATGGTTGAAAACATCCATGCATAGATTGTTTTAGATTCTATTATTAGCCTACATATTTCATCACATTACATTTAATTAATTTAAATGATCTTTGAACTTATCTAAACTGAACAAAAATATAAATGCAACATGTGAAGTTGCATGAGTTGAAAAAAAAAATCCTAAACATTTTCCATAAGAACAAAAAGCTTATTTCTCTCAAATTTTGTGCACACATTTTTTTTCTACCCATGTTAGTGAGCATTTCTCCTTTGCCAAAATAATCTGTCTACCTGACAGGAGTGGCATATCAAGAAGCTGATTAAGCAGCATGATCATTACACAGGTGCACCTTGTGCTACAGTAGGGATGTAAAAGTACACTTTAAAATGTGCCGTTGTGTCACAGAACACAATGCAACAGATTTCTCAAGATTTGCGATTGGCATGCTGACTGCAGGATTGTCCACCAGAGCTGATGCCAGAGAACTGAATGTTCATTTCTCTACCATATGCTGCCTCCAACATCGTTTTAGAGAATTTGGCAGTACTTCCAACCGGCCTCACAACCACAGACCTCGCCACCCCATGACCTCAACATCTGTCTTTTTCACCTGTGGGATCGTCTGACAGGGTGCTGGGGTGTATTTCTGTCTGTATTAAAGCCCTTTTGTGGGGAAAAACGAATTCTGATTGGCTGGGCCGGGCTTCCCAGTGGGTGCAACCCTGCCTAGTCATGTGAAATTCATAGGTCAGGGCCGAACTTATTGCTTTTAAATGACTAATTTCATGATATGAACTCTAACTCGGTAAAATCATTGAAATTGGTGCATGTTGCGTCCATATCTTTGTTCACTATAATATTTAAGATTGTGACATTTCCTATCGGCTACTGACCAAACATACCGTTTTGAATAAATCAACAAGTTGGTTAACCTAATAAAATATGATATTGATCTCAAGGTTTAGGGTGGGAACCGCGAACATGTATTTCAGCTTGTTGATTACAAAATCAAGTTCTCCGAGAGAGAAACTTCGTGCGTATCCCTACTCCTTGTTGGCAGGCTATAATTGACTACATAAACAGACAGACGCCATACAGAATAAATGTTTTTTCCCTTACTACCTTATGCACATTTGTAGGCTTTTCAAAATATGCATTCAAATAATTATTCTCCGACAATTGCATGGAAACCCCACATAACTTCTATTGATTAATAATAACAAAAATGTATCTAGGACTTACCTGCGCAGCCATAAATGAGAGATCCATTGTGATACGCGTGTGAGGACACCTCTGTCTATCTTGAAACAGTGTCGTGTCGCCCTTGTATTCCCCAGAAGGACATTAGAACGTTCTTCACGTCAACATTGCATTTTCAGACCCAGCCAACGTTTATAGCGTATGAAAGTAAGTGCAGCCGGCTAGGCGACTATGGAATTTGAACAGACGATAGCATTTACAGAGAGAGGGAAAGAGCGCAACAGCCGAGAGAGAAAGAGAGAGAGAGAACCTTTATTATCAAGAGAACCACAAGATCCTGATGTCGCACCTTTCGCCCTCTTTTTGAATAGCTTACAGTGACATGAACCCTAACTGCTATTCACGCCGTGTTTTCCTAGTGATGACGGAGTCTAACTGGTTTGTTTCGCCTACTCGTCGCACATTCATCAGTTAATTTTGAGATACAACAAGATAAAACACGATTTAACTCAAAGCTCATTGGGAGTTTGGAAGAAGGAAATGCAATGTCTAAAAGTGATTACATAGTCAATTCAAAGTTTACGATAGCTTTGAGAGCGAAGATCATAAAATGTTTTGCCTAAACACAGGTAATGAACTGTCTAGTGTAGTGTAGTAACCAAGATTTTATGTGTATGCAAATGACATTCAGTCAGGGTAATCACCTACATCAGAGCTATAACTGCTACTCCAATGGTTTATTTCTAGCCATTTAAACAAAGTATCCTAGCTTCCATCTTGGCCATTACCCTATTAATGTCCACTCGACTATTCCACCACTTCTTAATATGATATGGAATACAAATTACAGTACATCATTCTGGTCTTCCAGCTGATATCCTTTCCCAATGCATATATATTGATATTCTATTTATACATTTTAACCAGATCAATTATAAACAGATAAATTATGACCCTAGCCTTTTGGGGGACCTAAACAAGCAACACATTTCCTGCAATTCTACACATTTTGCCATGGGGCATTGAGAATTGTTTGCTGTTTTATAAAACATTTAATACAATTATACTCTTCGCCATGGGGCAGAGATAATTATTTTGCTGTTTTACAGTTAATTTCCTGCAATTCTACCCATTTTGCCATGGGGTGGAGAGAAATCTTTGCATTTTTCAAGCTAATCTCTTGCAATTCTACACATTTTGTCATGACTAATGCTATCGAAGTGAGAATGACCATCAAAATCAATTGTGGTCCCCTGGAGGTCAGGGCCACTGGGCACGTGCCCTGCATGCCCGGTCGGTATACGGCGATGATTACTACAAGTTTAGATAAGAGGCTAGACTAGCTACCAATCAGAAAATTGTTAGCTGACAAGGCTAATTGAGTGATTGTCAGGGACATTGCAAGCAAAAACTGCTGATTCCCAACCAAATGTAGAAATTGCACCTGGTTTATTCTAATATTCTTACTCTCAATAGTAAGTTGATTCCCGACTGTTTAAAACATTTTTTTATTTAATTGGTCAGGGGCCCCCTAGCGGCCGCTTATGTCGCTTATGCCTGGGGCTGGCCCTGATTGATGTATCATCTCCGGGACCCAGACAGAAATTCTTCATGTGATCTCTTAAACACATCAATATTTCATCCACAGCTTTTTCCCAGCCTCTCAGGAATAATTTGGGTTGGGGAGAGACTAACCTGCTGAGCCACCAACTACCTTCCAAACAAACTGCCAAATGGGAGCGCACCTTGAAAGAAAGTTAGCTGAAGGAAATTACAATGAATACTCCCAACAGGTCCGCTTGTTACCAGGAGGCCTACATTGTTTGTTCCAAAGCATCTGCCACACCTAAGGTCAGGGCGAGTTAATGTTGAGGATAAAAACTTTTTGGAGGTCATTAGACTTTGGCAGCTGTGTGTGAGGGAGCCTATGAATACCATCATCAGCCAATAGTAGGAAACGGG
Organism: Oncorhynchus kisutch; assembly: GCF_002021735.2. NCBI lineage: Eukaryota > Metazoa > Chordata > Actinopteri > Salmoniformes > Salmonidae > Oncorhynchus > Oncorhynchus kisutch. Next base: position 34,485,545 of record NC_034194.2, on the reverse strand, counting down.
GCACAACAGATTAGTATATATTAGACTTTGCATGTAGAATCCTCCTTGTCCTGGGGTACTGGTACACAACAGAGAAATAAAACATCTGATGGGGGGAAATGTAAAGTGTTGCAATGTTGTTAATAAATACTATGCTGGCAGTACTAAAGTTTTCTGTGGGAATTGGTACTTGTTTGGGTAGATAGATTATAAAAGTCTACCAGAAAGAGAGAAAAGGATGGCCCAAGAATGGACTGCAACTTTGATTGTTTTTCATGTTACTCTTTTTTTTAAAAGCAGACTCAACTTGACTGTAGTCTTTCTGTTTGTTTTTATACGTCAATTTCATGACCCCCTCCACCTTCTTACAAGTAACAACCTTGAGCCCGGTCAAAGGTCATGTCCAACAGTACTTTCTTCAAAAACACTGAAATGGCACTGTACAGTACAGAATATTGACTGTACAGTACAATACAGAAAAGCTGCATTCTGTGTTTTATGACAACAGTTATTACAATATTATTACTTCTCCCATGGTCACATATGGTTATTTAATTCCTCTGCTACTTTACAAGTTATTATGTCCATGGTTCTGGGGGAAACAATACAGCCATATCGACATGCTCCATACCAGCTCTAATTTTGACCATAAGACATACAGTGGCTTGCGAAAGTATTCACCCCCCGTGGCATTTTTCCTATTTTGTTGCCTTACAACCTGGAATTAAAATAGATTTTTGGGGAGGTTGTATCATTTGATTTACACAACATACTGTGAAGATGCTAAATATTTTTTCTTGTGAAACAATCAAGAAATAAGACAAAAAAACGGAAAACCTGAGCGTGCATAACTATTCAACCCCCCTAAAGTCAATACTTTGTAGAGCCACCAGGTCTCTTGGGGTATGTCTCTCTAAGCTTGGCACATCTAGCCACTGGTGTTTTTGCCCATTCTTCAAGGCAAAACTGCTCCAGCTCCTTCAAGTTGGATCTGTTCCGTTGGTGTACAGCAACATTTAAGTCATACCACGGATTCTCAATTGGATTGAGTTCTGGGCTTTGACTAGGCCATTCAAAGACATTTAAATGTTTCCCCTTAAAGTGTTGCTTTAGCGGTATGCTTAGGGTCATTGTCCTGCTGGAAGGTGAACCTCCGTCCCAGTCTCAAATCTCCGGAAGACTGGAACAGGTTTCCCTCAAGAATTTGCCTGTATTTAGCGCCATCCATTATTCCTTCAATTCTGACCAGCTTCCCAGTCCCTGCCGATGAAAAACATCCCCACAGCGTGATGCTGCCACCACCATGATGGTATTCTCAGGGTGATGAGAGGTGTTGGGTTTGTGCCAGACATAGCGTTTTCCTTGATGTCCAAAAAGCTACATTTTAGTCTCATCTGACCAGAGTACCTGCTTCCATATGTTTGGGGAGTCTCCCACATGCCTTTTGGCGAACACCAAATGTATTTGCTTATTTTTTTTTTGCTTTTTTCTTGCCACTCTTCTGTAAAGCCCAGCTCTGTGGAGTGTACGGCTTAAAGTGGTCCTATGGACAGATACTCCAATCTCCACTGTGGAGCTTTGCAGCTCCTTCAGGGTTATCTTTGGTCTCTTTTGTTGCCTCTCTGATTAATGCCCTCCTTGCCTGGTCCGCGAGTTTTGGTGGGCGGCCCTCTCTTGGCAGGTTTGTTATGATGCCATATTCTTTCCATTTTTTTATAATGGATTTAATGGTGCTCTGTGGGATGTTCAAAGTTTCAGATATTTTTTTATAACCCAACCCTGATCTGTACTTCTCCACAATTCTGTCTCTGACCTGTTTGGAGAGCTCCTTGGTCTTCATGGCGCCGCTTGCTTGTTGGTGCCCCTTGCTTAGTAGTGTTGCAGACTCTGGGGCCTTTCAGAACAGGTGTAGATACAGTATGTGTAGACACTTAGATTGCACACAGGTGGACTTTATTTAACTAATTATGTGACTTCTGAAGATCATAGCAAACGGAGTGAATACATATGCATGCACAGCATTTTTTATAAAATTTTTCTTTTTTAAACAAGTCATTTTCTTCATTTCACTTCACCAATTTGGGCTATTTTGTGTATGTCCATTACATTACATGTAATCCAAATAAAAATGTATTTAAATTACAGGTTGTAATGCAACAAAATAGGAAAAACGCCAAGGGCGGATGAATACTTTTGCAAGGCACTGTACCTAGTGCATTACACTGCCTATAAGCTCTCAGCAACAAGATACTGCCTCAGAGCATCCAAAGCGGGCAATCACTTATAATTAAGATGTTGAAGATAAGAGCAATGGTCCCTAGCGACTTACCACTATCGTTGTTTGGTATAAATGACATCCCAGGTGTCTATTTAAATCTCGGGATCACTGTGGTGTAGATGGTGTAATTGTTTTAGTGTCATGGTGTTTTAGCAGTAAAATGTTGTTCTGGTGCACAGAATGCATCAGATTGAGTCGGCCTCACACAGATCGGTCTGACTCATGGGCAGAGTGGAGCTTTTTGCTGAGTCTTGCTTGATGGTTGAAGTTGGGATGAGAAGGCATTGCCATTTCACGTTCCCATATATCCACTTTCACGCTTGTGGCTTTATTTGTGCTGAAACATGATTTTCTTTCAGCTTTTCCTGTTTTTATTGGACTCGAGCCTTTCAGGCCTCTTGTTTGAATATTATAAGGCTATGTTATGGGGGCCTAAGCTGTCAAATGACTCGCCCTCTTTTGAGACACATAGAAAGAGAGAATGTGTTTGGAAGCTTGCCAGGTTTATATAACGCCACTCTAGTTCTTTCTTTGGGAATGAGATTACCATAGAATGGCGTTTGATTTACAGCTTGGGTTGTGCGTCGTTGGTTCGTTCCATCCAGATTAAAATGGAATCCCCTGGTAACCCTACAGTATATCATTTTGAAAGCCGCTGTCTCAAGCCTTGAGACTATAGTCGGATTCAAGTGGGCCCTCCTTTATGTGCAGCTATACATGGTAGGTCTTATACCTGTGGACGTGGTCTCCAAGGACATGGCGATCTCCTGTGACAGACACCATAACTCATGGCGAGGTTTGAGATCAGAGCTCCTCATGGTACATGTAAATTAGAGGTGTCCTGATGTCTTGTCCACCTGTTTGTTCCAGACAGTCTCAGACAGCCCTGGCTGCTCTCCCTGAACCCATTTGCCGAGTGAGACCCATTTCTGTGGTCGTCTCAGGGAGGTGACTGGCACTCTAAGTAAGAATGTGTTTCTTTTCCGGTGACCGCTCAGAGGTGACCGCTCAGTGCCAGTGAGGGGGAATACGTGGTTTTGTGTGTATGTGTGTGTTTTGAGGGACTCCACGGGTTCAGATTTTCTGCTCCGGTTGGTCCACTGTCATGTGTGTGGCTGACCTATACTTTGTGAACTCAGCTGCTGGCCCAGAACCCCCCCCCCCCCCCCACACACACACACATAAATAAATACCCACACCCTTTGGATGTGTGGAGTCTGCCTCTAGCAATACAGACTCAACACCATGATGGTATGTTAGACACAGCAGAGGTTCCCACAACAGAAAGCTTTATTCATAGCAGAGACCAGGATCATGTGTGTGATGTCAACTTTGTCCTCAGAGGAAAGAAGTCACGGTTGGATTTCTGTGGCACAGTATCTTCCTTTCCATTAAGATAGATATGACAACAGTCGAGGGTTGCACACTTAAACAAACTAAATTGATGGTCCCTGTACTACAACATTCTTTTAAAAGTCAATCTCCATAGAGGTCAAAATACTTTTCTTACAGGTGGAACAGAGCAGCGACTCCAATGTCTGCACCTTCAGTCAGCTGGAGATCGAGACAGGCCAGAGTAACCTCCAGCATTTCCACAAGAGTTATTTCTGCATGATGGGTCTAGTTTCCTGACCGGCAGGAACAGACTCATTGGATAGCTTCACAGACGTGACCTTTAGTTGAAGGGAGAAGAAAGCTTTTTGTGCAACGCCACAATCAATAACTCCAGAAACCTTTTTTTTTTACACATTATTTGTGTGTATACACATTCCATGCTATAAATTGTAGTCATAGAGGAGACAGGGTGTCATAGATTTATTGTAGTTAGTATGATGAAGCTAAAGAAAATGGCATAGATTTATTGTAGTTAGTATGATGAAGCTAAACCAAATGGCATAGATTTATTGTAGTTATTATGATGAAGCTAAAGAAAATGGCATAGATTTATTGTAGTTAGTATGATGAAGCTAAAGAAAATGGCATAGATTTATTGTAGTTATTATGATGAAGCTAAAGAAAATGGCATAGATTTATTGTAGTTATTATGATGAAGCTAAACCAAATGGCATAGATTTATTGTAGTTAGTATGATGAAGCTAAAGAAAATGGCATAGATTTATTGTAGTTATTATGATGAAGCTAAACCAAATGGCATAGATTTATTGTAGTTAGTATGATGAAGCTAAAGAAAATGGCATAGATGTATTCTAGTTATTATGATGAAGCTAAACCAAATGGCATAGATTTATTGTAATTAGTATGATGAAGCTAAACCAAATGGCATAGATTTATTGTAATTAGTATGATGAAGCTAAACCAAATGGCATAGATTTATTGTAATTAGTATGATGAAGCTAAACAAAATGGTGTAGATTTATTGTAGTTATTATGATGAAGCTAAACAAAATGGAGATGTGAAAAAGGAAACCCAGAATAATAAATCAAATTGTATTGGTCACACACACATGGTTAGCGGATGTTAATGCGAGTGCTTCTAGTTCTGACAGTGCAGTAATATCTAACAAGTAATCTAAAAATTACCCAACAACTACCTAATACACACAAATCTAAAGGGGTGAATGAGAATATGTACATATAAGTATATGGATGAGCGATGGCCGAGCGGCATAGGCAAGGGGCAGTTGAATGGTATAAAATACACTATATACATGTGATATGAGTAATGTAAGATATGTAAACATTTTAAAGTGGCATTATTTAAAGTGTAATTGTTTAAAGTGACTAGTGATCCATTTATTAGTGTCCAGTGATTGGTCTAAATGGTGGCAGCATCCTCTCTGAGTTAGATGATGGCTGTTTAGCAGTCTGTTGGCCATGAGATAGAAGCTGTTTTTCAATCTCTCGGTCCCAGCTTTGATGCACCTGTACTGACCTCACCTTCTGGATGATAGCGGTGTGAACAGGCAGTGGCTCGGGTGGTTATTGCCCTTGATGATCTTTTTTGCCTTCCTGTGACATCGGGTATTGTAGGTGTCATGGATGGCAGGTAGTTTGTCTCCGGGGATGTGATGTGCAGACCACACTACCCTCTGGAGAGCCGTGCTGTTGAGGGCAGTGCAGTTGCCGTACCAGGCTGTGATACAGTCCGAAAGGATGCTCTCGATTGTGCATCTGTAAAAGTTTGTCAGGGTTTTGGGTGACAAGCCAAATTTCTTCATCCTCCAGAGGTTGAAGAGGTGCTGTTGCGCCTTCTTTACCACACTGTCTGTGTGGGTGGATCATTTCAGTTTGGCTGTGATGTGTATGCCGAGGAACATAAAATTTCCACCTTCTCCACTGATGCCCCTTTGATGTGGTTAGGGGGTGCTCCCTCTGCTGTTTTCTGAAGTCCATCATCATCTACTTTGTTTTGTTGACGTTGAGTGAGAGGTTGATTTCCTGTCACCACACTCCGAGTGTCCTCCCCTCCTCCTGGTAGGCTGTATCGTTGTTGTTGGTGATCAAGCCCACTACTGTTGTGTCGTCTGCAAACTTGATGATTGAGTCGGAGGCGTGCATGGCTATGCAGTCGTGGGTGAACAGGGAGTACAGGAGAGGGCTGAGCACACACCCTTGTGGGGCGTGAAGTGGAGATGTTGTTCCCTACCTTCACCACCTTGGGGCGGCCCGTCAGATAGTCCAGGACCCAGTTCCACAGGGTGGGGTTGAGACCCAGGGCCTCCAGCTTGAGGATGAGCTTGGAGGGTACTATCATGTTGAATGCTGAGCTGTAGTCAATGAACAGCATTCTGACATAGGTATTATTTTTGTCCAGATAGGATGGTGCATTGTGATGGTGACTGCATCATCTGTGGACCTGTTGGGGTGGTGTGCAAACTTAATTGGGTCTAGGGTGGCCGTTAAGGTGGCAGTAATATGATCTTTGGCTAGCCTCTCAAAGCACTTCGTGATGACAGAAGTAAGTGCTACGGGGCGGTAGTCATTTAGTTCAGTTGTCTTTGCCTTCTTGGGTACAGGAACAATGGTATCCATCTTGAAACATGTGGGGACAACAGACTGGGATAGGGAGCGATTGAATATGTCCGTAAACACACCAGCCAGCTGGTCTGCGCATGCTTTGAGGGCGTGGCTAGGGATGCCGTCTGGGCCAGCAGCCTTGCGAGGGTTAACAAGTTTAAATGATTTACTCACGTCAGCCACGAAGAAGGAGAGGGGGGGGACGCAGTCTTTGTTTACTGAGCCGCGACTGTGGCACAGTAATATCCTCAAAGCGGGCAAAGAAGGTGTTTAGTTTGTCTGGAGGCGTGATGTCGTTGTCCGTGACGTGGCTGTTTTTGGTTTTGTAGTCTGTGATTTCCTGTAGACCCTGCCACATACGTCTCGTGTCTGAGCCATTTCGCTTGTTTGATTGCCTTGCGTACGGAATAACTACACTGTTTAAATTCAGCCATATTTCCAGACCTCTTTCCATGGTTAAATGCGGTGGATCGCGCTTTCAGTTTTGCGTGAATGCCGCCATCTATCCACGGTTCCTGGTTGGGTAGGTTTTAATAGTCACAGTGGGTACAACATCTCAAATACACTTTTTAATTGACGCACGCACCTAGTCAGCGTATAGGTCAATGTTGATCTCTGAGGCTGAACGGAACATATTCCAGTCCGTGTGATCAAAACAATCTTGAAGCGTGGCCTCCGATTGGTCAGACCAGCATTGAATGGTTCTCGTCACTGGTTTATCCTGTTTGAGTTTCTGCCTGTAAGACGGAATGAGCAAGATGGCATCGTGGTCGGATTTGCCGAAGGGAGGGAGGGAGAGGGCTTTGTATGCATCGCGGAAGTTAGAGTAGCAGTGATCGAGACTATTAGCCCTGCGAGTTGTGTAATCAATTTGCTGATATAATTTAGGTAGCCTTGTTCTCTTATTTGCTTTGTTAAAATCCCAGCTACAATAAATGCAGCCTATGTGGTTTCCAGTTTACATAGAGTCCAGTGAAGTTCCTTGAGGGCTGTCTTTGTGTTCGCTTGAGGGGGAATGTACACAGCTGTGACTATAACTGACGAGAATTCTCTTGGTAGGTAAAATGGTTGGAAGGAATTGGAAGGACTTCTAGGTCAGGTGAGCAGAAGGACTTGAGTTCCTGTGTGTTGTTATGATTACAACATGAGTCGTTAATCATAAAGCATAAACCCCCGCCCTTCCTCTTCCCAGAGAGGTGTTTATTTCTGTCGGCGGGATGCATGGAGAAGCCCGGTGGCTGAACCGATTCCGACAAAATATCAGAGAGAGCCATGTTTCCGTGAAACAGAGAATGTTACAATCTCTGATGTCTCTCTGGAAGACAACCCTTGCTCTAATTTTGTCTACCTTGTCAGGAGACTTGACAATGGTGAGTAGTATACTCGGGAGCGGTGAGCGATGTGCACATCTACGGCGCCTAACCAGAATACCGCTCCGTCTACCCCTTATGCGGCGTCGTTGTTTTGGGTCGGCTACTGGGATCAGATCCATTGTCCTGGGTGGTGGTCCAAACAGAGGATCTTCTTCGGGAAAGTCATATTCCTGGTCGTAATGTTGGTAAGTTGACGTTGCTCATACATCCAATAGTTCTTCCCATCTTTATGTAATAAGACTTAAGATTTGCTGAGGTAACAATGTAAATATGAATACATAAAAAAACGAAATACTGTATAGTTTCCCAAGAATGCGAAGCAAGGCAACCATCTCTGTGTAACGTCTGCTTCAAACTCTCAACCTCAAACATGTAGATCCCCTGAATGCAGCTCACTCTCCTGATCCCAATCACCTTAATTCTAATCACCTGTTCACACACTTGTATGTCTTTATCACACACTATTTAGTTCAGTTCTTTGCACCCCATCACTGTGTGGTATTGTTTGTTTTGTGACACACATCTTTCAGAGGGCTGTTTCTTCCCGTGATTTACTCTTCCCTTGTATTATAGTTTTTGCCTGCCTCACTAACGATGCCTTTTGCCTATTCCCTGCCTGCACTTTAGCCTATCGGATTTCCTGTTATGTACCTATTGCCTGATCTCCCGGACTACGTTCTTAGCCTTTTCCCTGCCTGTACTGTTGCCCTTTTGGACCCCCTGTGCATGACCTTCTGCCTGCCCCTGGAACCAGCTACCTGCTTCCTCCTGTGTATGACCTTCTGCCTGCCCCTGGACCCAGCGACCTACCTCCTCCTGTGGTCCTTTGTAATAAACACCTGCTGCGCCCTGCGCTTGAAACCAGCTCTCTGTCTCCCCTCTTTATTACACTCTGCCGGCGCCATGGTTGATATTCAGTGCATTGTTATGGATTACTCTTTGGAGAGGACACCCTTCAATGCACAATAAATACTGACTCAAAGATGAACCCTCCTCCCAATCTAAAGACCAATACAGTATCACCCCATGTTTCCCCATTCACCTTGATGAAGGACAACCTCTCCCTCTATGTACAGTAGATGAAGCTAACCATTGATAATGCATGTCGAGGTGTTATATCTTATTGCATAAGAGACACACATGAATACCATGATTGGACCAGCGCAGAGAGAAAGAGCAATGATGTGTGTAACCGAGGGGAAATTCATTTATGCCAAGTCCTCCAGACAGTCAATAGAATCGCTGATGGAGCCTTATGTATTAAAAGTAAATCAATTAGTCTGATACTTTCTTTGTCTTCACTTTCTCATTTTGATGCAGCAAGTAAAATATATCAGAACATCTCTAGAAATAGATTGTTTTTTGGCCGTTTGATATTTTGTGTGGTCACTTATTCTTTTGGCATGGCAACTGAAATACAATACACATTTAATTTTCAGATGCTTTCTACTGTTTATGGAGGCTATGTACTTTTAAAAGTAAGTTCTAACTAATCTCACACCTTTTCTCAGTCAAGCTTGTACTGAGTATAAAAGTTGGCTTGAGAAATCCCTTTGCTATTGTGCAATTTCATACTTATCTTTTATTTAGGGTAAAAAAAACAACGGGCTTTGGGGTACCAAATGACTCCAACTAAACAGCCTGGACTGGGGATGCCTCTCGTAATATGTGTGTGTGCACATGTGTGCGTGCGCTGATCAAACATAGGCAACGGGGAGTGCTGGGCATAGAAAGCTTAGAAGAGGAACACAGAGTCCTTCTGGGTATCTGGTCACCTTAAAGTGGAACTGACAGCATTTGAATGACTTTGCAGATATGAAACAAACAGACAATCATATAATCAGCAAAAAATATCAAATTCCCAGTTTATGCAACAAAAACAACTTTATAAGAGGTTCTATTTGACAAAACATTCCGTGACGTATAGTAAGGCAGAATAGATGGATTCAGTTAAATTCATGATTTATTTATAATAAAGAAATATAAACACAAAATGTAAGTTGTTGTTCCCATGTTTCATGAGCTGAAATAAAACATCCCAGAAATGTTCCATACACACAAAAAACATTCTTTCTCTCAAATGTTGTTCCCAAATTTGGATACATCCCAGCATTTCTCATTTTCCAAGATAATCCATCCACCTGACAGGTGTGTCATATCAAGAAGCTGATTAAACAGCATGATCATTACACAGGTGCACCTTGTGCTGGGGAGAATAAAAGACCACTCTAAAATGTGCAGTTTTGACACACCACACAAAGCCACAGATGTCTCAAGTTTTGAGGGAGCGGGCAATTGGAATAACTGCAGGAATATTCACCAGAGCTATTGCCAGAGAATTTTATGTTAATTTCTCTACCATAATTCTCCAATGTTGTTTTAGAGAATTTGGCAGTACGTCCAACCGGCCTCACAACTGCAGACAACATGTAACCACGCCAGCCCAGGACCTCCGCATCCGGCTTCTTCACCTGCGGAATCGTCTGAGACCAGCCACTCAGACATCTGATGAAACTGGGTTAGAACAACTAAAGAATTTCTGTGCAAACTGTCAGAAACCATCTCAGGAAGCTCATCTGCGTGCTTGTGGTCCTTACCAGGGTATTGACCTGACTGCAGTTCAGTCAGGTAACAGGCACACTGGAGAAGTGTGTTCTTCACGGATTGATCCCAGTATCAACTGTGCCGGGCAGATGGCAGACAGCATGTGATAGCGTTGTGTGGGCGAGTGGTTTGCTGATGTCAACGTTGTGAACAGAATGCCCCATGGTGGCGGTGGGGTTATGGTATGGACAAGCATAAGCTATGGATGACAAACACATTTGCATTTAATTGATGGCAATTTGAATGCACGGTGATGCTGTGACGAGATCCTGAGGCCCATTGTCGTGACATACATTTCCATGTCGCAAGGATCTGTACACAATTCTGGGAAGCTGAAAAAGTTCCAATTCTTCCATTATCTGCATACTCACCAGACATGTCACCCATTGAGCATGTTTGGGATGCTCTGGATCGACATTTACAACAGTGTGTTCCCGTCCCCGCCAATATCCAGCAACTTCGCACAGCCATTGAAGAGGAGTGGGACAACATTCCACAACATTCAACAGCCTGATCAACTCTATGTGAAAGAGATGTATCGCGCTGCATGAAACCAATAGTGGTCACAACAGATGAAATCACATCAATTTTATTTATAAAGCCCTTCTTACATAAGCTGATATCTCAAAGTGCTGTACAGAAACCCAGCCTAAAACCCCAAACAGCAAGCAATGCAGGTGTAGAAGCAGAAGATACTGACTGGTTTTCTGATCCACGCCCCTACTTTACAGAGATATCCGTGACCAACAGATGCATATCTGTATTCCCAGTCAAATCCATAGATCAGGGCTTAATTTGTGTATTTCTATTGACTGATTTCCTTATATGAACTGTAACTAAGTATATTTTTTGAATTTGTTTCATGTTGCGTTTATATTTTTACTCAGTTTAATTTATTGGTAGTGGAACCAATATTGCTATTAGGTTGTAAATCACAGCTGGCCTGCTACGTTGTTTCCTTCCTCCAGCCATTTGGGATACAATATTTCAGTTTCAATGACTCAATATTTTGGACAATAATGGACAAATGTAACTACGGAAGTAGAGAAAATAGCTTACAATTGTGAGTGTGACTAAATAGGCCATTCTACCAAAGAATTGTAGAGCTTGGATACTGTCTTGTTGGCCTAATGTTATATCCTAATTTGACTTTGGAGCAGGTCTTGCAAAAATCGTTGAAGTTGGAGACTTTTTTTCTCCCTCACCAACTTCAAATATCTGCTATCTGAGCAGCTAACCGATCGCTGCAGCTGTACATAGTCCATCGGTAAATAGCCCACCCAATTTACCTACCTCATCCCCATACTGTTTTTATTTACTTACTTTTCTGCTCTTTTGCACACCAGTATCTCTACCTGTACATGACCATCTAATCATTTATCACTCCAGTGTTAATCTGCTAAATTGTAATTATTCGCCTACCTCCTCACAACTTTTGCACACAATGTATATAGACTCTTTTTAATTTTTTAAATATATTTTTTTCTACTGTGTTATTGACTTGTTTATTGTTTACTCCATGTGTAACTCTGTGTTGTTGTCTGTTCACACTGCTATGCTTTATCTTGGCCAGGTCGCAGTTGTAAATGAGAACTTGTTCTCAACTAGCCTACCTGGTTAAATAAAGGTGAAATAAAAAATAAAAAATTAGATATATTACTACAAAGATCATACATGTAACGTTAGCTAGTGAGCCAGCCAGCTAACATTAGCTAGCTAGCTAACAGTATGCTTTAACTTGCAATGAAATTACTTTTACAACATTAGAAAAGTATATGAAAATGTAGCTAGCTAGACTCTCTTGAATGCTTTATAATGATCTAAAGTAACGCTGTTGCTACTGCCTGTTAACACACAGTCCAGTTCAAAGTGAATGCTGTCAGACCCGTGTGGCAAATTACTTATTTGCATATAGGCCTACTGTAGCTCTGATTGGCTATGGCATACCGGTCTGTGTAGACTACAGTCCTGGACTAGACAGATGTTTTTTGGATGGGGGGGTTATTTACTGCATTGTCTATTGATTGTCTAAATGCATGGCTGCTTTCCCTCTATATTGTTATAGCATTTTCACAAATGCCTTACCCTACGTTATTCCCAAACATTCTATGCATGTATGAAAACGTGAAAATGACCATATCTAAGTGCTCGCTTGTCAGAAAATGTTTTTGAAAAGTCTCCAGTTTCTTCCTGGAGGTGTATATGAACAGATTTTAATAATATTGCATGTTGCTATGTGCTGTCAGTTCCAGCTTAAGTATTAGAGCCCTTATTACCTGATTGACATTCTTTAGGAAATTACCTTAAAATAGCATCTCAGGCTCCCCAAAGATGGAAGCCACTCAACTAAAGCCAGTTGGGACCCTAGAGACAACCCATCCATTGGTACTTGTTCTAGAAATGTACAGAATCAATCTAAATCAAATCAAAGTTTATTTGTCACAGGATACAGCAGGTGTAAACGGTACAGTGAAATGTCTACTTGCAAGCTTTTCCTCAACAGTTCAGTATTCAATATATATATTTTTGTATATATACTGTATATATATATATATATATATATACAGTACCAGTTAAACGTTTGGACACACCTACTCATACAGGTTTTTTTTCTTTATTTCTTTATTTTTTCTATTTTCTACTGTAGAATAATAGTGAAGACATCACAACTATGAAATAACACATATGTAATCATATAGTAACCAAAAAAGTGTTAAACAAATGAAAATAGATTTTATGTTTTAGATTGTTCGAAGTAGCCACCGTTTGCATTGATAACAGCTTTGCAGGTGGAGATGGTTAATAGAATACCAATAGTGTGTAAAGCTGTCATCAAGGCAAAGGGTGGCTACTTTGAAGAATCTAAAATCTAAAATATATTTTGATTTGTTTAACACTTTTTCGGTTTCTACGTGATTTCATATGTGTTATAATGTAGTTTGATGTCTTCACTCTTATTCTACAATGTAGAAAATAGTACAAATAAAGACTTAAATGAGTAGGTGTGTCCAAACCTTTGACTGGTACTGTATATATATATATATATATATATATATATATACAAAAAATGTTTCACTTCTTATTAAAAAAACTATTAAATAAGATGGACATCTCATGAATAATAATCTGAACAGGCTGGTGATGCATATGGCTCAGTGTGGCTAGAGAGGCGGAGGTGTAAGGGTCTGTGGCATCCCCTGTCAGGACCAATCCTGCTCCTTACACGGATGGGAACCGATGGTGTGACCACCTTTCACTTCTGATATCCTTCCTCTCCTCTCGTTCCAGAAACAGTGTGCAGTTGATGTCAAGTAATTACCTACTGGGGTTTTCTTTGTCTCTGATGTTTCTGATGTGTCTTACATTCTTTGTTATGAAGCAAAGCAGATACATTTTTCATTCAACGTTATATAGTGTACCATACATTTAACCAAAGATTATAGGGTGGTCCTCGCAGATCCAGGTTCACGTCTCATCCAGTTTCCCTTCTAGTCCAGGTTCACTTCTAGTCCAGGTTCACTTCTAGTCCAGGTTCACTTCTAGTCCTGGTTCACTCCTAGTCCGATCAAAATGAGTGATGAGTGATCAAAATGATAAAAATGAATGTACATAATATAATGAAAAATTCTCAGACACGAGGGTTAGCTCAATTAAAAACCACTTTACATCACTGTCTCTACATCAATGTCAAAGGACCCGATAATCAATGTCCTTATCCCACGCCATCTTCTATAGCACAGTAGGACTACATTAAAGTTAATACCACAGAGTTTCAAAGCCCAGAGGAGCAATGTCTCGAGAAACAGACCAAACACACAAGGCTGGGGTTTGGGGTTTGATAAGTCAATGAGAGAAGTGAAAAATTATTCCTTAATTCCTTAATTGTACTTATATATATATTTTTTAATCTAATGGCGCAACCTAGATTTGAGTATAAGTCTTAAGTCTTGAGTCTTAAGTATATGAACATGTTATTACTCCAACCTCGTAAAAGTGAGAAACTGACACATTTTCGTTACAAAAAAAGGTTTATATTGAAGGCATGTCTTTGATTTGACGGCCTGCACATGTGCAGTTCAGTGCAAGACGACCGTTAGACCTGATGCCATGTTTCTTTGCATGAGCTTAGCTAGACAACGTCGCCATGACATCGCCTGCAAGTGTGATCAGGGATTTCTATTGGAGAAGGAGTTTTCTTCATACTGTACTGTCTTTGGTATTACTGTAGATCTGTGGTACTTCATTATAACTATTTCTGTAAGGTGACCTGGGTGTGCGTGGTATTACAGTCATGTCCCGGAGGCTGAGCCTGGACAAGCTTATTAAACTGACCAACAAGAACATCAAGCGCAGTGAGGAGTGGGTCGTACAGCTGCAGCCGTGCATACTGTACACACACAATGTCCCATTGTTTATTGTTGCCTAATCTAGCATTCGGAAACTCAACGCAGCACTCAGCATACATGAACTCTTGTGTGAGGCACACTCTAACAAAAACAAAAGCTAGTTAATCAGTCCGCTGGGAATATTTCAAGAAAATATTAAATGTGTTCTAGAAATGTTCTTGCAAAATCAGGTGAATGTTTTCTACAAACATTCTACAATCATCACCACGACTGGAAAGTGTGTGTGTTATGAGAACATGTGCCGCGACCTAAAAAATGTTCTGGGATCATTCACAGGAACAATTTTTGGTTTGCTTGGAACTCAAAAGAAATTAAATCTAATTTTATTTGTCACATGCGCCGAATACAACAGGGGTAGACTTTACAGTGAAAAGGTTACTTACAAGCCCTTAACCAACAATGCAATTTTAAGAAAATCCCTAAAAATAGATTTTTAAAAAAGCACACAACGTTAATTTAATGTTGCAAGAATGTTGACAGAACATCCTTTCTGATTTTTTAAAAAGGTTCCCAGAACATTTAATTAGGTTGTGGGACAGCGTTGGTACATTAGAAGAGATTGTTTCCCAACACAAAATATACTCAGTTGTGATGACATTCAAACAATGTTTAATTAAAGTTAAAGACATTCCCTTAATGTTGCAATAATGAAATGTCTGTTTTCATGAAGTTCATAGCATATTTGTTATAGGTTTAACATAATATTCCATTGCTGTTAACGCAATATACCTTGTACCTTTTTCTGGAGGTCCACATTTATAAGATTTACCAAAGTTTTACCAAAAATGACCACAACATTCCCAGCATGCAAATGTGTAACTTCTTAATGCATAAGAAAGCCGATTGGAATACATCCCCATTATGTTTCTCTCTAGATATAATCCAGATGTAATGGCAATTTGCATTTTGTGAACTGTATTGTACGTGATATAGAGACACAGGGCATTTTCATTTAATTCATTTGAACAACATTTAATCATATAAACATAATCATATGTGCCCTTGAGCAAGGCATTTAACCCTAATCACAGTGTCTTAGACCACTGCGCCCCTCGGGAGCCTTGATAAGAACGTCTGTTAAATGACTAAAATGTAAATGTAAAATGTTTTTTAAACTTCACTATGTTGACAATCTGCTCATGTGGGGTTTGAACCTGCAATGTTTGGTTCCCTAGCTAAATCATTCATTCTCTGTACCACCAATCAATCAATTACATTTATTTATAAAGCCCTTTTTACATCAGCTGATGTCACAAAGTGCTGTACAAGGACCCAGCCTAAAACTACAAACAGCAAGCAATGCAGATGGAGAAGCACGTGGCTAGGAAAAACTCCCTAGAAAGACCAGCACCTAGGAAGAAACCTAGAGAGGAACCAGGCTCTGAGGAGTGGCCAGTCCTCTTCTGGCTGTGCCAGGTGGAGATTATAACAGAACATGGCCAAGATGTTCAAACGTTCATAGATGACCAGCAGGGTCAGATAATAATAATCACAGTGGTTGTCGAGGGTGCAACAGGACAGCGCCTTAGGAGTAAAGGTCAGTTGGCTTTTCATAGCCGATCAATCAGAGTTAACGACAGCAGGTGCAGTAGAGAGAGAGTCTAAAGAGAGTCTAAAACAGCAGGTATGGGACAAGGTAGCACGTCAGAACAGGCAGAACAGTTGAAACTGGAGTAGCAGCATGACCAGGTGGACTGGGGACAGCAAGGAGTCATCAGGCCAGGTAGTCCTGAGGCATGGTCCTAGGGCTCAGGTCCTCTGAGAGAAGAGAGAGAAAAGAGAGACATAGAGAATTAGAGGTAGCATACTTAAATTCACACAGAGACAGGAGAAATACTCCAGATATAACAGACTGACAGACAAACTATTGCAGCATAAATACTGGAGGCTGAGACAGGAGGGTTCGGGAGACACTGTGCCCCTGTCCGACCCCCGGACAGGGCCAAACAGGCAGGATAGCTTTGGCATTTTTTTTGTACTTGTAACACTATTTTATCATGTGTTGAAAGTCTTATGAAATGTGATTTTGAAATTGAGAAAAGGTCCAATTGTTTTCTTATTTAGTTTGAAGGTTCTGAGTCTGTTTTTAAGAAGCCTATGAATACACAAGAATACAAGTTATTTAATAAAGGAAAGTTTATCCAACTAAAATCACATATAAGACTTTCAACACGTGATGTAGAAATTAATAAATAAAATGTAGTGGTACAGTATGAAGAGGATTGGAACATTTTAATAACTCAGAAATTGTTGTCTGTTTCCTGATTGTCCATATTTGACTGGAAAGAAAACACAATGCCAAAAGCTATTCCCTGGTCACGCAGAGTTAATTATCTGGCTGAAGATTGCAGGTTCAATCACACATACTCTTTAACCATGTTTCTTTAGAATAGTTTTTTATCCAGTCAGAAATGCAGAATTTAGACTAACTGTAAACTCCCAATCATTGTGTAAAAACTGACTGTTCAACTTTAAAAACGCACCCGATATAACTCCTACCTCCGACGCTTCATATGGTCCCCCCTGGCTTATTGTTCATGATCTGAAAAGCAAAAGTGATCCTAGATCAGCACTCAGATTCTTGGATACCTTGTAAATATTGTCCCAGAAGTATGCAGCATATAAAGAGGATGAATGGGTATAGTGATGGTGAATAACCCAGTTACCAATATATCCCTGGGTTAGTTATGTCTAAGAAGGCTAAAAAGGAAGCATGGAATTCCTGATTGATCATACTGCCATGGCTACTGGGAATGTGTCTCTTGTAATGTACCCACACTGTTCCCACAACCTAATGAAACATTCTGGGAACCTTTAAAGAACAGGCAAAATGTATTGTGTACCCAAGCTGACAAGGTAAAAATCTGTCATTCTGCCCCTGAGCAAGGCAGTTAACACGCTGTTCTCCAGGCGCCGAAGACGTGGAAGTCAATTATGGCAGCCCCCCGCACCTCTCTGATTCAGAGGGGTTGGGTTAAATGCGGAAGACACATTTCAGTTGAAGGCATTCAGTTGTACAACTGACAAGGTATCCCCCTTTACCTTCAAAACACCCATTAGAGCTTATGCATGTGCATAGGCCTATATATGAGCCCAAGCCAGAAAAAAAACTATTATTAAATAATAATTAAATAATGATTGTGTTGTTATACAATACATAGCCTGCTGCATATTATACATGGCAGAAAAACATTATTTTTAAGATATCTTTGGTACATAATTGGTCTAGCCTAAATAAAACAAATTCAGAGTTAGCCTACAATTTTAGTGAATTTGCCTTTGATTTTGAATAGCCTAGTAATAGGGCATGTTTTATATTTTCATAATTAATAGCTGACACATTACCTTTAGCTACAGAATATCTCACCACCATGCGTTTCCATCTCCTCCACACTGTCCTTCATTCCTTTCTCCAGTGCACAGAGAGAGAGAGATAGACTGTCAACAGTTTAATGAAATCTGTTTTGTTGTGGAAACATTTTATTATCAATGTTCCAAAACATTTTTCACTTGGTTTCCATAATTAAGCACTAGGTAGCTGCAGGAACAGGGATGGAGAGTCCATGGCATACAGAGTTTGGGCGGAATATGCCCTTAAGGCGTGATCAGTGGCTTGTATGTGTGGACCTGGAGATACTAAACATGTTTATGTTAATTAACCTCTCTAGGGTATGTGGGACGCTAGAGTCCCACCTGGCCAACATCCAGTGAGATTGCAGAGCACCAAATTCAAATACAGAAATACTCATTATAAAAATTCTGAAAATATACAACTATTAAACATAGGTTTAAAGATTAACTTCTTGTGAATCCAACCACGGTGTCAGATTTAAAAAATGCTTTATGGTGAAAGTATACCTTATAATCATTTGAGAACATAGCCCAGCAGACAAATCATTACAAACAGTAACCAGCCAAGTAGAAGAGTTACACAAGTCAGAAATAGAGATAAAATTATAATCCCTTTTATGATCTTTATATGTTTGCACTCAGAAGACATTAATTTATTCAATAAATGTTCCTTTTGTTCGATAAAGTCTCTTTTATATCCAAAAACCTCAGTTTTGTTCACATTTTCTTCAGTAATCCACAGGCTCAATCACAGTCAAAACAGTCCGAATTGTATCCGTAAAGTTCCTAGAAACATGTCAAACGATGTTTATATTCAATCCTCAGGTAGTTTTTGCCCAAATGATCTATAATATTTCAACCGGACAATAACGTCGTCAATATAAAAGGTAAACAAGAAAGGCACTCTCTCTGGTCGCGCGCATGAAAAAGCTCTGTGACACGTCAGGGTCCACTCATTCACACTGCTCTTACTCACTCATTTTTCAGAATACAAGCCTGAAACAATTTCTAAAGACTGTTGACATCTAGTGGAAGGCATAGTAACTGCAATTTGAGTCCTAAGTCAATGGATACTGTAATGGCATTGAATAGAAAACTACAACAAACAAAAAAAGTCCTACTTCCTGAATGGATTTTTCTCAGGTTTTTGCCTGCCAAATCAGTTCTGTTATACTCACATACATTAGTTTAACAGTTTTAGAAACTTTGGAGTGTTTTCTATCCAAATATACAAATTATATGCATATCCTATCTTCTGGGCCCGAGTAGAGGGCAGTTTAATTTGGGCATGCTTTTCATCCAAAATTCCCAATGCTGCCGCCTACCCTTGAGAAGTAAACGGTAAATTCCCATGAGACCGGCAGTCTTTTGCATGGCAATAACTGGTTTACAAAATGTAATATCTTATCACAGCCCTATCAATAATCATCACCACGAATGGACAGTTTTTGTGTTATGAGAACATTTGTTGCAACTTAATGAATGTTCTTGGGTACATTCACAGAAGCAATTTTGGTTTGCTGGGAAAACATTACTGGTATATTGTGTTATTTCATTACCTGGAAACCTAATGAGAACTTTTGGGGAATTTTCTGTGGTAGTTATTAAAGATGGTTGTTGAATATTACAAGGATATTTAATTGAAAACATTTTGTTATCAAGGATGTTATCACCCTAATTTTAGATTAAACCCTAACTAGAACTTAGCCAATGTTCTGGGAATGTTTTCGGTTTGCTGGGTTGGCTCCATAGAAAGAAATGGAATTAGATTGTTGTATGCCTACAAAGGACAGTAAAAGTCCACTTACTACTCTAGGTCATCCTGTGTGTAGAAGACAGTACATGTGTATTGCTAGCCTCGTTACATACGTTCCATGTAGCTCTTACATTACATGGCATGACAATGACAGTAGTCTTGGCTACAGCATAATACAGCATGGCTTGAAGCTACTTTATTGCATGCTTGCTTGTATGAAACAAGTCACTAAATATGTGCAGAGGCTTTCCCAGCAGACATATCTACATTTCTAGTGTATCCATCTCAGGAACACAGCATGTCACATCCACTACCGAGGGGGATATGTGATGCAAGCCTGAGCTAACCTACATTTCCTGCCCGGTGGCCAGATGCACTCTGCTAACTACAGTAGGCTATAAAAGGGTACAAACATGAACCTTTTGGGTTTCACCGTAATCCTTATTTATATCATAAGCCACGTACAGTGTGTTTGCTGATTGACTGCATAACCACACACTTAGAAAAAAAAAGGTGCTATCTAGAACCAAAAATGGTTATTCGACGTACCCCATAGGACAACCATTTGAAGAACCCTTTTGGGTTCCATGTATAACCCTCTGTAGAACGGACTCCATGGAACCAAAAAGGGTTCTAACTGGAACAAAAAATGGTTCTCCTATGGGGACGCCCTTTTTTCTAAGAGTAGAGAATAACATTTTAATATCTTTATTTCTGTGGAAATACAGTATGTGTCTTTATATCTGTGAAAATATCTGTATTCGTACGGATATTTAGTGTTCTCTTAGTAACTGCCATATTAGTTTAGACAGAGCTACAAGGAAGCAGGTTTTTGCCCTTAGGTTATCATAAGGATTATGATAAAAACACACTGACAATATGACTGCAAATGGTAAGTACACTATATGTCATCTGTGACCTATAGAATGTGTGTCACTGCATGGAATACGGTAAAGGTCACCCAAGCTGAAGACTGAATCTGAGATGACAAAATAATTATTACTTTCTCCTACCTTCCTCTATTACAGTATATTCAGACTGATAACCAGGTGAACTGCTGAAAACACTTTCCATTGTCTGAATACTCTATTGACATTTTCTCCCCCATCCTTTACCTCCTACTCCCTCCCTCCCTCCCTCCCTACCTACCCACCAGAAAGTCCACAGATTGTCACGACAGTCAGATGAATCCAGTGCAGTCTGTAACTGTATGAGCGATGACCCCCAAGGCTCATCAGACTGCCATCCGATAAGGAGGTGGACAGGGTGCGTCCCACTTACTTCACTTCACTTCATGGCCTCATTAACTCTACCGTGCATGATGTCACATCTTTTTTAACCGTCCTGCATAATCACTCCAGGAACCACTCAACACAACTCGTTATGGCATATATTTTACACATTAACCCACCTACGGCATACTAAACAGCCACAAAAGAGCATAAAAACATATTGCCAGACCATATAAAATTAACCTATTGATTGACAGATACCAGCTTTGACAATGTTGTGAAACATGGAGCTGGTGGGCAGAGTAGCAACTCAGTTTTTTTTCTGACAGCTGATCACTGAGATGAGGGTATAGAGGGGAAGTAGACAAGGGATGTGTCTGAGACAACTGCAAGAGTTGGCAAGGAATTCTAGATCAGGGACATTCAAGCACCTTACAATATCTCTTTAGCCCAATCTTATCATTCCTATGAGCAAGAACATATCTATTGAAATAATGACAACATACTCATGACCTTAAAATCACATAATCAGACATAACAAACTTCAGTATAGTCTAATATCGTTATCCCGACCCTAGGCAAAAACAGTGACAAGCCACTGGGCACACACTGGCTGAATCAAAGTTGTTTCAATGAGGGTCCCTGGAATGTTTTTTCTTCCCCTTATCAACGTAGGCAGTGACATAGTTCCTCTATGACAAAAGAGTCCATCATTGAAATCAGACCCCTAGTCACTGTGTTTGCAAATTTATTAAAAATACAAAATGGAAATATCACATTTACTTAAGTATTCAGACTCTTTACTCAGTACTTTGTTGAAGCACCTTCGGCAGCGATTACAACCTTGAGTCTTCTTGGGTATGATGCTACAAGCTTGGCACACCTGTACTTGGGGAATTTCTTCTGCAGATCCTGTCAAGCTCTGTCAGGTTGGATGGGGAGCGTTGCTGCACAGCTTTTTTCAGTTCTCTCCAGAGATGTTCGATCGGGTTCAAGTCTGGGCTCTGGCTGAGCCACTCAAGGACACTCTGAGACTTGTCCTGAAGCCACTCCTGCATTGTCTTGGTTGTGTGCTTAGGGTCATTGTCCTGTTGGAAGGTGAACCTTCGACCCAAGTCTGAGGTCCTGAGTGCTCTGGAGCAGGTTTTCATCAAGGATCTCTCTGTACTTTGCTCCGTTCATCTTTCCCTCGATCCTGACTAGTCTCCCAGTCCCTGCCACTGAAAAACATCCTCACAATAAGATGCTGACATCACCACGCTTCACCATAGAGATGGTGCCAAGTTTTCTCCAGACGTGACGCTTGGCATTCAGGCCAAAGAGTTCAATCTTGGTTTCATCAGACCAGAGAATCTTGTTTCTCATGGTATGAGAGTTCATTAGGTGCTTTTTGGAAAACTCCAAGTGAGCTGTCATGTGCCTTTTACTGAGGAGTGGCTTCCATCTGGCCACTCTACCATAAAGGCCTGATTGGTGGAGTACTGCAGAGACGGTTGTCCTTCTGGAAGGTTCTCCCATCTCCACAGAGGAACTCTGGTGCTCTGTCACAGTAACCATCAGGTTCCTGGTCACCTCCCTGACCAAGGCCCTTCTCCCCTGATTGCTCAGTTTGGCCGGGCAGCCAGCTCTAGGAAGGGTCTTGATGGTTCCAAACTTCTTCCATTTCAGAATGATGGAGGCCACTGTGTTCTTGGGGACCTTCAATGCTGCAGACATGTTTTGGTACCCTTCCCCAGATCTGGGCCTCAACACTATCCTGTCTCGGAGCTCTATGGACAATTCCTTCGACCTGATGGCTCGGTTTTTGCTCTGACATGCACTGTCAACTGTGGGATACCTATAGAGAGGTGTGTGTGCCTTTCCAAATCATGTCCAATCAAACGAATTTACAACAGGTGGACTCCAATCAAGTTGTAGAAACATCTCAGGGATGATCAATGGAAACAAAATGCACCTGAGTTCAATTTCGAGTCTCATAGCAAATGGTCTGACTACTTATGTAAATGAGGTTTTAGTGTTTTTTATTTTAAATAAATGTGCAAAAAATTCTAAAACCTGTTTTGCTTTGTCATTTTTGGGTATTGTGTGTAGATTGATGAGGAAAAAAATGTCTGACCTGTTCACTGGACGTGCTACCAGTCCCAGACCTGCTGTTTTTCAACTCTCTAGAGACAGCAGGAGATACTCTGAATGACCGGCTATGAAAAGCCAACTGACAATTACTCCTGAGGTGCTGACCTGTTGCACCTCTCTAAAACCACTCTGATTATTATTATTTGACCCTGTTGGTCATCTTTGACATTTGAACATCTTGGCCAAATTCAGTTATCTCCACCTGGCACAGTCAGAAGAGGACTGGCCACCCGTCATAGACTGGTTCCTTTCTAGGTTTCTTCCTAGGTTCTGGCCTTTCTAGGGAGTTTTTCCTAGCCAGCATGCCTCTACACCTGCATTGCTTGCTGTTTGGGGTTTTAGGCTGGGTTTCTGTACAGCACTTTGTGAGATCAGCTGATGTTATAAGATTGCTTTATAAATACATTTGATTGATATTTATACATTTTAGAATATGGCTGTAATGTAACAAAATCTGGAAAAAGGGAAGTGGTCTGAATACTTACTGAATGCACTGTAATTGATTACAGTTTTCTTTGTAATCAGTTACTACTCAAACCTGATGACATTTACTCTACCTTCTATACCACCCATAGTGCAGGGCTCTATGCTGACCTTTTTTATAAGGAGTACGTGTGCACCTAAATTGAAACATGTAGGCTCACACAAATACATTTAGGAGCACGATGCAAAATATTGTAGGTAATGAAGCTCGAATCCTTCATTTTCTAGGCGCACTGATGCTCCTAAATAAAAATACACAAATATTTAGGCGCATATTCGCGTAAAATGGTCACACTATAGAGCCCTATAGTAGCAAACAAAACAACAAATAAGGACGCATACTGTTTGTAAAGTGTGTATTTAATGGGTGCATTGTCAACTCTGTACACTCCCTACACGTTCTATATACTTATTAATGCTTTTTGACTTTAGTGATACAGGCATACACTCCCTGCAGGCCTATTCCCTCTTATCTATTTCATAAAGACTTCCTTTATAGGTTGACTTATTTGTGGTGGGAATTCATACTAGTCCTGGTTGACATGCTGATTCCCCTGCTTCTAATGTTGTCACTTGGCAACAGTTGGCAGGATGCTCCCCTGACAGTCCATCAGAATGGAACCCTCTGACATCATCACCACGGGACACCAGACACACACAGCAGGAAATGCATTCTCATTACTGAATGGAAGCTCACCAAAATAACTATTGAGGAAGGGGACATCAATGTATCCATAATAAAAGAGAAGCTTTTGTCTTGAAATGTGATTGTTCTATCTAAGGCTTTGTTGAATATTGATGCTGCGGTAGAGAATGATGGGCTGTGTACTCACAGATAGACGTTTTATCAATGTTTTATCACCGTTTACATACCCACAGGATTTTTCTTTATATATTTTATAGAGAATATACAACAATAGAGAACCATTAATGAAAGGCCATGAGTACTTAAAATAGTGCCAGTCTTGTCTGAATCTTTTATCCACATGATAATAGAAATGAGAGAGAGCGAGAGAGAGAGAGAGAGAGAGAGAGAGAGAGAGAGAGAGAGAGAGAGAGGGAGATAAAAGGAGTCTAACTGTACTTTTGAGTACACCCTGTAGCTGTAAGAGTGATATAGTGTTTTCAACCTGAAACCAAACCTCTTTCATCACAGATTAAGTTCTGGAAAGTCTGGGGCCCATGTCACTCTGTGGCCCCTCAGCTATGGAAAACTTATACCATATTTTCCACACTATTGTGCCGACCCGAACCACACAGCGCTAGTTTTGTTATTTTATTTTCAACTTAACTTGGCATAGCTTAGTTCAGCTCGGCACATCACATGGCTACTGATGAGCTAATCAGCAGAATGAGATTTCACTCTTCCTCCTAATAACAGAAACAAAAATTGGTTAGAGTTTCACCCTATGACCTCATTGGCTATGGAGTGTACCGTGGAGCATTTAGGATGGGAGAGTGGGAGACGAGCACTTTGTGGTGTTCATCCCCATAAATACCCTGTGAGAGGTGTTTAAATCCTCATTGTGGCTGTGTGGTGTACTGGAGCTCCAGACGGAAAGGATATTCACTCAATAGAGCAGCCTCTTTGGGTCCTAATCAACAGGATGAGCATCCATCCAGCCTGGAGCAGGGTACAATGACTGACTCAGGGAGTCTTTTCTCACCTCGAAAAAGACAGTTCCCTCATCATGCTCGTGCTCCTAGCTAGGAGAGGTCTGTAAGAGGAATATACCTGTATAATATTTTATACAAGATAGAGACAAGAAGAGTAAATATAACTTAACTGTAGTAAATACTATATAATAGCCATTGTAAACCGGTAACATAATTTGCTGTGGTAACAATTGTGCAACTGCAAATGACAAGCAGTGATGAAAATGATCACATGCATTATGTAAGGTATAATAAACAAGGGGCGTTGCATTCTATGGAAAATAATGAATCATCTATAATGCCCTTCAATCCAATCAGAAACGAGTATTCAACAATGCCATGGTAAATGTAAGGTATAGAACATCCCCTGAATCCATATAAAATAGTTGCTTTTCATGTTCTCCAGTTCATCATCCCCATGTCCACCTTTTCTGTCAAGACTATAGTCCATGTTTTTGCACCCTGTGTCAATTAGTCATGGTCATTGTCTTCCGTCAGACGGCGTCATCCTAACACATCACACAGCGCTATCTGACGTGAGAAGATGGTATACAGTAAAACACAGGGGCGCAATTTCCACTGGCGGGACACATCCTGAAATTGAATTTTTCCCCACCCCCAAGTTTTATCATTGGAATGTGATACAAAACCAGGAACCTGTGTGCTTTAGGACCATGCGGACGCCCCGAGCGGTCGGGTAGGCTGTTTGGAGTGTTTATCTGACTGGATTAAAAAAGAGAAAGAGGAGTGGGAGGCCCCGGTGCACAACTGAGCAAGAGGACAAGTACATTAGAGTGTCTAGTTTGAGAAACAGATGCCTCACAAGTCCTCAATTGGCAGCTTCATTAAATAGTACCCGCAAAACACCAGTCTCAATGTCATCAGCGACGAGGCGACTCCGGGATGCTGGCCTTCTAGGCAGAGTTCCTCTGTCCAGTGACTGAGTTCTTTTGCCCATCTTAATCTTTTCTTTTTATTGGCCAGACTGAGAGATGGCTTTTTTTTCAACTCTGCAAAGGTTCCGTGACTATACCGCTAACACTAAACAGAGACAAGAGTCACGACAGTACTGACCTTATGCAGAATCAGGAAAATGTTTGTGTTCTAGCAGTCTGCGTCTGAAGGATGCCACAACAGACCCAAAGGCCCCTCTCATCCTTCAGTGAGTAGATGAAATGAGGATGAGAGTGAAGGTGAAGAGAGGAGGATTAAAAGGGAGGTGATGAGAGCACAGGTGATGGATGGGAAAGAGATTAAAGGACAGGTGAGAAGATTAGGAAAGGTAAGGAAAGGAGGAGTTACCAGAGGAAAGAAGTAGAGAAATTAAGTGTGAATGGAGGAGAAAAACAATGCAGGTGCATACTTCCCAGGCTGCATTAGGCTTTTTCTCTTTATTTCCCTTCCTAAACGTTACAGCATGGAACATTTAGACCACTGCAGATTTCCTGGGATCCAATAGACTTCATTCGGGTCCATAGGATTCTATAGGGGTCTTCCTGAGGTCCACTAGTCTTCCTTGGGGTCCACAGGAGTCTACATGGGTCTTCCTGAGGTCTGCTAGTCTTTTTTGGGGTCAACATTAGTCTACATGGGTCTTCCCGAGGTCTGCTAGTCTTCCTTGGGGTCCATGGGAGTCTACATGGGTCTTCCTGAGGTCCACTAGTCTTCATGGGGTCTTCTCCTTTAATTAACACACACCTCAACAACACACTGAGATTAGTATGTTATGCTGATGAATAGTGAAGGGATCTCTAGTCCACAGTATCCAGCCTTCCTTCCTGTTGGTAATATGACAACGTTTTTCTTCTCTTGTTTACTGCTGATATGAAGAGAGAATAAGGCGTATGAGTTGTGTCCAATTGTCCTAGCACTAGCACTTCTGTCAGCATGCAACCACAACTCCCTTCACTCAGCTAAAGAGGAGTTTGGGGGAGAGGAAGAAATCCTTACACAGGGGTGTTGTTTGGGCTCCAAGGACCTCTGGCACTATAGAAATCCTTACACAGGGGTGTGGTTTGGGCTCCAAGGACCTCTGGCACTGTAGAAATCCTTCCACAGGGGTGTTGTTTGGGCTCCAAGGACCTCTGGCACTGTAGAAATCCTTCCACAGGGGTGTTGTTTGGGCTCCAAGGACCTCTGGCACTGTAGAAATCCTTCCACAGGGGTGTTGTTTGGGCTCCAAGGTCCTCTGGCACTGCAGTGTTCTTTCTATTGCTCCAGGACCTAAAGTCTATTGCTCCAGGACCTAGAGACTGACCTTACTCTTCCAATGGTAAGTTGACTCCGTATGGAGAAGCAAGGCATTCCCAACTCATCAAAAAAAGGATAATATATATATGTTGCTTAGTAACCAGCTCAGGAGATCTACAGATTGCTCAGCAATTCATAAGTGTTTTGCAACAATAACAGTAGTACACTGTAGTACCTTTACAAGGATGGAGAGAAAAAAAGCTAGAAGCAGAGAATAGATTTCTATAATGTGTCTGGGAAATGCAAGATCAACTGGAAGTATGTGATGAATAGAGGGGAAGAGTGCATTATCGTTTATAGACCGTGATATGTACTGATTTGCATCAGTACACAGGACTAGAGGTCAACAATACTGAAGGTTAAAGTTCAATCAGAATTCTTCCAAGAACTGACAACTGCTAATTTCCCTCAGCTGAAAGTAGCAGCGGAGTAAGACGCATGGCGTATGATTGGAATATAGATTTGATTGTATGATTTCAATGTTACCATTCAAGTAGCACGTTCATAAGCAAACAATGAACATTATTTTTGCCTTTTGGTCCTCTGGTTTAGTTGTACATTTGTGGCATACATCTTCCAAGTTGAATGCATTATAAAGCTTAAAAAATGCTCCATGTAGCTGTTACAATTGCATCATATGTACAGTTGAAGTCGGAGGTTTACATACACTTGAAAAACTTGTTTTTCAACCACTCCACAAATTTCTTGTTAACAAACTTTAGTTTTGGCAAGTCCGCTAGGACATCTACTTTGTGCATGACACAAGTCATTTTTCCAACAATTGTTTACAGACAGATTACTTCACTTATAATTCACTGTATCACAATTCTAGCGGGTCAGAAGTTTACATACACTAAGTTGACTGTGACTTTAAACAGCTTGCTTGGAAAATTCCAGAAAATTACGTCATGGCTTTAGAAGCTTTTGATAGGCTAACTGACATCATTTGAGTCAATTGGAGGTGTACCTGTGGATGTATTTCAAGGCCTACCTTCAAACTCAGTGCCTCTTTGCTTGACATCATGGGAAAATCTAACGAAATCAGCCAAGACCTCAGAAACAAAATTGTAGACCTCCACAAGTCTAATTCATCCTTGGGAGCAATTTCCAAATGACTGAAGGTACCACGTTCATCTGTACAAACAATAGCACGCAAGTATAAACACCATGGGACCACTCAGCCGTCATACCGCTCAGGAAGAAGACGTGTTCTGTCTCCTAGATATGAACCTACTTTGGTGCGAAAAGTGCAAATCAATCCCAGAACATCAAATGACCTTGTGAAGATGCTGGAGGAAACAGGTACACAAGTATCTATATCCACAGTAAACGAGCCCTATATCGACATAACCTGAAAGGTCGCTCAGCAAGGAACAAGCCACTGCTCCAAAACAGCCATAAAAAAGCCAGACTACGGTTTGCAACTGGACATTGGGACAAAGACCGTACTTTTTGGAGAAATGTCCTCTGGTCTGATGAAACAAAAGTTCAACTGTAAGGTCATAATGACCCTTGTCATGTTTGGAGGAAAAAGGGGGAGGCTTGAAAGCTGAAGAACACCATCCCAACCGTAAAGCATGGGGGTGACAGCATCATGTTGTGGGGGTGCTTTGCTGCTGAAGGGACTGGTGCACTTCACAAAATAGATGGCTTCATGAGGAGGAAAATTATGTGGATATATTGAAGCAACATCTCAAGACATCAGTCAGGAAGTTAAACCTTGGTTGCAAATGGGTCTTCCAAATGGACAATGACCCCAAGCATACTTCCAAAGTTGTGGCAAAATGACTTAAGGACAACAAAGTCAAGGTATTGGAGTGGCCATCACAAAGCCCTGACCTCAATCCTACAGAAAATTTGTGCAGAACTGAAAAAGCGTGTGCAAGCAAGGAGGCCTAGAAACCTGACTCAGTTACACCAGCTCTGTCAGGCAGAATGGGCAAAAAATCACCCAATGTATTGTGGAAAGCTTGTGGAAGGCTACCTGAAATGTTTGACCCAAGTTAAAGAATTTAAAGGCAATGCTATCAAATACTAATTGAGTGTATGTAAACTTTTGACCCACTGGGAATGTAACGAAAGTATAATAGCTGAAATAAATAATTCAATCATGAAATAAATAATTCTCTCCACTATTATTCTGAAATTTCACATTCTTAAAATGATCCCAACTGACCTAAAACAGGGAATTTTTACTTGGATTAAATGTCAGGAATTGTGAAAAACTGAGTTGAAATGTATTTGGCTAAGGTGTATGTAAACTTCCGACTTCAACTGTAGATAACATTTTGTCCCCAGAGTCTGTATTCTTACAGAGAGGTCTTATATATTATGATCATACTGCCAGCAATTCATATTTTTAAATATGTTTCTCACAGCAAACTATACAACAAATACTCTTCCTATTAATTTATTGTACTGCCTTGAATAATACATTGAAACCTAATGAAAACCGTCAAGAATGAATAACACACAATATGAGATAAATATAAAGGTCAACATTATAGCAAATAATTGTGGATGACAATATTGCTTTGACACTTCTACCTCAGATGTATGGTAAGTAATGTTTGCATTGTGTTCACATCACATTTGACTGTAGAAAATTTGTCAGTGTTGTCGTGACAACCCATTATTCCAACTTAAAATCATAAAATGGCTTCTACATATAGATTGGCTTTAATAAATGGCACAGCAATTAAATAATTAAATACTAAACAGAACTAGTGGTTAATAAATATTTGCCATTGTGATTTACAGTAGTGCTTTACAGTTGTGCCAAGGCAATGTCTTGCAGCACCATCTAGCGTCTAACAAACCAAACTACCAGTCAACCGATTTTCAGTTTGAAAATGGATATGATTGAAATATTGACAAGAGCCAAACTTGTAAAGGAATTGTGATGTTAATTTCTAATTAACAAAGAATATCTAGTTAAACGTTTATCTTCCTCTTACAAGGGAAGAATCCTCTCCAGAGCTCAGTAAAATACACATGTCAAAAACCTTTAGATACTTGACAGTATACTATAGCCTAGTCTGTGCTTGAGAAAGTGCTCTATTCAATCAGAACCGCTTTAGTGACATCAGCATTCCGGTTGTTTTGGTGGTGTCAGAGGTGGAACTGCTGTTAGAGCTGTCAAATCCACAAGTGGCTCCAGACATTATACCTAAAGCGGATATTGCCATTGGCTTCACAGAGTCACATTAACAGAAATCCCATGCTGCCTTGTTCCAAGATGGAACACTGGAATGTGAGATGGAATCTACACATCAATTAGGCTGATAGAAATCCTCTTTATATAGTTTCATTATTTTTCAATTTGAGCGTAATTATTTATATATAGGCTACACTTTCTCGCTCTGAACTTCCAAAGCGAGTGGGGACAGATGTGGATTCTTGACAATGATTGCAAGAGCAGCTACTCACCGATTTCACGGCTCCAACGCAGTTCCACCTCTGACAGCAAAAACATTCGTTATTCGTGTGTCTTCTATCACAGTTTAACACTCGATCTGATTGAATCTAGGCCTTAGCATGGAGTTTGTACTTTTGGGACAATTCCATTAGTTCCATTGTACCAGGCAGACCAAATCAGTTGCTGGTGAAGTATTTCAAAGAATAGCATCTGAACATGCCATAGTGATTAAAGTACAGTATAGCGCTGTACATTATATTTGTCCACTTTACTGTAAATCATTGCCCTACAGAGTCAACAAGTTGGGGGAGAATCGTGGTCCCAGTAGTCCATCCTCAAGACTCATGTCACTACCAGGGAGAGGCTTGGAGAGCAAGTTGTTGGGAAGGGCCTCTTCCCGGAATGACCTATCCTGCCCACCCAGGCTGGGGTGATGGTGAGACAGCATGGGACAGGATAGATCCACCAAACGGGCTGGGCTGCAGCTCACCATGGATGGGGTGGTGAAGCTGTCGACACTGGGACAGTACTCTTCTACATGGCGATAGGTGGGTTTGATGGCGCAGTGTTCATGGTGGTGAAAGGAGAACAGCATCTCCTCCTGAGGCTCCTGCTTTATCGCGGGAGGGGGGCTCAGGGGTTTGGCCAGGGGGGAGGTGGCTGTGGGGTACATGGTCGGGGCAGGAGGGGGCAGTGGCTGGGCCTGGCCATCACAGCCCAGTAGACACACTGGGGCATGCGACACTAACATGCGCTCCAGCTTCTCTCTCTCCTCCTGGAGCCTCTCAACCTGGGTCTTCAAGCAGGCCTGCTCTCTCTCCAGTTCATCAGTCTCCTTATAGGACAGACAACAGAGTTCATAGTTCATAACCATCAACATCCATCTATACTTACAAAACCGTAGGTAGGTAGAGCTACAGTATTGACTGACTGGTCATTCTCTCTGTTTGGACTCACTCCTTGCAGTTGGTCGGTCAGCTCCTTCCTGTGGTTGCGACACTTGGCAGCAGCCAGCTTGTTCCTTTCTCTCCTCAACCTTCTCCTCTCCTCTTCAGCTGGGTTCAACTGTTGATGGAAAACAGTGAGAAACAGTGAGAAACAGCATTCGGCTGGATATGTCATTCATTTGAATAAAAACGGTCAACTCTAACATGAGAGATACTATAGACCAGTGGTTCCCAAACCTTTTCATTCGGGGCTCCCCTTCCAGCATCTATTTCCATAGGCACAAGCACTGTTCATGACACAAACTGTTCGCACTCCTTGTTGGTGGAGAGAATTTTGCTGGTTGTAAGCTTATTTCCTGCAAATCTACACATTTTGCCATGCCTAATGTGTATGCATGTGATATTTCAGTGAAAAAAAATGTACAACAATATATATGGGTTAAAAACCTAAATAAAAAAACATTAGCTGACATGCGCTAGTTGATCTGGTCATTTCTGACAAATGGCTTACTGAAGTTCACAATGACTGACATGACAAGAGGAACTGATGATGCACTACCCAATTTAGAAATTGCACCATGTACATTCTAATATTATAACGTCCCAAAAAAGTTTAAAGCTGTACTGAGTTGGGAACCACTGCTATAGGCTACTTACAGAAATAAAATATATTGCAGTATGAATACATTGATATTTTGATCTACTGTGAAAAACTGTATATTGCAATAACAGTATTTTATCATTATTATATCCACAATATTAACAACATATCCATATCCCTTAGTAAAAGCCTCTCGGTCTTCCTGTACAGTGTCTTTGCTTACTGTTACCTGATCACTACGCCTGCTCCTTCCATGCGTGTTGCCCACTGTCCGTATTACCCCGAGCCTTGTGTGGCTCCCAGGCCCCAGGCTACTGCTGATGTCCAGGGGCTGGTAGGGGTGAGAGGGTAGGCAGTGGCCAGGCTTGGAGGCTAGAATGGCTGGCTGGATCATCCACTGCAGCTCCTGACTGGACGTGATGGCATTGATGGTGGGGATGAAGGAACTGCTGGGTAGCTGCATTTTGACAGGATACTGGCGAGGGAGAGAAAAATAACAATTGAAACACAGTAGGCTACATGAGCTTTTGCATTATAAAGTGGTAGGCTATGGCTGCTTCAGTCTTAGCTTGTTTCCAAGTAGTACTACTCAATAATTAAATTGTTGCCTCAGCCTATTTACCTTGCCTACACTTCATTTCCATTTTATCATAATTAACCAACCAATCAATATAGCCTATATATGTTTATTTATTTTTTTACAAAGTAGGCTATTTGAAGCAAACGTGTAATTTTAATGTATGTAGAATAGGCATACGAATACCTGTTGGGATTTTGAGGATGCCCAACTATTGATGGCGTCGGATGAGAGCTCGAGCTGACTCCTTTTCCCGCCACGGAGAGTGGTCTCGTGGTCCGCGGAGTGGTTCAGATGCATGGTCCGTGTGTTCCGCGAGCCAACAAACACTCAGAATGCAGTGGACAAAACTCTAATTATTTAGTCGCCGTTTACTAGTACCAATTAAATAGTTAATTTGTCAATAGAAAGACTATATTTTATGAAGTGATGCTGTTGAAATCTATCGTTCTGCCTGGACGAGCACGTCATCATCCAGGCGCACGGGGAGACGGAGGTAGCTGCGACTGTGAAGACTGAAACTTATTTATAGCCAAATGGGATAAATTCTAGATCCGGTACCTCGGTGATAATACAATGTCTGAAAAACTCTTTAACACATCATGGAAATTGCAAATATGGTCAACTGATTCCATGTATGCCATGTGGTGTTTTTAAAAAGGTCTTGCTGACGCAGGCATCCAAAAAAAGGACAATTGCCGTCAGAGCTGAAGTGTGTGGGTAGCTACCACGGTTTAATTGACGTCACATACAAGAGTGTTTCCGTCCAGCGCTGCAGAGATGAGAGCTGTAGGCTTAGCTTCTTCGGGCTTCAGATAAAACAACATGTCGCTCAGGAAACAGGAAACCGCGAATGAATTGTGAAATCAGAGTAAAAGATCTGGACAGAAGCAAGCGGATGTAAGCAGAGGTTGGATGTGGTCATTGCCATATAACTGCTGTATTTAAGCACACATATTTTATTTATTCTCTCTAGGACTTTTTCAGCTGGACCTCAAGGCAGTCTTCTTTTATATGTCCGTCTCCCTCATTATGTAAAGTGGATGAGCTTTAATTTACAGCAGTCTTTTGTTCTCTCCTTTCGGCATTTAGCCTCCCCTCACAACAGACTGAGGTTGTCTGCATTGTGTTGTCCAGAGGAACAGTAGATAAGAAACCTAATTAAATATTGATTGATAGAAGAGTGTTGAAAAAAATGGAATATAAAAACTATAGAAAAATTGAAATCAGAATTTCTCTGTAAAGGAGAAAAGTGATTCCCCCTGTGTGTGTGTGTGTGTGTGTGTGTGTGTGTTTAGCCTTTCTCTTTCTGACCACAATTACACCTATTGGGATGGTGTGTGTATGCATTCATTCTGAGCTCACCAGACCCTCTGCTCAACTCTGGGCTTTATGTGTGATTAACATGCTCCTCTTTTCAGAGCGGACAATGGCAGGGCACAGGGTATATCCGTGGAGGGTC
The DNA here is from genome assembly GCF_002021735.2 of Oncorhynchus kisutch. NCBI lineage: Eukaryota > Metazoa > Chordata > Actinopteri > Salmoniformes > Salmonidae > Oncorhynchus > Oncorhynchus kisutch. The sequence goes on along the minus strand of NC_034194.2, from coordinate 34,451,061 downwards.
TTAAACCCTGGCTGCTGTTCCTGTAAGTATTTAAGGAGAACATGGTGTTCCAAGAGTCTTGTCCACAGCACACCGTGTCTCACATTATTCATAGGCCACAACATATGTTTTCATCAGTGGAGACCTAAATCCCTCGCTGCCAACTTGGCATCTGCATTTATACAATGCATTTGGAAAGTATTCAGACCCCTTGACGTTTTCCATATTTTGTTCCATTACAGCCTTATTCTAAAATTGATTTAAATGTTTTTTTTGTCCTCATCAATCTCCACATAATGAGAGAAAAAACAGCAAAAAATAATAATTTTGGAAAATGTATAAAAAATAAAAAACTGAAATGTTACTGAGGAGTGGCTTCTGTCTGGCCACTCTACCATAAAGACCTGATTGGTGAAGTGCTGCAGAGATGGTTGTCCTTCTGGAAGATTCTCCCATCTCCACAAAGGAACGCTGGAGCTCTGTCAGTGACCATTGGGTTCTTGTTCACGTCCCTGACCAATGCCCTTCTCCCCCGATTGCTCATCTTGGCCGGGCGGACAGCTCTATGAAGTCTTGGTGGTTATAAACTTCTTCCATTTCAGAATGATGGAGGCCACTGTGTTCTTGGGGATCTTCAATAATGCAGACATGTTTTGGTATCATTCCCCAGATCTGTGCCTCAACACGATCCTGTCTCAGAGCTCTACAACAATTGCTTTGACCTAATGGATTGGTTTTTGCTCTGACATGCACTGTCAACTGTGGGAACTCACATAGACAGGTGTGTGCCTTTCCAAATCATGTCCAATCAATTGAATTTACCACAGATGGACTCCAATCAAGTGTTTGAAACATCTCAAGGATGATCAATGAAAACAGGATGCACCTGAGCTCAATTTCGTGTTATAGCAAAGGGTCTGAATACCTATGTAAATAAGGTGTTTCTGTTTTTTACTTTTAATACATTTGCAAAAATGTCTAAAAACCTGGGGTATTGTGTGTAGATTGATGAGGGAAAAAATGTATTTAATCCATTTTAGAATAAGGCTGTAACGTAACAACATGTGGAAAATGTCAAGGGGTCTGAATACTTTCCGAATGGACGGTATATATAGTTGAACTGTCAGAGATAGGCATAGCTGAACCCACATCATGTGCATACAGTGTGAGGTAACTGAGGTAGGTTACATATCTTGTATTGATGCATCTCACATCTGCTGTTGTTACATAAATGCAATCTTGACTGTCTAATAGTGTTTGTAGTAAAACTTGTGTGAAGACTGGGTTTTTTGCTTTGAAAAGGGAATGTGATAATTGCTTTTTAGATTGAAGTGCATTTTACTACGGTTCTGTTATTGTTGGCAATTCATTCCACTTCGGCTGTTTTCCATAACCATCTTGCCAATTCTTTTATTTTTTTCTCAGAGGAAAGCAGACATATTTTCAGTGTTGCCCAGAAGGTGGAATTAAACCACCTTGACTCTCATCAGCTACAAGTTCGAAGCCTGCACCCCAGACCACTGAAACTCATCCGGGTAGAATTAAGAGAGCATCTGGCTCTTATATTCAACATCAATTTGACATATGTTTTTACATTATGTAGTTAAATGATTTTATTTACAACTATTTGGTGATTAGGAAAGCACATTTAAATTCCATATGCGTATTCACTGCAGGAAAAAAAGGTGTAGGGTTGTAGAGAATCAAAGGAATATAATATAATAAGAAACCTTAGGTACTGGCTTAAGGCCGGTAGCAACCACTACAGAATGTCTGGTCAGAACAAGTATGAGGCAGATGTCCAAGTTAAGGGGAGTTTAATGGAAGATGTCCACACTCACACATCACACACACATTTGACCACTCATGGTTCAGATATCTGAGAATCATGTCCAGTAATAACTGACATTAACTATGTGGTCGTTTAGATGCATGCACAATTAAACATCAGACATACAGGGATTCAGTCCACGAGAGGAAAAGTTCAGCAGGAGGGAAAACTGTGGAAGTGCTCATTAGGATTGGGAAAGCACATTTCTGACCACACAGCAAGTTGGGGTCATAGACCAACTGAAACTGAAGTCCCAGGAATCAAGGCTGCTGATAGGCTGAATGAGATGTAGTGCTAAGTATTTGGTGTGACCTTGACCAATAAGACACTAACAAAAGTGGGGATCCTCTGAATAGGAGACTAACCTGCTCGACTAGAACGAGCATAAAGGATGGCTAGAATCAACTGACTGAAGCTGGATCCATTAACAGGTAAGATGTTTGTTTTCAATCAAAACTAACATTTGGAGTTGGGAATGTAGCACTGCAAAGCATCCTGGGACATATGCAAATTATTATATCCATGGGATTTAAAATTGAATTCCCCTTAACAATTATTTCAGTTGCCCTTTATACAGTCCATTCGCAAAGTATTCAGACCCCTTGACTTTTTCCCCTTGACATTCTGTTACATTACAGCCTTATTCTAAAATTGATTAACACTCCTCATCCAACCTGACAGAGCTTGAGAAGGTCTGTAGAGAAGAATGGAAGAAACTCCCCAAATACAGTTGTTCCAAGCTTGTAGCGTCATTCCCAAGAAGACTCGAGACTGTAACTGCTGGTAAAGGTGCTTCAACAAAGTACTGAGTAAAAGGACTGAATGCTTATATAAATGTGATATTTCAGTTTTTATTTGCAATACATTTCCCAAAATGAAAAATGTACTCTTTTTGCTTTCTCATTGTATACTATTGTGTGGAGATTGATGAGGAAAAAACAATTACATTTTAGAATAAGGTTGTAACGTAACAAAATGTGGAAAAAGTCAAGGGTTCTGAATACTTTCCGAATGCACTGTATATCCCTGGCCTATTACATCGTTTATGCAGTAGCATACAATACATTATGGCTATTTTTTGACTTACCATTTTTGTGCTGTGCTCACTTGAACAGGAAGGTGGCGCGGCGGTCCTTCTTGTGGGCAAACTTTGTCATCAAATTCTGTCATTCTCTGGATTTATGGTGCTTTCCCAGACAACTTGGAACTCGGGGAAAAAACAAGGTCGAATCATAATGTCAGTCATCTTCAGGTCGGAAAGTCTGAGCTCTAGAAGGAGGCCCGAGTTCCCGACTTGAAATTCCAAGTTGGATTACCGTTCAAAACATTTTTTCCCAGTCGGAGCTCAGTTCCCAGTTGTCTTGAACACACCGAAGTCAGAGATTTCCCAGTTCTGAGTTTCCAGTTGTTTTGAATGCGGCAGAAGTCCTGCTAGATTGATAGAATGGCCAGTGTATTCAACCTTTCTTGCCCATGGTGTTGCGTGTGAATATTTATCCTTTTACAGTTGGAAAAGAGACCATTTCAGACAAATGGTTTAAATCCTTAACCCTTGTGTTGTGTTCATGTTTTTGTTATTCACCCAATGTCTGATGGACCCACAACATTATTGGGGTTTTAAAACAATACAGCCATAACAATTTACGTAAAAATACTGTTGTTGACTTATATCAATTACAAGCAATAGAGACAACATACATGGCTAATATTTGCCATTTACCGCTATTTGTTGTTTTGGGGATAAAAGACATGGGTGGAATAAATCATGTTTGTCTTGAACAAATATAAATTTAACAAGGTTTTCATCTCTATTGATGTTTATTGCTTTGAATGAACAAATTGGAAGGACACATTTTACCTACAGTATTTTATGGAAATAATAAATGAGCTCCATTGAACACAAATTAAGGCCGGTCTACACACCACATGAGGGATATAGTTTTACAGTGTGTGTGTTGCAAATGTATTTCTTGCACTTGATTCATGTGTACTATGTCTTCCTGTTCTTCTTGGGTCCACACACATCGCAGAGCTTGTTCTTGTTGCTACCGGCTGCAATCTAGAATGACGAAAACATTTAGTTTGGGAATTTTACTAACAACTCACTCACATATATAGTTACAGCAGGCCAAGGTAGGAGAGTCAGACACACCCACGTGCATCAACATCACTCACACTTACTTCCGATATTGGAGTTGTTGGTTCTGTGGGTCGGGCGGATGGGCCACCAGCATCCTCCTCCTGAATCTTCCTCATGATGGCTGCAGAAGCTGGGGTCCTTGAGATATGTGGGGCGGCAGGGTAGCCTAGTGGTTAGAGCGTTGGACTAGTAACCGGAAGGTTGCGAGTTCAAACCCCCGAGCTGACAAAGTACACATCTGTCGTTCTGCCCCTGAACAGGCAGTTAACCCACTATTCCCAGGCCGTCATTGAAAATAAGAATGTGTTCTTAACTGACTTGCCTGGTTAAATAAAGGTTAAAAAAATATATATATATATGTTGATTTGAGGTCTTACCAATGCCTTGCCCAGCTCCTCGAGAAAGATCTGTCTCCTCTGGAGCTTCCCTCTTTCCAATCTAGATTCAACACTATCCAGATGTCAAACGTGTTGCCCTCAGCTATGGTTAGACTGTTGTTCATGTTTTGCTGTGTTCTAGTGCACTATGGAATATATAGCTTTCTTATTCTTGACACCTCTCCCAGTCATGTTTAAGGTTTAGTGTTCTGATGCTTCTAGTTTGGAGTTGTATTTTTATGATAACATAGCTACAGTATTTCACCTTTTAATGTGTATAGAATTGCTTACTGGGTGTGTCCAATCAATTGTCACCCCTTCTTCCAATTAGGGCTAATTGAAAAGCTGTTAAAAAGAGGACCTTGTATTCCTTTTTTTGTACTCCCTGACGAAGGCCATGCATCCGAAACGCGTCGGTTTAAAAAAGGGGGAGGCATGTAAGCCGAAACTTTGTTTCTATTGAACAAGCCATACTAATAAAGGCATTTTATACAATTATATGAAGAGTGCCTTGGTCCTCCTTTCAACAGCTGAGGTCGGAGCTCTGGCTTGTTTTTTTGTACTGTTCCCACCATCGTCAGCTTCCTCTTGAGGAGCTCCTGTCACAGCCTGTGCGAAGTAAAAAGGTTATTGCATGTGATGTTGTGGCCACGGGGTCCCTGTGTCACATCCAGGACAAGGTAAAGAGTGTGAGAAAAGTGGGAGACAGACAGGTTCTTGGTGCTATGTTGAAACAGCAGGCCCGGTGAGGAGGAAGACAGAGTGAAGGCACACAGCAAACATTTTTGTTTCATTTTTACTTGTTTTCACCTATACAGACACTTTTCCACACTTTTATTACCCTTGGGTCCAGTGGAACCGAACAACACAAATGTAATATACAGTTGAAGTCGGAAGTTTACATACACTTAGTTTGGAGTCATTAAAACTTGTTTTTCAACCACTCCACACATTTCTTGTTAACAAACCATAGTTTTGGCAAGTTGGTTAGGACATCTACTTTGTGCATGACACAAGTCATTTTTCCAATATTTTTTTACAGACAGATTATTTCACATATATTTCACTGCATCACAATTCCAGTGGGAGAAGTTTACATACACTAAGTTGACTGTGCCTTTAAACAGCTTGGAAAATATCAGAAAATGATGTTATGGCTTTAGAAGCTTCTGATATGCCAATTGACATCATTTGAGTCAATTGGAGGTGTACCTGTGGATGTATTTCAAGGCCTACCTTCAAACTCAGTGCCTCTTTGCCTGACATCATGGGAAAATCAAAAGAAATCAGCCAAGACCTCAGAAAACAAATTATCGACCTCCACAAGCCTTGTTAATTCTTGGGAACAATTTCCAAACGCCTGAAGGTACCACATTCATCTGTACAAACAATAGTACTCAAGTATAAACACCATGGGACCACACAGCCATCATACCACTCAGGCAAGAGATGCGTTCTGTCTCCTAGAGATTAACATACTTTGGTGCAAAAAGTGCAAATCAATTCCAGAACAACAGCAAATGACCTTGTGAAGATGCTGGAGGAAACAGGTACAAAAGTATCTATCTCCACAGTAAAACAAGTTCTATATTGACATAACCTGAAAAGCCGCTCAACAAAGAAGAAGCCACTGCTCCAAAACCACCATTAAAAAAAGCCAGACTACGGTATGTAACTGCACATTGGGACAAAGTTCGTACCTTTTGGAGAAATGTCCATTGGTCTGATGAAACAAAAATAGAACTGTTTGCCCATAATGACCATTGTTATGTTTGGAGGAAAAAGGGGGAGGCATGTAAGCCGAATAACACCATCCCAACCGTAAAGCATGGGGGTGACAGCATCATGTTGTGGGGGTGCTTTGCTGCTGAAGGGACTGGTGCACTTCACAAAATAGATGGCTTCATGAGGAGGAAAATTATGTGGATATATTGAAGCAACATCTCAAGACATCAGTCAGGAAGTTAAAACTTGGTTGCAAATGGGTCTTCCAAATGGACAATGACCCCAAGCATACTTCCAAAGTTGTGGCAAAATGGCTTAAGGATAACAAGGTCAAGGTATTCTAGTGGCCATCACAAAGTCCTGACCTCAATCCTGTAGAACATTTGTGGGCAGAACTGAAAAAGAATGTGCGAGCAAGGAGGCCTACAAGTCTGACTCAGTTACACCAGCTCTGTCAGGAGGAATGGGCCAAAATTCACCCAATTTATTGTTGGAAGCTTGTTGGAATGCTACCCGAAACATTTGACCCAAGTTAAACAATTTAAAGGCAATGCTAACAAATACTAATTGAGTGTATGTAAACTTCTGAACAATTGGGAATGTGATGAAATAAATAAATGCTGAAATAAATCATTCTCTCTACTATTATTCTGACATTTCACATTCTTAAAAATAAAGTGGTGATCCTAACTGACCTAAAACAGAGATTATTTACTAGGATTAAATGTCAGGAATTGTGAAAAACTGAGTTTAAATGTATTTGGCAAAGCTGTATGTAAACTTCTGACTTCAACTGTATATAAGTACCGCTCTCCACTTTCTGGAGGACTGAGTATGATAGCTAAGGAGATGGAGAAAACACCTGTGTCTGGATTACACCTTCAGACTAAGGGCAACCATGGTATCCGTGACAGGGTATGTGGGTAAGATAGTCTAGCTAGCTACATTTTCAGATTTTAAAAGTTTCTAATTTTGACAAAGTCATTTCCATTTCAAGTTAAAGTGTACTGTTAGCTAGCTAGCTAATGTTAGCTGGCTGGCACACTAGCTAAGGTTACGTGTATGATCTTATTATTAGTATCTCAGAGTAATTTTCTTGGCTAGTTATAGCCTAATATTAGCTTTGGATTTGGATTTGACACAATATCTTTTGTGAATGGGGCCTTTTTTGAACGTTTGCTAAAAAACCTGTATGCTACCCAGCCAGCATAGATGTTATCTGCATATGAGAGTTTTTAACCTGGTTGGTTACCTACCTGCAGATACAGGCAGGGTGGTAACATCACAAGTTAGGATTATGGCTCATTGTTTACCTAGCTAGCTAGTTACATGTCTTAACAAAATACTCCACTATACAAGTAACCATTTCAGGTCCGTTTGTTAATTCAGTCACGCCATCTACTCCAATTTCAGAGCACTCTCTTCTGAGTGTGTTAGAGCGCAGAATATCTGATTAATTTCCGAACGTTCATCACCTGCTGAATATGGCCAGTGTCAGTAAACGCTAGCCAAAAAGCATGATTAAATTGTTGCCAGAAGCACAGTTACAGTCAACAATGCTCTGGATAACATGAAAACATCCTATCCAGCTCTGATAGAGCGAGTAAAATGGTCAGGGTGAGTGGTTCTCTCATTTGTGTCTGAAAGTAGCTAGCAAGCTAACCTTGTTAGCTAGTTAGCTTGGGTGCTTGACTGCCATTGTGAGGTCTGAATGCTCGGATCAACCCTACTCATCGGCAAGAGCATCCAATGTGCGCTCTGAATGCTCCGAGGTCAAAACGCTCTGAATTTTCGAAAGAACAATCTGACAGCACAGTTGCAGTCACCAACAAGTTGCAGTCACAAAAGCTCTTGATAACATAAAAACAGCCTAACCAGCTTTGCTAGAGCGTCTAATGTTCAGTGAACTGTTCTCTCATTTGTGTATGGAACTAGCTAGCAAGTTAGCCAGTTAGCTTGGGTGCTTGACTGCTGTTGTTTAGCATGGAATGCTCGAATCAACCGTTAAAGAGATGGGTCGGGCTAAAGCATCTAGGATGTTCATGATGCAGAATGGGTGTAGACAAAGAAGAGCTCTCCAGTTGGTACTAAAACATTCAAAGGCCATTTTCTCAAAAGCGAGGTTACAAGTTCATCAACTTTCAAAGCAAAATTACTTTCCCATTGTTCATTAAATGCAATGTATGATATACCATGTTGTAGCATGTTGCTGCATAAGACCCTGAATAATCTGTATAATTGGCTCTTTTTTGGGATAGAATTATGTAACGATCTGAAAGGAACCTTCAGATTCATTTCCAATTTAACGTTAGCGAAGACTAGTTGAACATGCATACATGTGAAAAGGCACAGAACTTACATTTCGAGAAATATAAATAAATATGGTATAACCCTCAACCTTTACATAGTGACCAGACCATTCAAATGTACCTAGGTAGGTAGGCAAACAGTATCTAGCTACAGCCATGTCTAACAAGCATGCTTAGGCAAATATTTATTTTCATAGTAAAACCAGCTCATCAGTTTTAAAGATTTTAGTGGGGCAAAAAAAAAAGTTCTCCCACTTAAAAAGATGAGAGATGCCTGTAATTTTCATCATAGGTACACTTCAAATATGACAGACAAAATGGAAAAAAAATCCAGAAAATCACACTAGGATTTTTAATGAATTTATTAGCAAATTATGGTGGAAAATAAGTATTTGGTCACCTACAAACAAGCAAGATTTCTGGCTCTCACAGACCTGTAACTTTTTCTCAAAGATGATGCACAAGAAATCCCGCAAACAGTTTGCTGAAGACAAGCAGACTAAGGACATGGATTACTGGAATCATGTCTTGTGGTCTGATGAGACCAAGATAAACTTATTTGGTTCAGATGGTGTCAAGCGTGTGTGATGGCAACCAGGTGAGGAGTACAAAGACAAGCGTGTCTTACCTAGCATGGTGGTGGGAGTGTCATGGTCTGGGGCTGCACGAGTGCTGCCAGCACTGGGGAGCTACAATTCATTGAGGGCACCATGAATGCCAACATGTACTGTGACATACTGAAGCAGAGCATGATCCCCTCCCTAACGACCCCAAACACACCTCCAAGACGACCACTGCCTTGCTAAAGAAGCTGAGGGTAAAGGTGATGGACTGGCCAAGCATGTCTCCAGACCTAAACCCTATTGAGCATCTGTGGGGCATCCTCAAACGGAAGGTGGAGGAGTGCAAGGTCTCTAACATCCACCAGCTCCGTGATGTCGTCATGGAGGAGTGGAAGAGGACTCCAGTGGCAACCTGTGAAGCTCTGGTGAACTCCATGCCCAAGAACGCAGTGCTGGAAAATGATGGTGGCCACACAAAATATTGAAACTTTGGGCCCAATTTGGACATTTTCACTTAGGGGTGTACTCACTTTTGTTGCCAGCGGTTTAGACATTAATGACTGTGTGTTGAGTTATTATGAGGGGACAGCAAAGTTACACTGTTATACAAGCTGTACACTCACTACTTTACATTGTAGCAAAGTGTCATTTCTTCAGTGTTGTCACATGAAAAGATATACTCAAATATTGACAAAAATGTGAGGGGTGTACTCACTTTTGTGATATACTGTACATAATTAGCTAGTAAAACTATTTACAATTGTGGATGTTACACGTTTGCTAAAAAGTTACAAACGTGGCACATACTGTAGCTTGGCACCTGCTGACTTGTTACTAACTGGCTAGCCAACTCTAGTCATGTGCTAACGTTTGCTTGTAAACCTAGCTTTAGGTGGCTGGTTATAATGTCATAGCTTGTTGTTTAGTAGCCTTAAAAGAGAAGAGGTTTTACAATCAAGATACAATAGATCTCCGATTGTAAAACCTCTTCTCTTTTTAGTCATAGGTTTTTTATTTATCCCTCATTATACCAGGTAAGTTGACTGAGAACACATTCTAATGTACAACAACAACCAGGGGAATAGTTACAGGGGATGAATTAACCAATTGTGAGCTGGGAATGATTAGGTGACCATGATGGTATGAGAGCTAGATTTGGAATTTAGCCAGAACATCATGGTTAACATCCATACTCTTACGATAAGTGTCATTGGATCTTTTAGTGACAACAGAGAGTCAGGACACCTGTTTAACATCCCATCCAATAACAGCAACCTACACAGGGCAATGTCAGGGAAATGGGATATTCCTTTAGACCAGAGGAAAGGTGGCCTCCTACTGGCCCTCCAACACCACTTCCAGCAGCATGTGGTCTCCCATCCAAGGACCGACCAGGACTGACCTTGCTTAGTTTCAGAAGCAAGCCAGTAGTGGGATATGGATACCTATAGTTGTTTAGCTAACTTAGTTAGCTAGACTAGGTACGTAAGTTATCAAACAAAATAATTTTATTTCCCCCCACTGTAACACATTAGTATGTTAGCCAGCAATACACAATATGGGATTCAGTAGATAAACTTAGCTAGCTTGCTATGTGGCTTGCAGGAAAAATAACTTATTTAGCTAGCCACCGTATTTGTCATCTACACCCTTGTGGCTGGCATCGGCTGTAGAAGCTGAGCTTCTAGCTAAATCCAACTCTTTGTTTCGATTCATCTTTGCTATATTCCGGTTGAAACATGTATGATTGAATGTCACCATGTAGCAACAAATGAAATGCTCCACTGTCAAATTCATGTTGATGAGAGGAATCACTTGAAGCGATTGTGGTCTGGTCAGTTCTTTCAGTTTTCCCAAAGGATTGTGTTGTTAATGTCCGCCGCCGTTTTAAAAAAAAGCCCCCCCATCCTCTCCCCATCAATACACCAGAGGCCGTCATAGAGTGTATCATTCAACGAGCAAAGCCCATACTTTCCTTTCTCCTGGGCAATTATGTGTGAAACACATCTTACTGACCTGGAAATGCCTCAGACAGGATAAAAATCATTCCAGATTCCTGATGGGTGAAATTCCTCTTTAAGTTGAGTTTTCTCCTCTTTTACTTTTGTTTTTGTACACCAGCTTCAAACAACTGAAAATACAATCTTTTTGGTTATTGAAAATATATTTCACAGAGGTTTAAATGGTACAATAATTCTCTACAGTATTGTTTGTTTTGTCACATGAACTGAAATTAGGCAAACTATTAGAATGTTAGCAAACATGAAATGGCGTATTGATTTCTGCATATTGCATCTTTAAAATAAGATTATGTTATAATTTTGAAAGGAAGCTTGTTATTCTCTACATTGTGTGTGTGTGTGTGTGTGTGTGTGTGTGTGTGTGTGTGTGTGTGTGTGTGTGTGTGTGTGTGTGTGTGTGTGTGTGTGTGCGTCTATATCTGTGTCAGTGTCTGTGCTCCTGTTTAGATAATTCATATGAAATGGAGCTGAGCTATAGATTCCTGTGTTATGTGCTCTGTGACGTCAGCAGGGGGAGTAGGAGGAGTGGAAGTGTGAGTAGGAGTTGGACAAAAAGCAGACAAAAATCAGAAAGAGGAGTAGGAAAAGACTGAGGAAATGAGAGTGAGTAATTGTGGGAGCCAGAGTGTTCACCTGGGCCATGTTCATTAGGCAAACATTGTGGAACATTGCAGATAGAAATGTCATGAATAGAGCGGAGGCATGTTTGTTCTACATAAGTGTTCCATAACATTTTGGGGAAATGCTGCATGAGATCTAGTGCAAACCATTATATAGTAACTGTGCTACGTTATTACAATACACTGTTTCTTCCGGTGCCTCTCAAACCAACAGTGCCTCTCGAGGGACTATATTTAGAGCCCTTATCCATTTCCTGCCTCACCATAGCATACCCTATTGTTTCATAAATCTGCCTCTGATGTAACAGCTGACTTACATCTGCAAGCTGTCTGTTGGTCGCTTGGCAACTCAGCCAGCATGCCAATAACATGGTTACTCAGCAACCGTTTGCCACATGTGGCATACTACCCCTTTCTACTTCATTGATCCAGAATATTTCTCCATTAGCATATACAAAGAAGTATTCAGTAGTCAATTTAACCAAGCTATCCTTGTGTCCTACTGTTTATAGTTGCACAAAAACAAATGTAACAAATTGATGTGAGAACTTTCAGGATGACTATTTCTTTTTTTAAATTACAGTGCAAGATGGAGATTTTTTCAGTGGAATTCAAGGTTGAATTTCATGGACATAATAGTTTGCATATTTCCTAGCATGTTTTGTAGTGCTTTATTCCTGTATCAAGTGTTAGCTGTTTGTTTTCTAGCAAAACTAAGTGTTTAAGTGATTTGGATGCACACATGCAATTTGAATATTTGTATCTATTAATGAAATAGTTGTTAATAAAATAATGCTTTAAGGTAACCATTTTGTTTAACTGAGGGATGTCTCCTTTAATATCCGGAAAATGATGAAATAGTAGAAGAGGAAACTGATGCTGCAGCCGCATTGCTCATCTTCGCGGTGGGAATCCAATCGACATAAGTGTCTTGATAGAGGTCAGCTCATCCTACAGTACAAAAAAAATACAAAGCACACCTGATGTTAGAGTATCACTTCTTCAGGTCACCTATACCACCAGGGCTCATGAGTTTTTGGTTGTGTTGAATTCATTCAGGTGTTTTAGTGTCATACAGTGGGGCTAAAAAGTATTTAGTCAGCCACCAATTGTGCAAGTTCTCCCACTTAAAAAGATGAGAGAGGCCTGTAATTTTCATCATAGGTACACTTCAACTATGACAGACAAAATTAGAAAAAAAATCCAGAAAATCACATTGTAGGATTTCTAACGAATGTATTTGCAAATTATGGTGGAAAATAAGTATTTGGTCAATAACAAAAGTTTATCTCAATACTTTGTTACATACCCTTTGTTGTCAATGACAGAGGTCAAACGTTTTCTGTAAGTCTTCACAAGGTTTTCACACACTGTTGCTGGTATTCTGGCCCATTCCTCCATGCAGATCTCCTCTAGAGAAGTGATGTTTTGGGGCTGTTGCTGGGCAACACGGACTTTCAACTCCCTCCAAAGATTTTCTATGGGGTTGAGATCTGGAGACTGGCTAGGCCACTCCAGGACCTTGAAATGCTTCTCTTCTCATTGTCATGCTGAAAGACCCAGCCACGTTTCATCTTCAATGCCCTTGCTGATGGTAGGCTTTGTTACTTTGATCCCAGCTCTCTGCAGGTCATTCACTAGGCCCCCCCGTGTGGTTCTGGGATTTTTGCTCACCGTTCTTGTGATCATTTTGACCCCACGGGGTGAGATCTTGCGTGGAGCCCCAGATCGAGGGAGATTATCAGTGGTCTTGTATGTCTTCCATTTCCTAATAATTGCTCCCACAGTTGATTTATTCAAACCAAGCTGCTTACCTATTGCAGATTCAGTCTTCCCATCCTGGTACAGGTCTACAATTTCGTTTCTGGTGTCCTTTGGCAGCTCTTTGGTCTTGGCCATAGTGGAGTTTGGAGTGTGACTGTTTGAGGTTGTGGACAGGTGTCTTTTATACTGATAACAAGTTCAAACCAGTGCCATTAATACAGGTAACGAGTGAAGGACAGAGGAGCCTCTTTAGAAGAAGTTACAGGTCTGTGAGAGCCAGAAATCTTGCTTGTTTGTAGGTGACCAAATACTTATTTTCCACCATAATTTGCAATTAAATTCATAAAAAATCCTACAATGTGATTTTCAGGATTTTTTTCTAATTTTGTCTGTCATAGTTGAAGTGTACCTATGATGAAAATTACAGGCCTCTCTCATCTTTTTAAGTGGGGGAACTTGCACAATTGGTGGCTGACTAAATACTTTTTTGCCCCACTGTAGAAAGATTACATCTATTGTTGGGCTGAAACAACCAATAGTTAAGACAGCAGGTTATTCCTATCCCATTGAGGCCTGTGTCCTATGCTGTCATGTCCATACATTTTCTCAACACATGATCATTGGGTCAGTGCCACTAGAGTGTTTTTGGACAATATGTTCTCCTCCAGTCTAGATGGACGTCATATTGTACAATTTGTGTCTTACCTATTTGCTGGCCTAAATTAGATGGTTGCATTAAAGACAAGGTCGTTTTTATTGATCTGTTTGTCAGGATCAGCAGAGAAGGCCTAGGCTATTCTGTTATTTGTCGTATTAAAGAAGATTCTGCTAATGTCTCCAGGCATACAAAGTGTATTAGAATTGCCTGAAATGGAATTATAAAAGGCCACATTTTTCAAGAAAAGACAAGAAAGGTCTCTGACATAGCCTATAGGCCTATGTCACTATGCACTCAGCCATGCACAGTGATTAGATTGAGTTACTACATTTTGACTATCCACTCTACTCATCACTTTAGGAGTAGTAGGCTTACATTAGTCTGCAAATGCAATGAAAGATGCCTGCAATGCTATATTATTTTTAGGGAAATAACTATGAGAGAGACGCATGCTGGATAGACTACACTCTATCTAGCTAATGTTGGCAACTTAGTCTTGTTAACACCTGGTTACCATAACAACTAAACTAAACTGGAAATCAGACTAACCAGTGATGAAAAGATCGGTACTGACAGCTGTCTGGGTTCAGATTTTGACGGGCAAAAAGGTTTCTTTGTTTTTCTGGCAGTTCTTGAGTCTTATCTCCTTGGTGTCTGTCAAAATATATTTTTCCCGTTGTCTTTCCTGCCTGGCTAGAGCAGCCAAATTACAGCACATAAATTGACCATGATGAACCAAGTAGTTTTAGGGACTGTTATCATGTAGCTTGGGGTAGCTGTTATGTAGGAAGAATTGATGCGGTGGTCTTCCAACATGGCCATTGTTCTTCACTTGGAAACTCTCTACATCAGCACAGTAGAATTCAATGGCTGTAGTTCAGTCCTAAATGTTCTATGTTTGAGGCTGAGCTGCTTTTGAAAGCAAAAGTCAAATTGAAAACATTATTGGCATTGTTGGATTCGATTTTCATAATAGTAAGCTAGGACGGATGGTTTGGTTAGCTAAACTAGCAAGTCTGTTTATTTGGTTACCAAGGCAACTACTGTAGTAAACTTGCTAGAACTTCAGTGGATGTTGAACACATTTATACCTGCAAATGTGTTACATTATAGCCATGGTATAAAACACAGGAGGTTGTTGGCACCTTAATTGGGGAGAACGGGATTGTTCGAATGACTGGAGCAGAATTGGTGGTATGGTATCAAATACATCAAACACATGATTTCCAGGTGTCTGATAACATTCCATTCGCTCCGTTCCGGCCATTATTATGAGCCGTTCTCCCTTAGCAGCCTCCTGTGGTGGAAAAGGGAAAATCAACTCGGGGCTCTATGCGTTCTCTATGGGAAATAATGCAATTCCGTGGAAGGTTAGTGGTTCAACTCCGCTAGCGTGTGTGAAACACACCTTCCACATTGTTCATTATTTTCCATAGAATGTATAACCCCTCGTTGATTATCCCTTACATTTCTGCATAACAACACGCAGTAACCCACAAGCCTTCATGGTTTCTGGAGATATGTGTAGGCTGTGGGCTTTGCCCCCGTCACTCCTTAGCCACACCCATAGTCACTTCCTGGTTTGAGTGGGTGTGTCGGGAAGGGGGAATCCATGTTGTGGAGGCCAGGGGTGTATTTATTATGTCTTGAAACGGAAACCGTTTACCGTTTAAGAACCGAGCGGACACAAAACGCTTGAATGCTAAACTGTTTATAGCTTAAAAGTCATTTTCTCACTATATACTGTACAAGTGAGCTCATCTATCGTTCTCAAAGAATTGTTTAAGGGATGTTGAATTGGTTTTCAAGTGAAGCTTCCTCTGTAGTGTGTTGCATCTAACGAACAATTTCTGAGTTCTAAGCCCTTACTTGAATTTATTATGTGAGTTGAGTCTCTATAATAATAAAGAAAATGTTTTACAGTTTTCTTCTGTGGTCTTCTTTCCTTAGAATTATTACACAGACTAACAATGTAGCAGGTAAGTTCAAGCCTTATTTCATTTCTTTGCGGCTAAATGATTTAGATTTTTGGATTTCCTACTGAATTATAGGACAAATACATTGTGCTAAACTAAAATTGCATTTTATTTTTAATTCCGTCTGCGCTTATTAATTGGAAGTGGATGTGGTGGAATTGTGCTTTGATTCTGTATGCCAGCTGATTCATTTGTGAATGGACATTAATTACATGACATTCGTAGACTCTCTGTTGATCTGTTAGCGACGTTGGTTTTTAATACGCATTCTATAAGATATAGTGGAAATGCATTTATTGTCAATGCTCTGATATGCAGCTGGTTTTCAGGGTTATAGATGTGGGAGTCAAGAGACACTTCCATACCAGCCTGTAGCAGTGATGTTGCAATGTAACATACAGTTTGACCAGCAGGTGGCAATGTACACATACTGCTTGTTGCTCAGCAGCCAGCTGTTCTCACATTAAGCCTGTCTGAAGTCGCTGTCAGCAATGAAACATAATTTTATTTGTGTTGTACTGCCAAAGACAAAATACTTAATTGGCCATTTTCTGATTTGATTTAATGTCTTACATATTAATGAATTGGCGGGAGTAATTCATGGTACTGTAACTGATGAACACACATTTACATTTTAGTCATTTATGCAGAGCGACTTACAGTTTGTACATTCATCTTAAGATAGCTAGGTGGGACAACCACATGTCACAGTCATAGTAAGTACATTTTTCCTCAGTAAAGTAGCTATCAGCAAAATCAGTGACAGTATTGGGGAAAAAGTAAAGTGTTAGTTCCCCCCCCCACAAAAAAAAGTGTACACACAGACACAGCTACACACCAAGACAACATTGATTAGTGTTTTCTTTTGTGGATTGAGAGTGCTGTATCAAACAGGTGAGACTCTGGAATTTTCCATCCGGGGAAAGCTTCCTCTTTTATTTGCTGACAAATGGCAGTCGTTCAACACTCTCAGTAGAGGGCTGTTTGAAACTGGGTGCCCGTCCATAGAACATCAACGAAATGGAGACACAGAATGCATAGGGGGAGTTATTATAACATTTGATTTCCCAAACCTGTAAAACTGTACATTAGCTGTACCAATCTGTAAATAGCACACCCGATTACCTCATCCCCATATTATTACTTACCCTTTTGCTCTTTTGCGCCCCAGTATCTCTACTTGCACATCATCATCTGCACATCTATCACTCCAGTATTAATGCTAAATTGTAATTATTTTCGCCTATATGGCCTATTTATTGCCTACCTCCCTACTCTTCTACATTTGCACACACTGTACATAGATCTTTCTATTTTTATTTTATTTTGTGTTATTGACTTTATGTCTGTTTATGTGCAACTCTGTGTTGTTGATTTTGTCGCACTGCTTTGCTTTATCTTGGCCAGGTCCCAGTTGTAAATGAGAACTTGTTCTCAACTGGCCTACCTGGTTATATAAAGGTGAAATCAAATAATAATAAAAAACAGCTGCTGTATACTACCAGGCTGTTCAATTTCCGCCCTGGAGGGTGGCGCTGCTTGTTTGATTATATCTCTTTTACCAGGAACTGACTAAGACCTGGGACTCTCTGGTCAATCAATGACATTACAATAACTGATTAATTACCTACCAGGTATTACATAAATACAGTAGGTATTTGGCCCTCAAGGGCCTGAAATTACATAAAAGCCCTGCTCTACTGTATAGTGTAGGTGTCTGATCAATCATAGGTCTATCAGCTGAGCCCCGAGAGGCAGTGAGAGCCTGCTGTCAAATGATCAGCTCCTACAGCTTCTGTTGTAACCAACGGCTGGGAACCTGGGGTATCAGCCCTATGTTGATGAGAACAACACAGCTAAACAGCAGGCACTCAGGCATACTGCACCGGAGACTAACACAAACAGATGTGTTCTCTGCAGGAGAGCCATTCACACGCACGCATACGCTAAATGCCCCTCATAGAAAACCTTCCAGACCTCATCAGGTCTGGCAAATTAAGATCCTACATATGTAGGTGAGAGGATGGTTCAAATGTACCAAAAAAACAAGCAAGCCGTCTCCTGCTTCACGGACAGCACCAAACAAGCCGTCTTCTGCTTCACAGACAGCACCAAACAAGCCGTCTTCTGCTTCACAGACAGCACCAAACCAGCTGCCTCCTCTTTCATGGACAGCACCAAACAAGACGACTCTTGCTTCACGGACAGCACCAAATGAGACGACTCCTGCTGCACGGACAGAACCAAACACGCCTCCTTCTGCTTCATTGACAGCATCAAACACACCGCCTCCTGCTTCATGAACAGCACACCACCTTGGATAAAATATAATTAGATGGAATCAGATGATAAGACTGATACAGCAAACTACAGAGAAGTTCTCTGTGGTAGCCAACTTTTCTTAAGGAAAATCCTTTTTATTAACAGAAAAGGACCTTGCTAATGGATTACTTCCCAAAGGTGATAGAAAGCCAGACTTCATGAGTCCTTGTTCCCAGGGAAATGGACAAGTTTTTGAAATGCAGGCTCTTTAATGAGGAGTGATTTGAACGTCAGCAGATACCACTGAGGGGCCTAAACAATGACACAGCCGCCCCGAGTGCCCCGGCGCTTTTACCCCTCATAAAGGGTAAGGCAGACAGATTAAAGACATCAAATACATCTTTGATAAAGGTTTTACCAGCCTGCTGAAGCAATGGAAAATAGATCAAAGGGACTACAGGTTTGTGCTGCTTCCTGGACTGGCCTGTCTCCTTTCCCTCCAGTAGACATGTCTATTCATCTCTACGGCTCGGCACTATCCGCTTGAACATATCTCACAGTCTCACAGCCTGAGCATAATTTGGGCTGGTGAGTGCCGGTTCTTACAGAAAGCTGGGGGACTTACTGACTGGACAGGGAGTGAACTTTCTGTTTTGGTTCATTAGTTTTAATCTTGAGGGGGGTTATAAGAGTGTCGGCTTTGGGCTTTGGGCCACCCACCATGGAGTCATATTTTTTAGGTCGGACTCAGCTCTTGATGTCTAAATCAGTTTAATTAGGGTACTAATTGGGAGGACTTTCAGAGCACCCTCTCCTCTCCGAAGATTTCTCACAGCTCCTGTCTTGGTAGAGTACCTTGAGTCAATACCCAAAACTCACTTTGATGGTGGAAGAGGCAAAACATACATTTTTACCAAGTGCAGATGATATCATATGATCAATAGCAGTTTTTTGGATGGACTGCAGAGAGACTGTGGACAGCTCCTTGCCATAGGGATTTTGGCTCCTCTCAGCTCTTTCGTTCCTCCATTCCGACATCCCTGTCTTGTTAATTCCACACCAGAGGTAGAAAGCGATTCATGCCGCATTCCAGACAGCTGCAGCGGTTCTCTTCCTCGTTGCCTGGGGCTATGTTGAAGTGAGAATCCTAGCTTTTCCAGCATATCTCGATGGTACCGTTCTGTCAACTATCTCTGTCAGATAGCCCTCATTTGACACCCCATTCATCTCCACTGCAGTATGTGTAAGGGAGAAAGTAGGCGAAAATCACTGGTATAAACACAACACTTATGGAGAGCATTAGAACTTGTGAGTCTCTGCCCATGAGCCCAGAATGCTACAGTACTCATTGGCATTAGAATGCCAGTAATTACCCAGAGTTGTTCAGGGAGCTAATGTCTTAAACAGCCTAGGCTCAGGACAGGGGCCTGAAACACACATGCTTTGAGAAAGGGGCCCAGCACGGTTAGGCCTTGATAGTGCCGTTTTTTTTCACCCTCTCACTTTTTTTCCATAGGGGCATGTTGAGACACGGGCACGGAGAGACACCAGAGAAAGATGACGTGTAAAAAACAACCAGTGCATATCATGTGAGATTCACACTTCCACAAGATGGGGAAGTAAGTCTCTCACCTCTATGGAACATGACAACAGGAAAGTGTCTGATCTTGCGATAGTGCCGACACCTCCTTGTCCAGAGCATTTGTGTTCAGCCACAGCTTGAAAAAGGAGCTGTTGGTGTCATATGAAAGAGCGGACTTGACATGTAATTGACATGTTGTTCCTCCTATACTGTCTTTGCTTTCAGAGTTTTCATTCATATGTACATCCACTGGCAGCCGCCTCACTGTATTGGTTCAGTGTGTTGAACTGGAACGCCATAATGGAATTGCCAGGTACAACTCATTAGGTAATCACCATTAGTTTCCCCCATTAAGAACCCATCTGCAATGGGCATCGATTAGAGGATGTGTTGGGGCGTATATACTTTCACACTGGCAGGATGAAACGTAGTACAGAAAGATTGGCTAGCAAGAGAGACAAATGTGTTTGCTGTTCAACTGTTTTTCAGTTGTCTACCCTATCAACGGGAACCAATGGGGATCCGTCTCTCAGTCATTAAAAAACACTATTTTGTCCAGATTAAAATCGATGATCCATTTCTTGAAAAACATCCTTTATTTTGTCACCTTGGGTAACTGTAGACTCGACAGCTCACCACAAATGGGGTGTTATACTGTCATTATTTGTGCGGAACAACATTTTTGCAACGTACCGTCTGGATAACAGCTCAGCCAGCTCAGTAGAGGAATAACTACTGCCATATGATGCATGCTGGGCAGTAGTACACTTCCAAAATGCACTTTAAACACATTTTTACTCATATCTCATTGCTGCCTGGTCTCAGTCAGGGTTGCCCGTACACATCTGTTGTCTTATGAGATTTCCACCCTTTATTCATGAATAATTCTCTACACAGTTAATATAAGGGTATAGGGATTTGTAGCATGACAACATCATGCAAATTGGACTGATAATTTAGAAGCTGCAGTCGAGTGTTACACTGTCGATGTGGTCGCAATGGATGTAGCCAGAGGTTGATTGTGAGAAATGCTTTTGGATTGGACACCTTCGAATGCGGATATATAAATACATCCGATATGTTAACCTACAGCACACAAAGAGCATGCCAACAACAGTACACCATGTAACAGCAAGTCCCTAACAGCCGGTCCACCAGCAGTACACCATGTAACAGCAAGTCCCTAACAGCCGGTCCACCAGCAGTACACCATGTAACAGCAAGTCCCTAACAGCCGGTCCACCAGCAGTACACCATGTAACAGCAAGTCCCTAACAGCCGGTCCACCAGCAGTACACCATGTAACAGCAAGTCCCTAACAGCCGGTCCACCAGCAGTACACCATGTAACAGCAAGTCCCTAACAGCCGGTCCACCAGCAGTACACCATGTAACAGCAAGTCCCTAACAGCCGGTCCACCAGCAGTACACCATGTAACAGCAAGTCCCTAACAGCCGGTCCACCAGCAGTACACCATGTAACAGCAAGTCCCTAACAGCCGGTCCACCAGCATTACACCATGTAACAGCAAGTCCCTAACAGCCGGTCCACCAGCAGTACACCATGTAACAGCAAGTCCCTAACAGCCGGTCCACCAGCAGTACACCATGTAACAGCAAGTCCCTAACAGCCGGTCCACCAGCATTACACCATGTAACAGCAAGTCCCTAACAGCCGGTCCACCAGCAGTACACCATGTAACAGCAAGTCCCTAACAGCCGGTCCACCAGCAGTACACCATGTAACAGCAAGTCCCTAACAGCCGGTCCACCAGCAGTACACCAGCTCACGTGGGTCTTTGAATAGTGCAAGAGTACATTTCAGTCAGTCTCCCTGTTCTGTGGCTGTGCCCCTGCCTGTCCCTGTACACAGAATGCTGCAGATAAGCAGGCAGTGTGGGCAGGCAGAGAGCTCAGCAGGGCCGTGACTGTGAATCCTAATGTGCCTCAGTATATACCACTGCCTTGCCTGGGCTGACTGACAGGGAAAAGGATAATTACCCATCCTAATCCCCCTGTCCCCATCCCCCCTGTCTCCGTCTCATCCATCCGCTTCAATGCACCGGACTGGATCTGGCAACGAAGGGGGGGGGGGGGGGGGGGGGGGGGGGTTGGAGATGTCCCTACACCGTTACTGTAGTTACTGTAGGCTGTTAGCCCTAGCCAACATTCTTTTGATTAACTGGGGAACCACTTGTTTCGATGGGAAATGCCAACCAGGGCTCTTCGTTCCATCAACATACTGTATGTATACAGTGTGGCAGGCAGGCGGGTGTGCAGCGCTCCAATGCTATGCCACCCCGCTCCCTGAGCTCAAACAGTTTCCCCAGCCTAATAGGATGGTGGCAAGTGATGAAGTGACTTCCTTTAAAATAACTATTTGTCTTACTGTACGTCACACAATATGGAACTATCTAGATGCTTTTGCTATAGGGGTTTGCTATCTATCATACAGTAGACACAGCTCTGGAACAAAGTAGAAGCTTCCGCAGCTAAAATCAGGCTTTATGTTGGTTCTAAAGCTAGCAGCAGTGTGATGTGACGAGTAAATACAACCCACGGAGAGCTGATAGGAAGTTCCTCCTCTGCAGAGACTCTCAGGGAAACTGTCCGTCGTTTCCTCGTTTAGTTTTCAACTACTCAGAGATGTTTTCACCTTCTTTTGCAATGAAAATATTCTGTTTGGGTAGTTATTATCCCACTGTGAAGTTTATGCCTTGCTGGCAGGAGGAAAATATCCTAATCCACAGAATAGTTTTTCTACTCAGCGTAGTTTCTCTATCCCCATAATAGTTTCTCTATCCCCATAATAGTTTCTCTATGCCCATAATAGTTTCTCTATGCCCATAATAGTTTCTCTATGCCCATAGTAGTTTCTCTACACCCATTTGGTTTGAATTAGTTGGGGTTTTATCACCTCAAAAAGTTTTTGTCGTCTTGTCAAGGCAATAGAGAAAAGACACTTGGTCAAGTCTGTTTGGGGTTCAAGCAGTTCTCACAGAGGTAACAAAGTCTCTGCTGTCAACAGAGATCACAAACCGCACAGACAGAATACGTCAGGGATTAAATCATGTCTAGAGTCAGGTCGAGACACCCTACTGTAGGTCATGAAGATTTGGGTTTTGCTGCTTAACTTGGATCTGGTCTATATTTAGACAGTGAATCTGGGATCTACTCTATATTTAGTCTACATTTAGAATGTATATTTAGACAGACTAAATGCACTCTTTGGGTTGCTGTGAAATGCACTCTTGAACATAGGACTAAAATGCAGTCTTCTCCATGGTCCTTAAATACACTCTTGTGTATGGTGCTGAAATGCTCTCTTGTTCATGGGCCTTGAATACCTTCTAGTCCATAGACCTGGAATGCCCTCTTGCAGCTGTGTCACTAAACTTTAGCTGTTACTAATATGAACTGACTGCCATATCATAGGATACAGTATGCTCTTTTCGCAAAACATCACATATACAGTAGAGGGGGTGAAAGAGGAAATAACTGTTCATTTTTACATTATCACCTTAGGTAGTCCTAGGTCTTCTTAAACATATTTAGTGCTTCAGTTTCTTCTACACGTCCACAATAAAATAGAACCCCTGTCATATTGGAAAAGGGTGGTATTAGCTAAGACTCTTACTGTTTCGCTCCAGGACCATAACAATGGGCCTCAGACTAATAAGCACTGTGGATAGATGATGCTAATGATATCTGCCAGCACTTCATTCCCCTGTATGGCTGGCTAATCCAAACACACAGTCAGCTCTGCGAGGTAGTCATTGTGGGACAAGCTGTCTCGGCTTAAGACTCTCGTCCTCCATCGAAACCTGTTCTAAATTATTATATTTATATGACGGGATAATAGAATGGAATGCAGTGGGAATAGAATACATTTATGTTCAAAAAAATCGTGGCCAAGCAGCCAATTTGGGGCTAGAGTTAAAGGCTTCACCACCTACAAAATCCCAATTCAACCCCTGCATACTGATTTTTACCTTAATGGTATGAGCTAGCTAGCAACCAATCCCTCAATTAATTGGTTGTAACTAGTCAGGGACCACAGGCGCGAGCCAAGCAGACATGGTCTGTTCTCATTTAGAGAACAGCACATCTGAAAGGTGGCCCTCTGCCACAGGGCAACAGCAAAAATGTTTGTTTCACTCAGTCCCATTCGGTATGTTGTTGATGGCAAATGTGGACTGGTGGACCCACAGGGCTGTAATGATAGAAGACTCTAGTGGTGCAGAGAACCGGAGAGAAGAGGAGACAGAACAGTTGGTCAGCTGATAAGGACAATTCCTCAATGACAGAGTGATGCTGAGACTCAGATTTTCCACTTTAAAATATGTGCCTAACAACCATACAACTCTATGCACAAGGACTAATTTTAACAATTCCACAGAAAATGTTACAAAAACACATTTACTTGAAGAACAGTGCAGATTAATAGCAGAATGACGGTTTGTTCTGCTTGTGCCGTCATTCTGTTACCAATCCTTGCATCTGCACTGTTCTTCAAGTAAATGTGTCTTTGTAAAAAAAAATGTGTAATTGCTAAATGTAGTCCTTGTGCATAGAGTTGTACGATTTGTTTGAATTTGAAATCATTGTTTTTTGTTTGATGTACATTTTAAGTCTCAGCATCAATCTGTTTTCGTGTTATTGCCCATAAGTTCTCCTGTGGATTTCCATGAAAGCCAATCAGGGTCCTCTGAGGCTGAGCGTGTGGCAATTGGAAATGAGTTTAACCAAACACTTCCTGCTCTGGGCTCAAGCGACCATTTACATGTATTTGGGGAATCCAATACGGAGAGGAAAAGCGAAGGAAAAAACAGCTTTATATTTTGGGAAATACATTTTTTTTTTAACACTACAGGCATTGATTTTGGTGTTCCTGTACCTCATCATTATCTTTGCTGCTTTTCACCTGTGGAACCCTACAGTTCCTGACACACTGACCACCCAGCAGCCCTGAGGGGCAAAGGGAATGATGTCTGCACTCTGCATTTGATCAGGTACAGCATGTGAACACGTCCGGCAGAGTAGCAAAGCACAGCTCGGCTGCTGACCTTTACTGACATACAGCCAGAGAACAGCGATGTCCTGCCCTCGGGTCAGGTGATTCACCTCAAGTGCTGATGAAAAAGCACCACCAGCCACCAGTGATGAAAAATGTAAGCATAATAAAGGTTGTTGACAAGGCTATGAGGTTGTGTGTGTTGGGGGAGGAGAGGTGGTAATACAAAGCTGTGACAGAGGATAGAGGAGCCACAGCCCCAAGACCGCCCGGAATCTCCTCTCTCTCTCATTTCTCTCTCATTCTCTCATTTCTCTCTCTCTCTCTTTCTCTCATTTCTCTCTCACTCACTCACTCACTGCATGATGAGCACAGCCTTAATGGATTCGGTTGCCTGGACACTGGGTGGTGAATTAACCTCTGAGGAGCTGACTAGCTGGGTTGTATGTTCTGGCTGGGGCTCAGGGGACTCCTGATGATCCACTGGGCTTTGCTTCCATCCTGCACTCTGTGCCGTTGTGTTCCTTTCCTTTTTTCTGCATCCCTGCACCCTCCTCTCCCAATCATGACCATGGATTACATACATGGTACAGTACAAAATGTAGCAACATGAACAGAAGCCGCTATGGTGCCGGTGTGGAGCCGTTATCCCCGCGGTGGGAATGTCATCTATTTTACCACCGGCCAAATAAAACCACAGACTATGAAGAGGTTCTGATTTGAAACATTATAGTAGCGGGTCACCAAAAAGGAGTGGGGAATTTAACAAGTGCACATTTACCACTGTGAAAAGTCAGTGTGGATTTGGCTGTTTTACCACTGTGAACAGTCAGTGTGGATTTGACTGTTTTACCACTGTGAACAGTCAGTATGGATTTGGCTGTTTTACCACTGTGAACAGTCAGTGTGGATTTGGCTGTTTTACCACTGTGAACAGTCAGTGTGGATTTGGCTGTTTTACCACTGTGAACAGTCAGTATGGATTTGGCTGTTTTACCACTGTGAACAGTCAGCGTGGATTTGGCTGTTTTACCACTGGGAACAGTCAGTGTGGATTTGGCTGTTTTACCACTGTGAACAGTCAGTGTGGATTTGGCTGTTTTACCACTGGGAACAGTCAGTGTGGATTTGGCTGTTTTACCACTGGGAACAGTCAGTGTGGATTTGGCTGTTTTACCACTGTGAACAGTCAGTGTGGATTTGGCTGTTTTACCACTGTGAACAGTCAGTGTGGATTTGGCTGTTTTACCACTGTGAACAGTCAGTGTGGATTTGGCTGTTTTACCACTGTGAACAGTCAGTGTGGATTTGGCTGTTTTACCACTGTGAACAGTCAGTGTGGATTTGGCTGTTTTACCACTGTGAACAGTCAGTATGGATTTGCCATTCAGCCACTGTGAGTGTGCACATATTTAATTAATGCTTGGCCCTGGAGCGGGGGGGGGGGGGTTGTGTGTGTGTGTGTGTGTGTGTGTGTGTGTGTGTGTGTGTGTGTGTGTGTGTGTGTGTGTGTGTGTGTGTGGGCATGCTTTGGTATGGGTGTCGTGGTGAGTTATGTCGCGTGGGATGACCTGGGGAGCCGTCTCAGGGGAGTTAATGGGAATGTGGGGCGGGGTGCAAGTCGAGGTCAATTAGCGACAAACTGCAGCGGCAAACAGTTTTCTCCCAGGCTGTCACGCAAGGCAAGGAGCCAGGGAGCACATCTGGAGGGGGCAGTGTTCCGTTAGAGGGCTCTCTGGGTGTGCAGGTCTCTCTCTACCATTTAACATTATGTCACAAAACACTGCTGCTGCTGCTGCTTCGTTGTCTCAATGTGCTCCGAGACAGGCCACAGTATAGAGCTCATTATACTCCCGTTAGACTTCTCCAAAGCAGAACGCCACATACTGCAGGGCTTTCTTTAGGTGCTAGAACCAATTCACTCAGTGTTGTTGGTTATTCATATAATGCATGCTTGTGAACGGGGAGCACAATGTTTGAAAAAGGCATATTGAAATTTGCATTCGTTCCCATTTACTGTGTTTTCACTTTGGAAAGTAAACAGAAAAGTGTCAGCAGTGGAAAACCACAGAGTGTACAGTGCTGTGGATAAACACACAGGCACCCATTGGGACATGGAGAGAAACAGTAAACAAGCTAACAAGACTAAAACTCTACCACATGTCATCTAGCACATTCATAACATCGAGTCCCTTGATCTAATTGGGTCTCGAGCAAAGCCTTTTACTTAGCTGGATGCTGGAATTCATTCCTTCCTCTTGTCACAAGGGATCAATCTACATCATTGCAACGACAAAGGGAGAGGACGCTGTTTAGACTCTGACACAGGTTGACATTATTTACCATGTTCTAATACAGTACCAGGCTACACATCTTGCTCATTTATAACATTTTGTGATGTGTCTTGTGTCATTTTATAATTTGAGGAACACTGTGCCCCAACATACACTACATGACCAAAGATATGTGGACACCTGCTCGTTGAACATCTCATTCCAAAATCATGGGCATTAATATGGAGTTGGTCCCCCCTTTGCTGCTATAACAGCCTCCACTCTTCTGGAAAGGCTTTTCACTGTTGTGGACATTACTGTGGGGACTTGCTTCCATTCAGCCACAAGAGCATTAGTGAGGTCAGTGCACTGATGTTGGGCAATTAGGCCTGGTTCGTACTCGGCGTTCATCCCAAAGGTGTTCGATGGGTGTTGAGGTCAGGGCACTGTGCAAGCCAGTCATATTCTACCACCCCGTACTTGACAAACCATTTCTGTATACACCTATTTTGCAAGGGGGTATTGTCATGCTAAAACAGAAAAGGGCATTCCCCAAACTGTTGCCACAAAGTTGGAAGCACAGAATCATCTAGAATGTCATTGCATGCTGTAGCATTAAGATTCCCCTTCACTGGAACTAAGGGGCCAATCTATGAAAAACAGCCCCAGGCCACTATTATTCATCCACCAAACTTTACAGTTTACACTATGCATTGGGGCAGGTAGCGTTCTCATGGCATCCGTCAAACCCAGATTCGTCCGTCGGACTGCCAGATAGTGAAGTGTGATTCATCACTCCAGAGAACGAGTTTCCACTGCTTAAGAGTCCAATGGCGGTGAGCTTAACACCACTCCAGCCAATGCTTGCCGTTGCGCATGATGATCTTAGGCTTGTGGGTGGCTGCTCAGTCATGGAAACCCATTTCATGAAGCTCCCGACGAAGAGTTCTTGTGCCGACGTAGCTTCCAGAAGCAGTTTGGTACTGAGTGTTGCAACCGAGAAGAGATGATTTTTTTCGCGGCTGAGTCGTTGCGTTAAGACTTTTCCATTTCACAATAACAGCACGTACAGTTGACCGGGGCAGCTCTAGCAGGGCAGACATTTGAAGATCTAGCTTGTTGGAAAGGTGGCATCCTATGACGGTGCAACATTGAAAGTCTCTGAGCTATTCAGTAAGGCCAATGTTTGTATATGGAGATTGCATGGCTGTATGCTTGATTTTATACACCTGTCAGCAACGGGTGTGGCTGAAATAGCCGAATCCACTAATTTGAAGGGATGTCCACATACTTTTGTATATATAGTGTATGGCTGACTTCATGATCCCTTTTTCAATTAAAACAGGAGCAGATGTGTGACCACTTTGATGGAGGGTAGTGCTCCTCTTAGATAACAGACACACACATGCAACCACACACACACACGTTGTTGTTTTCATGAATATGAAAAGGACTGTTTAACACTAGACAGTGTCAGACAGTATAATGCTATCTTAAAGATGGTTGAATGGGTTTATGTTTCCATACTGTCATTAAATGACTTTGTAACATAAGCTTAAACAGATAATTCAGTTTTATTTTCATAATATTCTGATGGGACCATACTTGAGCATCACGGTATGTTTGGAATCCCAGCAATGAGTAAACCTGTTATTTGATTTAGCTATAGTTATATACTGTAGTTTAATTCAAAAGCTATTTAGGTGGTATCATCTTATGACATTATCAAATCTCCCCCAATCACTTGCAAGATGACTGGGGTGAATGGGGGTCAATGCATTCTCCTGATCAAAGGTAGCTACCGTACTGTACTAAAAACAGGTTCAATGACAATGTTCAGTGACTGTGGGATGGGAAGAGGCGAGATATGCATGGCGATGATGATGCAAATACTCACTTGGGTGTGAACAGAACATTGGGGCTGCATCACAAATGGCACCCTATTCTCTACACAGTACACACATTTTCACCAGAGCCCTAAAAGTCCTTGTTAAAAGTTGTGCACTTTATATGGAACAAGGTGCCATTTGGGACACTCTGGATATGCAATCTGTGACGGCGTCATGACTATTTATGTGGTTCTTTTGGACACTATCCCTCAGCTAATTGCTGCTGAGTCATCTATATTCATCCCAATATCTGCCTGTGACAACCCATCATCGTTGGGAATCCTTTGATCAGAAAGGAAATGGAACAATCTGCATCCTCCTCTATACACTTTAACTATGAGCTCTTCTTTTTAGAGATTGTCTGTTTTAGTGTTTTCAAAGTCAGGAGCTTTGAAAAATATTGTAACACTGCAAGTGTATTTCTTAATCAAATATGTTTTTTTTTTGTCTGTCACTTCCTTCATTTATATAATACAATTAAATGATGTAATATACACAATTATGCAATATGATGCAATTATGCAATATGATGCAATTGTTTGGAACAATACACTCTTCAAACACATCAAGGTTCCAGAGTGGGCTCTCTCGTACTTTTGAAGGTGTGACCCATTTTATACATAGCAATTGTCATTATATGTATGTCATTACAGGGAAACTTTACCACTAGATACTATTTGGAGTGTTCTTTCCAGTCTCCCAAAATGATTCTGTGTGATGAGAGCTGCTTCAGACATAATTATGCACCATAGCGGTATTTTGTTTTATTTTCACGCCAGGAGAGTTCAACCACGTGTTAACAACCCAATATTGGTAATCAACTAGGTCGTTTTTTAAATTAATGCCAATGCTGTTTTCTATGCTTGTTTTCACTTAATACTTTGGGATACTGGTGTTATGTGGGATTTTATGAGGGTTGCCAGATTGGAGTAAAAAGCTGTATTTGGTTTATTTTTGTGGTGTCGATGAAGGTATTTGATAGAGGTATGGGGAAACATTTTCATGATGGGGAATTCATTTATCAATACATGTGGTTTAAATTCTCCTGGTGCAACTGTGGTATTTGCAACTATAACGAGTCTGGATTATGATCAATTAAGCCATATCAATGCAGTTTAACAGGTTCATGTAAAATAAGGAATTATGTTGGCTTACACTTATGACACTTCCAAGGCCATATCATGATGATTTTTAAGATTGTGTCAATCATGTTATATACTTAGGCTATTGTAACAAGGCATATGCCAGCATTGTAGGACAACTGCCTCTGCCCAGAGGGCTACTAGGCTTTCATGGCAACGTCCGTTAGAGCTCACTTTGCCATGTATGAGCCTTGGTTAGAGTCCCTGTTGCATCTTCTGCTACACTGCTGGCAGCGGTGGGATCAAGTCCAGCTCACGTCTAGTTATGTGATCTAGTGGTGGGAAGCATTCTGTTTTTCAACATCGTGTTGGGTGTAATTACATTGATACAACTAGAGGACAATGGATAAGTAAGAAAGGGTGTGATGGATATAAGTAGTCACTACAGGTGTGATCAAGCCTTACGTCAAAGTTGCCTGAAGCTGAATGGAAAGTGCTATTGCCTGACCAGTTATTCAGCAGAATATCACCTGTGACTGTCTAATTTACATAAATTAACTTACCAGTGTGGACCCAAAACAAACTCATTCTACACATTTACAAACTACCTGTGTTATTACAACCATGGAGTTCTTTTTGTTGCTGAAACTTCTATATCTAATAACCTGACAATGTTCCACATCATATGGGTAGACAAATAATGTAAATGTGTTATGCAGCAAAACACAACTATTGTTTTTTAAGGATGCAAACCAGTAATATGAATGAATCACTGTTGATCCATCCTGTTCTAATCTAATGAGATGGATGTAGGATTTTCTACAGCCTAGAATTGAGTCCTTTCCCATCATGGAGGACGAAGCCAGGCTCTTCTTGGTTCTCATTGGTGAAGACTGAATTTAAGTGGTTATATGTCAGACTCTCCTCTACCACTTTGCCCAACATGTTATACCCCAGACGTTGTAAATAAACAATTTTTATGGGGATATAACTTGCATTATTATTATAGGGCTGTGAAACTCATAGCCGAACGGCTTCAGACTGATCATTTCTCACCATTTATTTAAGGAGAGGAAATTCCTTTATAACAGGTAGTATCCATTTACAGTAGTGTGTTAATGAATTATTTGCGATCTTCAGTGGAAATACAGATTATGTATAACATTGCCAAATATAGAAAAAGCTAAATCAAGCAGAGATGTAGGACTATTTAACCATATTAATCATTACTTAAACATGCAAAATATAAACATTTAACCAGGTAAAGATAATGAATACATGACAACTAGATACAAATATTTTATTAAAATAATTAATATAAAACTCAAGAGTTGGCTATTTATTTAACTAGGCAAGTCAGTTAAGAACTAATTCTTATTTTCAATGACGGCCTAGGGTTTGAAGTTGCAACCTTCCGGTTGCTAGATCAACACTCTAACCACTAGGCTACCCTGCTACCCTGCTACCCTGCCAGCTATAACATGAGTACAAATAAAGTGAGTGTGTGTATTATGGCGTGTATTCTAATTTCCCATCATAAAAATGTATCCCCATTCCCCAATCAAATACCTTCATTGATACTAACAACCCCCCCAAAACAAATCTGTAATTTTACTCCAATCTTGAAACCCTCATCAAATTCGACATAGCCTTGTATAAAATGCATTATGAAAGAAATGGTGTAATGTACATGAAAAAGTGGAGCCTTGTATGAAATGCATTTTGAAGAAAATTGTGTAATGTACAGTAGGCTCCACGAAATATGAAATGCATTATGAAGTAAATTGTGTCTGCCTACTGTTGACTACAGGCAAAGGGGGTCTTTCTGACTACAAGTGCACCAGTATCCCAATTAAGCAAAAACAAGCATAAAAACAGTATTGGCATTAATATTTAAGGCTACTATTATATTATAATTATTTCGGTGACAGCCTTGTTAATTAACAATATTGGGTTGTTAAAACGCAGTGTAGAACACCATTGCCCATCATGCATTGCTCCAATAACTTTTTATTTGAATTACTAGGAAGTTTGCCCCCCAAAAATGTATTTTCCTATGAATGAAGTTGCAAAAAATGTGTATTTTCTAACGAATTAAGTCACACAAAATCTGCTGAAATACATTTGGTACAAATTTGCACGAATTGAGTGTGAGATTGTGTTGGCTGTAGCTAATGTAACCTAACATATCTAAAGTTAACTTCTTTAGTTAAGTTATAAAACATTGCCAGATAGCAGCTGGATAATCACAATTATTGCCTTTAGAATGTCTAGCTAGCATATTATGAAAGCTAACTAGCTAGATTTTGGTTTAGATAAACAAATGCAGTTCACTAGTTAACTAAGTAAGCTCCGTTACGTTTTCTTGACTTCTTAGTAAGGTAACCAATGACATGTTGTGCTCGCTTGTAGTTTGCACATTCTGCTACTGAGCACCACACCATGACTAAACTTTACTGTTGTCCACACAAACATTAAAAATAAATAGTTCTTCACAAGTTCGGCAAACGAACGGTCCAGTGAGTAACAATATTCAATGGATGAGTCTAATCCTGAATCCTGATTGGTTAAAACTGCATTCCAGCTGGTGTCTATTCCGCAAATTGCTGCCGGCTAAATCTATGACGTTAAAATGCCTTTTTACTCTGTTCCATCTGACTGTGAATACCACTGTCTCATCACTCCAGCCAAATAATTTATAAACTTGATCTCAACTATAAAAAGCATCTAGACATTATCTCACATTTCTTTTAGACAGAAATGTTGATTTCAACAGCTGAGATTTGTATAAACCTTGCTCTCTCTCTTTCTGACATTTGCAACATTGTTTCAATATTCAAATTCAATATCCAGCTGTCTCATATTAATGAATGTGTTGGGAGTCGTGATGAGACAGACAGGCAGGCAGCGTTTCTTAGATGGTAGAAATCATGATTCTCTGGATATACAGTGCATTCAGAAGTATTAAGACCCCTTGACTTTTCCACATTTTGTTATGTCACAGCCTTACTCTTAAATGGATTAAATAAATAAAAAATCCTTATAAATCTACACAATACCCCATATTTACAAAGTGAAAACAGGTTTTTAGAAATTATTGCAAATGTATATAAAAAAAATGTTTAAAAAATGTAAATCTTTTTTGGTCACGATCGTTACAAGGAGTGGACCAAGATGCAGCTTGGTATGTTTCCATCCTTTTATTTGGAAGAGAAACATAAAGAACAAAAACAATAAATCGAACAAATAAACAGTGAAGCTCAAAGTTCGCAGGCAACTATACCTAGACAAGATCCCACAAAGCACAATGGGGAAATGGCTGCCTAAATATGATCCCCAATCAGAGACAACGATAAACAGCTGCCTCTGATTGGGAACCATACCAGGCCAACATAGATATATAATTAACCTAGATACATTTTTACATATGTATTCAGACCCTTTGCTATGAGACTCGAAATTGAGTTCAGCTGCATCCTGTGTCCCATTGATCATCCTTGATTGAAGTCCACCTGTGGTAAATTCAATTGATTGGACAATGATTTGGAAAGGCACACACCTCTCTATATAATGTCCCACAGTTGACAGTGACTGTCGGAGCAAAAACCAAGCCATGAGGTTAAATGAATTGTCCGTAGAGCTTCGAGTCGGAATTGTGTCAAGGCACAGATCTGGGGAAGGATACCACAACATTTCTGCAGCATGGAAGGTCCCCAAGAACACAGTGGCTTCCACCATTCATAAAAATAATACGTTTGGAACCACCAAGACTCTTCCTTGAGCTGGCTGCCCGGCCAAACTGAGCAATCGGGGAAGAAGGACCTTGGTCAGGGAGGTGACCAGGGAGGTGATGGTCACTCTGACAGAGCCCCAGAGTTCCTCTGTGGAGATGGAAGAACCTTCCAGAAAGACAACCATCTCTGCAGCCCTCTACCAATCAGGCCTTTATGGTAGAGTGGCCAGACGGAAGCCACTCCTCAGTAAAAGGCACATTTCAGCCCGCTTGGAGTTTGCCATAAAGTACATAAAGGACTCTCAGAGCATGAGAAACAAAATTCTCTGGTCTGATGAAACCAAGATTGAACTCTTTGGCCTGAATGCCAAGCATCACTTCTGGAGGAAACCAGGCACCACTCATCACCTGCCCTACGATAATGTATAGTGGTGGCATGGGACTGGGAGACTAGTCAGGATCGAGGGAAAGATGGTTGGAGCAAAGTACAGAGAGATCCTTGATGAAAACCTGCTCCAGAGCGCACGGGACCTCGGACTGGGGCAAAGGTTCACCTTCTAACAGGACAACAACCCTAAGCACACAGCCAAGACAATTCAGGAGTGGCATCAGGACAAGTCTCAGAATGTCCTTGAGTGGCTCAGCCAGAGCCCGGACTTGAACCCGATCAAATATCTCTGGGGAGACCTAAAAATAGCTGTGCAGCGACGCTCCCCATCCAACCTGACATAGCTTGAGAGGATCTGCAGAGAATATTGGGAGAAACTCCCCAAACACAGGTGTACCAAGCTTGTAGCATCATACCCAAGAAGACTTGAAGCTGTAATCACTGCAAAAGGTGCTTCAACAAAGTACTGAGTAAAGGGTCTGAATACTTGTCTGAATACTTAAGTAAATGTAATTTTCCCATATTTTATTTTTAATACATTTGCCAAAAAAAATACTGTTTTTGCCTTGTCATTATGGGGTATTGTGATGTCATTATGGGGTATTGTGATGTCATTATGGGGTATTGTGATGTCATTATGGGGTATTGTGTGTAGATTGTTGAGGGTAAAAAATGATTTAATCCATTTTAGAATAAGGCTGTAACAAAATATGGAAAAAGTGAAGTGATGTGAATACTTTCGAATGCACTGGATTGGCCTGGGTATTTGCCGTGCCAACACCCGTGCCAATATATCCTCCAAACACTGGCTTCTCGGGCATTATCACTTAATTAGCTACCTGGTGACACCCATTCTCAAATGGATCAAAAATCAAAAAGGGCACTTTGGCAATATTGTAAAAAATTATCAAATGTGTATTTCAGAATATAGACATACTCCATTTCTGACACAACAAAAATTATATAAAAACTAACAAATCAGATCTGAAAACTAACTGAAACTAAACTGAATTTAAAATCTAAATTGAAAAATGAATAGAAATAAAACTAATATAAAAACACTAAACTATAAACCTCGGAGGAGACAATTGGTGAGGTTCCTGGGAAAATGTTTGCTTTTCACAACATGCTGGGGAAATGTACTGTAATGATCTTGTTGGATGATGGCTTTTCTCTAGATGGGTGATGACTTTTCCCTAGTTGGACAATTACTTTTCTACTGTAGGACAATTACTTTTCTCTTTTGTGGCCGATGGCCAGCAGTGTTCCACTTCTCGCTCTCTGTGTCCTGTCCAGGGGACCTGAGTACCACCCCTGGCAGTCCAGATGAAGATGGCTGAGTTGGCATATTCCAGAGTGTTGGCTGGCAGGCAGACAGGCGAAACAGATACAAATGACCTGTGAAGACTGATGGGCCTGAGTCAGGCAGTGCCTGATGGGATACAACAGCCCATCAGCCGAGCAGGGGGCCAAGGGTGCCAATCATGCCCCGGGACTTTTATCTATATCCAGGCTGCAGCCAATCATGCCCAGGGACCTCTGTCTGTATCCAGGCAGCTGCCCTCCACAACTTCCATTACCAATCCAACAAACACTAAACTTCCCCCTTCAACAAACACTTCCCCCTTAACTTCTCCTTGGCTTTATACAGTCTGACTTCCTGCGTCCGCAATGAAATCCCACTCAAAACATTTTGGGGATAAAATAAAGGCTATTTATGTTTGACATCCATTCTTTTTGCATTTGGTAAGCGTGTAAACTAGTTTCTGGGTCATCGAATAGCCTTGGATATGTGTATTGCCAATAAAACAGTGGGGGATGTGACAAATGGAGCCCGGTGTTAAATGTCACAAAGATTGAACGTTCTCTTCCTGTCTGCTAGATGGCAGCGGCATCTCAGTTACCAACCGTTATGCTGACTTATGACATGCGGCGCAAAGGAATTGGCTAGGTCTCACTGTTTTCACACTATAAACACATTTAATGCCCCAAATACCTCTCAGAATTCAGTTAAGCTGGCCTCATGATGATTTAAGACTTACGTTAATACGTCTTCATACTTTTGGAGACTGTAAGCACACATGAACTGTAATATAGGCCACATAGACATTGAGGCTACTTTGAGGCGTGATGCTATTTTTAAAACATGGTGATTAAGCCAGAGTATATTTTCTGCTCTGATTTCAAATTAAATAGTTTGTTAAGCAGTCCTTTGATGTCTGTGTGGCACACTTGGTAACTTTACCAGCGGTTGGTAACTTTATCAGCTGTTGGTAACTTTAATTAAGCAGCAGTTTTAGCCTCGACTGCACCTCTCATCATGGAGAATGCTTACCAGACCCGAATTGCCACGGCAAACCCTGCCCATCTTGCACCCCAGACAGGCTAAAGCAAACTCTAAAAGTATTTGAAAGATTCAGCTTCTTACCACAGTGCAAGAGAACATAGGTCAACACTTCAACAATACCCATATGGCTCAATTGTGAATTACAGGTGGACGGGTCAACCCTTTACAATGTTGAAACATATTGAGCCCTAGTGAGCCATCGTCTTTGTACACATTATGTAATAGCCATGGTATAACTCAAATAGGACCATTATTCAAACGTCATTGTTGAGGGTCAAGATAAAGATAACCCTAGACCATAAAACAGTCAACACTTTACATAAACAGGATTATGAGGAAAAGATGAGGAAGAAAAGGATGATGAGGAAGACTATGATGAGGAAGAGGATGATGAGGAAGAAGACTAGGAACAAAGAGGAAAGTGTCACCTTGCGGTTGATATTTCTGCTTCTCATTCCATTCTGTTGTTGCTATTCATATTTATGGTTATTTCTAATGACATAATACATCCACCAGGGATATACCCTGTATTGTATGGGACATGCATATAGCCTTCACTCTGAAGAGAAACAGTGTTTAAAAGATGAGATGTTACACTTGTCATTTAGGACCATGAAATTGAGCGAGTTCCTCCATTTACCAATGCACACGACGCTCTGCACAGCAGTGACTTTGTGCATTTTGGTGAAACACCCGCTTCCTCCTCAATCAAAACATATTCCTGTTTTTTCTCTCATCTCATCTCATCTCACTCCTCCCCTCACTCCCTCCTCCTCTTACTCTCCTCCAGAGAGAATCAAGGACTTTTTGCAGAGCGAAAGAGAAAGCTATTTCTCCAACTGTGCCAATCAGAGGGAGCAACCCATCTTTGGTCAGTTATAA
This sequence comes from Oncorhynchus kisutch, assembly GCF_002021735.2. Taxonomy (NCBI): domain Eukaryota; kingdom Metazoa; phylum Chordata; class Actinopteri; order Salmoniformes; family Salmonidae; genus Oncorhynchus; species Oncorhynchus kisutch. The sequence goes on along the minus strand of NC_034194.2, from coordinate 34,413,647 downwards.
TACGCTGTATTGCACCTCACACTGAGATGACTGAACTCAAATTGCCTTGGTAACAGCGTCAACACTTGCCATTTGTGTGATCTCTCAGTGCAATGATCACCAGAGGGATGGGAAACGATGGCCAATTATCTGTAAGAGGCCCTGTTGGAGTCGATGTTGTGTTTTGAAACAAAAAATCATGAGAACAGAGAGCCAGAGACGGATCTCGACAGTCAGAGGGCTGCTCTCACCGAGGCAGTCACTGAAATCATTTCCAAAATTTTATTCACACAATCATAAAGTCTCGAAATGCAATGATGCCAGGATCAAAAGACGTCAGTAGGGGAGCCACTGTTGTTGATGCCGCACTCACCCGCACGCCCCCCCCCCCCCCCCCCCCCCCCCCCAATAATTGTAATTATTCAAGACCGACCAGAATCAATGCAGCAGACCGATGCGAAAGCTTCCCTAGGCAGAAAATAAGACAAGGCTCAGTAATGATTGAACCTGGTAATTAAGTGGCTAGGCTCTGTTGGGATCTAGCAATACAGAAAGGGAATTATAATGCATTAGCATTGTTTATATTCACTTCACAGACTAAGGCAGCAATTTGAACATACTAGTTTACCCTCACTTAAGCAGAAGGATTTTGGGTTTGGCTCTGTTAATGTGTTGGATTGATTTGGCTAGCCCAGAGAGGGGTTTTGGCACCGATCAGTGTTGGGGTCAATTCCATTTAAATTCCAGTCAAACCTTACCAAAAAATATAGCAACTTTGAATCTTCAGTTTAAGTGATTAAAGTAATTGCAGTCGACTGTGGTATTTTGGATGCAGTAATTGCCGAATAACTGCTGTTATACTCGGCTGTAACTGCAGGTACACTGCAAACCTCCTGCAGTACATTTATTTTGTTATTTTGGACGCAGTTTTTGCAGCATACTGCAGTTATACTGCACTCTGACTAGTGTACTGCAGTTATACTGCACTCTGACTAGTGTACTGCAGTTATACTGCACTCTAACTAGTATACTGCAGTTATACTGCCCTCCGACTAGTATACTGCAGTTATACTGCACTCTGACTAGTGTACTGCAGTTATACTGCACTCTGACTAGTATACTGCAGTTATACTGCCCTCTGACTAGTGTACTGCAGAAATACTGCACTCTGACTAGTGTACTGCAGTTATACTGCACTCTAACTAGTATACTGCAGTTATACTGCACTTTAACTAGTGTACTGCAGTTATACTGCACTCTGACTAGTGTACTGCAGTTATACTGCACTCTGACTAGTGTACTGCAGTTATTCTGCACTTTAACTAGTGTACTGCAGTTATACTGCACTCTAACTAGTGTACTGCAGTTATACTGCACTCTAACTAGTGTACTGCAGTTATACTGCACTCTGACTGCAACCTTTTTTGTAAGATAATTCAGTAAGAACACTGAAATTCCAATTTCAATTCTCTGCAATGCTGTTCATTGAGAAACATTTGTAATTGGAATTAAAATTTGGTTTACTTTCTGAATTTAAATCTAATTTACCCCAACCCTGGTAATAATCTCTATATTCTGGTCCTTATTGATATGTTATCAATATGTGTCTCATATGTTATTGATATGTTACTAATATGTGTCTGATATGTAATTTATATGTTATTAAAAGTCCTAAATTCGACTGACAAAAAAATCCCCATCAAGTCCTTCAGTTTAAGGTAGACATATCAGTTTTTGCATTGGAAGCGTCTCAATCCACCACATCCACATCTGCAGTGAAAGGTGGCAGAGCTAGAGCGGTGTTTGTCAGACCACGAGACATTCCGAAAATCGGTTTGGCCTACAAGCTATGTACAGTACCAGTCAAAAGTTTGGACACACCTATGGACTAAATGGTTTTTCTTTTTTAAAACAATTTTCTACATTGTAGAATAATAGTGAATACATGCAAACTATGAAATAACACACATGGAATCAAGTATATTTGAGATTTGAGATTAGTAGCCACTCTTGGCAGATTTGCACACTCTTGCCATTCTCTCAACCAGCTTCACCTGGAATGTTTTTCAACAGTCTTGAAAGAGTTCCCACCTATGCTGAGCACTTGTTGGCTGCTTTTCCTTCTCTCTGTTGTCCAACTAATCCCAAACCATCTCAAATGGGTGGAGGTCAAGTGATTGTGGAAGCCAGGTCATCTGATGCCGCACTCCATCACTCTCCTTCTTGGTCAAATATCCCTTACACTGCCTGGAGGTGTATTGGGTCATTGTCCTGTTGAAAAACAAATGATAGTCCCACTAAGCACAAAGCAGATGGGATGGTGAATCTCTGCAGATTGCTGTGGTAGACATGCTGGTTAAGTGTGCCTCGAATTTTATATAAATCACGGACAATGTCACCAGCAAAGCACTGCCACACCTCCTCCTCCATGCTTCCCGGTGGGATCCACACATGTAGAGATCATCCATTCACCTACGCTGTGTCTCACAAAGAAACAGTGGTTGGAACCAAAAATCTCAAATTTGGACTCATCAGACCAAAGGGCAGATTTCCACCGGTCTAATGTCCATCTAATGTCCATTGCTCGTTTTTCTTGGCCCAAGCAAGTCTCTTCTTCTTATTGGTGTCCTTTAGTTGTGATCTATTTGCAGCAATTTGACCATGAAGGCCTGATTCACACAGTCTCCTCTGAACAGTTGATGTTGATATGTGTCTGTTACTTGAACTCTGTGATGCATTTATTTGTGCTGCAATTTCTGAGGCTGGTAACTATAATGAACTTCTCCTCTGCAGCAGAGGTAACTCTGGGTCTTCCTTTCCTGTGGCAGTCCTCATGAGAGACAGTTTCATCATAGCGATTGATGGTTTTTGCAACTGCACTTGAAGACACTTTCAAAATTGTTTTCATTTTCCGGATTGAATGACCTTCATGTCTTAAAGTAATGATGGACTCGTTTCTCTTTGCTTATTTGAGCTGTTCTTGCCATAATATGGACTTGGTGGCTACTTTGAAGAGAATATATTTTGATTTGAACACTTTTTGGTTACTACATGATTCCCCATGTGTTATTTCATAGTTTTGATGTCTTCATCTTTATTCTACAATGTAGATAATAGTAAAAATAAATAAAAACACTGGAATGTCCAAACTTTTAAAAGGTATTATATATATTTATACATATACATATATATATATATATATATATAGGGGTTGTTCAATAACCCCATACCTCTGTTTCATTCGTGGCTACAGCACCCTGGCGGCCCCCCTCTCTGTACTCACCTCTCTCAATGTATCGTTCAGATGGTCCCCAGTTGTTGACAGAGCCTTTGTGGACCTGAAGCATCGGTTCACCACAGCATCCATCCGGACCTGTCCCATCAATTTGTGGTTGAGGTCAATGCTTCTGATGTTGGAGTGGGAGCCATCCTGTCCCAGCGATCTGCCCAGGAACAAAAGCTCCATCCCTGTGCCTTCCTGTCCCATCGTCTCAGTCCCGCAGAAAGGAACTACGACGTAGGCAACCGAGAACTCCTGGCGGTCAAGATGGCGCTGGAGGACTGGACACACTGGCTGGAAGGAGCAGAACAACAATTTTTTTGTTTGGACCGACCATAAAAATGTGGAATATCTCCGTACAGCCAAGCAGCTATTCTCCAGGCAGGCCCGGTGGGCTTTGTTATTTACCAGATTCAACTTCACCATTTCCTACTGCCCAGGGTACAAAAATGTGAAGCCTGATGCCATCTCCCACCTATACAGTTCTGATTTTCCAAGGACACCCATTTCATCCCTCTCCCCAAACTACCCTCTGCCAATTCATGGTGCAGCACGTCTCCCGGATCCATGGACTCCCGGAGGACATGGCCTCTGACCGGGGTCCTCAGTTCTCGTTTCAGTTCTGGAAGGCGTTCTGCATCCTTATTGGGTCGTCGGCCAGCCTATCCTCCGGGTTCCATCCCCAATCCAACGGCCAGTCGGAGCGCGCTAACCAGGACCTGGAAACCACCCTAAGATGCATTGTCTCCACCATCCCCACTACCTAGAGCCGACAATTGGTCTGGGTACAGTATGCCTGGAACACCCTTCTCTGTTCGGCCACGGGACTCTCCCCTTTTGAGTGCTCCATAGGGTATCAGCCTCTGTTCTTCCCAGAACAAGAGCAGAAAGTCAACGTACCCTCAGCCCAGATGTTCGTCCGCCAGTGCCGACGTACATGGAGAAGAGCCAGGGCGACACTTCTCAAGACCAACTCTAGGTATCGCCGACAAGCAGACCGCCGCCGGACTCCAGCTCCCCGCTACCGCATTGGGCAGAGGGTATGGCTTTCCACACGGGACCATTTCATTGGTCCTTTCCCCATCTCTAGAGTCCTACAGTCCCACATCTGTTGTCTTTTCTTACCCCATACCCTCCATATTCACCCTACTTTCCATGTGTCTAGGATTAAGACTGTGTCTCACAGCTCTTTGTCTTCTGTTTCTAGGCCCACCCCTCGTCCTCGTGTCATCGATGGCCATCCGGCATACACTGTAAAACGCTTTCCAACCCCTCCAGGTGTTGCTCATCATCCAAGGTGTGTTTATCCCTGTGTTTCCTGTCTCTCTGTGCCAGTTCGTCTTGTTTGCTAAAGTCAACCAGCATTTATCTCCTAGTTCCTATTTTTCCCAGTCTCTGTTTTTCCTAGTCCTCCTGGTTTTGACCCTTGCCTGTCCTGACACCGAACCAGCCAGCCTGAACATTATTTTTGCTGCTCCAGTTTCAACTGTTCTGCTTGCGGCTATGGAACCATGACCTGTTCACCGGACATGCTACCAGTCCCAGACCTGCTGTTTTCAACTCTCTAGAGACAGCAGGAGCGGTAGAGATACTCGGCTATGAAATGATCGGCTATGAAAAGCCAACTGACATTTACTCCTGAGGTGCTGACCTGTTGCACCCTCGACAACCACTGTGATTATTATTATTTGACTTATGTAGAGCACAGGACGTGGAAGTCAAACAAATATCTGAAACTACTGCTAACACTCAAATGTAACTCATATAACCTGATCGACAGACTGTTGAAGAGATGAACATTAGGAGTGAGATCATCGCTAATGTCGATTCAGCTCTCACTTAACAGTTTAGTAACTATTTAGATAATCATGGATACCTTGCAAAACAATGTATGTCTGGACACTGAGAAACAGAAGCAGGGGACTGTCTGTGAGACACTTAGAATTAGGTCACTGTGAAGATTAATGTTCTACTGGTTCTGGCCTCATTTAGAAATAAAACTTAGACGCTGAGTTAACGGTAAAGTTATCTTGTGTCCTTCAGTTTAAGGTACACATATCAGCTTTTGCAAGTGTTTATGTGCCATTCTAATAGCCTTTATTACAGTACAATGTTAAAAAAATATTTAGAGTTGATTTTTTTATTTTACTAGGCAAGTCAGTTAAGAACAAATTCTTATTTTCAATGACAGCCTAGGATTAGTGGGTTAACTGCATGTTCAGGAGCAGAATGACAGATTGGTACCTTATCAGCTCAGGGGTTTGAACTTCCTATCCTTCCGCTTACTAGTCCAACGCTCTAACCACTAGGCTACCCTACCGCCTCAGTTACATTTCTAAACACTATATATACATTTTCAGAAATGTTGGTGAATTAGCTTTTAGTATTTAAAGAAATTATGAATGAGATTGGCAAGGGGTTGTTCAATGACGACAGATTTTAAACAAGGGGTTGTTCAATGACGACAGATTTTAAACAAGGGGTTGTTCAATGACGACAGATTTTAAACAAGGGGTTGTTCAATGACGACAGATTTTAAACAAGGGGTTGTTCAATGACGACAGATTTTAAACAAGGGGTTGTTCAATGACGACAGATTTTAAACAAGGGGTTGTTCAATGACGACAGATTTTAAACAAGGGGTTGTTCAATGACGACAGATTTTAAACAAGGGGTTGTTCAATGACGACAGATTTTAAACAAATACATGTCTATCACTTGATGGTTTCATTTCTGAGAGACGAATTATCATGTTTTTTTGCGAAATGCTATATATCCGCCTCACTCTCAGAGGAATAAGTAGTACTGCTAGGTTTTACACAGTCAAATGTAACAAATAACTACATATTTTATTAAGAAATGTACAAATGACACATTTGTGACATTCATTTTTAAAACATGTTTTAAATATATAATTAAATACAGTAATATGAGATCTGTATCTAAAACATTTACATTTTACATTTTAATAATTTAGCAGATGCTTTTATCCAGAGCAACATGCAGTAAGTGCATTCATCTTAAGATAGCTAGGAAATTAACTCTTATAGAGTGCAGTCATGGCCACAAGTTTTGAGAATGACACAAATATTAATTTCCACAAAGTTTGCTGCTTCAGTGTCTTTAGATATTTTTTGTCAGATGTTACTATGGAATACTGAAGTATAATTACAAGCATTTCATAAGTGTCAAAGGCTTTTATTGACAATTACATGAAGTTGATGCAAAGAGTCAATATTTGCAGTGTTGACCCTTCTTTTTCAAGACCGCTGCAATCCACCCTGACATGTAATTAACTTCTGGGCCACAGCCTGAATGATGGCAGCCCATTCTTGCATAATCAATGCTTGGAGTTTGTCAGAATTTTGGGGGTTTTGTTTGTCCACCCGCCTCTTAAGGACACAAGTTCTCAATGGGATTAAGGTTTGGGGAGTTTCCTGGCCATGGACCCCAAATATCTATGTTTTGTTCCCTGAGCCACTTAGTTATCACTTTTGCCTTATGGCAAGGTGCTCCATCATGCCGGAAAAGGCATTGTTCGTCACCAAACTATTCCTGGATGGTTGAGAGAAGTTGCTCCCAGAGAATGTGTTGGTACCATTCTTTATTCATGGCTGTGTTCTTAGCAAGGCAAAATTGTGAGGGAGCCCACTCCCTTGGCTGAGAAGCAACCCCACACATCAATGGTCTCAGGATGCTTTACTGTTGGCATGACACAGGACTGATGGCAGCGCTCACCTTGTTTTCTCCGGACAAGCTATTTTCCGGATGCCCCAAACAATCGGAAAGGGGATTCATCAGAGAAAATGACTTTACCCCAGTCCTCAGCAGTCCAATCCCTGTACCTTTTGCAGAATATCAGTCTGTCCCTGATGTTTTTCCTGTAGAGAAGAGGCTTCTTTGCTGCCCTTCTTGACACCAGGCCATCCTCCAAAAGTCTTCGCCTCACTGTGCGTGCACATGCCCTCACACCTGCCTGCTGCCATTCCTGAGCAAGTTCTGTACTGGTGGGGCCCCGATCCCGCAAGCTGAATCAACTTTAGGAGATGGTCCTGGCGCTTGCTGTACTTTCTTGGGCACCCTGAAGCCTTCTTCACAACAATTGAATCACTCTCCTTGAAGTTCCTGATGATCTGATAAATGGTTGATTTAGGTGCAATCTTACTGGCAGCAATGTCCTTGCCTGTGAAGCCCTTTTTGTGCAAAGCAATGATGACGGCACATGTTTCCTTGCAGTTAACCATGATTGACGGAGGAAGAACAATGATTTCAAGCACCACCCTCCTTTTGAAGTTTCCAGTCTGTTATTCGAACTCAATCAGCATGACAGAGTGATCTCCAGCCTTGTCCTCGTCAACACTCACACCTCTGTTAACGAGAGAATCACTGACATCACTGACAATGCAGTGGAAATGTTTTTGTGGGATTCAGTCCATTTGCATGGCAAAGAGGGACTTTGCAATTAATTGCAATTCATCTGATCACTCTTCATAACATTCTGGAGTATATGCAAATTGCCATCATACAAACTGAGGCAACAGACTTTGTGAAAATGTATATTTGTGTCATTCTCAAAACTTTTGGCCACGACTGTATGTGTGAGCATGATGTGAGTAGCTTCTGCCTTGGCAGGAATTAATGGGGATCCATAATAAACCCCAGGAAGAGTAGCTGCTGCCTTGGCAGGAACTAATGGGGATCCATAATAAACACCAGGAAGAGTAGCTTCTGCCTTGGCAGGAACTAATGGGGATCCATAATAAACCCCAGGAAGAGTAGCTTCTGCCTTGGCAGGAACTAATGGGGATCCATAATAAACCCCAGGAAGAGTAGCTTCTGCCTTGGCAGGAACTAATGGGGATCCATAATAAACCCCAGGAAGAGTAGCTTCTGCCTTGGCAGGAACTAATGGGGATCCATAATAAACCCCAGGAAGAGTAGCTTCTGCCTTGGCAGGAACTAATGGGGATCCATAATAAACCCCAGGAAGAGTAGCTTCTGCCTTGGCAGGAACTAATGGGGATCCATAATAAACCCCAGGAAGAGTAGCTTCTGCCTTGGCAGGAACTAATGGGGATCCATAATAAACCCCAGGAAGAGTAGATTCTGCCTTGGCAGGAACTAATGGGGATCCATAATAAACCCCAGGAAGAGTAGCTACTGCCTTGGCAGGAACTAACGGGGATCCATAATAAACCCCAGGAAGAGTAGCTTCTGCCTTGGCAGGAACTAACAGGGATCTCTAATAAATACAAATATCAACAGCATCTGCGGTTTCACTCTGTTTATTCTCTCTTTGCCTCCCATGCTGATTCTGTTAGAGGTGATAATGGTGAGGGATAGTGCTGCTTCTGTTAGAGGTGATAATGGTGAGGGATAGTGCTGCTTCTGTTGGAGGTGATAATGGTGAGGGATAGTGCTGCTACTGTTAGAGGTAATAATGGTGAGGGATAGTGCTGCTACTGTTAGAGGTGATAATGGTGAGGGATAGTGCTGCTTCTGTTGGAGGTGATAATGGTGAGGGATAGTGCTGCTACTGTTAGAGGTGATAATGGTGAGGGATAGTGCTGCTTCTGTTAGAGGTGATAATGGTGAGGGATAGTGCTGCTTCTGTTGGAGGTGATAATGGTGAGGGATAGTGCTGCTACTGTTAGAGGTAATAATGGTGAGGGATAGTGCTGCTTCTGTTGGAGGTGATAATTGTGAGGGATACTGTAGGTGTGTGAGTATGCCATGACAGATGGAGTCACAATCAGATCTATAATTCTGTTCACTGCCTGTGGTGCTTCTATTCTATTCTTCTAAACTGCCTGTGGTTTGAAAAAATAGGCCACATAAATTAAAACACGTATTTGCGTGATTGCAATACTTACAATATTTTGTAATACACAAAAAATGTTATGTTTTCAAGAACTGTCAACATTACAAGAAGGATGAATGTGAAAAATTAGGCAGTCAGTTGGTCGGAACGGGATATTATCACTTCTTCTTAATTACAGCACGTTTGTAAGGTGACATCCCTGACCTCGGCTGATGAGCCCATTTAATAGGCTGTAATCCTGGCGGTGACACGCAGCTGTCCAATAGTGTAACCTTTTGTTAACAGTGACCCTCACCAAGACTCAGAAGAAGGAGAAGATATTCACACCTGGTCCTTCTAATCAGCACAGGGCAAATGTGCCTTTTTTCATTATGAATTGCGTGAATCCTTATTTGACTGTGTTTAATTTCAATTTAGAGGCCAGAGTTTCTACTTGGTGCTTGCCAATGTTAATTCTCATCATATTTCCTTTTGGAATGGAAGATGAGGTTTCAGAAAGGGAATAAGGGTAGAGGGAATGGGAGGAGGATTCAGTCATCCATCAAAGTATGACATGATGAATATAATATGACCTCAGTCAGCGTACAATCAAAAAGGAAAACAATGATTAAAGCTGTTTTGGGCCAGTCATCTTGCTGTCTTCACAAGCTGCAGATGGGTAGCTTGTCGTTACCCCTCTCCCACACACTTATAAAGCATTTAACAATGCTTCTCCCCTGCTCATAAAAAAAAATAGTTGTGTAAAAATAGGATCACTCCAATATCAGGCATTGCCAACGAGAGTCTTCAAAACTTATAGTGTAAGGTGAAATGTTCTTAATAATAAACTCCAAATGGATAACCTAGGCAGAATTATAACCAACCACATCCACTACACATAAACATTAATGTACACTGTTTGGAGTTTATATTCCTATTCAACCTATAACATATTTCATGTTTCTACTACATTTTATAATGATTATTCAATAGCTCTTGATGGTAAATTTAAATCCTATCAGCAACGTAAAGCACCATAACTGCTCTGTGACACCAACTGCAAGGATGATAAAATAGGACCTCCTCCTCTCTCCCTCTATTCCTCTCTCCCTTCATTCCTCTCTCCCTCTATTCCTCTCTCCCTCTATTCCTCTCTCCCTTCATTCCTCTCTCCCTCTATTCCTCTCTCCCTCTATTCCTCTCTCCCTTCATTCCTCTCTCCCTTCATTCCTCTATTCCTCTCTCCCTCTATTCCTCTCTCCCTTCATTCCTCTCTCCCTCTATTCCTCTCTCCCTCTATTCCTCTCTCCATCTATTCCTCTCTCCCTCTATTCCTCTCTCCCTTCATTCCTCTCTCCCTCTATTCCTCTCTCCCTTCATTCCTCTCTCCCTTCATTCCTCTATTCCTCTCTCCCTCTATTCCTCTCTCCCTCTATTCCTCTCTTCCTTCATTCCTCTCTCCCTCTCTCCCTTCATTCCTCTCTCCCTCTATTCCTCTCACCCTTCAATCCTCTCTCCCTTCATTCCTCTATTCCTCTCTCCCTTCATTCCTCTCTCCCTCTATTCCTCTCTCCCTTTATTCCTCTATTCTTCTCTCCCTCTATTCCTCTCTCCCTCTATTCCTCTATTCTTCTTTCCCTCTATTCCTCTCTCCCTCTATTCCTATCTCCCTCTCTCCCTTTATTCCTCTATTCCTCTCTCCCTCTCTCCCTTTATTCCTCTCTCCCTCTATTCCTCTATTCCTCTCTCCCTCTCTCCCTTTATTTCTCTTTCCCTCTCTCCCTCTATTCCTATCTCCCTCTCTCCCTTCATTCCTCTCTCTATCTCTCCCTTTATTCCTCTCTCCGTTTATTCCTCTATTCCTCTCTTCCTCTCTCCCTTTATTCCTCTCTCCCTTTATTCCTCTCCCTTTATTCCTCTCTCCCTCTATTCCTCTCTCACTCTCTCCCTATCTCCCTTCATTCCTCTCTCTCTCTCTCTCCCTTTATTCCTCTCTCCCTTTATTCCTTTATTCCTCTCTCCCTCTCTCCCTTTATTCCTCTCCCTTTATTCCTCTCTCCCTTTATTCCTCTGTCCCTCTCTCCCTTTATTCCTCTCTCCCTCTATTCCTCTCTCCCTGTATTCCTCTCTCCCTGTATTCCTCTCTCCCTCTATTCCTCTCTCCCTCTCTCCCTTTATTCCTCTCTCCCTCTCTCCCTTTATTCCTCTCTCCCCTCTCTCCCTTTATTCCTCTCTCCCTCTCTCCCTTTATCCCTCTCTCCCTTTATTCCTCTCTCCCTTTATTCCTCTCTCCCTTTATTCCTCTCCCTCTCTCCCTTTATTCCTCTCTCCCTCTCTCCCTTTATCCCTCTCTCCCTTTATTCCTCTCTCCCTTTATTCCTTTATTCCTCTCCCTTTATTCCTCTCTCCCTTTATTCCCCTCTCCCTTTATTCCTCTCTCCCTTTATTCCTCGCCCTCTCTCCCTTTATTCCTCTCTCCCTCTCTCCCTTTATTCCTCTCTCCCTCTCTCCTTTTATTCCTCTCTCCCTTTATTCCTCTGTCCCTCTCTCCCTTTATTCCTCTCTCCCTCTATTCCTCTCTCCCTCTATTCCTCTCTCCCTCTCTCCCTTTATTCCTCTCTCCCTCTCTCCCTCTATTCCTCTCTCCTTCTCTCCCTTTATTCCTCTCTCCCTCTCTCCCTCTATTCCTCTAGTCCTCTCTCCCTCTATTCCTCTCTCCCTTTATTACTCTCTCCCTATATTCCTCTCTCCCTATATTCCTCTCTCCCTCTCTCCCTTTATTCCTCTCTCCCTCTAATCCTCTCTCCCTTTATTCCTCTCTCCCTTTATTCCTCTCTCCCTATATTCCTCTCTCCCTATATTCCTATCTCCCGCTTTCCCTTTATTCCCCTCTCCCTATATTCCTCTCTCCCTATATTCCTCTCTCCCCCTCTCCCTCTATTCCTCTATTCCTCTCTCCCTTTAATCCTCTCTCCCTTTATTCCTCTCTCCCTCTAATCCTCTCTCCCTATATTCCCCTCTCCCTTTATTCCTCTCTCCCTTTATTCCTCTCTCCCTCTAATCCTCTCTCACCTATATTCCTCTCTCCCTCTATTCCTCTCTCCCTCTATTCCTCTCTCCCTCTATTCCTCTCTCCCTCTCTCCCTTTATTCCTATCTCCCTTCATTCCTCTCTCTTTCTCTCCCTTTATTCCTCTCTCCCTTTATTCCTTTATTCCTCTCTCCCTCTCTCCCTTTATTCCTCTCCCTTTATTCCTCTCTCCCTTTATTCCTCTCTCCCTCTCTCCCTTTATTCCTCTCTCCCTCTCTCCCTTTATCCCTCTCTCCCTTTATTCCTCTCTCCCTTCATTCCTCTCTCCCTCTATTCCTCTCTCCCTTTATTCCTCTATTCTTCTCTCCCTCTATTCCTCTCTCCCTTCATTCCTCTCTCCCTTCATTGCTCTCTCCCTCTATTCCTCTATTCTTCTTTCCCTCTATTCCTCTCTCCCTCTATTCCTATCTCCCTCTCTGCCTTTATTCCTCTCTCCCTTTATTCCTCTATTCCTCTCTCCCTCTCTCCCTTTATTCCTCTCTCCCTCTATTCCTCTCTCCCTCTCTCCCTTTATTCCTCTCTCCCTCTCTCCCTCTATTCCTATCTCCCTCCCTCTCTCCCTTCATTCCTCTCTCTCTCTCTCCCTTTATTCCTCTCTCCGTTTATTCCTCTATTCCTCTCTCCCTCTCTCCCTTTATTCCTCTCTTCCTTTATTCCTCTCCCTTTATTCCTCTCTCCCTCTATTCCTCTCTCCCTCTCTCCCTTTATTCCTATCTCCCTTCATTCCTCTCTCTCTCCCTTTATTCCTCTCTCCCTTTATTCCTTTATTCCTCTCCCTTTATTCCTCTCTCCCTTTATTCCTCTCTCCCTTTATTCCTCTCTCCCTCTCTCCCTTTATTCCTCTCTCCCTCTCTCCCCTTTATTCCTCTCTCCCTTTATTCCTTTATTCCTCTCTCCCTCTCTCCCTTTATTCCTCTCCCTTTATTCCTTTATTCCTCTCCCTTTATTCCTCTCTCCCTTTATTCCTCTCTCCCTTTATTCCTCTCTCGCTCTCTCCCTTTATTCCTCTCTCCCTCTCTCCCTTTATTCCTCTCTCCCTCTCTCCCTTTATCCCTCTCTCCCTTTATTCCTCTCTCCCTTTATTCCTTTATTCCTCTCCCTTTATTCCTCTCTCCCTTTATTCCTCTCTCCCTTTATTCCTCTCCCTTTATTCCTCTCTCCCTCTCTCCTTTTATTCCTCTCTCCCTTTATTCCTCTGTCCCTCTCTCCCTTTATTCCTCTCTCCCTCTATTCCTCTCTCCCTGTATTCCTCTCTCCCTGTATTCCTCTCTCCCTCTATTCCTCTCTCCCTCTCTCCCTTTATTCCTCTCTCCCTCTATTCCTCTCTCCTTCTCTCCCTTTATTCCTCTCTCCCTCTCTCCCTCTATTCCTCTAGTCCTCTCTCCCTCTATTCCTCTCTCCCTTTATTACTCTCTCCCTATATTCCTCTCTCCCTATATTCCTCTCTCCCTCTTTCCCTTTATTCCCCTCTCCCTATATTCCTCTCTCCCTCTCTCCCTTTATTCCTCTCTCCCTCTAATCCTCTCTCCATTTATTCCTCTCTCCCTATATTCCTCTCTCCCTATATTCCTATCTCCCGCTTTCCCTTTATTCCCCTCTCCCTATATTCCTCTCTCCCTATATTCCTCTCTCCCTCTCTCCCTCTATTCCTCTATTCCTCTATTCCTCTCTCCCTTTAATCCTCTCTCCCTTTATTCCTCTCTCCCTCTAATCCTCTCTCCCTATATTCCTCTCTCCCTCTATTCCTCTCTCCCTCTATTCCTCTCTCCCTCTATTCCTCCTATTCTCTCTCCATCCCTCCTATTCTCTTTCTATCCCTCCCTCCCTCTATTCCTCTCTCCCTCTATTCCTCCTATTCTTCTCTCCCTCTATTCCTCCTATTCTCTCTCCCTCTATTCTTCCATCCCCCTTGATTAACCAGCAAAGCACATTAGAAATAGAGAGGCCTTTTAGCATAATGCCAGAATTAGTGAACTCAAAATGTGTGAGGGAGCTGTGAAATAGTGGGATTGCTGAAACTGAAAGGCCTGTACAAATAGATAGCTATTAGCAATTCAATATTGTTGAAATCCAATTATTTTTTTTGAACCGAGTCATTTTCAGCCCATGGGATTATAAACAATGGTTTTTAATGGAGTTCTCAGTGACAGAGAATCTGGAAAGGAAACATATCACATGACTCTTTTCAACATGCTCGCATTGTCTTTCACACAAAATAATAAAGTCTCAGAAAGGCTTCCTAGTAACAAGGAATCTAATGTTGATAATGCTGCTATTACTACTATAGAAGGACTGCTGACTACTAGATCTAATAGGCTACTACGTATTCTACTAATAAGAATATTGATCCTGAAATGAATAATAATAAGAGGCAGTTGTAGTATAACAAACAGTGTTATATTCCTCATCATTGTAAATATCAATATTGTCAGTTGCTAAGATGTCTTTATTTTCTGCATCTTGGAGCTGCCTTCTCGGGAGGACACAAACCAACCAATCTTGTCATCCTTCTGTCGTCAACTGAGCAACTATTTGTATTTTAAAACAGTGGAGGAGAAGGTTCTGGCGATGGTTCCATAACCAGCAGATTAAACCAGTAGGTGGGCCATAACCAGCAGATTAAACCAGTAGGTGGGCCATAACCAGCAGATTAAACCAGTAGGTGGGCCATTTGGAAGCTTAACTCAGCATTAAACTGTTTAACCAGAAACAGTTTGACAAGCGAGCAGGATTAATCTATTCCACTTCCCCCAGGGTATAAGGGAGCTACGCTGTGATAATGTATATTAAGGCTGTTCTATCACCACTGTCCCTCTGTTGGCCCTGCATAGAGACATATCACTTGGGAGAGGACAGGGATCTTTCTAGCATGTCCCCTTATTCAACTAATGTTGATAGTAAGGGAGGTTACTGTTTTTTTACCTGTTCAATTAAAATGACAGTGAATGATCTGTTTCCATGCAGAATATAGTCATCTAGTTTCTTATAGAAGTGGAAGGGGGTATTTTTAGGTTAGGTCTTTTAATATATTTTTGAATGTTATTGTAAATATTAGAAACCCTTGGTAGGGGAAGCATTAAGACTGAGTAGGCCTACTGGGAGGTAAAGAGATTACATGAGTGTCAGGATCGTCTTTTACAACCATGAAATTGGTTGAGCTCCTCCATTTACAGGCGTGCATGCTGCTTTACACAGCACTGCTTTATTGTGTGTGTGTGTGTCACTATGTGTTTGTGTGCAGGTGCTCTTTACTAAGCCACTGTATGTTTCTAGAACCACTATAGAACTGGATGATGGGATTATGCTTTTGGGAAAAACTATTGAGTTTAAGGGCAATTCCATGTTAACTGAATTTCATCATGGGCCCCTGTTCGCTACTACAAAGAAATGCATAATTATGGACATGAATGTCATTCTCTTCATGGTGATGTATCCTGAAAAGGTACACAAAGGTAGAAATATACTCCTCCTTTGCATGTTTGGGTGTTAATCTACACATCGGCTATTGTTTTAATGAGCTCTGTCCCCAAACAAGACCAACATTTGGTTGGTCCGGACAGGAAAAAATCTGAACCAATAATAGATGTCTATGTTTCACAAGTTTGGACATCAAAGTAAAGCTCAGTAGAGTAGAGAACAGTACACTAGAGTACAGTACAGTAGAGAACAGTACACTAGAGTACAGTACACTAGAGAACAGTACACTAGAGTACAGTACAGTACAGTAGAGAACAGTACACTAGAGTACAGTACAGTACAGTACAGTAGAGAACAGTACACTAGAGTACAGTACAGTACAGTACAGTAGAGAACAGTACACTAGAGTACAGTACAGTACAGTAGAGAACAGTACACTAGAGTACAGTACACTAGAGAACAGTACACTAGAGTACAGTACAGTACAGTAGAGAACAGTACACTAGAGTACAGTACACTAGAGAACAGTACACTAGAGTACAGTACAGTACAGTAGAGAACAGTACACTAGAGTACAGTACAGTACAGTACAGTAGAGAACAGTACACTAGAGTACAGTACAGTACAGTACAGTAGAGAACAGTACACTAGAGTACAGTACAGTACAGTACAGTAGAGAACAGTACACTAGAGTACAGTACAGTACAGTACAGTACACTACAGTACAGTACAGTAGAGAACAGTACACTAGAGTACAGTACAGTACAGTACAGTAGAGAACAGTACACTAGAGTACAGTACAGTACAGTACAGTAGAGAACAGTACACTAGAGTACAGTACAGTACAGTACAGTAGAGAACAGTACACTAGAGTGCAGTACAGTACAGTACAGTAGAGAACAGTACACTAGAGTACAGTACAGCACAGTACAGTAGAGAACAGTACACTAGAGTACAGTACAGTACAGTAGAGTACAGTACAGTACAGTAGAGTACAGTACACTAGAGTACAGTACAGTACAGTACAGAACAGTAGAGAACAGTACAGTACAGAACAGTAGAGAACAGTACACTAGAGTACAGTACAGAACAGAACAGTAGAGAACAGATAAAAGATATACCTTTTTATCCCTTTTAAGACTTTTATTGGTAGATGTTTTCTAAGATCCCTTTAACATCTGTTTGACCAGAAACCAAGGCCTTTCCTTATTCCAAAATGGTATGTTGAAAAATGTATATATATATGCGTTAATAGAAAATAATTTAAAAATAGGCTTTTAGCTTTCATTTGACACCCAATTTGAAATGGTCTATAAACTTCACATGTTGGTGCTCATGTGTCCTTTTACATTGAAATGACCTTAACCAATACACTTTAACAATATAATGACAACCATAACAAAACATGTGTAGTCAGTGTCCACTGGATGAAGACAGCCTTCTCTAACAGCCTGTCAGTATGTACACTAGTGGAGCCGCTGTCCTGGGTGTCGATGACTAACTGACTAACCAGAGTCAGAGGTCTTTCCACTCCAATGCCTCCCCTCCTCTCTCTCTTTCTCCTTCCTTTCTATTCGTCCACTCAGACAGGGAGAGATTATTTTATGTTGAGGGATTATACTGTATATATATTTTTTTAAATGCCATGGGGCATAGTGAAAATCTGTCCGTTTTATAGCTAATCTCATGCCATTTTACACATTTTGACTTGAAGCTGAGAGAAAATGTTGCTGTTTTAGAGCCCATTTCCTGTCATAAAAAAACCCTGTGGTTTATGACATGTTCATATGCTATCTGCAGGGCCCAACCTCTGATTTCCCAAAAATATAGTCTTAGCTTTCCTTTGACACCGAATTTGATGTGCTCCTATGAATGTCATATTGGTGCTCATTTGGCCTTTTCGATGGAAATGTCTTATTGCAAAATCAATGTTTTGCACAATGTTTCATCCATACAGATTAAAAGTGTACAGAGCCTATTAACATACATATGTTTGGACTGGGACCAGGTTTATATGGATAGGAGATAAGCCTGGATTTACAAAATAAATGAGAAGTTTTTAAAATAAGTGCTCAGGGAGAGTGGGACCATATTGATCATCACTCAACTGGTATTTTAAGTCCTTTGTCTATAATCTTGATTATTTGCGGCTTTAAATGCAAAACAAAGAGTATCACCCCAGGAGCATCAATCTACCATTATTTGTTTGTTCAGAGAGGGGATGCAGCCATTGCGGAGCTCCTGAAGGCAGCATATACACGGGTATTCTGACAATTTAATCAAGGTTTAGGATCGCTAGAGAGAAAATGGGCTACTGTAATAATACGATCTGTCACTCACCCCACTCGTCCACTCTTCCCAGAGACACTCACAAACCTCTGAGGGGAGTAACTCATGATGTACTAGTTGATGTCTAGTTGGTCTTTGTCCTTAAGAAGTCGGCTACTGACACAGACTCACTTATTCACTCACTCACTCACTCACTCACTCACTCACTCACTCACTCACTCACTCACTCACTCACTCACTCACTCACTCACTCACTCACTCACTCACTCATGCTCACAGAGGTTTGAAGAAGTAAAGATCGCGCTGCTCCTCTGTGCAGACTCCTCATGCATTCTAGAATGAGCCTCTGTCAGCCAATCAACATTCAGGTCTTGAACCACCTATTCTAGAATAAGCCTTTGTTCTGTTTCCTTGTCTTCCCTCTCCTCATCAACATATGGCTAACTCCTAATTTGCCTTTGTGGAAATGTTTTACACTTAAGTTAACACGGTTTGAACCATGTGCCTCCTTTCAACAACCTGATGAGTGCATTGGAAGGGCCCGCAACATATGCTTGCTGTTTCCTTTATGCCTACATGCAACATATGCTTGCAGTATGATCTTGTCAGTGGAAAAACTGTGTTCAGATCATTTAGCCCATTAAACTGTTCCTTTATTGTGCACTTCAAAAGACACTGATTGCCATTACATCTGACTAATGCACTCTCAATATGCAATCCCATTGATATTGAACATGGCACTAATTTGCCCCTTTTTTCACTCCCTACCATGAACTTGGCTTTCGAGCTAAATTGAATCGCACGTCATGCTGGGAACGCTCTGGTGTTTGTGTTTTTGGTAACGTTGTTATTTAAAAAAATATCATTACACTTATCAAAACATATCCGATACGTTGTGCTTTGGTTATAAAATTGGATTGGGCACTGATAATATTCCTATAATGTAGAGAATCAGAGATCATCCAATTAGAGAGGATACGGATGAAATGATTCAGTAAGAGGACATTTCCATATAAAAGGAACCATGCGCTTCATGCAAAGTTCTTAGGAGAATAACAAATTCGGTGTCAAATGAAAGCTTTATTTTTCAGAAATATAGGATATTGTATATTTCTACCTTTGTGTACCTATTCAGGATACATCACCATGAGGAGAATGACGCTCATATCCAATATTATGTATTTCTGTGTAGTACAGATCAGGGATCCATGATGTAATTCTGTTACCGGGTGTAAATCCACTTCACTGTAGTTCAATAACCAAAATAGATGATGTCAGTGTCATGTCATAGCTGATACCTCATTGTTTCTGAGTTTTTGGAAAACGTTGTCACATAAACTGACGGATATTTTACCAAAATGCTATGTTATCAAACTTTGCATTTGTACAGTTCTTCTGGTAAACTTGTTTTTGTAAAATGTTCAGTCAAAATTCTTAAAGGCAGCCCTTGTGCATTGAGTTGTATGGTTTGTGAAACTTTGAAATCCATGATTTTTATCCAGCATACATTTTAAAGTAAAGAAAATGATTCTAAGCGTTATTATGTTACCGTGGAATTGTCCAAGCGCAGCATGGGGTTCTGTGAAGGAAGACGATAGAGAGGCTGAGTGCACTGTGATTTGAAGAGTAGGGTGGAACAGACGTCGGGAGAATATGAATGAAATCTAGTGATATTTCCAGTCTTCCAATACAGAGAGAAGAGAGGGTGTGTGTGTGTGTGTGCGTGTGTGTGTGTGTGTGTGTGTGTGTGTGTGTGTGTGTGTGTGTGTGTGTGTGTGTGTGTGTGTGTGTGTGTGTGTGTGTGTGTGTGTGTGTGTGTGTGTGTGTGTGTGTGTGTGTGTGTGTGTGTGAGAAAGAGAGAGAGATAGACAACAGAGAGAGAGAGGACAGAGAGACAAAGAGACCATACCTACTCTGATACTCATAGAGAACTATTGTCAGAATAATTTAGTCCCCTGTAGACTGCAGAAGAGATGTGCTCTTAAAACATACAAAGCCACATCCTTACACAAGAGTTTTAGTGTTTTTAAATGCACTACATACGTTTGAAGGGGCAGCTGTACAAAGCCCTTTAACCATTCAAACCCTCTCCTTGGCTCCGGGACTGAAGAGACACATTTTGGAGCTTTTTACTAATGAGGTAGGTTTCCACCCAGCTGTCTCAGACTAACCTCAGAATGACCTCAGACTGACTTCATTGTCCAGTGGCTGAGACCACTTCACACTAGAGGACTTAACGGATCCGCCTTTACCCAAATACCCTAGACCCAATCCGATAAATAATGTCACAGGTCTGATCTGATATGGTTGTCACGGGTCACGGGTATGTGTCATTTTAACTGACTTGCCCAGAAGGACCCGTACAGATCCGAATGTGACTGCTGCAAAAGAAAGAGAGAGAAATTGTTGAATTTATGCTGCTGCTCTTGCTTTTCACGAGAGTGGAGCGTTACTCCTGTAGCTTATGGCTGTTGTTGTCCAATCACAAGTCATCAAAGTTTCAATAGGCTACAGTCATAAAGCCACCATGTGGCAAAAGGTAGGAGATTTCTAATCAATAGAAAATGTAATTAAAATGATGAAATTTAAAGTTGAAGGATAGGCTACAACGACCAAGAGCCAAAATGTAGGCTGCTACTTAATGTACTGAATGGAGTTGTTGTTAGGATGAGAATGAGCATGCACTGCAGCCTCAGTTAGCCTAGCTTTCGCTTTGATGCAGTCAGGACAGGTACTACGTAATCATATTGGATGATAAATTACCTAGCTATGGCAGCTAATATAGTGCGTGTTGGCTTGTTGGTTGGTTGCTGTCTCTCGTCTCTCCTGCCATTCTCCCCATGTCACTCACTCACAGAACAGCCCTTCCCCTGCCTGCTAGAGCCCTGCATCTCTCCCACCTCTCGCGCTGTATCAGCTCCGGTTAATAAAGTAAATAAATTGACTGTTCTGCTGCTTCCCTCACTTGGTTTGGATCGGATCAGACCGGGTCTTGATCCGACCAGGTCTATACGGAACGGTTCTAGTTGTCCTCTGTTCTGTTCGGAACGGGTCTCAATATTAAAAAAATATATTTATGCATGTCGTGTCCGGGTGGGAAAGCCCCAGGTCCATTTCGGAACGGGTGCAACGTTTTGGACCCCTGAAGACAACTATTTCACACCTCTGTGTTAGAGACCAGGTTGTCAGGGAACTCAGTCAGCTGACGTGGTCAGCCAATCACAGGCCTTATCAGGCGGGGTAAAAGACCCGTATTCCTGCTTGTTCATCAGTTGGACATTTTATTTAACCTTTATTTAACTTGGCAAGTCAGTTCAGAACTAATTCTTATTTACAATGATGGTCTAGGAACAGTGGGTTAACTGGTCTAGGAACAGTGGAACAGTGGGTTAACTGGTCTAGGAACAGTGGAACAGTGGGTTAACTGGTCTAGGAACAGTGGGTTAACTGGTCTAGGAACAGTGGGTTAACTGGTCTAGGAACAGTGGAACAGTGGGTTAACTGGTCTAGGAACAGTGGAACAGTGGGTTAACTGGTCTAGGAACAGTGGGTTAACTGGTCTAGGAACAGTGGGTTAACTGGTCTAGGAACAGTGGGTTAACTGGTCTAGGAACAGTGGGTTAACTGGTCTAGGAACAGTGGAACAGTGGGTTAACTGGTCTAGGAACAGTGGGTTAACTGGTCTAGGAACAGTGGGTTAACTGGTCTAGGAACAGTGGGTTAACTGGTCTAGGAACAGTGGGTTAACTGGTCTAGGAACAGTGGGTTAACTGGTCTAGGAACAGTGGGTTAACTGGTCTAGGAACAGTGGGTTAACTGGTCTAGGAACAGTGGGTTAACTGGTCTAGGAACAGTGGGTTAACTGGTCTAGGAACAGTGGGTTAACTGGTCTAGGAACAGTGGGTTAACTGGTCTAGGAACAGTGGGTTAACTGGTCTAGGAACAGTGGGTTAACTGGTCTAGGAACAGTGGGTTAACTGGCCTAGGAACAGTGGGTTAACTGGCCTAGGAACAGTGGGTTAACTGGTCTAGGAACAGTGGGTTAACTGGTCTAGGAACAGTGGGTTAACTGGTCTAGGAACAGTGGGTTAACTGGTCTAGGAACAGTGGGTTAACTGGTCTAGGAACAGTGGGTTAACTGGTCTAGGAACAGTGGGTTAACTGGTCTAGGAACAGTGGGTTAACTGGTCTAGGAACAGTGGGTTAACTGGTCTAGGAACAGTGGGTTAACTGGTCTAGGAACAGTGGGTTAACTGGTCTAGGAACAGTGGGTTAACTGGTCTAGGAACAGTGGGTTAACTGGTCTAGGAACAGTGGGTTAACTGGTCTAGGAACAGTGGGTTAACTGGTCTAGGAACAGTGGGTTAACTGCCTTGTTCAGGTGCAGAACAACAGATTGCAGGGGTGCAGAGAGACAACAGGTCAGAGGAACTCTGCACCATCTCAACACATCCGCTATCATTTCTTACAACTAATAGGAACTTTTGAACATCAGATTGGCAGTTACTTACCTCAATTCTGGCTTCAACTTCAACTCATCTGCCCTGGATTCTTTTTGTAATTCCGACCCAAATTTTCAGGCTACCCAAGAGGAAATGCCGACATTACAGAGGCAAGAGAGGGGGGATCCTGGTGAGGTTAATGCGAAGGGAGAACCGACCACCTCTTCCCTCCATTCTACTGGCCAATACACAGTCATTTTATAAAAAGATGGATGACCTATCGCTGATTTGCAACCAACGGGACCCTTGAAACTGCAAGTGTCGCAACTAGCTTTCACAGTCTCACATCAGAATTAGACGTTCATCCGTTTCTCAAACATCAAATTTCAAAGTTGTTGCGAACGTCAAATTTCAAAGTTTAAGGTTAAGGCATTCATTCCAAATGTTGTAGGTTATGTTTAGGCATTAACTCCTAATGGTTAAGGTAAGGGTTAAGGTTTGGGCTAGTGTTAAAACAAAAATCTCAAAAACAACTTTCTATCACTTGATTTGAACTTGCAACCTTCGGAATCGGAGGCAGATGCTTAAGACCATCCGCCATCCCTGTCCACAATGCCTAAGCCTACTTGAAGGTAATATTGGCCACTGTTGCCCCTTGTGGCTGGTTTCCACGTCATCTCCCAATGTCCTCAGACATGGATTGATGTCAAATACTGACTTGTATCATGGGTGACCTGGCTGAGTGTCAACCTATTGTTCACCCATCTCGGAATACCTGATGGTCAAATGCCGACCCTTTTACCTCCCAAGAGAGTTCTCAGCTGTTAATGTGACTAGTCTATACATTCCTCTAAGAGAACTTACCTGGTGGCACTTAACGAACTGTACGAGACTATAACTAAGCAAGAAAACTTACATCTAGAAGCTGCTTTTCTGCTTGCCACCGATTTTAATTCCGCATCATTAAGATGCTCAACTTCCATCAACACGTCTCCCTCGCTACTAGGGGCAATAAAGTGCTAGACCACTGTTATTCTACCCACAAGCAAGCATACGAGTCCAGTCCCTCGTCCACCATTCGGTAAATCAGATCATGACTCAGTATTCCTGCTTCCTGTTTACAAGCAGAAGCTCAAACAGGAATTTCCCGCAACTCACTACATTGAGAAATTGTCACCAGAATCAGAGATTACGCTACAGGACTGCTTTGCTAGCACTAACTGGAATATTTTTCGGGACTCTACTTTTAACATCGACAAGCTAATCATCTCCGTCACCGGCTTCATTAGGAAATGCATCGGTGACGTTGTCCCGACAGTGGATGTTTGCTGCTTCCCCAGTCAAAAGCTCTGGATTAACACAGAGGTTGGTGACAAACTAAAGGACAGGGCTACCACACACAGGGCTATCATAGACAACCCTGAGGCTACGGCTGAGGATGGGAACAAGTCTTTGTATTTAACTAGGCAAGTCAGTTAAGAACAAATTCTTATTTACAATGATGGCCTTTTGCGATACACGGCCTTTTGCGATACAATCTGGATTGAAACCAGGGTATCTGTAGTGACGCCTCTAGCATGAGATGCAGTGCCTTAGACCGCTGCGCCACTCGGGAGCGCAAAAAGTACAGAGTCATCCAATGAGCAAAATTATCAAAATGACCACCATCATTCCTGTTCCCAATAATTCTAATGCTTCATGAGACAACTATTACCACCCTGTAGCACTCATCTGTAACCATGAAGTGCTCTGAGAGGCTGGTTATGACACACATCAACTCCATCATCCCAGACACCCTAGACACACTCCAATTTGCATACCGCCCCAACAGATCCATAGACAGCGCAATCTCAATTGCACTCCACACTGCCCTCACCCACCAAGATAAGAGGAATAACCATGTGGGAAAGCTGTTCATTGACTACTGCTCAGCGTTCAACACCATTGCCCCCTCGAAGCTCATCAGTAAGCTTCGGAACCTGAGAATGAACACTTCCCTCTGCAACTGGATCCTGGACTTCCTGACAGGCCGACCCCAGATGGTGAGGCAACATCACCTGCACCACACTGACCCTCAACACGCGGGCACCACAGGGGTGTGTGCTTAGTCCCCTCCTGTGCTGCCTGTTTACCATCTACTACATGGCCACGCATAACTCCAACAC
The DNA here is from genome assembly GCF_002021735.2 of Oncorhynchus kisutch. NCBI lineage: Eukaryota > Metazoa > Chordata > Actinopteri > Salmoniformes > Salmonidae > Oncorhynchus > Oncorhynchus kisutch. The sequence goes on along the minus strand of NC_034194.2, from coordinate 34,389,185 downwards.
CATCATAACATTTGCTGACAAATCAACGGTGGTAGGCCTGATCACCGGTGACGAAGACAGCCTGCAGGGAGGAGGTCAGTGACCTGGCAGTGTTGGGTCGGGACCACAACCTCTCCCTCAATGTCAGTAAGACCAAAAAGAGCTGATCGTGGACTACAAGAGGCGTGGCTGCAGTGGAGCAGGTCGAGAACTTCAAGTTCTTTGGTGTCTAAATCACTAAGAACTTAAAAATGGCCAACATGCACATGCACAGTTGTGAAGAATGGGCGACAGCACCTCTTCCCCCTCAGGAGGTTGAAAGACTTGGCATGGACCTTCAAAAAGGTTTTACAGCTGTACCATTGAGAGAGTCTTGGCTGCATCACTGCTTGGTATGGCAATAGCACTGCCCTCGATCGCATGGTGCTACAGAAGGTGGTGCGGACAGCCCAGTACATCACTGGGGCCAAGTTCTGTGCCATCCAGGACCTTTATATCAGACAGTGTGAAAGGAAGATCCGGAAAATCGTTAGAGACTCCAACCACCCAAGCCATAGACTTATCTCTGATTCTCCACGGCAAGCAGTATCTGTGCATCAAGTCTGAAACCAAAAGTCTCCTGAACAGCTTGTATCCCCATGCCATGAGGCTGATAAATAGCTTCTTAAATAGCTAACAAAATGGCTACACAGACTGAGTTAATATTTGTGTTTTATTCTTATTTTTGCCTCTATGCACACTGACAGGGCACTATACATTTCACACACTGATACTCCAACACACACAAACACTCACCCCATCATTTTCTCACACACATATGCTCATACATTTATACTGACTCTACACACACCCACTCACCCACTAACTAGTATGCTCACTTACTTTGTCATATGCTTACTTACTTTGTTTTTTTATATATTCATTGTTTTTGTTCTACCTTGTTATTTTTAGTATTACATTGTTATTGATTACTGCATTGTTGGGGCTAGAGCTTCAGGAAAGGCATTTCACTGTACTTCACTAAAACTTGAAACTGAAACAACTCACCACTGGATCCTTTCTACAAGGACAAGCCTCCCCCCTGGACTTCCCAACTGTGTGTTAGTGCATCACTGACCATTTACGTGGGTTTTGTAACTACTGTACTGCATAACTACTACTTTGTGCTTATTCCTTTGAGGGTTAAAAGTTACTATGTTCTAGCTTTTTATGATATTTTTTTATGAAAAAGAGTACCACCGTGTCGTGGTCTCCGAAAGAGGTGCCGGTTTAGATATGCAGTAGGTACAACTGTAGGCTAGGATGGCTAGTAGATCTCAGGCTATAGGTAATAGCACACAGTAGTTTGCGCAGTAGGGTCAAATGAGCATTATTGTTAGCGGCTAAGGCTAGGATGCTACATGTAAACAGATCGGCCATCTTGGTAGAGGCCAGGACGTGATGACATCACAGGTTTTATCTCATGGTCTGAACATGTAAAATACCCATGAACTATGCCAAAAGCTCCAGATAAACATGTAAGCAGGAATCCTTGTACCCAGGCATGAAGTGTTAGGATACTTGCATGGAAAAATTTAGTGAATAAGCACAATATAGTAGCAAACAGTAGTTACACAGTACCAAGAGCTTATTACATACTAAAACAGATTAACTATACTACAGCTGAAGCCTTATCACGCCCTGACCTTAGAGATCCTTTAAATTCTCTATTTGGTAGGTCAGGGTGTGTCTAGGGTGGGAAATCTATGTTTATATTTCTTTGTTGGCCCGAGTATGGTTCCCAATCAGAGGCAGCTGTCTATCGTTGTCTCTGATTGTGGATCATACTTAGGCAGCCCTTTTCCCACCTTCTGTTGTGGGATCTTGTCTTAAATGTACACCTACCACGCTGCACCTTGGTCTTCATTTAACAACGGACGTTACACCTTACCCATTATGAATCCACGTACATGGTCAGTGATATACTTACACACAGGTAGGAGGTCCAGGGTGGAGGATTGTCCAGGAAGAAACGTCCAGCTGATGATTCGGTGTGGAACCAAGGGTTTACAGAGACTTTGGTCAACCTGGGCTCCAAAATCCAACTGAGGAGTTCAGAGATTGTTGGGGGTTCTCCTGCCCCTGGTTAGGCTGACCAGATCACATGACACAGGTCAAGAGTTGCCCCTAACAAAAATAAATAGAAATGTCTGCTCTTACCGAAATTACAACTAACTAATTGTAGCATTACCACAAAAATGGAAGAGGCAAGTGGAAGGGGGAACTTGTCTGTTGGCCCTGCATTAAGACCAAAATTGGTTAAAGAATATTGTGATGAATAAATTTTTTTACAGCTGTGCAATATAGATTGAAGAATAGTTGGGAAGAGATTTGCGATGTACCGATTCCATGGCACATGGTTTATGAACTGATACGCAAAATGACGACCGATTCAAAACTACATTTTTTAAAATATAAATTATTATACAAGATTCTTGCAACCAATAAAATGTTACTTAAACATTTGGGGGATACAGCCTTCCATTCTCTGCAGACTTTGATGTGAAGAGACAGAGTCATTAGATCAATTCTTTTGGTACTGTCCATATGTAGCGAATGCTGCAGAATAGCAATACTGGGTGTTTTGAAAAGTCATAGTCAATCGATGAATAGTATAATAATACTTTTAGCAATTTAAAAAAAAAGTACAATCTGTAGAAACTATGGGAATAGAAAGGTTCAGAACTTTTCTGAAGCATCATAGCACAGTTGAAAATATATGGTGAATAGACATCCAGTATGGATGGTGTTAAGAGATAGATGGGAGGAGTTGAATGGAGCTGAAGGGTGGGACTAATAAGATAACAAATGTCAATTATACTGTGTCTGTAAAATGTTTATGCAGTACCAGTCAAAAGTTTGGACACACCTATTCATTCAAGGGTTTTCTGTCATTCTTTATATTTTCTACATTGACCTGGCCTCCACAGTCCCCTGACTTCAACCCAATTGGTTTGGGATGAGTTGGACTGCAAAGTGAAGGAAAAGCAGCAAACAAGTGCTCAGCATATTTAACTCCTTTAAGACTGTGTGAAAAGCATTCCAGGTGAAGCTGGTTGAAAGAATGCCAAGAGCGTGCAAAGCTGTCATCAAGGCAAAGTTTGGCTACTTTGAAGAATCTCAAACATGAAATATTTGTTTATTTGTTTAACAGTTGTTTGGTTACGACATGATTCTATATTTGTTATTTCATTGTTTACTATTATTCTAAAATGTAGAAAATCATACAAATAGAGAAAAACCCTGGAATGAGTAGGTGTGTCCAAACTTTTGACTGGTACTGTATATAAATATATATTTTTACAGAAAAATATATGAGGGACTGGAAAGGATGCAGACTAAAGCTGATCTAAATTGTTTACAGTGTCAGAGTGAATGAGGAGAGAGAGAGAGACAGAGAGAAAGCTGATCTAAATTGTTTACAGTGTCAGAGTGAATGAGGAGAGAGAGAGAGAGACAGAGAGAAAGCTGATCTAAATTGTTTACAGTGTCAGAGTGAATGAGGAGAGAGAGAGAGAGACAGAGAGAAAGCTGATCTAAATTGTTTACAGTGTCAGAGTGAATGAGGAGAGAGAGAGAGAGAGAGACAGAGAGAAAGCTGATCTAAATTGTTTACAGTGTCAGAGTGAATGAGGAGAGAGAGAGAGAGACAGAGAGAAAGCTGATCTAAATTGTTTACAGTGTCAGAGTGAATGAGGAGAGAGAGAGAGAGAGAGACAGAGAGAAAGCTGATCTAAATTGTTTACAGTGTCAGAGTGAATGAGGAGAGAGAGAGAGAGACAGAGAGAAAGCTGATCTAAATTGTTTACAGTGTCAGAGTGAATGAGGAGAGAGAGAGAGAGACAGAGAGAAAGCTGATCTAAATTGTTTACAGTGTCAGAGTGAATGAGGAGAGAGAGAGAGAGAGAGACAGAGAGAAAGCTGATCTAAATTGTTTACAGTGTCAGAGTGAATGAGGAGAGAGAGAGAGAGAGAGACAGAGAGAAAGCTGATCTAAATTGTTTACAGTGTCAGAGTGAATGAGGAGAGAGAGAGAGAGACAGAGAGAAAGCTGATCTAAATTGTTTACAGTGTCAGAGTGAATGAGGAGAGAGAGAGAGAGAGAGACAGAGAGAAAGCTGATCTAAATTGTTTACAGTGTCAGAGTGAATGAGGAGAGAGAGAGAGAGACAGAGAGAAAGCTGATCTAAATTGTTTACAGTGTCAGAGTGAATGAGGAGAGAGAGAGAGAGACAGAGAGAAAGCTGATCTAAATTGTTTACAGTGTCAGAGTGAATGAGGAGAGAGAGAGAGAGAGAGAGACAGAGAGAAAGCTGATCTAAATTGTTTACAGTGTCAGAGTGAATGAGGAGAGAGAGAGAGAGAGAGAGACAGAGAGAAAGCTGATCTAAATTGTTTACAGTGTCAGAGTGAATGAGGAGAGAGAGAGAGAGACAGAGAGAAAGCTGATCTAAATTGTTTACAGTGTCAGAGTGAATGAGGAGAGAGAGAGAGAGAGAGACAGAGAGAAAGCTGATCTAAATTGTTTACAGTGTCAGAGTGAATGAGGAGAGAGAGAGAGAGACAGAGAGAAAGCTGATCTAAATTGTTTACAGTGTCAGAGTGAATGAGGAGAGAGAGAGAGAGACAGAGAGAAAGCTGATCTAAATTGTTTACAGTGTCAGAGTGAATGAGGAGAGAGAGAGAGAGAGAGACAGAGAGAAAGCTGATCTAAATTGTTTACAGTGTCAGAGTGAATGAGGAGAGAGAGAGAGAGACAGAGAGAAAGCTGATCTAAATTGTTTACAGTGTCAGAGTGAATGAGGAGAGAGAGAGAGAGAGACAGAGAGAAAGCTGATCTAAATTGTTTACAGTGTCAGAGTGAATGAGGAGAGAGAGAGAGAGACAGAGAGAAAGAGAACATCCTTAAGTGGTTTCTGGAGATATAAATATTCCATATAAAAGATTTATGTGACCATTCTGAATAACATCCGGCATAATGTATTGTTCGTCTTGGTGCTGAATGTTTTATGTATCAAGACGTCGGATGTAGTGGCATATTTTTAATCAGCTCTGATCTGTGACCTGCCTTGGTACTTGTTCGGTAGGCAACGCACCCCTCTGTGGCTAGCACGCACCTTACTGAACACCGGTGAACACTGACTGCACAGTGTACACATTTAGAGAACAAGAAGGAGAGTTGGAGGACAAGAGAGAGGAGAATAGCTATATTAGCATTCCATAAATATTTAATATAGCAACATCAAGAGTGAAAGGCAGAGATGTACTCTACTGACAATAGTGGATGTGCAGGAAAATAGTAGGCTATAATGAAATAGAACTGCTAACAACGGAGAGGAATAAGGGACAATGGAATGGAAAGTGAATGGTTTGCGTCTCCTAATTTAACCTTTCATCAGAATGTTCACTAGACACCTGAAATCTCAAAGCCAGTCAATATTACACACTTCGACCACATCCGCCAAACACACTTCTGAAAGCAACAACAAAGAACAGTAAGGGACCTCTACTAATACCAGGAAGTGAATTGTATTCTGTATTCTTTCAGTGTGATTTGTCTCTCAGGCCGTGTGTGTTCCAGGGAGTAATGTTGAGTAGTGGAGGGTTCAGGGGGAACTCAAGCTCTTCTGACTGTGCGAGTTAATGAAGAGGCACCAAAGTGAGTCTATTTGTGTTGAATTTCCACAGTGCTTCTGATGCGAGGTCAGTGTGATGTCGCTCTCTCTGGATGAAGTGTCTCTGTTTGTTTAACATTGGATGTATGCAGCCGTTACCCAGCATTCAATGCTCGAGGTTAGTCAAATAGTAGTGAGGCGTGGAGGAGAATATGTTAGGCGTGAGCCCTCTCCTCCGCCATGGAATCTCAAAAAGACATCCATATTTATATCCCGACATCTTACAATATATATCACAGGGTGCTCAAACTATTCACCAGCCCATTACAGCTGCCTGTAGCTCAGAAATGCAGGCTAATGTTTAATGACCTGACTCATTCAGTCAGATGTAGTTGTTAGACATTTAGCACCAGTCATGCTGAAAATGGGCCTTAACCCTGCAATACCTCCGCGGACATTACGACGACAATACCCTTTTTATTCTTCATGTGAAAAAGCGATCAGGCATGGAGCTCTCCCTCTCTGTCAACACACTGCCAGCCACCCACAGTGGGCAAATTTAAATTAGGCAAAAGATGTCAGCACAGGTCACAGGTCACCCGCAGTCATTAAGCGAGTGTCAGTGCGGACTGTGGTCAGTGAAGTGTGGTGTTAGCCTGGTACTTCCCGCTCCGACCTCTCGCTTGCGTCTAGTGCAGTGCCGGAAAGGCCCTAGCTCCTGTCATGGCGTCGTCCGTCTCAGGGCCGGAGGGAGATGGGGCCTGACAAGTGCTAAAGAGGATAAACGCTCACTGGCCTCTTGGCTGTCATGATGAGTCACAGCGTTGAGGTGGTGATTATGCTCCCTGGCTCTCCGCTCACCCATACTCCATCCTCCCTCACCCCAGCCCGCAGGCCCACTTCAGATTTCACATCGGATTTTTACATTCCAAGTCTCGTCTAAATACGTGACTGACAAAGGAACAGCAGTACCAGTAGTTCTGCTTCCTTGGCTGAAAGAGAGGAGAAGGGGATTGTTTTAATATGAATGAGCTGGAAAATCAATTACATGTGCAGCCATTGTGTTCCATTCCAGGGAAGCAGATATATAAACACATCTGGACGGTGTGGCTCAGCTGTGGCTCAGCTCGCTACGTTGCGATGTCTCACACCTTCTCTCTTCTGTCATGTTCAAAGACAAAGTGTACCAGTAGTCGCAAATGACCTGAATGCATTGCCTTGAAGTGAAGTCATCTGATTCCAACATTAATGTTTACCGGGGAAACTGTAGGCTATAGAGCTATAGAGATAGATAGCGAGCTATAGAGATAGATAGCGAGCTATATAGCCCGGGCTTGTTGTGACTACCAGTAAAACAGACTTGATCAATAGCCTGCGTGATAAATTAACACATTGCACATATGATTGAATTAAATATTATAACCATAAAACGATACCTTTAGAACTCAATGGTGCAGCAGGGTGTGTCTTTGGGCTGTGCTGTAGAATGGCTTCCTACAGAGAAGAGATCAGAGATAGGCCATAGGCAACCGACACACATACTGTACGTGCCTAGTGGTCCAATCAGTGTGGTGAGCTAATGGCTTGTGAACCATGTCACTGTCATTTCAAACAGATATCCGTTATATCAAACTCCACTCAAAGGTCTGCTGGAAGAAATATAATGGTTTTGTGTGTGCTAAGAGAGACAGGTGAAGTAGGAATGAGTTGGTAGCATTGTTTTAGTGACATTCTAAAAGTGTCCATCCTGTAGATTGCCAATGTAAACCATATAAAATGGTCATTCTTGTGGCTGATAAGCATACTGCATTTCATATGTTCTGTTTCACTTCAGTGGTCAAAAAGAAAATAAAGTTCTCACTGATATAAATAACATGTCATTGGATCAATTAGTAAGCCCATCTTATACTCTTGTTTCAAACTTTCCCCAGACTTTAATCAAACATAAAGTTGTAGATGTTGAAGTACATAGACAGACAGGCAGCTGTGGTAGTTCTCGGACTGGGCTGAGGTTAATGTTGATTGAGTCCACCACTCCTCTGGCCACTTATATCAGTGGGCCTGCCAATCACTGCAAACTGGCCCTTATGTGCTGTGCTGAATGTCAAAATCTGCTCCAGGCATAAGAGCTGTATGTCTGTTTGAAGTGCTGACACTGACCTGCCCAACATGCCTCAATGACTATGGCATACAGACAGGTAGACGTGCTTTTTCTGATTCACATGTAGATCTAAACTCATCAAAAAAATAAATGTCCTCTCACTGTCAACTGCGTTGATTTTCCAGCAAACTTAACGTGTAAATATTTGTATGAACATAACAAGATTCAACAACTGAGACATAAACAGAACAAGTTGCACAGACATGTGACTAACATAAACGGAACAATGTGTCCCTGATAGAAGGGGGGGGGTCAAAATTAAAGTAACAGTCAGTATCTGGTGTGGCCACCAGCTACATTAAGTACTGCAGTACATCTCCTCATGGACTGCACCAGATTTCTCAGTTCTTGCTGTGAAATGTTAACCCACTCTTCCACCAAGGCACCTGCAAGTTCCCAGACATTTCTGGGGGGAATGGCCCTAGTCCTCACCCTCCGATCCAACAGGTCCCAGATCTGCAAAATGGGATTGAGATCTGGGCTCTTCGCTGGCCATGGCAGAACACTGACATTCCTGTCTTGCAGGAAATGACGCACAGAATGAGCAGTATGGCTGGTGGCAATGTCATGCTGGAGGGTCATGTCAGGATGAGCCTGCAGGAAGGGCACCACATGAGGGAGGAGGATGTCTTCCCTGTAACGCACAGCGTTGAGATTGCCTGCAATGACAAGTTCAGTCCGATGCTGTGACACCGCCCCAGACCATGATGGACCCTCCAACCCCAAATTGATCCCCCTCCAGAGTACAGGCCTAGGTGTAATGCTCATTCCTTCGACAATAAACGCGAATCCGACCATCACCCCTGGTGAGACAAAACTGCGACTCATCAGTGAAGAGCACTTTTTGCTAGTCCTGTCTGGTCCAGCGACAGTGGGTTTGTGCCCATAGGTGACATTGCTGCCGGTGATGTCTGGTGAGGACCTGTCTTACAACAGGCCTACAAGCCCTCAGTCCAGCCTCTCTCAGCCTATTGTGGACAGTCTGAGCACTGATGGAGGGATTGTGCGTTCCTGGTGTAACTCGGGCAGTTGTTGCCATTCTGTACCTATCCCGCAAGTGTGATGTTTGGATGTACCGATCCTGTGCAGGTGTTGTTACACGTCGTCTGCCACTGCGAGGACGATGAGCTGTCCGTCCTGTCTCCCTGTAGCGCTTTCTTAGGCCTTTCACAGTATGGACATTGCAATTTATTGCCCTGGTAATCTGCAGTCCTCATGCCTCCTTGCAGCATGCCTAAGGCACGTTCACGCAGATGAGCAGGGACCCTGGGCATCTTTCTTTTTGTGTTTTTCAGAGTCAGTAGAAAGGCCTCTTTAGTGTCCTTCGTTTTCATAACTGACCTTAATTGCCGACTGTCTGCAAGCTGTTAGTGTCTTAAAGACCGTTCAACAGGTGCTTGTTCATTCATTTTTTATGGTTTATTGAACAGGCATGTGAAAGTGTTTAAATCCTTTACAATGAAGATCTGTGAAGTTATTTGGATTTTTACTAATTATATTTGAACAACTTTTTTTTGCTGAGTTTAGTTTAATGTGACCTGTCTTTCCCATGTTTAATATGTATGCTGGCAAAAGTAAACCCAGCACAGGACCCAAAACTCATTTGGGCTTGTTTATTCTGTTTGAAGCTTGAATGTAGAAAACAAAATAACGTGAATCACAAAGTTTCAAGTTTTAATGTCATGTGCACAAGTACAGTGAAACAACTTTTGCCAGCTCAAACCCCAACAATGCAGTAATCAATAACAATGTAATACTAAAAATAACAAGGTATAAGAAAAACCCACGAGATGTACAAATAATAAGAACACGGTTAAGTAACATTCTATACAGTGGGGCAAAAAAGTACTTAGTCAGCCACCAATTTTGCAAGTTCTCCCCAAAAAGATGAGAGGCCTGTAATTTTCATCATAGGTAGACTTCAACTATGCCAGACAAAATGAGAAGAAAAAAAATGCCAGAAAATCATTTCATGAAAAATGTAGGATTTTTCATGAATTTATTTGCAAATTATGGTGGAAAATAATCTACCTTTACCATCGGTCCTATTAGCCAACGTACAATCATTAAATAATAAAATAGAAGAACTATGTGCACATATATCCTACCATGGGACATTAAAAACGTATGTTTCACTGAGTTGTGGCTGAACATCTAGAGGCGTCACTCCTAGTGGTCGGGGACATTAATGCAGGGAAACTCAAATCAGTTTTACCTCATTTTGATCAGCTTGCTAAATGTGCAACCAGAGGGAAAAAAACCTCTAGTCCACCTTTATTACACACACAGACACGTATACAGCTCTCGCTTGTCTTCCATTTGGCAAATCTGACCACAATTCTATGCTCCTAATTCCTGCTTACAAGCAAAAACTAAAGCAGGAAGCACCAGTGACTTGGTCAATAAAAAAGTGGACAGATGAAGCAGATGCTAAGCTACAGTACTGTTTCGCTTGCACAGACTGGAATATGTTCTGCGATTCTTCCGATGGCATTAAGGAGTACACCACATCAGTCACTGGCTTCATCAATAATTGCATCGATGACGTCGTCCCCACAGTGTCGGTACGTACAAAACCCCAACCAGAAGCCATGGATTACAGGCAAAAGCCGCACTGAGCTAAAGGTCATAGCTACCGCTTTCAAGGAGCCTGGACTCTAACCCAGAATCTTAAGAAATCCCACTATGCCCTCCGATGAACCATCAAACATTCAAAGCGTCAATACAGGGCTAAGATTGTATCGTACTACAACGGCTCCGATGCTCGTCGGATGTGGCAGGGCTTGCAAACTATTACAGACTACAAAAGGGAAGCACAGCCACGAGCTGCCCAGTGACACGAACCTACCAGACAAGCTAAATTACTTATATGCTCGCGTCGAGGCAATTAACACTAAAACATGCATGAGAGGACCAGCTGTTCCAGAACACTGTGTGGTCACGCTCTCTGTAGCCGGTGTAAGTAAGACCTTTAAACAGGTCAACATTCACAGCGCTGCAGGGCCAGACGGATTACGGGAACATGCGCTGACCAACTGGCACGTGTCTTCACTGACATTTTCAACCTGTCCCTGACTGAGTCTGGAATACCAACATGTTTCAAGCAGACCACCATAGTCGGTGCCCAAGAACATTAAGGTAAACTGCCAAAATGACTACCCGTAGCACTCACGTCTGTAGCCATGAAGTGCTGTGAAAGGCTGGTCATGGCTCACATCAACACCAAACCCTAGACCCACTCCAATTTGCATACCGCCCCAACAGATCCACAGATGATGCCATCTCTATTGCACTCCACACTGCCCTTTCCCACCTGGATAAAAGGAACACTTATGTGAGAATGCTATTCATCGACTACAGCTCAGCGTTCAACATCGTAGTGCCCTCAAAGCTCATAACTAAGCTAAGGACCCTGGGACTAAACACCTCCCTCTGCAACTGGATCCTGGACTTCTTGACGTGCTGCCCCTAGGTGGTAAGGAACACAGCCGCCATGCCGATCCTCATCATGGGGGCCCCTCATGGGTGCATGCCCAGTCCCCTCCTGTACTCCCTGTTCACTCATGACTGCATGGCCAGGCACGACTCCAACACAATTAAGTTTGCCAATGACAACAGTGGTAGGCCTGATCACCAAGAACAATGAGAGCCAATAGGGAGGAGGTCAGAGACCGTGTGGTGCAAGGACAACATCTCAACGTGATCAAGACAAAGGGGATGATTCTGGACTACAGGAAAAGGAGGACAGAGCACACCCCCATTCTCATCGACGGGGCTGTGGTGGAGCAGGTTGAGGGCTTCAAGTTCCTTGGCGTCCACATCACCAACAAACTAACATGCTCCAAGCACACCAAGACAGTCGTGAAGAGGGCACGAAAGCCGCACTGAGCTAAAGGTCATAGCTACCGCTTTCATGGAGCGGGACTGAATAGATTTGGCATGGGTCCTCAGATCCTAAAAGGTTTTACAGCTGCACCGTTGAGAGAATCCTGACGTCACTGCCTGTTATGGTAACTGCCCAGCCTCAGACCGCAAGGCACAACAGAGGGTATTGCGTACGGCCCAGTAAATCACCGGGCCCAAGCTTCCTGCCATCCAGGACCTCTACACCAGGCAGCGTCAGAGCCACCCTAGTCATAGACTTCTTTGCTACCGCACGGCAAGCGGTACCGGAGCGCCACGTCTAGGTCCAAGAGGCTTCTTAACAGCTCCCACCCCCAAGCCATAAGACTCCTGAACATCTAATCAGATGGCTACCCAGACTATTTGCATTGCCCCCCCCCCCCTTTTGTACACTGTTGTACTCTTATCTATGCATACTCATTTTAATAACTCGACCTACATGTACATATTACCTCGAAACTGGTGCCCCCGCATATTGACTTTACTGGTACCCCCTGTATATAGCCCCACTATTGTCATTTTCTGCCTCTAATCATTTGTAATTCTTATGTTACTTTTAGGTATTTTTTTGAAACTGCATTGTAGGTTAAGGGCTTGTAAGCATTTCACTGTAAGGTCTACACTTGCTGTATTCGGCACATGTGACAAAAACTATTTGATTTGATTTCCACACCTCCAACTCAATCATCTTGTTTAGACAACAATAGTCAGCTTGATTACCAACAATGATGAGACAGCCTACAGGGAGGTGAGGGCACTCTGAGTGTGGTTCAGCAAAACAACCTCTCACTCAATGTCAACAAAACAAAGGAGATGATCGTGGACTTTAGCAAACAGCCGAGGGACCAACCCCCTTTCCACATCGCGAGTCAGCAGTGGAGAAGGTGGAAAGTTAAGTTCCTCGGCGTACCCATCACAGACTAATTGAAATTGTCCACCCACACATACAGCATGGTGAAGGCGCCACAGAGCCTCTTCAACCTCAGGAGGCTTGTAGAAATTTGGCTTGTCACCTAAAACTTTTACAGATGCACAATTGAGAGCATCCTGTCTGGCTGCATAATCGCCTGGTACGGCAACTGCACCGCCCACAACAGCAAGGCTGTCCAGGGGGTGGTGCTGTCTGCGCAACATATCACCGGGGGCAAACTACCTGCCCTGCAGGACACCAAACACACCAGATATCACTGGAAGGACAAAAAGATCAAGGACAACCATCCGAGCCACTGCCTGTCCACCCTGTTACCATCCAGAAGGCGAGGTCAGTACAAGTGCATGAAAGCTGAGACCGAGACTGAAAAACAGCTTCTATCTGAATCAGACTGTTAAACAGCCATCACTAACACAGAGAGGCTGCTGTCTACATAGTCTTGAAATCATTGGCCACTTTAATAATAAATTGATTACTAGCACTTTAATAATGCCACTTTAATAATGTTTACATATGTTGCATTACTCATCTCATATGTATAAACTGTATTTTATATCATCTACTGCATTTTGCCTATGCTGCTCTGTCATTGCTCATCCAAATATTTATATGTATATATTCTTATTCCATTTCTATACTTAGATTTGTGTATATTTGGTAGTTGTTGTGGAATTGTTAGATTACATGTTAGATATTGCGCCACTGTCGGAACTAGAAGCACAATCATTTCGCTACACTCACAATAACATCTGCATGTGACCAATAAAATTTGATTTAGATATTTATAGGAGTATGTTGACTGCATATATGACAAACAGAGTAGAAGCAGCGTATATGATAATTGTATGTGAGTGGGTGTGTGTAGAGTCAATGTAAATGTACTGTATGTGCATATTATGCGTGTATGAACAAATGGAGTGATTGTCAGTGTGTGTGTTGGAGTGTCAGTGTGTGTAGTGTAGAGCCCTGTGAGTGTGCATAGAGAGTGAAAATAAGAATAAAATGCAAAAGTCAATAAAATACAAAGCGAGCCACACTAATATATGCATAAAGTTAAGTGAATCACTAAATGGAACTCCCTGGACCAGCCAGCCTAGCAACGCATGGACTTATCTGCCACAATACACACATACCCGCACACACGCACTCAGGTCAACGTCTTTACACAAAGCCACACTGGGACACTTTGGACTAACTCCTTGAGATCCACAACTAGTGACTTCTCAGGCCTTCAAAGGCTTACCTTAATGAATTGGACCTGGAGTTCCTTTCAGCTCAAAATGATTTGTTTTCATATCGCATATGTCACTTTGTATAAATGATTGGAGACAGGCGTAGGAATTCGTAATAGGGGGGTTTAATACTCCTCCCAAAATATACAGTATGTCATGAAAAAGCAAGAAGACAAAGCCCAAAACAAACACTTATACAAAAACACAGGGATGTAACCCAAACAAAAGAGGGAGGTAAAACCTCTAATAAATACATGGGACGAGACCCACAATACACCACACAGCTCACATCTACAGTCAACAGCTTACATCTACAGTTTACATAAATACATGGGACGAGACCCACAATACACTACACAGGGAGAGACCCATAATAACAAATGAACAGCAATACACTGGACAAGACCCATAATAACAAGTGCACAACACAAGCAGCATGCAAGCCGAATTAACAACGCACAGGTACTCACAGACCAACTGACATGGGAACAATAACCATCAGACAATGGTGAACAGAGGGCACAGATATACAATTACTAATCAGGGGAATTGGAATCAGGTGTGTGTAATGAGACAGTTCAGTGACGCCTAAGGGCCGGTGACATTGACCTCCGGAACTGGTACACTGAATGAGCAGCAGTACTGGGGGAATCTGTGACAGTACAGAACGGGTCTTTTTAAACAATCTTTATTAAGCAGTTGTTTTTATTGAGAGGAACTGTAGCTTTATGAGACAGTTTTTCTGTTTTGTCCTTTTATGTGATACATGTGATCCAAGTACAAGGAGTAAAAACACAATCACTGAGTACTGTCTACTGCTTACATCTACAGTCTACAGCTTACATCTAGAGCTTACATCTACAGTCTACAGCTCACATCTAGAGCTCACATCTACAGTCTACAGCTCACATCTACAGCTTACATCTACAGTCTACAGCTCACATCTACAGCTTACATCTACAGTCTACAGCTCACATCTACAGCTTACATCTACAGTCTACAGCTCACATCTACAGCTCACATCTACAGTCTACAGCTCACATCTACAGCTTACATCTACAGTCTACAGCTCACATCTACAGTCTACTGCTTACATCTACAGTCTACTGCTTACATCTACAGTCTACAACTCACATCTAGAGCTTACATCTACAGTCTACAGCTCACATCTACAGTCTACAGCTCACATCTACAGTCTACAGCTCACATCTACAGCTTACATCTACAGTCTACAGCTCACATCTACAGCTTACATCTACAGTCTACAGCTTACATCTACAGTCTACAGCTCACATCTACAGCTTACATCTACAGTCTACAGCTCACATCTACAGCTTACATCTACAGTCTACAGCTCACATCTACAGCTTACATCTACAGTCTACAGCTTACATCTACAGCTTACATCTACAGTCTACAGCTCACATCTACAGCTTACATCTACAGTCTACAGCTCACATCTACAGCTTACATCTACAGTCTACAGCTCACATCTACAGTCTACAGCTCACATCTACAGTCTACAGCTCACATCTACAGCTCACATCTACAGTCTACAGCTCACATCTACAGCTTACATCTACAGTCTACAGCTCACATCTACAGTCTACAGCTCACATCTACAGCTTACATCTACAGTCTACAGCTCACATCTACAGTCTACAGCTCACATCTACAGCTTACATCTACAGTCTACAGCTCACATCTACAGCTTACATCTACAGTCTACAGCTCACATCTACAGTCTACAGCTCACATCTACAGCTTACATCTACAGTCTACAGCTCACATCTACAGCTTACAGCTACAGTCTACAGCTCACATCTACAGCTTACATCTACAGTCTACAGCTCACATCTACAGTCTACAGCTCACATCTACAGTCTACAGCTCACATCTACAGTCTACAGCTCACATCTACAGTCTACAGCTTACATCTACAGTCTACAGCTCACATCTACAGCTTACATCTACAGTCTACAGCTCACATCTACAGTCTACAGCTCACATCTACAGCGTACATCTACAGTCTACAGCTCACATCTACAGCTTACATCTACAGTCTACAGCTCACATCTACAGCTTACATCTACAGTCTACAGCTCACATCTACAGCTTACATCTACAGTCTACAGCTCACATCTACAGCTCACATCTACAGTCTACAGCTCACATCTACAGCTCACATCTACAGTCTACAGCTCACATCTACAGCGTACATCTACAGTCTACAGCTCACATCTACAGCTTACATCTACAGTCTACAGCTCACATCTACAGCTTACATCTACAGTCTACAGCTCACATCTACAGTCTACAGCTCACATCTACAGCTTACATCTACAGTCTACAGCTTACATCTACAGCTTACATCTACAGTCTACAGCTTACATCTACAGTCTACAGCTTACATCTACAGTCTACAGCTCACATCTACAGTCTACAGCTTACATCTACAGTCTACAGCTTACATCTACAGTCTACAGCTTACATCTACAGTCTACAGCTCACATCTACAGCTTACATCTACAGTCTACAACTTACATCTACAGCTTACATCTACAGTCTACAGCTCACATCTACAGCTTACATCTACAGTCTACAGCTTACATCTACAGTCTACAGCTTACATCTACAGTCTACAGCTTACATCTACAGTCTACAGCTCACATCTACAGTCAACAGCTTACATCTACAGCTTACATCTACAGTCTACAGCTTACATCTACAGTCTACAGCTTACATCTACAGCTTACATCTACAGTCTACAGCTTACATCTACAGTCTACAGCTCACATCTACAGTCTACAGCTTACATCTACATTCTACAGCTTACATCTACAGTCTACAGCTTACATCTACAGTTTACAGTTTACATCTAGAGCTTACATCTACAGTCTACATCTACAGACTACAGCTTACATCTACAGTTTACAGTTTACATCTAGAGCTTACATCTACAGTCTACATCTACAGACTACAGCTTATAGTCTACAGTTTACATCTACAGTCTACAGCTTACATCTACAGTCTACATCTACAGTCTACAGCTTACATCTACAGTCTACAGCTTACATCTACAGTCTACAGCTTACATCTACAGTCTACACCTACAGACTACAGCTTACATCTACAGTTTACAGTTTACATCTAGAGCTTACATCTACAGTCTACATCTACAGACTACAGCTTATAGTCTACAGCTTACATCTACCGTCTACAGCTTACATCTACAGTCTACATCTACAGTCTACAGCTTACATCTACAGTCTACAGCTTACATATACAGTCTACAGCTTACATCTACAGTTTACAGTTTACATCTAGAGCTTACATCTACAGTCTACATCTACAGCTTACATTTACAGTCTACAGCTTACATCTACAGTCTACAGCTTACATCTACAGTCTACAGCTTACATCTACAGTCTACAGCTTACATCTACAGTCTACAGCTTACATCTACAGTATACAGCTTACATCTACAGTCTACATCTACAGTCTACAGCTTACATCTACAGTCTACAGCTTACATCTACAGTCTACAGCTTACATCTACAGTCTACAGCTCACATCTACAGCTTACATCTACAGACTACAGTTTACAGTTTACATCTACAGCTTACATCTACAGTCTACAGCTTACATCTACAGTCTACATCTACAGTCTACAGCTTACATCTACAGTCTACAGCTTACATCTACAGTCTACATCGACAGTCTACAGCTTACATCTACAGTCTACAGCTTACATCTACAGTTTACAGTTTACATCTAGAGCTTACATCTACAGTCTACATCTACAGACTACAGCTTACATCTACAGTCTACGGCTTACATCTACAGTCTACAGTTTACATCTACAGTCTACAGCTTACATCTACAGTCTACAGTTTACAGCTACAGTCTACAGTTTACATATACAGTCTACAGCTTACATCTACAGTCTACAGCTTACATCTACAGTCTACAGCTTACATCTACAGTCTACAGCTCACATCTACAGTCTACAGCTTACATCTACAGTCTACAGCTTACATCTACAGTCTACAGCTTACATCTACAGTCTACAGCTTACGTCTACAGTCTACAGCTTACATCTACAGTCTACAGCTTACATCTACAGTTTACAGCTTACATCTACAGTCTACAGCTTACATCTACAGTCTACAGCTTACATCTACAGTCTACAGCTCAATACAGTGCATACAAACAAGTAGTGGCTTATTTCTGCAAAACAAGTCAACAAAACACACCACAAGCTCAGTTTCTTTAAATTGAACTTTTCTTAGTAGTTATGCCATCTTCATAATAATGTGGGGATGTTTCGTCGGTGGGCGGCTTTTGACTATTTATGTGGATTGCGCATGTCTTAAATGGTGGCTAAGAAGAGGTTTGCTACAAATCGTACTTTGGGTGCTATTGTATTTGTTGAATATTATATAAATCCTATAAATTGAAATGCCCATTTTGTGTGCAATCTTTAACCTTAAATTGAAATTGTCATTCAACAAAATAATGTTGCAGAAATGATTATCTTATCTGTTTCTAACGACAGAAGCCATTTCAGAAACAATCTGAGTTGGTGGATGTCACAGCTTGCTGAAATGAAATGGAACGACCCCATTGGCACTTGGATTGGAGCCAGTCTTTATCAAGGGTGGCAATAACGATGGATCTGACTGTATGTCCAGTCCGATGCATGTGCTGTAATAGTGGGTTCGTGGTAAGTGCATGGCTCCCTACATGGACTTTCTATACATACATCAACAATTACTGAGCGTGGCCTTATGTAACACCGGCAGCATACTCTGTATAAAGATAGAAATGACCCAAGGCAAGGCATGTTTTTTTAAAGATACTTTTTACTATCAAATGTTGGCCATTAAATATTCAAGTTGTACATCCACAAAGAAAAACCACAAGAGACAGGGGAAGGTAAGAGGAAAGAAAAGGCTTGTTTTGACAGAAATCTGGTAACAAATGATTAATTATGGCATCCCATTAAAAGGAAACAGTTCTAACATTGCAGTTAATAGCTTTATTTAGCCAACGTTATTAACTAAAAGCATTGACTGATTACCTCATGCACTTTACTTTAAAAAATTGAGTAATCAGATAATGGGACTTTATTGCAAAATCAAGACCATTATAAAGGAGATGTTAAAAAGCAAATGATCGTTGACGTTGAATCAAAACCATAATGTGATTCATGGCGCTATTCTAATGTCTTCAAGGGTGATTTGTCATCCAATCTGTTTGATCAAAAAGTTCCTCTTGACACATGCATGTTCTCTCAGATCTAGTGATCTGATGTATGAGTTTGGTGGACCGAGAGCGCGAATGACCAAGCGACAGAATATCCAAGTCAAATCCCTTTTTGTGACATTGGCATGCTATTTCCCTTAGAGAATGGGCAGAAGGTGAGGTATTGTGACATTGGCATGCTATTTCCCTTAGAGAATGGGCAGAAGGTGAGGTATTGTGACATTGGCATGCTATTTCCCTTAGAGAATGGGCAGAAGGTGAGGTATTGTGACATTGGCATGCTATTTCCCTTAGAGAATGGGCAGAAGGTGAGGTATTGTGACATTGGCATGCTATTTCCCTTAGAGAATGGGCAGAAGGTGAGGTATTGTGACATTGGCATGCTATTTCCCTTAGAGAATGGGCAGAAGGTGAGGTATTGTGACATTGGCATGCTATTTCCCTTAGAGAATGGGCAGAAGGTGAGGTATTGTGACATTGGCATGCTATTTCCCTTAGAGAATGGGCAGAAGGTGAGGTATTGTGACATTGGCATGCTATTTCCCTTAGAGAATGGGCAGAAGGTGAGGTATTGTGACATTGGCATGCTATTTCCCTTAGCGAATGGGCAGAAGGTGAGGTATTGTGACATTGGCATGCTATTTCCCTTAGAGAATGGGCAGAAGGTGAGGTATTGTGACATTGGCATGCTATTTCCCTTAGCGAATGGGCAGAAGGTGAGGTATTGTGACATTGGCATGCTATTTCCCTTAGCGAATGGGCAGAAGGTGAGGTATTGTGACATTGGCATGCTATTTCCCTTAGAGAATAGGCAGAAGGTGAGGTATTGTGACATTGGCATGCTATTTCCCTTAGCGAATGGGCAGAAGGTGAGGTATTGTGACATTGGCATGTTATTTCCCTTAGCGAATGGGCAGAAGGTGAGGTATTGTGACATTGGCATGCTATTTCCCTTAGAGAATAGGCAGAAGGTGAGGTATTGTGACATTGGCATGCTATTTCCCTTAGCGAATGGGCAGAAGGTGAGGTATTGTGACATTGGCATGCTATTTCCCTTAGCGAATGGGCAGAAGGTAAGGTATTGTGACATTGGCATGTTATTTCCCTTAGCGAATGGGCAGAAGGTGAGGTACTGTGACAGATGTGTCAAAGCAACGTTATGGAGCAAAATTAGTCACAAGTAACCCCTCTTTTCACCTACAGTACCTATGGAAAACACAAAGCTACAGAATCTGAATGAAATCAATGAATCCAACTAGAAAGATTAGAACTCAATGGCTGATATACAGAATTAAACGCAATGGGAACGTGTGTGTGTGTGAGAGTGAACACTCATTCTTCCTCCATTCTCTTGAGGTAGCTGTATGGGGACTTTGAATGACCTTGTGAATGGCTGCGATAAACCTTGTGTTGTAATCTATGCAATTAATTGTTTTCTGAAGGTCAGAGTTCAGCAGCGCTTGAGTAAAACAGACTTGTGATGTAAAATAAATATACAACACTTTCATTCACCAAATAGCACCACTGTCTTCATCTGTATTTGGACAGAAACCAATTGAAATTTGGTAGTGCGGTCACTACCACCTGGGCAAAAACTGGTTGAATCAACGTTGTTTCCATGTCATTTCAACCCCCAAAAATCAATATGATGACTTTTAATCAACGTGGAAAACTGATTGTATTTGTAACTGTGTCTTTTTTTCACCCATCGTTTAACCTAAATCCAATGACAGGGTGAAATGTTTGGTTGATTTCATGTTGAATACCCATTAGTTGACAACTCAACCAAATATAAATCAAAACGTGACTGTCACGGCTGTCGAATGAACTGGACCAAGGAGCAGCGTGGTGGCGTACATATTCCTTTATTTCATATGAGGCCGACAAAAACAATAAACCATCCAAAACAACCGTGAAGCGAAATGCTCTAGTGCCAACAAAACAAAGACAACTACCCACAAAGACAGGTGGGGAAAAGGGCTGCCTAAGTATGGTTCCCAATCAGAGACAACGACAGACAGCTGTCCCTGATTGCGAACCATACCCGGCCAAAACAAAGAAATACAAAACATAGAAAAATGAACATAGAATGCCCACCCAAATCACACCCTGACCAAACCAAAATAGAGACATAAAAAGCTCTAAGGTCAGGGCGTGACAGTGACGTTGAACTGACTTCTGTGCCCAGTGGGAATGTGCTGTAAACTTGTTTTCCAAAATCCAAAGTTCCCACCATTCACTTATATAAAATAAACGTCCCCAAATTATTACAGTTTATTATCAAGATGGCATGAGAACTGAGAAAGATTCAATCTAATAAATCTGAATTCCCTCATATCCTCATGACAACGTTTGGCCAACAATCAGATGGCTCGTCGAGTGTAGCAGCCTTATCAGTTCAGATGGAGAAGGGCAGTCATTCAGGGCTGAACAAAAACCCTGGGTTAGTTACTATTCCATGCAGGACTGAACAAAAACCCTGGGTTAATTACTGCTCCATGTAGGACTGAACAAAAACCCTGGGTTAATTACTGCTCCATGCAGGACTGAACAAAAACCATGGGTTAATTACTGCTCCATGCAGGACTGAACAAAAACCCTGGGTTAGTTACTGCTCCATGCAGGACTGAACAAAAACCCTGGGTTAATTACTGCTCCATGCAGGACTGAACAAAAACCCTGGGTTAATTACTGCTCCATGCAGGACTGAACAAAAACCCTGGGTTAGTTACTGCTCCATGCAGGGCTGAACAAAAACCCTGGGTTAGTTACTGCTCCATGCAGGACTGAACAAAAACCCTGGGTTAGTTACTGCTCCATGCAGGACTGAACAAAAACCCTGGGTTAATTACTGCTCCATCCAGGACTGAACAAAAACCCTGGGTGAGTTACTGCTCCATGCAGGACTGAACAAAAACCCTTGGTTAGTTACTGCTCCATGCAGGACTGAACAAAAACCCTGGGTGAGTTACTGCTCCATGCAGGACTGAACAAAAACCCTTGGTTAGTTACTGCTCCATGCAGGACTGAACAAAAACCCTGGGTTAGTTACTGCTCCATGCAGGACTGAACAAAAACCCTGGGTTAGTTACTGCTCCATGCAGGACTGAACAAAAACCCTTGGTTAGTTACTGCTCCATGCAGGACTGAACAAAAACCCTGGGTTAATTACTGCTCCATGCAGGACTGAACAAAAACCCTGGGTTAGTTACTGCTCCATGCAGGACTGAACAAAAACCCTGGGTTAATTACTACTCCATGCAGGACTGAACAAAAACCCTGGGTTAGTTACTGCTCCCATGACCTTATCTCTTTACCTGGTGTACCAGCCAAGTAGTGTTTATTAGCTAGACCAAGCCTTATCCGCACGCTCAGAGTTGACATACTAGATCTGAATCAATAAGCAGATGGGGTGGCTGGTGTACCACCTGCCCTCCAATGGAGGTGGCAGCATAAAGAACAGACATTGATCCCTCTACCTGTCTAGCGGTCACAACTGATGATAAGACCCTTGAACGAATGTAATTAAAATGGAATCAAATCAAATCAAATGTATTTATATAGCCCTTCGTACATCAGCTGATATCTCAAAGTGCCAGGTAGTCCTGGGGCATGGTCCTAGGGCTCAGGTCCTCCAAGAGAGAGAAAGAAAGAGAGAATTAGAGAGAGCATATGTGGGGTGGCCAGTCCTCTTCTGGCTGTGCCGGGTGGAGATTATAACAGAACATGGCCAAGATGTTCAAATGTTCATAAATGACCAGCATGGTCGAATAATAATAAGGCAGAACAGTTGAAACTGGAGCAGCAGCACGGTCAGGTGGACTGGGGACAGCAAGGAGTCATCATGTCAGGCAGTCCTGGGGCATGGTCCTAGGGCTCAGGTCCTAGTTGAAACTGGAGCAGCAGCACGGCCAGGTGGACTGGGGACAGCAAGGAGTCATCATGTCAGGTAGTCCTGGGGCATGGTCCTAGGGCCCAGGTCCTCAGAGAGAGAGAGACAGAAAGTGGGAATTAGAGAACGCACACTTAGATTCACACAGGACACCGAATAGGACAGGAGAGGTACTCCAGATATAACAAACTGACCCTAGCCCCCCGACACAAACTACTGCAGCATAAATACTGGAGGCTGAGACAGGAGGGGTGGGTTCACCTGTTATAGCTCGGCTAGGCTTGGAAGAGAACCTATAGACTATAACATTTTATTTATTGCAATCCCAGTTATATTATTCTGTATTGGAAGACAGCGCTATGTAAGTTTAAAGTTTACAACTGAGAGTATATGCAATTGCAGTGAGATGAGAAATGTACGAGGAGAGTTTAGGTATTAAAATGCAAATTGGTTTTCATATGAGTGGTTGGAACCATTTCTAACCAATCTGCAAAATGGATGCTGTTGTCGAATAAATGTGTTACACGCCATTCTTTGTTTCCCACCATTCTGTTTTTGTTCATGTTGTGTTCAATAGAGCCAGAATGAAAACAACATCTGTCTCAACAATGAACAGGGTTCACCTTGACCTGACAAATAATAGGAAATAGATGGAGGACATTTTCAGGTTCAGGTTTAGATCTATGTTCTCTGACTAGTGATTATCTTGGTTGTCAGACATATTCTCTTAGACAGAATTGACAGCTGGAATAGTGATTGCTCTTTCTGTGGGCGTAAATGATTTTTGTCAGCATCATTGTCAGAATGTCTAAGAAATGGATGTACTGTTGGTATTTTCAGTTTCCTATGCCTTGGGGACAGTTTTGAAAACATCTTAACTGTTACTCTAAGGGGATAGTAGTTGGAATAGCAAAGGCATAAACTATTCAAAAAAACAGGAAGGAACACATTCCTGAGTTTGTTATTCTCTCTTCTACACGTGTTGATTGATCTCCAACCTTGCATTCATTGATAGGCATGCTGTATTGCTAGTAAGTAACAATAATGATGATTCGAGAACAGTGTCGCTGTACATAGAAATGAGCTCCAAACTTTAAGCACCATTGCCCCTGAGAGATTATCTCCTAGATCGACAGTCAGTTGACACTTGTTCTGCTGCTGTCACCATCCATTTATCTATGGGGCTTTGAAGGACAGACACAGTACAACAGCACTCACTCGCTTTCTCTCTCTCTCACTCACTTGGAGAGGAGGATGTCTGATTAGGGATGAATCAGCCCCAAAAAATTGGAGTCTGTGGTGATCCCTTTTTAGGAGGGGATGTGAATTCTGTTGAACTAGAACCATGATGAAACAAGGTGATGAGGCGGTGTAGAACTCAGTAAATGGGCTGTGTCCCCGGATCATCGGACGGCGAGCTCGAGTACACTCGAATGCCAAGCAAGGGCATGTATAAGGTCAGGTAGGGTATTGATGGTGTAACTTGCAGCCTTTATTGGCAAGGTAGAAGCTAGGAAGCACTGGCACATACATTCAACATCTCCTAGATAAAAATATTTTGGTTAACGCTTAAAATTTTAGTTGAATTGGTTTCGAATGAACTAAAAGTATGAGTATTCTCTTTTGTCTGGTAGTTGTTTTAAATGTAATCCAACAAAGATTGATAAAGATGGATGTAGGTTTAATCGTTTTAAGGTTTTAGAAAAAGGTTGAAAAGGTTTTGGGAGTCGGGACTGTCATGGCAGAATGGTAAGACTGAGCTCAATTTATTTGCTCATTGACATGATGATAGGAACTTATTGCTTTGGCATTATGTTAAAAATGTTTCAGTTTGGCTGGTACATGTAGTCTCTCAAACAGAGACCAATGACACAAAATAATTGTGCAATTACAAAACTATAAGCTATAAAGAGAGTCACTCTCTGTATATATAAACTCCCAGTAATTTATTGGGTAAAACACCAACGTTTCGGCATCACACTAAAGAAGAGACAGTGATGCTGTAACGATGGTGTTTTGCCCAATAAATTACTACACTACATATTTTTCTCTGGGTTTGAACCAGCGCATGCTTTTTATTCCATAATTACAATACTATAACACTGATTTATTTTATTACCATGTTATTAGACTTCTCTTAAGAGTGATTTCTTGTCCACTCACTCAAGCAGAAAGTAACACAGTAGAAATGACTTATTTCAGTAGTAGATTAATAACTTTCATATATGCAGGCCAGAATATAGGCCTATGTCATGCTGAGGGACAGCACCCATGTCCTCAACCCACAGCACCCATGTTCTCAAACCACAGTTTGTGGTCCAATAGGTGCAGGTACTCGTTTGTGCCCGAGGCCATCTGCCTGGTTAACAGGACCATTAATTAAGACCTCTATAGGGACTATTCTAGAGATAGTTTAGCCCTGACATTAATTAAAAACTGTGGATACCATGGACTTAGTTGGATTTAGTTTCTTAAATTGTACCATGCAATTTGAAATGATGCCTTAAGTATATTCTTTATTCTGCTGTGTGTGTTTGTTCTATCTGAAATGATGCCGTAAGTATTTGTTGTATTCTGCTGTGTGTGTTTGTCCTATCTGAAGCACCCTGTCAGCCCTGAACAAAATTGCCCATCAGGGATTAATGAAGTTGTATTGTATATAAACTCACAAAAATTAAGCGTCCCTTTTTCAGGACCCTGTCTTTCACAGATAGTTTGTAAAAATCCAAGTAACTTATTAAAAGACCTTCATTGTAAAGGGTTTAAACACTGTTTCCCATGCTTGTTCAATGAACCATAAACAATTAGTGAACATGCACCTGTTGAACAGTCGTTAAGACACTAACAGCTTACAGGCGGTAGTCATTTAAGGTCACAGTTATGAAAACGTAGGACACTAAAGAGGCCTTTCTATGGCCTCTGAAAAACACCAAAAGAAAGATGCCCAAGGTCCCTGCTCATCTGCGTGAACGTGCCTTAGGCATGCTGCAAGGAGGCATGAGGACTGCCAACGTGGCCAGGCAATAAATTGCAATGTCCGTACTGTGAGACGCCTAAGACAGAGCTACAGGGAGACAGGACGGACAGCTGATCGTCCTCGCAGTGGCAGACCACATGTAACAACACCTGTACAGGATCGGTACATCTGGATATCACACTTGCGGGACAGGGACAGGATGGCAACAACAACTGCCCGAGTTACACCAGGAACACACAATCCCCCCATCAGTGCTCAGACTGTCCGCGATAGGCTGAGAGAGGCTGGACTGAGGGCTTGTAGGCCTGTTGTAAGGCAGGTCCTCACCAGACATCACTGGCAACATCATCGCCCATGGGCACAAACCCACCGTCGCTGGACCAGACCAGACAAAGCGCTCTTCACTGACGAGTCGTGGTTTTGTCTCACCAGGGCTGATGGTCCGATTCGCGTTTATTGTCGAAGGAATGAGCGTTACCCCGAGGACAGTACTCTGGAGCGGGATCAATTTGGAGGTGGAGGGTCCATCAGGGTCTGGGGCGATGTGTCACAGCATCATCGGACTGAGCTTGTTGTCATTGCAGGCAACCTCAACGCTGTGCATTGCAGGGAAGACATCCTCCTCCCTCATGTGGTACCCTTCCTGCAGGCTCATCCTGACATGACCATCCAGCATGACAATGCCACCACCATACTGCTCATTCTGTGTGTGACTTCCTGCAAGACAGGGATGTCAGCGTTCTGCCATGGCCCGTGAAGAGCCCTGATCTCAATCCTATTTTGCATGTCTGGGACCTGTCGGATTGGAGGGTGAGGGCTAGGGCCATTCCCCCCAGAAATGTCTGGGAACTTGCAGGTGCCTTGGTGGAAGAGTGGGGTAACATCTCACAGCAAGAACTGGCAAATCTGGCGCAGTCTATGAGGCGATGCACTGCAGCACTCAATGCAGCTGGTGGCCACACCAGATACTGATTGTTACTTTTAATTTTGACCCCCCCTTTGTTCTGGGACACATTATTCAATTTTTGTTAGTCACATGTCTGTGGAACTTGTTCAGTTTATGTCTCAGATGTTGAATCTTGTTATGTTCATACAAATATTTACACACGTTAAGTTTGCTGAAGAGGACGTTTCTTTTTTTGCTGAGTTTAGGTTGTTACCCTTGAAACAACTTGCTTGGAATCATGCCAGCTTGGCAAAAAGTGTTTGGAGTGTAAAGACTGGAGGAACAGAAGCAATTTGTTTTTTTAAAGACTAACTCCTGTATCCGTTGTATCCCAATAGAAATGTCCATTACAATTTTCCTCCAGTCCTGCATGTGTGTATTAGGACACATGCTTGTTTACACGTCCAATTAGTGTTCTAATTGATTTCGCTGAAAGGAAACATCAGCCAACATCAGTGGCCAAAAGTGAAGTAGGGCACGGCAGTTGTACTGGTAGCCCACTACCTATCTCACTTTATTATCCCCTAGTACCTTCAACATAAACACACGAATATGCATTATATATATTCATTAGGTGAGATATTTGACTGCCTGACAAAGTTGCATTGATATATTTTCCCTTTAGTCTCTTAACCTTTATTTGTTTGATTCATATGGATTGCTGCAGTTAATAGCATTTTTGTGGAAAGCACTGAAGCAGTGTTCAAACAGAGAAAAGCACACATCGCTGAGAAAATTGAGTGTCTTTGTCCAATCCAGTGCAGTTCATCAAAGGGCATTAAAGAGAGCAAATAATACTGCAATATCTGCTTTTAAAACCGAACCGCTCACTCTGCCGTATGTATCCCCAAATGGCTTCCTGAAATCAGCACAAACTTTCAGGGAATATCACAATTACTATTTCTATGCCAAAAGGATAGTGTCAGACTGTTTGTTTGAACCTCTGAGGGTTGATGGTGTCTCTTCCCTTGACAGAAAAATCACTCTATCATGCAAAATCAGAATTTCTCACAGTTCATTGTTTATATTGTATCTGGCACTTTGCCATACTGCTATTTAAGATAGATATTCACTGTTGAAATGCTTGCTTTTCCCAATGCTAATCAATACACTACAACTGGCCAGATGGTTAATGCATTTGTTTCCGATTAAGCTTGTTGAGTTGAGTGCATGGCTCCAGATGTGAAGGGATTTAAACTGATATAGATCAGATAAGTCGGTATTGAGTCAGCCAGATGACTAGTGCTGTGAGCTGGTTTCTAGTGACCACTTTCTTCTGTCAGCAGCCATACTGTTATTAGTATGTGGGGGGCCACATGGACTCGGATGTCAACGAAGTGTCATATCTGCCACCTTATGTACTGTAGCTTCACACTGATGCAAAGACATGCTTGATATGGCTTTGCAACACAACAGAGGTGCCCAAAAGCTGTAATATGGACAGGTTGTTTTGACTAAAATATTCTGCCCCAGTTGGGAGTTAATGTTTTTTAGGGAGGGGAGAGAGAGAATGGACTCGGTATGGAGGTAATGTTGTTTAGGGAGGGGAGAGAGAGAATGGACTCGGTATGGAGGTATATGTTGTTTAGGGAGTGGAGAGAAAGAATGGACTGTTTAGGGGGGTAATGTTGTTTAGGGAGGGGAGAGAGAGAATGGACTCGGTATGGAGGTAATGTTGTTTAGGGAGGGGAGAGAGAGAATGGACTCGGTATGGAGGTAATGTTGTTTAGGGAGTGGAGAGAAAGAATGGACTGTTTAGGGGGGTAATGTTGTTTAGGGAGGGGAGAGAGAGAATGGACTTGTCCACCTGGACAAAATAAACACTTATGTGAGAATGCTATTCATTGACTACAGCTTAGCGTTCAACACCATAGTACCGTCAAAGCTCATCACTAAGCTAAGGACTCTGGGACTAAACACCTCCCTCTGCAACTGGATCCTGGACTTCCTGACAGGCCGCCCCCAGGTGGTGAGGGTAGGTAGCAACACATCTGCCACGCTGATCCTAAACACTGGAGCTCCCCGGGGGTGCGTGAACCGTCCCCTCCTGTACTCCCTGTTCACCCACGACTGCATGGCCAGGCACGACTCCAACACCATCATTAAGACGACACAACAGTGTCTGATCACCGACCACGACGAGACAGCCTATAGGGAGGAGGTCAGAGACCTGGCCGGGTGGTGCCAGAATAACAACCTATCCCTCACTAAGGAGATGATTGTGAACTACAGGAAAAGGAGGACCGAGCACTCCCCCATTCTCATCGACGGGTAGTGGAGCAGGTTGAGAGCTTCAAGTTCCTTGGTGTCCACATCAACAACACAACAAACTAGAATGGTCTAAACACACCAAGACAGTCGTGATGAGGGCAGGACAAAGCCTATTCCCCCTCAGGAAACTAAAAAGATTTGGCATGGGTCCTGAGATCCTCAAAAGGTTCTACAGCTGCAACATCGAGAGCATCACTGCCTGGTATGGCAATTGCTCGGGCCCCCGACCGCAAGGCACTACAGAGGGTAGTGCGTACGGCCCAGTACATCACTTGGGCTAAGCTGCCTGCCATCCGGGACCTCTACACCTGACGGTGTCAGAGGAAGGCCCTAAAAATTGTCGAAGACCCCAGACACCCCAGTCATAGACTGTTCTCTCTACTACCACATGGCAAGCAGTACCAGAGTGCCAAGTCTAGGACAAAAAGGCTTCTCAACCGTTTTTACCCCCAAGCCATAAGACTCCTGAACAGGTAGTCAAATGGCTACCTGGACAATTTGCATTGTGTGCCCCCCCCCCCCAACCCCTCCTTTTACGCTGCTGCTACTCTCTGTTTATCATATAAGAATAGTAACTTTAACTATATATTCATGTACATACTACCTCAATTTTGCTCCCGAACATTGGCTAACCGGGCTATCTACATTGTGTCCCACCCACCACCCGCCAACCTCTCTTTTACGCTACTGCTACTCTCTGTTCGTCATATATGCATAGTCACTTTAACCTACATACTACCTCAATCAGCCTGACTAACCGGTGTCTGTATGTAGCCTCGTTACTTTTATAGCCTCGCTACTGTATATAGCCTGTCTTTTTACTGTTGTTTTATTTATTTACCTACCTATTGTTCACCTAGTACCTTTTTTGAATTATTGGCTAGAGCCTGTAAGTAAGCATTTCACTGTAAGGTCTACACCTGTTGTATTCAGCACACGTGACTAATAAACTTTGATTTGATTTGATGTTGTTTAGGGAGGGGAGAGAGAGAATGGACTTGGTAGGGAGGTAATGTTGTTTAGGGAGGGGAGAGAGAGAATGTCACGAACCCCGCTTCCTGAGTCTGTGTTTTCCTGTGTTTCTGTCCTGGAGTGTGTTTCCGGTGTCCTGGAACGCACCCTGTCTGGTTGCCGGGCAGATTAGCTTGTTGGGAGATCGATGTTCACCCGCACCTGTATCCCATCAGTAATCTGCACACCTGTCCTGATCATCACCTCTCCCCTTCAAAAGCTCTGACCTGACATCCATTCCCTGCCGGATCGTTAGCCATGAACAGTATGTTGTGCCATAGTATCAGCCTCAAGTTGGATAGAATTTGTTTTGTTGTTTTGTACGTCTTGCTTGCCTTCAACGTACCTCCGTTTGTTCTGTCTTCAGTTACTCACCCGGATCATTTACCCCATTCCCGCCTGGTCATCGGAGGATTCCGCTTCCCCATTGGATCCACCTATTTACTCCCATCAACTCACCACCGCTGCCCGCTACGCCACCTGGATGTATCTACCCACTCACATTCACTTGTAAATAAATACTCACCTTCTTCCTACTCTCCTTGTCCTGGTCTGCTTCTGGGTTCGATTTTGAAGAAACGTGACAGAGAATGGACTTGGTAGGGAAGTAATGTTGTTTAGGGAGGGGAGAGAGAGAATGTATGAAAGCGTGATGAGCATTTTCATGGAAGAAACCTGATAATGCATAGTAAATGTAAATCCGGGACACTCCAATTAGTATAATATATTACGTTTTGTATGGTATGTATTCATTTGTAGATGACCATTATCCATTTCGTATAATATGTTACAAATTACAATTCATATATGATATGTTATGAATTGCAACCCCTGGTAACGTCCCTGCCTACCACTAACATTCAGCATCCTAAAGATTTAGATTGAACTGATGTTTATCAGTAATTAAAGTGCAGTTCCCTTCCGAGAACTCTTCCACTAATGAATACAACATGCTCTTTATTAGTCACATTAGTAGACACTGTGCATTAACAACAAAGGTGTCCATAAATTAGGGAGAAAACACCCATAAAGGCCTGATCCACATGCTGTAGCAGCTGATAATAACTATAAGGTCAAATGCCAGCAATTTGAGAGACATCTGCTCTTGGCACACTTGCTCTAAGTGGTTAATTGTGAAGTGAATTAAGACATAAAGTCAATGGCTGCGCCCTACTCTGCAGGACCGCTGGCAGTGTATTTGCATTAGCCTAATCACTCAATGCTTGAATGACAAAGGCTTCTTAATGAGCCCAGTGGCCAGTCAGTGAGCCTGGGGAATGGGCCTTTTTAGCCAAGATCCAGTCATTAGTGTTAAAGTTTGCATCCAAAAGGGCACCATATTCCCTATATAGTGCACTACTTTTGACCAGGGCCTTTAAGGCTCTGGTTAAAATAAGGGCACTATAGGGAATAGGGTGCCATTTGGGACAAATTCTTAGAGTCCATATGAGGAGAGCAGCATGCGCACAGCCTGCCAGTCAGCCATGCCGCTGCACAGAGACACATCATGTCTATTCCAATAACCTTTCTATGAATTAATAACACTGTTCCCCAATTGGCGGTGGTTTTATTTGCCCCCCCCCTCCCCAGAGTTTTCTAAGCAAAAAAACACTTATTTATTGTTTATGTTTAAAAAAAAAATGTTTTGGACATAAAAGGCTGTACAAACACCAGGAAATCAGCTCCAAGTGATTTAAAATTTTTTAATCTGTTTCCATGTATTCAAACACATAATATAGAGACATGATTGTTTACAAATGTACCATGTTTTTAAAATTATTATCTTAGTCAAATATTATATCTGTTTGGGCTTCTTGCGGTCAGTTTGAAGTTTTATTTTTCATTATGTTCCGGCTGAATCTAGTTGATGATCTCAGCTTTAAATGGAAACTTGGCTGGCTATACAACTTCTGTCCAACTTCTTGTCGCTCATGACTGTTCAGCTTTACTCTCTCTTCTTTGCTCCCTCTCTCTGTCTCTGGGCAATTCCATGGTATGCCAAACAAAATGTGTGCCAAGCAAAAACCATTGATTTCAAAGTTTAACAAACCATACAACTCTATGCAAAATGACTACTTTTAACAATTTCCAATTAAAAATGTACAGAAACTAATTTCTAAAACCTTGGTAACGGATTTATGTTAAAAACTCCCTTTGGTTTTTAAATCGACCATTCTTTACTGGAAGAAGTTTGGATCCACTTAGACTCTTCCTAGAGCTGGCCGCCCGGAAAAACTGAGCAATCGGGGGAGAAGGGCCTTGGTCAGGGAGGTGACCAAGAACCCAATGGTCCCTCTGACAGAGCTCCAGAGCTCCTCTGTGGAGATGGGAGAACCTTCCAGAAGGACAACCATCTCTGCAGCCCTCTACCAATCAGGCCTTTATGGTAGAGTGGCCAGACGGAAGCCACTCCTCAGTAAAATGCACATGACATCCCTCTCCGAGTTTGCCAAAAGGTACCTAAAGGACTCAGACCATGTGAAATAAGATTCTCTGGTCTGATGAAACCAAGATTGAACTCTTTGTCCTGAATATCAAGCGTCAAGCCTAGAAGAAATATGAAACCATCCCTACGGTGAAGCATGGTCGTGGCAGCATCATGCTGTGGGGATGTTTTTCAGTGGCAGGGAGACTTGTCAGGGTCAAGGGAAAGATGAACGGAGCAAAGTACAGAGAGATCCTTGATGAAAACCTACTCCAGAGCGCTCAGGACCTCAGACTGGGGCGAAGGTTAACCTTCCATCAGGACAACAAACTTAAGCAAACTGCCAAGACAACCCAGGAGTTGTTTCGGGACAATGTCCTTGAGTGGCCCAGCCAGAGCACGGACTTGAACCCCATCTAACATCTCTGGAGACCTGAAAATAGCTGTGCAGCGACGCTCCCCATCCAACCTGACAGAGCTTGAGAGGATTTTAAATTGTTCTTTTCGGTTACTGGCCCAATGCTCTAACCACTAGGCTACCTGCCACCCCACAATTTGCAGAGAATAATGGAAGAAACTCCCCTAATATTGGTCTGCCAAGCTTGTAGAGTCATACCAATTGTGTCGTACCCAAGAAGACGAGGCTGTAATCGCTGACAAAGGTGATTCAACAAAGTACTGAGTAAAGGGTCTGAATACTTAGGAAAATGCAATATTTCATATTTTGTTTCATATAAATTTGCAAAAATGTAAAAAAAAAAATGGGGTCATTATGGGGTATTGCATGCAGATTGATGAGGGAAAGAAACTATTTAATCAAGTTAAGAATAATGCTGTAACAAAATGTGGAAAGTCCAAGGGAATGAGTACTTTGCGAACACACTGTTTGTGGGTTTTTGGTTTTTGGTTATGGAATTACAAGGCACAAGGCAGTATCTGTTTGTGGGTTTTTGGTTATGTAATTACAAGGCACAAGGCAGTATCTGTTTGTGGGTTTTTGGTTATGTAATTACAAGGCACAAGGCAGTATCTGTTTGTGGGTTTTTGGTTATGGAATTACAAGGCACAAGGCAGTATCTGTTTGTGGGTTTTTGGTTATGGAATTACAAGGCACAAGGCAGTATCTGTTTGTGGGTTTTTGGTTATGGAATTACAAGGCACAAGGCAGTATCTGTTGGTGGGTTTTTGGTTATGGAATTACAAGGCACAAGGCAGTATCTGTTTGTGGGTTTTTGGTTATGGAATTACAAGGCACAAGGCAGTATCTGTTTGTGGGTTTTTGGTTATGGAATTACAAGGCACAAGGCAGTATCTGTTTGTGGGTTTTTGGTTATGGAATTACAAGGCACAAGGCAGTATCTGTTTGTGGGTTTTTGGTTATGGAATTACAAGGCACAAGGCAGTATCTGTTGGTGGGTTTTTGGTTATGGAATTACAAGGCACAAGGCAGTATCTGTTTGTGGGTTTTTGGTTATGGAATTACAAGGCACAAGGCAGTATCTGTTTGTGGGTTTTTGGTTATGGAATTACAAGGCACAAGGCAGTATCTGTTTGTGGGTTTTTGGTTATGGAATTACAAGGCACAAGGCAGTATCTGTTTGTGGGTTTTTGGTTATGGAATTACAAGGCACAAGGCAGTATCTGTTGGTGGGTTTTTGGTTATGGAATTACAAGGCACAAGGCAGTATCTGTTTGTGGGTTTTTGGTTATGGAATTACAAGACACAAGGCAGTATCTGTTTGTGGGTTTTTGGTTATGTAATTACAAGGCACAAGGCAGTATCTGTTTGTGGGTTTTTGGTTATGGAATTACAAGGCACAAGGCAGTATCTGTTTGTGGGTTTTTGGTTATGGAATTACAAGGCACAAGGCAGTATCTGTTTGTGGGTTTTTGGTTATGGAATTACAAGGCACAAGGCAGTATCTGTTTGTGGGTTTTTGGTTATGGAATTACAAGACACAAGGCAGTATCTGTTTGTGGGTTTTTGGTTATGTAATTACAAGGCACAAGGCAGTATCTGTTTGTGGGTTTTTGGTTATGGAATTACAAGGCACAAGGCAGTATCTGTTTGTGGGTTTTTGGTTATGGAATTACAAGGCACAAGGCAGTATCTGTTTGTGGGTTTTTGGTTATGGAATTACAAGGCACAAGGCAGTATCTGTTTGTGGGTTTTTGGTTATGGAATTACAAGACACAAGGCAGTATCTGTAAAGCTTACTGAAGGTAAGCACTTTCTCCAAAACTAAATGTTTGATGTACTTCTGTTTTGTTATGTTTCTGAAACCTATTAAGACTTTTTCTGGTAGATGTTTTCTAAGACCTCTTTTCCATCTGTTAATCCAGAAATCAAAGCCTTTAATTATGCCTAATTTTTAAGATGGAAAATGGTTGAAAAATGTATCTGTGCTCCTATGGACTTCACATGTTGGTGCTCATGGGTCCTTTTCCATGGAAATATCTCTCTCTCACTCAGTTGTGTTTGGCCTGTGGTATTGTAAATAACTATAATTTAGCATCATGACTGAGTTACAGCCAGTGAATCCATGACTGAGCCCCGACCACTGAACACCAGCAAGTCATGCTTGCAAAAAAGCAGTTGACCAGTAAGTCAGGGTTGTTTTCCTTAGGCACAAAATGAAGAAAACAAACTGAAACAAGGAGGGACAATCTGGGCTTGTTCAATAAGAAACGCTCATTTTCGGTTTCTTTCGCAAAACGTTGTAAAACGTTTTACGTTGCGTGCCTCAATGAACACCCCCCAGGATACATAAGCAGTAGGAAACAGTTCACTGTCCATTTGTCTTGACCATGTTCTTTGTTCAGCATCTGCCGTTTGCCAGCAACATGAGAGCTTATACAGCTGGTTGTATTCTCTCTCTCTGCTGTACAATGTTTCTACTGACTCCCTCTGTATTGAAATGCCGCCCATCTTCACTATAAACTTGTTTTTAATCCCCTAAGAAGCTGATAAACTAAAGAGGCAGGACATCTATAGGCTGTATAAATATATGAGGCCACTGTGTTTCTAATCGTTAAGTGTTTCCCCATCGGGGGTCCAGGTTTAGTACACAATGGCACATCTGTGTATGATAAATCATCGCTGAAAGCATGTTGGTGTTACAGCTCATCTGCAATTGTGTGTATTTTTGTCTCTTCTGAGATGGGTGCAAAAATGGAGGAACATCTGTCCATTGGGCTCACAGCTGTGTGGTCTCTCACAATCAGACACATTTTTAGTGCAGCAGTGTACAGTAGAGTAGAGTACCAGAGGCCTTGGTTTCCTCTTCCGCAGTACCAGATGGTGGGGCTGGTGTGGTGGGCTCAGCCTCCACTCCTCTGGGGTCCCAGCTACACTGCTGTGTCGATCTGGACCCTGGGCCAACAGAATTATTCCAGCCATTTTAGTGATTATGTTCACGTTTTGCACTGGTTAATGCATGATGGTGGCACGTAGAACGAATGTCTGATTATTCAGAGAGATTCTTTAATCAGTGATTCACATTTCAAGGGACCACTGTTCAATATCCTACTTTCAAAGGGCAAGAATTAAACACAAATAAGTGTGACACTGCGGAGAAACAGCAGAGGGAAACAAAGAAATTAGAGAGCACACAAAGAATGAAGGTCATAACAAACTGTTCATGTCAAAGGCAATTATTCATCATTGTGTTGCATCCGAGGATATTCTATTATCTGGGAGACCTAAACACACATGCCCTGTGTAGCTGACGGAAAACGGTCGCATTGAAGTGGGTTGCAATTGAATATACATTACAGATCTCACGGACGACTCTTTCGGATTTGCTGTTTCCTTTGGTAATGGTAAACACTCTCCTGTTTGCCTCTATCTCCCAGCTGCACCGTCAGAATTAAAGCGGTGTACCATAAGGTTTAGTTGTCAGGGAAGGACAGCAGGAACAGTTGTTAGTTGTTTGCATGCTGAGCCTGTATCTCTATAGCTGCATCACTTGCATTATTCATTGTGTGTTCTCAGATTGCTTTAAACAAGTCATATGTTTCCCATTCAATATGAAATCAGGGCCGACTAACCTACACATCTGAAATTATACTCAAAAATTTGCCTGATGTTGTTTATTTTGTTTTTCCCTTTCTAATCCAGGCAAATGGAATGGTCTTAGATAAGATAAACCACATCAGCTTTAGAGAGTTAGCTAAACTATCATGTTATCCATCATGTTATCCATCTGTTCCCCTGATGGTTTTGTCTGAAAGCCTTTACACCTGCTGTTGTTCTCCTCAGGTAGGTTACTGACATGTCATCTCTAATTCACTAGTCTGTCTTCATCACTCGGTTTAGAACATTGGAGAGCTGCAATTAGTGGATCAGTAGATTCTCTACATGGATCTGGCGTGCTTCTGTTGCTTCTCTCCACTGATTAATCCGTAACCCAAGATGCTCTTGTTTATGTAAACAAACACATTACAAGCTATCTCTTGATTAGCGGTAAAAGGCTCAGGGATGTTATTATTCCTTCCTCGCTGTCTCAAGACTAGGGTTGCAATGACGGGTATGTTACTGGAAACTTTAGAAGTTTACCAGTAATCTACCATTATTTTGTTAACTTTCATATTTTGCTTTGGGGGGGGGGGGGTGCAGTACTTCAGATCATCACAGATGTCTGTAGTTCTATAGTATCTAAACATTATAAAATAAGATGATTTAAATGTATATATATAATGATAAAGCTATAAAACAAGATCCTAAATATAAACCATTCACTTAGTGTTTAATACAAGGGTTTCTGCATGAAATATCAATATGTCAATGTTTTGGTGCCAAACTGAAGGCAGTTGTGAAAAAGGTCAATAGTTGGAAGAATTGCAGATTTAATTGAAAATAATGCCATTGTTGATGACATGGTTTTTCATTAATTAGGCATTTTTATGGGGGGGGTATGATATCTGTGCGTCTAACTTTCTCACTCACCATTATTCACGATTAGTTCAGGTTGAAGTGAATTTGTCCCAAAACTTAAGGTCCCCTAAAATGGGGGGTCTATGTACAAAAAGTGTTGTAATTTCTAAACGTTCACACGATATGGATGAAAATACCCTCAAATTAAAGCTGATAGTCTGCACTTTAACCTCACAGGCAATGTACCATTTCAAATCCAAAGTGATTGAGGACAGAGGAAAAACAACAACAAAATGTGTCACTGTCCCAATACTTTTAGAGCTCAATGTAGTGGTAGAAACTCATGGACACAAATAGAAAAATACTTCATATGAATAACATTTGTAAAAGTAATTCTAGTATGAATTACCAACGTAACCCTTCATTGACAATGACAACCTGTTAATTACCAAAATTACAGAAAATAACAGTAACTTTGGTAAATTAGAAGTAGCTTTGTAATCCTACCCAAGACAAACTTGTGTTTCCTCAAATGTCATCAGCTTGGTTTGCATCACCTTGGCTGCAGCTGCAAATGATTTATCTTCTCGTGGATTGGGTCTCTCCCCGAAGCAGTGGAAATGACTAGAGCAATCACATTTGTATTCAGCCTCCTAGATACAGTGACAATACGGGGGACCAGGCAGTTGGATCTGACGTGATTGTAATGCTGCAGGCAGAATGAACAACTCAGGCCGAGCCAGAGAAGAAGACGACTGTGCCGTAACAGTGTGTATGTATTTGTGTGCCCTCCCTAAATGCACTCTGTTCAAGGCTCTGCAGTTTCTGTTTTTATTAAGAAAATGTATTTCACCTTTATTTAACTAGGCAAGTCAGTTAAGAACAAATTCTCATTTACAATAACTGCCATATGTTTTTAATCCAAGAGAGACGCAATAAATTCTCCCAGTTGTGTTTTCTGTAAACGAAGAGTGAAACACTGGTTAATGCACCCCAGAGTGGTACACCATTAGTCATTGTTGCTCTCCATTAGCAAAATGCCTTAAGAGGAAGACAAACATTCATAGTCAGTGTGTGACAGCTGATGTGTAATGTATTGTCTTAGTTCCACAACGTTTGATATGAATGGGGAAAAAGTAATTAAGGTTGGAATATTTTCATATGAGCATGCCACCAGCGTTGAAGTACTGGCGGCAGAGAGGAGAGACGAGTGACGCCTCTGAGAATGAATAATGAATGAAGTGTTGTTGGGACATTGGGGGCCGCTGTTAGGGACACATGCCTGAAATGAAAAACATGTTTTTTGTGAGGCTTGTAGCTGGATGATTCATTCGCCTATTGTCAGTTGTGTTGCTGGGGGTGATTACAAATTAAGGATCATGGGTGATGGA
This sequence comes from Oncorhynchus kisutch, assembly GCF_002021735.2. Taxonomy (NCBI): domain Eukaryota; kingdom Metazoa; phylum Chordata; class Actinopteri; order Salmoniformes; family Salmonidae; genus Oncorhynchus; species Oncorhynchus kisutch. Next base: position 34,350,268 of record NC_034194.2, on the reverse strand, counting down.
GTTTAGAAACACTGAGATTTATAGAACTATAACATCTTACCTACACTTTGATAGCGGTTATCCAAGATTTCCTATGGCGATTTCGCTCGCTGACTTCATGATAGCTTTCAGAATGACAAAATCATGTATTACTATTTTATTAACCCATCCACCGTCTTCTGAGGACAAAATACATGTTTATTTTATTTTTACAGCTTTCATAATCTCATTTTGATACATATATATACCTTTGACATACTCCATTCTCTTTCTAACTTGTTTCCTGTGAGCTGAACTCATATCCTGGAGCTGAGACTACCTACTATGTCTAGGTATAGCAGTAGGGGAGTGAGGGAGAGAGATGAGTTTCGTGGAAAGACTGTCTCAAGCCTTAGACCACAGACCACAGTAATCTATAGTATCCTATGGCAGTGGTGCGCTTGTAATCACATTTCAAGGCCCATTGATGCAAAGTGCAGTGTCCAGTTGATCTGGGTGGAGGGGGGGGGGGGCAGACAGAGTTCACAGTGTTTGATGTCAGATTTAGTTAAATGTTACAGCTCTAAAGGGAAGTTGGACTTGGCAATCATCACAGGGCGTTCCAACCTCCATAGAAAAAAAATCTATTTGGTTCTGCGGTGACCCAAACCAAATGGAATCAAATCAAAAGAAATAGGCAGAGTCAATTGACACATGTACAGCGGGGAGAACAAGTATTTGATACACTGACGATTTTGCAGGTTTTCCTACTTACAAAGCATGTAGAGGTCTGACATTTTTATCATAGGTACACTTCAACTGTGAGAGACGGAATCTAAAACAAAAATCCAGAAAATCACATTGTATGATTTTTAAGAAATTCATTTGCATTTTATTGCATGACATAAGTATTTGATACATCAGAAAAGCAGAACTTAATATTTGGTACAGAAACCTTTGTAATTACAGAGATCATATGTTTCCTGTAGTTCTTGACCAGGTTTGCACACACTGCAGCAGGAATTTTGGCCCACTCCTACATACAGACCTTCTCCAGATCCTTCAGGTTTCGGGGCTGTCGCTGGGCAATACAGACGTTCAGCTCCCTCCAAAGATTTTCTATTGGGTTCAGGTCTGGAGACTGGCTAGGCCTCTCCAGGACCTTGAGATGCTTCTTACGGAGCCACTCCTTAGTTGCCCTGGCTGTGTGTTTCGGGTTGTTGTCATGCTGGAAGACCCAGCCACGACCCATCTTCAATGCTCTTACTGAGGGAAGGAGGTTGTTGGCCAAGATCTCGCGATACACGGCCCCATCCATCCTCCCCTCAATATGGTGCAGTCGTCCTGTCCCCTTTGCAGAAAAGCATCCCCAAAGAATGATGTTTCCACCTCGATGCTTCACGGTTGGGATGGTGTTCTTGGGGTTGTACTCATCCTTCTTCTTCCTCCAAACACGGTGAGTGGAGTTTAGACCAAAAAGCTCTATTTTTGTCTCATCAGACCACATGACCTTCTCCCATTCCTCTTCTGGATCATCCAGATGGCCATTGGCAAACTTCAGACGGGCCTGGACATGCGCTGGCTTGAATAGGGGGACCTTGCATGCGCTGCAGGATTTTAATCCATGACGGCGTAGTGTGTTACTAATGGTTTTCTTTGAGACTGTGGTCCCAGCTCTCTTCAGGTCATTGACCAGGTTCTGCCGTGTAGATCTGGGCTGATCCCTCACCTTTCTCATGATCATTGATGCCCCACGAGGTGAGATCTTGCATGGAGCCCCTGACCGAGGGTGATTAACCGTCATCTTGAACTTCTTCCATTTTCTAATAATTGTGCCAACAGTTGTTGCCTTCTCACCAAGCTGCTTGCCTATTGTCCTGTAGCCCATCCCAGCCTTGTGCAGGTCTACAATTTTATCCCTGATGTCCTTACACAGCTCTTTGGTCTTGGCCATTGTGGAGAGGTTGGAGTCTGTTTGATTGAGTGTGTGGACAGGTGTCTTTTATACAGGTAACGAGTTCAAACAGGTGCAGTTAATACAGGTAATGAGTGGAGAACAGGAGGGCTTCTTAAAGAAAAACTAACAGGTCTGTGAGAGACGGAATTCTTACTGGTTGGTAGGTGATCAAATACTTATCTCATGCAATAAAATGCAAAATAATTACTTAAAAATCATACAATGTGATTTTCTGGATTTTTGTGTTTGATTCCGTCTCTATGATAAAAATTACAGACCTCTACATGCTTTGTATGTATGAAAACCTGCAAAATCGGCAGTGTATCAAATAGTTGTTCTCCCCACTGTACCTGCAATTCCATGTCCAAAAATTATATCTACACACCAATATTGTATGTGAACTGTGTGTCTATGAATTTTGTGAAATGACTGCTAGACTTTATTTAATGATCTAAGAATGAAAAGATGCAAGGGAATACTTACAGCATTCAATCAATACGGAGACTCATCAGCCTTGAGTGGTTAGCCCTAGCAGTAGCCTACAGTCAATCAATACGGAGACTCATCAGTCTTGAGTGTATAGCACTGGCAGTAGCCTACAGTCAATCAATACGGAGACTCATCAGCCTTGAGTGGTTAGCCCTAGCAGTAGCCTACAGTCAATCAATACGGAGACTCATCAGCCTTGAGTGGTTAGCACTAGCAGGAGCCTACAGTCAATCAATACGGAGACTCATCAGCCTTGAGTGGTTAGCCCTAGCAGTAGCCTACAGTCAATCAATACGGAGACTCATCAGTCTTGAGTGTATAGCACTAGCAGTAGCCTACAGTCAATCAATACATAGACTCATCAACCTTGAGTGGTTAGCCCTAGCAGTAGCCTACAGTCAATCAATACGGAGACTCATCAGCCTTGAGTGGTTAGCACTAGCAGGAGCCTACAGTCAATCAATACGGAGACTCATCAGTCTTGAGTGTATAGCACTACATTCAATCAATACATAGACTCATCAGCCTTGAGTGGTTAGCACTAGCAGGAGCCTACAGTCAATCAATACGGAGACTCATCAGCCTTGAGTGGTTAGCCCTAGCAGTAGCCTACAGTCAATCAATATGGAGACTCATCAGTCTTGAGTGTATAGCACTAGCAGTAGCCTACAGTCAATCAATACATAGACTCATCAGCCTTGAGTGGTTAGCACTAGCAGGAGCCTACAGTCAATCAATAAGGAGACTCCTCAGCCTTGAGTGGTTAGCCCTAGCAGTAGCCTACAGTCAATCAATAAGGTGACTCATCAGCCCTGAGTGGTTAGCCCTAGCAGTAGCCTACATTCAATCAATAAGGAGACTCATTAGCCTTGAGTGGTTAGCACTAGCAGTAGCCTACAGTCAATCAATAAGGAGACTCATCAGCCTTGAGTGGTTAGCCCTAGCAGTAGCCTACAGTCAATCAATACGGAGACTCATCAGCCTTGAGTGGTTAGCCCTAGCAGTAGCCTACAGTCAATCAGTTTTTTAAGATGGCGCTGAAGAGGATGGCTGACGTTTTACGGGCTCCTAACCAACTGTGCTATTTTGTTAGTTTTTTTGCGTTGTTTGTAACTTATTTTGTACACAATGTTGCTGCTACCATCTCTTATGACCGAAAATAACTTCTGGACATCAGAACAGCGATTACTCACCACGAACTGGAAGAAGCTTTTTCCTTTAACAGAAAAGACAGAGGAAAAGGAGGCACAGGTCGGGCTTCCTTCTGAGAATCTGTAGGCAAGCGAGTTAACTCCCACTGCCATCCGTTCTACTGACTAACATACAATCATTGGAAAATAAAATTGATGGCCTACGATTATGATTATTCTATCAACAGGACACTAAAACTGTAATATCTTATGTTTCTCCGAGTCGTGGCTGAACAACGACACAAATAATATAGAGCTGGCGGGATTTTCCATGCACCGGCAGAACAGTCTGGTAAGACGAAGGGTGGGGGTGTGTGTCTATTTGTCAATAACAGCTGGTGCGCGATGTCTAATATTAAAACTTCTTAGGGATCAAATCCCGTTGACGGAATCGATTTGACAACATCTGGTGAAATGGCAGAGCGCCAAATTAAAATTAAATTATTAGAAATATTTAACTTTCATACAATCACAAGTGCAATACACCAAATTAAAGCTTTACTTCTTGTTAATCCAGCCACCGTGTCAGATTTAAAAAAGGCAATACGGCGAAAGCATACCATGCTATTATCTGAGGACAGCACCCCATCAAACAAACACAGACAATCATATTTCATCCCGCCAGGCGCGACACAAAACTCAGAAATAACGATATAATTCATGCCTTACCTTTAACAAGCTTCTTCTGTTGGCACTCCAATATGTCCCATAAACATCACAAATGGTCCTTTTGTTCGATTAATTCCGTCGTTAAAGCTCCAAAATGTCAATTTATTTGGCGTGTTTGATCCAGAAAAACACTGGTTCCAACTCGCACAACATGATTACAAAATATCTAATAAATTACCTGTAATCTTGTCCAAACATTTCAAAAAACTTTCCTAATACAACTTTAGGTATTTTTTAACGTAAATAATCAATCAAATTTAAGACGGGATAAACTGCGTTCAATAGCGGATAAAAACAAAGTGGAGCAAGTGACACAATGTATGCATTTTAACGCTGCCGCTGTCGTCACACAAAACAATACATTTTCTGTCATTATTCACTTTTTTTCAAGCTCATTTGAATTGGAAGAGGTAGCTAAGGGTTGAGGCTTTACCACACATGCTAAATTAGACCAATTCATCCACTTATGAAAACACAGCATCGCTATCAGCAAAGATTATTGGGGATATGAACTATCCTGCTAGCAGGCAGTCACTGCTCTCCCTGTCTCGTCTTTTCCACCAGCCTCACTCTGCTTCCTCTGCCCGCCTTTTCACAGTGGTGGCCACCAGTGTCACTTAGGGCCACCAAAAGGCTAGTTCCAACTCTGACTGCATGTGTGGGTTTGGGAGTGGGTACGCAGACCCACAAGTCACTGTGGCCCCTCATGATGAGTTCAGATTTTTTTGCAGCACCCAGCCCCATCAATGTTGTCCATCCCTGCTCTAAATAATCATTCAAAACAACATCTAATTTCCCATTTTCTAGTTGAAGCATATCAAAATTCTAGGCAATAATGACTGAGTCTGACCAGAGATGATAGAGAGCAACCAATGGAACTGAAAACAAAAATACCTGTCAAGCAAACTCCACAATGGATCAGTAGATTATATGGTGGCTGAGGTCAAGATGGATAGCAAAAAGTGGGCTGTTGTTGTCTTGCCATGGCACAGCGAATGGGTTGTCACGACAACATTGATTTGACAGCGGATCTCCAGGTGTTGATGTGTGTGGTGGCTATTGTGTTGGTGGCTTTGACTTCATCACAGGAACAGATACTATCTATAATGAAGGAAGGCTCTACCTGTGGGGTTTCACAACAGTAACCCCTGGATTCACACTGGATATCCTTTAGATTGTCCACTTTAGCATTCATGAGGTTTATTCTCCATAATTGAATACCAATTGAGAGAAATTACCCAAATTAATCAATCAATACAATAACAAAGAGCTATAGAAAAAAACAAAAAATAATACAGATTGTAAACTATATTTTCTCTATACTGTATAGGATTTGTGAACCATGTCATAATCCAGCTATGTTTTCCTCCAAACTGATTGAATTTCCTCCCAAATATATGAATCCTACAGAATCATCCAAAATCACTGATATATATGCTAGAGAGGACCTTCAAATATGTTGTTAACAACATCCGGACATTGGAACAACTTTCAGTACAGAATATTCAGTGAAAGGTAAACCTTGATTGTATAAAAAATTATTATAGTTCTAACTCGTGAATCTATTCCGTTATCAAATCTTAATAAGAGCATCTGCACATTGTATGTCTGTTGTGTAGAGAATGATCAAGTGAATCAGGTCTCTTAACATTAATCTCAAAATAATCATTTGATATTATAAATGGCTTGTTTTTACAGTTTTGTCGATAACACTGAAGTATCAAGGTTGTTGTTGTATAATCCAAAAGAAAAATGCTACTCAATCCGTGGCTGAAAATAAGATGAAAACATTTAACCTTTCACTCCTAGTTTATTCTTTTGACAGGGAGTCAAAGTTAAGACCATGGTCTCTTTATTTTGACAGTGAGTCAATGATAAAACCATGGTCTCTTTATTTTGACAGTGTTGCGCTCGTTGATGGAAGGATCAGACCAAGGTGCAGCGTGGTAGGCATACATCTTACTTTATTCAATGAACACTGAAAAAAATACAAACAAAACGTAAAATTTAGTAGGGCTAAACAGCACAGTACCAAAACAAGATCCCCCAAACTACAGGTGGGAAAAAGCTGCCCAAGTATAATCCCCAATCAGAGACAACGATAGACTATGATTGGGAACCATACCCGGCCAACAAAGAAATGGAAAACATAGATTGCCCACCCTAGTCACACCCTGACCTAACCAAATAGAGAATTAAAAGGATCTCTAAGGTCAGGGTGTGACAGACAGGGAGTCAATGATAAGACCCAAGTAGTATATATAAAGATCCAGTCCATTTGTTGTGATGCAAAAAATTCTAGCAAAATGCTTAGCACATAGAATTTAAAAAGTATTGTCAGATATTATTCAGCCTAATCAGACAGGTTTTTTACATGGATGATACATTGGAGATAATATGACAAGTACGGGAAACAATAGAATACCATGACATTTTCGGGACACCAAGCCTGGTTTTCATAGCTGAATTTGAAAATGCTTTTGATAAATTATGACCGGAGTTTATATATAAATGCCTAGAATACTTCAATTATTGGGAATCTCTTATAAAATGTGTTAAAGTTATGTATAGTAACCCTAGGTGTAAAATAGTAAATAATGGCTACATCTCAGAAAGTTTAAATTATCTAGAGGAGTAAAACAAGGTTGTCCACTATGGGCATATTTATTTATTATTGACATCAAAATGTTAGCTGTTAAAATTAGATCCTACAATAATATTAAGGGATTGGAAATCCGTGGCTTAAAAACTAAGGTGTCATTTTACACTGATGATTCATGTTTTCTTTTTAAACCACAATTATAATCTCTCCACGGTCTCATAGGTGATCTAGATACTTTTCTATCCTCTCTGGTGGATTAAAGCCAAATTATATATATGTACTATATTACGTATTGGATTACTAAGAATTGCAAATTTTACATTACCGTGTAGTTTACCAATTAAATGGTCTGACGAAGATGTGGACATAATCGGTATACAAATCCCAAAAGAAAGAAATGATCTCACTCCAATACATTTTTATAGAAAGTTAGCAAAAAAAGAAATACAATCTTGCTACCATGGAAAGAAAAATACCTGTGTATTTGTGGAAGAATCACCCGGATTAACTCTTTAGTCATATCACAGTTGACCTATTTGCTTATGGTTTTGCCTACACCTAGTGACCTGCTTTTTAAATTATATGAACAAAAAATATTCCATTTTATTTGGAATGGCAAACCAGACAAAACTAAAAACTATATAACGAATATGAATTCGGAGGGCAGAAATGATTAAATATTAAAGCATTAGACCTCTCACTAAAGCCATCAGTCATACAAAATGTATACTTAAATTCAAACTGGTTTTCTAGTAAATTGGTAGGAATGTCTCATCCTATGTTCAAGAATGGCCTTTTTCTCATTATTCAGATTACAACAGCTCACTTGCAGTTGTTTGAAAAGGAAATAATCTCCAAAATGTCATTATTTTTTAAACAAGCCTTAGACAAGCCTTGGTTGTAATATCAGTTTAATCCACCTGAAAAGACAGAACAAATATTGTGGTGAAACTCAAATATTCTACTTGATTTAAAAAAAAGCATTTTTGTAAGAAATTTGTAAAAGAGGTATAATTTAGTGAATGATATCATAAATACGACTGGTGGAGTTATGTCACACTTGCAGCTCACACAGACATATGGAAATGTCTAATCTAATCAAAATTACAACCAACTAATTGCAGCATTACCACAAAAATGGAAGAGGCAAGTAGAAGGGGGAAAAAGTAAGGAACTTGTATGTTGGCCCTGCATTAAAGAACATAAATGGTTAAAGAAAAGTGTGCTAAATTAAAGCATATACCAATTTCATTTAAGGACCAAAGAACTGACAGCTGTGCCATATAAATTGCAAAATAGTTGGAAAGATATTTGATGTAACCATTCCATGGCACATGGTTTATGAATTGATACGCAAAACAACACCGGATTAAAAACGTCCATTTTTTAAATTAAAATTAATATACAAAATTATTGCAACCAATAGAATATTATATATATGGCGGATACAATCTTCCCAGCTCTGCAGATTTTGCTGTGAGGAGGCAGAGTCATTTGATCATTTATTTTGGTATTGTCCATATGTAGCTCGTTTTTGTTCAGAGGCCCAGGAATGGCTGAAGAATTGCAACTTTTGCCTAGAACTAACACTGTAGATAGCAATACTGCGTGATTTGAAAAACCATCATCAATAATATAATATTTATTTTTAATTTAGAATCTGTAGAAACTATGAGAATAGAAAGGTTCAGTACTTTTGTAAAGCATCACAGCACAGTTGAAAAATACATGGCAAAACGAAATAGATGGGAGTGATTGAATGGAGCTGAAGGGTGGGACTAATAACAAGAAAACCAATGTAAAACATACGGGGTCTGTAAAATGTATAAAGGTTCAGAAATGTTGTGAAATAGCACAGTTACAAATAGAAATCTAACTGGATGGACATCAGAAAAAGAGGAAGGACTAAAAACAAACACAAAATAACTATTGTAAAATAGATTGTGTCTGTAAAATGTGTATAAGATGTATAAACTGAAGGTAGAAGCCTAAGTGTTATTGTTTATTAGTTTACTCCGATTGGGGGAAGGGTGGTAGGGTTTGGGGATAATAGGGGAATAATAAAGGTATATTCAGAAAAAAGTATGTATATCTATATAGGTATGTGTATGTATATATATGTATATGTGTATGTACGTGTATGTATGAGGATATATATATTTACCAAAAAAAGGAAATGATGCAGACAATTACATCGATGGAAGCAACAATCTTTCCGCAATATTTAGCTGATCCACCCCTAAAAAAAAAGACCATTGTCACTTTATTTTGAAAGGGAGTCAAAGTTAAGACCATGGTCTCTTTTCCAGATGAGCCCTGTATAGCACCACAATACAATAAACACATTAAACTACACATTTATATACACATTAACATACACGTTATTATACACAAAAAAGATCATCAAGGACAACAACCATTCGAGCCACTGCCTGTCCACCCCGCTCCCATCCAGAAAGGTCAGTTCAGCTGCATCAAAGCTGGGACCGAGAGAAAGAAACAGCTTCTATCTCAAGTTCATCAGACTGTTAAACAGCCATCACTAACACAAAGAGGCTGCTGTCTACATAGTCTTGAAATCATTGGCCACTTTAATAATAAATTGATTACTAGCACTTTAATAATGCCACTTTAATAATGTTTACATATGTTGCATTACTCATCTCATATGTATAAACTGTATTTTATACCATCTATTGCATCTTGCCTATGGCGGTCTGTCATTACTCATCCATATATTTATATGTATATATTATTATTCCATTCCTTACTTAGATTTGTGTATATTTGGTAGTTCTTGTGGAATTGTTAGATGTTACTTGTTAGATATTGCGCCACTGTCGGAACTAGAAGCACAATCATTTCGCTACACTCACAATAACATCTGCTAACCATGTGTATGTGACCAATAAAATGTTATTTGATTTTTAAAAAATGTACATGAAATGCAAAACACAATCATAAAAAAACAGACACATTGTTCAGTAACAAGGTCTCCAAGCAACCATCTGAAATTCCCTAGAGACCACCAATTCCTCAAATGTTAAAGTGTATTGCAGATCATTTCACCCGTAAGGTGCAAAAAAACTAAAAGCAGATCTCCCCAACTCCATGGAGATCGACGGGATCTCCATAGTTATCCATCCCTGAACCGCGGTCCAGTAGCAGATGCCTCTATAGGTTAACATTGAGGTAAGGTATGGCGGACGTTTATGCAAAGTTTATTCTTTCTAATGTTATTTTCTTTTGTGAGTGTCCAGGGAAAACATTGTGCTTGGATCTTGTTCTTTTTTTAAGTGGACTGAAACATAAGCCTGTTGAATGTCGAATAATTCAGTGCTTGTGACCCTGAGAGTGAACAGGGTGGGTGAATCAACCCGTCGTCTATAATGAGGTGCAAAAACGTTTTGTCTTAGACATTGCTCCTAAAGACCTTGGGATGTTTGCAAACGAACACAAGACACGACAGCTGATTAAGGGGAGGGGAGACCGTTTTGATTGGCGACATGCTGGGCGCCACACCAGAATGAGGCATCTGCAAGGCATTATGGGACACTAATGCAATGAGATCATACAAAAAAGGTTGATTGTGTGGGAGCAAGGATTAGCATACAGTCTGTTTTAGACTAAATCCATAACAGGGGCATTGAGGAAGGTAGGGTAGGACAAGGTAAACCTACAAGGTAAACCTACATGTGAGTGAGTGAGTGAGTGAGTGAGTGAGTGAGTGAGTGAGTGAGTGAGTGAGTGAGTGAGTGAGTGAGTGAGTGAGTGAGTGAGTGAGTGAGTGAGTGAGTGAGTGAGTGAGGAGTGAGTGAGAAAGATACTGGCACAGAGGGAGAGAGGTGTTGGATTACAGAGATACGTAGCTATGTTACAATTTGCTCCCTTCAAATACTGTCTGTGCTTCTTTGCCTGATTTGGCTCTGTGCTGTAGGTCAGGTTGAGAGAGGTTACTGTTGGTCTGGCTCTGTGCTGTAGGTCAGGTTGAGAGAGGTTACTGTTGGTCTGGCTCTGTGCTGTAGGTCAGGTTGAGGGAGGTTACTGTTGGTCTGGCTCTGTGCTGTAGGTCAGGTTGAGAGAGGTTACTGTTGGTCTGGCTCTGTGTTGTAGGTCAGGTTGAGGGAGATTACTGTTGGTCTGGCTCTGTACTCTAGGTCAGGTTGAGAGAGGTTACTGTTGGTCTGGCTCTGTGTTGTAGGTCAGGTTGAGAGAGGTTACTGTTGGTCTGGCTCTGTGTTGTAGGTCAGGTTGAGGGAGATTACTGTTGGTCTGGCTCTGTGCTGTAGGTCAGGTTGAGAGAGGTTACTGTTGGTCTGGCTCTGTGTTGTAGGTCAGGTTGAGGGAGATTACTGTTGGTCTGGCTCTGTACTCTAGGTCAGGTTGAGAGAGGTTACTGTTGGTCTGGCTCTGTAGAATGCTGCCTTCTTTTATCCACTGGCGATGAATGAAAAGAGGGCCACAGATAGTTTAAATGAAAAGAGGGCCACGGATGGTTTGAATGGAAAGAGGGCCACGGATAGTTTGAATGAAAAAAGGGCCACGGATGGTTTGAATGAAAAGAGGGCCACGGATAGTTTGAATGAAAAGAGGGCCACGGATAGTTTGAATGAAAAAAGGGCCACGGATAATGAATCCTAACCGGGTGTCATATTTTTTGCTTTACCTTCTTGAACTCTGTTTTTGACTCAAATATAAGACAGTTTTCAGTTGTAAGTGCCACCATTATGCAAACATGGTTTCCCCATTTTCCAAATACAGTAGGTATTGTGCTAGAGTTGATTAGAGCAGTGGTTCTCAGAGCTCTCCTGGAGGAGCCCCACCCATGCCATGTGTGTTTGATCTATTCCAGAAGTAGCTCACCTGATTCACCTTGTCAAGTAATCATCAAGTCATCGACTACCCTTGACTACTTGCATCAGGTGAGCTACTTGAGGAATACAGCAAAATTGTGAAACGTCTGGGGGTCCCTGAGTAGAGTTTTGAGAACCACTGCTTTAGACAACCTGTTGGGGTTCAACTACGATAATTCAGTCATACACTCTCCACCTGATCAAAATGAGTGACTGTAGAGAAACATACTCTACTTGTGGAGTGATGTCATACACTCTCCACCTGATCAAAATGAGTGACTATAGAGAAACATACTCTACTTGTGGAGTGATGTCATACACTCTCCACCTGATCAAAATGAGTGACTATAGAGAAACATACTCTACTTGTGGAGTGATGTCATACACTCTCCACCTGATCAAAATGAGTGACTATAGAGAAACATACTCTACTTGTGGAGTGATGTCATACACTCTCCACCTGATCAAAATGAGTGACTATAGAGAAACATACTCTACTTGTGGAGTGATGTCATACACTCTCCACCTGATCAAAATGAGTGACTATAGAGAAACATACTCTACTTGTGGAGTGATGTTAACGCAGATGCTTAAGATTAAATGACTATCCTACCATCAGTAACAACAGTCCAATGACAGAGATGATGATGATGATGGGCCTTTTTTGTTTTAGCATGGGTCTGGAAAAGATGAGATGGAAACTCTGTAGGCTACAGTACTTTGTACTCAATGATTGTTATCGACTAAGATCTTGGAAGAGTGGATGAGGGTTATTGTGGATGTGGAGAAACATTTGACTTTTGAACAATATTGTCAAGCTCAGTACTCAAATCAAAATCACATTTTATGTGTCACATGCGCCAAAAAGTAAAGTAACTGAATAGATAATAAACAGTGAGTAGCAGCAGTGTAAAAACAAAGGGGGGGGTAGAATCGGTTAAGGAACCGTTTGCACATAGACTTGGCGCTCCAGTACCGCTTGTCATGCAGTAGCAGAGAGAACAGTCTATGACTTGGGTGAGTGGAGTCTTTGTACATTTTTTGGGACTTCCTCTGACACTGACCTTGGGGTCATGAGTATTGTTGATTTATTGTTGTAAAAACATTTGACCGTTGACCATCGGAACTAGAGCTGGAGCCAAGTTCTGATTCTCCACTCAGTTCATTAGTTCTTCACAACAGGCAAACTATGAGTAACAGATTGAAGGTAGTGGAACTCTTCGAAGAGCTGTTTCTGAGAAATCTAACTTTGTCTTTCTTTTGGCATTTTCTCTGCACACAACACACACTGCATGCACGGACGCACACACGCAACACACACACACACACACACACACAGTTACGCCCTAACCATCTGTAGCTCTTTTCAAATATGGAGACTAAAGAGGTATCCAGGCCAGTTGTTTCTCTGAATATCTTTATTTTAGCGTTCTAAATATTGACAACTTTCTCAAGGTAAAGTTTCTTCTTTTTATTTGTTCATTTATTCACAAATAAGTTGTCAGATCCAGAGCGTACGCTGAAACAAGAGCATCAAACATCTTGAGACTATATTCTCCACAGGCAGCGATGTACTTTCTGTTAGAACTCATCCTCCTGGTGAACATTGTAGACCCAACAGCACTCTGGGTCGGCACTGCACAGATAGACACGGCAACAACAAGCACTCTGTTTGAAAGGGGTATTGAAGCCGAGTATCATTCTGCCCCACTGCGTTACAAATGTGTTAACACGATGGCGTTACAGTGAAGGGACAGCTGTGATCAAGCAATTAACCAATTCTACATATCTTGTTTTTGTGGATGAAAAGAAGGGACAATATTTTTAATAAATTGTGATAATATATTCAACAGCAGACAATGCTGAAAAAAATGGTTGAAACGTGCATTGGTAGAAAAGCTTTTGGAGAGACAAACTGAATTCTTTGCAGGTGTATTATTTGCAGGTACTGAATATTTCTAAGAGGTGTGAACTGTGAAAATGAGAAAATATATTTTTTAAATATAGTAAGTAAGTCTACTGTACAAGTTTACAGTACATCATGATTTCTATATCCGAAACAAACTTGAGTGTATAGTGTAGTGGGCAGAGCCAGTGTTTAGTGTATTTACAGTTGGTTAAAGAGAGCCCAGAGATTTGACAGATCTGGAGTCAGCTAGCATGACTCCTCATCCCGACAGGAGAATCTGTCTGTACAACACCGTTAGTTGTAGCAGTGACTTACCATCCCTACAGGAGAATCTGTCTGTACAACACCGTTAGTTGTAGCAGAGTGACTTACTACCATCCCTACAGGACTATCTGTCTGTATAACACCGTTAGTTGTAGCAGAGTGACTTACCATCCCTACAGGAGAATCTGTCTGTACAACACCGTTAGTTGTAGCAGAGTGACTTACCATCCCTACAGGAGAATCTGTCTGTACAACACCGTTAGTTGTAGCAGAGTGACTTACTACCATCCCTACAGGAGAATCTGTCTGTATAACACCGTTAGTTGTAGTAGAGTGACTTCCCATCCCTACAGGAGAATCTGTCTGTATAACACCGTTAGTTGTAGTAGAGTGACTTACTACCATCCCTACCGGAGAATCTGTCTATACAACACCGTTAGTTGTAGCAGAGTGACTTACCATACCTACCGGAGAATCTGTCTATACAACACCGTTAGTTGTAGCAGAGTGACTTACCATCCCTACAGGAGAATCTGTCTGTATAACACCGTTAGTTGTAGCAGAGTGACTTACCATCCCTACAGGAGAATCTGTCTATACAACACCGTTAGTTGTAGCAGAGTGACTTACCATACCTACCGGAGAATCTGTCTATACAACACCGTTAGTTGTAGCAGAGTGACTTACCATCCCTACAGGAGAATCTGTCTGTATAACACCGTTAGTTGTAGCAGAGTGACTTACCATCCCTACAGGAGAATCTGTCTGTACAACACCGTTAGTTGTAGCAGAGTGACTTACCATACCTACAGGAGAATCTGTCTGTATAACACCGTTAGTTGTAGCAGAGTGACTTACCATCCCTACAGGAGAATCTGTCTGTACAACACCGTTAGTTGTAGCAGAGTGACTTACCATACCTACAGGAGAATCTGTCTGTACAACACCGTTAGTTGTAGCAGTGTGACTCCTCTGTGAATACAAAGCAGTGCTCTGTTTGGTGAAAGCATTATGGTGACACTGTTAGATAATGCAAATGCAGGCAAACAAACAAAATCATTACAGTCCGTCATCTACAACATTTAGGAGAGAACAGGTTCACATCATATGAGAACAATAGTTTTAGTCAGTGCCAATCAGTCTGGGTTCTCTACTGTAGAAATCGATATCACAAATCCAGTCCACTGTCAGCAGAGTCCTCCTAAGGAGCCAAAGCTGGCCTCTCTACACAGCTTGTGTGGGTGTGCGCGTGTATGTGTACATGTGTATGTACGTGCGTCTGTGCGTGCACAACACTCATGCACGTTTTGACACGGTGATTTGACACAGGTTGCCGCCAGCGTGAAAAGACCAGTTCTTTCTGAAGTATGTTTTTGTTTCATCTGGGTGGGATTAAAGTGTTGAAGATGGGGATTTAGATAATCCTGCACCTGGGCCCAGTGGGTTTCCCAGGATTATTCTAACCTCCTTCAAAGCTGCAAAAGGGGATTAGTTGGTGAAAGGTTGACAAGGTCATCCTCAGGGGAGTACAGTAGTGTCTCGCGGTACAGTAGCCCGAGAGGTGCCCCCGCTCTGCCACCAGGGATTCAATTTATCATCCCATTAGCACGGGATAAGGAGATGGCTTTACACATGGGAGTTAATTAACATTGAGTAATTGTTCTGTTCAGCAAAATTCCTTGTCACTCACACACCTAGTGTCAGCCCAGTCATACATGTCAGCTCAGTCATAAGTGTCAGCTCAGTCATACGTTTCAGCCCAGTCATACGTGTTAGCCCAGTCATATGTGTTAGCCCAGTCATACGTGTCAGCCCAGTCATACCTGTCAGCCCAGTCATACGTGTCAGCCCAGTCATACGTGTCAGCCCAGTCATACGTGTCAGCCCAGTCATACCTGTCAGCCCAGTCATACGTGTCAGCACCGTCATACGTGTCAGCCCAGTCATACATGTCAGCCCAGTCATACGTGTCAGCCCAGTCATACATGTCAGCCCAGTCATACGTGTCAGCCCAGTAATACGTGTCAGCCCAGTCATACGTGTCAGCCCAGTCATACGTGTCAGCACCGTCATACGTGTCAGCCCAGTCATACGTGTCAGCCCAGTCATACGTGTCAGCCCAGTCATACGTGTCAGCCCAGTCATATGGGAGGGCGATACAAGGCAATGATACTGAAATGTATAATCCACTATTCTTGTCACTCACTTGTACAGTAATCAGAAACTAATCCAGGGCTAGCACTATAAAATAATTCTTATTGTTTTCCGGGTTTTATTTGTTATAGTACTGTAATTCATTCACATTGTGCAATATTGGTACAAAAACAAAGAGCTTTCTGCAGCTGATACTTGTTTACAAAATGTTTGATAAATTGATCATTGTTGTCATACATTTTTACTATTACACGTCTTCTGTAACAGAAGCGCCAGACAGAGGGTGGAAACTGGATTGCATAGAAATAAGTAGGCCTTACTCACATCTGTCAAGTTCAACTTAGGAGAGTGGTGGTTGCCCTGTCAATTAAACCACCATCGTTCATCATTCGGTGATGGCAGCTGGCAGCTCTTATGAACACTAAAGTAGTTTGAATTATTCCTTTCCCAGCAATGTGTCACTGCTATGAACCCAACTGTCATCCCTGTCTCCAAACAGTTGGAAGAGGGCTGTGAATGAAGTTGGCAATGAAGTTTGCATAATCTTAAATTTGACTGTGATATTTGATATGAGCTAAGCTTTTTACTGTTTCATTGACTTGCAGAATTGCATTTCTATTTTATGGGTTGATCTAAAATGTCTACTCTTTGGCCACAAATGTTTGGCTTTTGAGTCAGTCGGTCAGATATATCTTTTCTGACTGACATTTCTGATTATTTTTGTGCTCAAAATGTAAGAGGTTATTTGACCATATAAACATGGACATTGTGTTTATAGCAGAGATGCAGAAACGTTCAAGTCTCAAACCTCATTAACGGCCTACCTGTGCTTCTCAAGCTCAAGATTAAATATCATATTCAGATGTATTAATCAACAAGGATGCAGTCATTAGACTGGCATTACACTTGCATTAAAGCAGCATGGATTCACTGTCATCAAAGCAACATGGACTCCTATAATCTCTAACAGAAGGACTAACTGAAGGGGTTTTGCCATCGAGGAAAAACAGGCTGCAACAATGGACTAATGTCACTGTCAGTACAATTACATTTCATCAGTTGTCTGCTATTGTGTGAGTATAAAAACGTCGCAATAGGTTTTGCAGTCTTCTCTAGTACTGTCAAAATAATGGATGAAGGTCATTTTGGTCCACTTTGATATAATTACCTTGCCAAGATAACCTCTGGGCCCTTCTAATCAATTCAGACAACTTTGGTAATGCTTTGAGGTCAAATTGAGTATTCCATAAATTAGCCATGCATTGCCATTGTACTTTAGTGCATGTAGTTCTGGGCATTTCCATGTAAAAAGGACCCATGAGCACCAACATGTGAAGTCCATAGGAGCATATCAAATTTGGTGTCAAATGAAAGCTAGGAGTCTATATTCTTTGTGAAATTAAGGCATAGATACATTTTTCAACCATTTTTTATCTTATAAATTCGGCATAAATATAGGCTTTGATATCTGGATGAACAGATGGAAACATCAAACAGAAAAAGTCTTAAAAAGGATCATAAATACATCAAAACACAATAATGTTGATGTAAAGACCCCTGCCAACTAATATCAACACTCATTTGGTTTTGGAGAACGTGTTTACATTCAGTAAGTTTAAAAATCATTGCGCTGTGATTCCGTTACCAAAAACCCACATATCTTGAAGATATTTTCTAATTTCTTTCTGAATTACTGCAACTGAATTGGCTACGATGGGAAATCATAATCATTAAGAGTCTATTGAAACCCTGGAACATCAGTCTAAGTAACATAGTAATAAAATTCATCAGTTGGAGCTAGAGATATCCATTTTTTGCATGGGCTGCATCTCAATCCACCACATCCACCTCTTTCGGCCTTCCACATTTGCGGTGGGACTCATCTGAAGTCAGTAATGCTGATGTGCCAACTTCTGTCTGTAGCGTCCGAACCGTTTGTGCTACAAATTGTAGAAAGGGGAGACTCAAAATCACGATGGTGTTCTCTGTTTTGGTCTATGACCCCTACAAGTGTCACAAGACTTGTCTGAAGGTAACCCATACAAATGAATGGATGTACGGAGGTAGTTTTGTGCCAACAAAAATAAGGGGTTGAATCTGTCCCCCCCAAAAAAACTTTCTAACAGTATATCTCCTAGATATAGGACACACTTCAAAACCTTATTCCTTATGGTTTATTTTTTGGATTGTCTGTTTTGCCATTTATGAATGTTACTCAATGTGTTTCTATGGGCTATAATGGTAAAGGCCAAATTCAATATTTTACCAAATAAAATCCATCAGTTGGAGCTAGCTGACACCCCATTCTTTCTGCAGACATCTTTGAGTCTTCATTGGGAGCAGATATTTATGAGAGTTTTTGGGAAAACATGGTTGTATAAAAACCAGAGGGAGATTTTAACATAATTCCTTACCAAAGTTTGCTTCTACACAGTTCCTCCACTAATTTAGTTTGAGATTTTTCTGTGGAAATTGTTGAAAGTCGTCATTGTGCAAAGAGATGGGTTGTTAAACTTTGAAATCAATGTTTTTTGTTCTCCTTAGCTATCATACTCTAATTCCACTGATTTCAAAACTCGGTCCTCCAGAAAGTGGAGAGCAACACCTATGCAATTCTACTACGTAAAATATATATATATATTTAAATAAAAGCTGTGTTAAACAGGATTACCTACACATACTGACCAGCTCTAATGGACAGCAGCGTTCTACATGGCAGACCAATCCAAACTCATCTCTGTGCATGAATGAATGAATGAGATTGCATTTTCATGTCAAATCGCCTATTGTCAACCCATACCTTATGGGATTAATTGGCACATTAACAAACATTACAATAATTCACCATGGTAATTAAATGATCATTATTTTTCCCGCAATCTCTGCATTACGCATCACATAAAGAGTGAAAAAATACAATACATCAATACATAATAGTCAATAAGGTTATCCAAACAATAATCACATCCCTAGAGCAGTACAATAATATACATACAGTATACATATACACTACATATATATATACACACATGCATGTCCAGCCCACTCATTATCTCAGCTAATCATGGTTAACGGGAAGGTTGCTGGCTTTTTCTGTGACTCAACCAACTAGCCTCAGAATATAATAGTTTTATTCGTATTTACAGATGGCATACAATTTTGTTACTAAGGCACATGAAAGTTTACATGTTCCAGAAGGCATTTCTGCCAAAAACAACATTTTGATAAAAATAAAAAAAAGATTTTACATTCAAATCCCTCTAGTGACGTGCGACATACGCCTAGTTTCCTGAAACGGGTCACAAATGTGATACTGTACGTCGAAACAAGTCTTTGAAAGGGAACCACTACACATTTGAATGTTTTGTCATAATACTTTCATACAGTAAGGTTGTCATTAACATGACCTGGAACTTTATAAAGCATGTCATGAAAGTTTATGGCACCATAAAGAAAATACATTCCTTTTCAACATGTCACCATGTACCACTGATATGAAACCAACCAGTGTTACACATAGAAGTGTTAGAAGTAGAACATACCAGCTTATTTCAGTTAACATCCCCACTGAATTACACACCTACCATAAACATATTTTGTCAGTATATTTTTCATGGGGTGACACAAAATGCATTATAAACCGCATTCTCAAACCTTACTTTTCACCCAGGAAATACATTTTAAAAAGAGTGTATTGTTATGTGTAATTTGGTTTATTGGGCTGAGTTTTTAAGGCAGGTAGTGACAAGCTGTTTCACTCATTCATTTCTTTTTTCATTATATTATTCATTACAATACATTATTTTCTTCTTGAATCGAAAGAGGGTTTTTATTTTTGCTATATTTCTGCACAAGTGTCTTAGCTATCTCTATTCAAATTGAAAACTAACACTTTCCACCTGAAAGAAAAATAGATGTTGTGATGTGTCAGCTATGAATACTAATACCATGGGTCCTTTTACAGTTGGACCAAGAAAGGGATTCAAATAAAAAAGAATAAAGTGTTCCGATGAGAAGAAGGGCTGAGGAATACACTGCAGTCATTTAAATAGGAGAACGGAGAGATCAGGGCCTGTGGCTCAAAGCTGCCAGGCAGAGATGGCCGTGTCATATCATTGAAATGACAGTTGATAGAATATTACCCCTGACAACAGTGGAATATTGGAGCAGTGCAGATGGCCTAAGATGGGAGGTGGTCAGAGTAAGAGAGAGGAAGTAAGAGACAGGGATGGTGGTCAGGTATATTAAAGAAGGTGCTAATGAAATGTTGATGTTTTGGTTTCTTGTGGTAACATATTTGAAAGCTGTCAAGGGTTTAAAAGCTATTTGACAGATTAAAAAAAGAAACAGACACGCACACTCCCCTATGTATGTATTTTGGCAGTGACACTAAAATGTCAAATGTGGCTGTGTACTCCAGCATTTTGGATTTGAGATCAAATGTTTTATATGAGGTGACATCTTGACGTTGGATGAATTTCTAAAATAGAAACAACTTCATTACAATCAACCCCAGACCCATAGTAGGTTTAATGTAACACAGAGACGACTCAAAAGTATTATAGAATATAATTTATGAGCTCAGCCAAGTCCTACTATACCCATGACACCAGTATAAGTTAAAGTTGACATTGTCTGCCGCAGATCAGCCCCCCCCCCCCCCCCCCCCCCCCCCCCCCCCAACTCACTCACTCCTGGGTCAAAGTTGAGCGTCATTTAGAGTTCAGCCATGCTAATGAGAACGTTTTTTTCTCCACTGTCTGCCTCCAAACCAGATTATAAAAAGACCAACTGTTGAAAAGAGCAACTAATTCCTGCCTGTGGCTAAAAGCACATTAATTCACACAGGAGTATAAAAAAGATGGTTCACACAACTGCCTCTGCAGCGTGGCTTTGTGTGTGTACTTTGTGTGTGTACTTTGTGTGTGTACTTTGTGTGTATGCTGAATCACTGCATTCACAATGGAAGCCTTGGGTATCTTTGGAAGGTTATGATGTACTTGTTTTATGTTAACTGCCAGTTACATAATAATGAATCAATGGGAAAAGTACCCAATCGTCATACAGAGTGAAAGTTAAGATTCCTTAATAGAAAATGCCTCAAGTAAAAGTGAAAGTCACCCAGTAAAATACTACTTGAGTAAAAGTCTAAAAGTATTTGGTTTAAATATACTTAAATGTCAAAAGTAATTGAAATTGCTGAAATATACACTACCGGTTAAAAGTTTTAGAATGCCTACTCACTCAAGGGTTTTTCTTTATTTTTACTATATTTTCCTACAATTGTGAAGACATCAGAACTATGAAATAGCACATATGAAATCCTGTAGTAAACCAAAAAAAGTGTTGAACAAATGAAAATATATTTTATAATTGAGATTCTTTAATAGCCACCCTTTACCTTGATGACCGCTTTGCACACTCTTGGCATTCTCTCAACCAGCTTCACATGTAATGCTTTTCAAACGGTCTTGAAGGAGTTCCCACAGATGCTGAGCACTTGCTGGCTGCTTTTCCTTGACTCTGCAGTCCGACTCATCCCAAACCATCTCAATTTGGTTGAGGTTGGGGGATTATGGAGGCCAGGTCATCTGATGCAGCACTCCATCACTCTTCTTTGTCAAATAGCCCTTACAATGCCGGGAGGTGTGTTGGGTCATTGTCCTGTTGAATAACAAATGATTGTCCAACTAAGCTCAAACCAGATGGGATGGCGTATTGCTGCAGAATACTGTGGTAGCCTTGCTGGTTAAGTGTGCCTTGAATTCTAAATAAATCCCAGGCAGTGTCACCAGCAAAGCATCTCCACACCATAACACCTCCTCCTCAATGCTTTACGGTGGGAAATACACATGCAGAGAACATCTGTTCAACCACACCGCATCTCACAAAGACACGGCGGTTAGAACCAAAAATCTCTAATTTGGACTCATCAGACCACAGGACAGATTTCCACCAGTCCGATGTCCATTGCTCGTGTTTCTTGGTCCAAGCAAGTCTCTTCTTAATACTGGTGTCCTTTAGTAGTAATTTCCAACCATGAAGGCCGGATTCACACAGTCTACTCTGAACAGTTGATGTTGAGATGTGTCTGTTACTAAAACTATGTGAAGCATTTATTTGGGCTGCAATTGCTGAGGCTGGTAACTCTAATGAACTCATCCTCTGCAACAGAGGTGACTCTTGGTCTTCCTTTCCTGTGGCGACTGCACCTGAAGAAACTTTAAAAGTTCTTGAAATTTTCCGTATTGACTGATGTTTGTATCTTAAAAGTAATGATGGACTGTCGTTTCTCTTTGCTTATTTGAGCTGTTCTTGCCATAAAATGGACTTGGTCTTTTATCAAATAGGGCTATCTTCTGTATAACAACCCTACCTTGTCACAACACAAATGATTGTTTCAAATGCATTAAGAAGGAACGCAATTCCACAAATGAACTTTTAAGAAGGCACACCTGTTATTTGAAATTCATTCCAGGTAACTACCTCATGAAGCTGGTTGAGAGAATGCCAAGAGTGTGAAAAGTTTTCAAAGGCAAAGGGTGGCTATTTGAAGAATTTCAAATATAAAATATATTTTGTTTAACACTTCTTTTGGTTAACATGACTCCATATGTGTTATTTCATAGTTTGATGTCTTCACTATTATTCTACAATGTAGAAAATAGTAAACATAAAGAAAAGCCCTTGAATGAGTAGGTGTTCTAAAACTTTTGACCAGTAGTGTACTTAAGTATCAAAACAGAAAGTATAAATCATTCAAATTCCTTATATTAAGCAAACCAGACGGCACCGTTTCCTTTTTTTAAATGTACGGATAGCCAGGGGGCTATCTCCAACACTCAGACATCATTTACAAACACAGCGTGTGTGTTTAGTGAGTCTGCCAGATCAGAGGCAGAAGGGATGACCAGGGATGTTCTCTTGATAAGTGTGAATTGGACCATTTTCCTGTCCGCTAAGCATTGAAAATGTATCAAGTACTTTTGGATGTCAGGGAAAATGTATGGAGTAAAAAGTAAATTATATTCTTTAGGAATGTAGTAAAGTAAAAGTTGTTCCAGGAAACAGGAAGTTTTAAGAAACTTCCAACTTCCAGGTGGACAATAGCAAATGGACTATAATTTGAGAGGACAATGCTAACTGGTAGATTTATTAGATTACATGAGGACATTAGATTCCATAAAAGGAATGAATGTCCACAAACCACCGGGCAGGAGTTAGAGTTGTGATGTTGTCCTGACAGGGGATGTCATCTTGGATCACTGTGTGGGAGTAAGACTGTCACTCTTTCAAGGAACACGGTTTTCAAGGAATCCTTCTCCTCCACTCCCTCTCCCCTGGCTTATTTTATTTCACATTTATTTAACCAGGTAGGCCAGTTGAGAACAAGTTCTCATTTACAACTGCGACCTGGCCAAGATAAAGAAAAGCAGTGTGACAAAAACAACAGAATTACACATAAACAGACATACAGTCAATAACACAATAGAAAAATATATGTACAGTGTGTGCAAATGTAGAAGATTCGGGAGGTAAGGCAATAAATAGGCCATAGAGGCGAAATAACTACAGCCAAGGCTGTTGTTCACATGGAGGCTGTGAGGTGCTAAGATCCCATGCTGGCCCTCCCTTTCCATCACCTTCACAGGAATCAACCAGGTGTTCCCCATCAATCTGATCTGGCAAGGCATCCCAGCCCACACTCACCACAGTGTAATTATTTAATCCACTGAACCCATTTTCATTAGTTCACTATTGGAGACAAGGGTCCAACACGGAGAGCACCAGACGATCCCTTCAGTCCAGAGTTGGCCAACAGTGACAGTACACTGTTCAGGAAGTACAGGGCCAGCAGCCAAAGCACATACCATTTCCTAATCAGAGCATTGCGCAGAAACAGGACATGAATTGTGCTTTCAGTGAAGTATTATTTGTTTTTTACTTGGCAGATGTTCTGACTCTGTCCCTGGTTGGCTGGGCATAATAATATTATTATTATTAATAATAACAATAATTAGGTGGGTGCTTATATTTGTCCTATTTCACAGATGTGCAAGTGCGTACTATACTCATGTGAATTGGAAATGTTTTTTTTGTTGCATATCCCAACTACCCCTTAGACCCTTCCGGCGAGTGGAGTCATGGCCAGGGTCTGCCATTATCTATAGCAACCCTGGGGCAATTATGTGCCTTGCTCAAGGGCACACCGACAGGTTTAACACCTTGTCGGCATGGCGATTCGAACTAGCAACCTTTCGGTTACTCTTGTAATGGAAAAATGTACCTGTGAATGAAAATGGCACATCATTCGGTCTCACGTTTACTGTGCAACAGTTTTCACAAGTTTAAGTAGGTTAAAGGCCTAAGATGTACAGCCGATCTATGTGGAGATTATTGTGAGAGTTGTCATAGTAACCAACAAGTTGGACACGTTTTAATCCTATACTATAGCTGTATCTGTTGGTCCTTATCCCAATTTCCTGTTCTTTCAACTTTTCGTGGTACAGCCTATTAAAAAGTGCCCTCGGATGTACAAGGTTACAATATTTTGGAATTGGATACTGTGAAGACTTGGGTGAATTTTGGGTCATCATCGAGGCACGCTTCTGCAGTGTTCCAAAGAGATCCGCTTAGTCTCCGGCCGCTTGCTTCCTTTATCAACTATCTCAGAGCCGGAGCTTCCGTCCCCGGGGAAACGCAGCCATCCCAGCATAATTACTCACTTAGAAGAGGAGCACTACACTCTGAAACTGTGTCCAGCTATCCGCTGAGGTCCTCCTATGGCTGGCTATCCTGAGGGGATTCAGCCCTATCCGTTGTGACCTGTCGTCGCACTCCATGGCCCACTTCGCCTACCAAAGTTCACTTCTGAGGTTTCACTAAAAAGTTACCCACATGAACCGAAGCAAGATGAAAATTGATGTTGATTGTGAAAGAAGGACCGTGGGGCGAGTCTGCAAAACCCCTACATCTAAAAAGTCCAACACTCTAAGCTAAGTGAGATATTGACAAGTTTTAGATGCACCTCAACTCATTAATTTGGAGGGACTCTTAATCAGAAAAGTAATCGCTTCCTCTAAACTCAATGTTTGCAAACAGTATTTGACAACTCTATGTTGATAAACACACTCCTGAGAAATTTGAGTGAAACATGAACAACTGTTCTTTATACACAATTCATCATGTCAAAATAGCACAAGTGCAAATGAAAAAGTAACAGCGTAACTGCCGTGTGTGCCAGGTATTAGCCGAAGTGAAGAATTTTTTCTGTCCCTGTTTCAATTATTGCTTTATTAAATTATGTAAATGTGGCCTCCCGAGTGGTGCAGCGGTCTTAGGCACTGCATCTGTGTCACTACAGATTCTGGTGCGATTCCAGGCTGTGTCGCAGACGGCCACGACCGGGAGACCCATGAAGTGGTGCACAATTGGCCCAGCGTCGTCCGGGTTTAGTTAGGGTTTGGCTGATCGGGATGTCCTTATCCCATTGTGCTCTAGCGACTCCTGTGGTGGACCGGGCGCATGCATGCTGACACGATGGCCAGGTGTACGGTGTTTCCTCTGACACATTGGTGCGTCTGACTTCCGGGTTCAGTGGGTATTGTGTCAAGAAGCAATGCGGCTTGGTGTGGTCGTGTTTCGGAGGACACATGGCTCTCAACCTTTGCCTCTCCGAGTCCGTACGGGAGTTGTAGCGATGAGACAAATTATCATTACTGAACCATATTATCACCAGGGACATAACAGCTGTTGTATGTCTCAACAACATAGCCATGTACAGGGTTAAATTGGATAACTCAAAGGCCAAGAGGGAGGGAGAGACGGAAAGAGAGAGAGTGACTATGACATAATGCTTTTTCATTTCCCAATGATTTGCTGTGAGCCTCACAGAACATGGTTTAACTGGTTCAAAAAATTTGTCTAGAATTCATAGCCCACATGGTCTACGTATACTGTGCAGAGCTCCCTGTTCCTCTGCGGTCGGGAGGTAAGGTGGGTCACATCACTTGCTGTAGTCGGTAGCCATTTCATATCAATAGTTCAAATATACAGTACCAGTCAAAGTATGGACA
The DNA here is from genome assembly GCF_002021735.2 of Oncorhynchus kisutch. Lineage (NCBI taxonomy): Eukaryota > Metazoa > Chordata > Actinopteri > Salmoniformes > Salmonidae > Oncorhynchus > Oncorhynchus kisutch. The sequence goes on along the minus strand of NC_034194.2, from coordinate 34,324,147 downwards.
CACCTACTCATTCAAGGGTTTTTCTTTATTTTGACAATTTTCTACATTGTAGAATAATAGTGAAAACCTCAAAACTATGAAATTACACATATGGAAACATGAACTAACCAAAAAAAGTGTTAAACAAATAAATATATTTTATATTTGAGATTCTTCAAAGTAGTGACCCTTTGCCTTGATGACATCTTTACACATTCTTGGCATTCTCTCAAACAGCTTCATGAGGTAGTCACATGGAATACACTTCAATTAACCGGTGTGCCTTGTTAAAATGAATTACTTTCCTTCTTAATGTGTTTGAGCCAATCAATTGTGTTGTGACAAGGTAGGGGCGGTATACAGAAGATAGCCCTATTTAGTAAAAGAACAAGTCCTTATATTATGGCAAGAACAGCTCAAATAAGCAAAGAGAAACGACAGTCATTACTTTAAGACATGAAGGTCAGTCAATACGGAACATTTTAAGAACTTTTCTTCAAGTGCAGTCGCAAAAAACCATCAAGCTCTATGACACTGGCTCTCATGAGGACCGCCACAGGAAAGGAAGACAAATAGTTACCTCTGCTGCAGAGTATAAGTTCATTAGAGTTAACAGCCTCAGAAATTGTAGCCCAAATAAATGCTTCAGAGTTCATGTAACAGACACATCTCAACATCAACTGTGCAGAGGAGACTGTGTGAATCAGGCCTTCATGGTCAAATTGCTTTAAAGAAATCACTACTAAAGGACACCAGTATTAAGAAGAGACTTGCTTGGACCAAAAAACATGAGCAATGGACATCAGACTGGTGGAAATCTGTCCTTTGGTGTGTTGAGTCCAACATTTGATTCCAACCTCTGTGTGTTTGTCAGACACAGAATAGGTGAACGGATGATCTCCGCATTTGTGGTTCCCACCATGAAGCATGGAGGAGGAGGTTTGATGGTGTGGGGGTGCTTTGCTAGTGACACTGTCATGATTAATTTAGAATTCAAGGCATACAACCAGCATGGCTAAATTTTGATTTGTTTAGAACTTTTTTGGTTTCTACGTGATTCCATGTGTGCTATTTCACAGTTGTGATGTCTTCACTATTATTCTACAATGTAGGAAATAGTAGAAAATAAAGAAAAACCCTTGTGTAGGTGTGTCCAAACTTTTGACTGGTACTGTATACCCTGGCAGGCAAATATTGAGACATACACTACACTGCCTAGAAGGCCAGCATCCTGGAGTCGCCTCTTCACTGTTGACTTTGAGACTGGTGTTTTGTGGGTACTATTTAATGAAGCTGCCAGTTGAGGACTTGTGAGGCATCTGTTTCTCAAACTAGACACTCTAATGTACTTGTCCTCTTTCTCAGTTGTGCCCTGGGGCCCCCACTTCTCTTTCTATTCTTGTTAGAGACAGTTTGCATTGTTCTGTGAAGGGAGTAGTACACGGCGTTGTACGAGATCTTCAGTTTTTTGGCAATTTCACACGTGGAATAGCGTTCATTTCACAGAACAAGAAAAGACTGACGAGTTTCAGAAGAAAGTACTTTGTTTCTGGCCATTTTGAGCCTGTAATCGAACCCACAAATGTTGATGCTCCAGATACTAAACTAGTCTAAAGAAGACCAGATTTATTGCTTCTTAAAATGAGAACTACAGTTTTCAGATGTGCTAACATAATTGCAAAAGGGTTTTCTAATGCTCAATTAGCCTTTTAACCTCTCTAGGGTATGTCGGACGCTAGAGTCCCACCTGGCCAACATCCAGTGAGATTGCAGAGCGCCAAATTCAAATACAGAAATACTCATGATAAAAATTCAGAAAAGATACAACTATTAAACATAGGTTTAAAGATTAACTTCTTGTGAATCCAACCACGGTGTCAGATTTAAAAAATGCTTTACGGCAAAAGCATACCTTACAATTATTGGAGAACATTGCCCAGCAGACAAATCATTACAAACAGTAACCAGCCAAGTAGAAGAGTTATACAAGTCAGAAATAGAGATAAAATGAATCACTTACCTTAGATGATCTTCATATGTTTGCACTCAGAAGACATTCATTTATTCAATAAATGTTCCTTTTGTTCGATAAAGTCTCTCTTTATATTTGTAAACCTCCATTTTGTTCACGCGTTTTCTTCAGTAATCCACAGGCTAAAACACAGTCATAACAGGCAGACAAAAAAACTAATTGCATCCGTAAAGTTCATAGAAACATGTCAAACGATGTTTATATTCAATCCTCAAGTTGTTTTTAGCCTAAATAATGGATAATATTTCAACCGGACAATAACATCGTCAATATAGAAGGTAAACAAGAAAGGCACACTCTCTGGTCGCGCGCATGAAAAAGCTCTGTGACACGGCAGGGTCCACTCATTCAGACTGCCCCTACTCCCTCATTTTTCAGAATACAACCCAAAACAATTTCTAAAGACTGTTGACATCTAGCGGAAGGACTAGGAACTGCAATTTGAGTCCAAAAATTCTACTTCCTGAATGGATTTTTCTCAGGTTTTCACCTGCCAAATCAATTCTGTTATACTCACAGACATTATTTTAACAGTTTTGGAAACTTTAGAGTGTGTTCTACCCAAATCTACTAATTATATGATATCCTATATTCTGGGGCTAATTTGGGCATGCTTTTCATCCAAAATTCCAAATGCTGCCCCCTACCCTAGAGAAGTTAAAATGATAAACTTGGATTAGCTAACACATCATGCCATTGGAACACAGGAGTGATAGTTGCTGATAATGGGTCTCTGCACAACTATGTAGATATTCCATTTTTTTTATCTGCCGTTTACAGGTACAATAGTCATTTACAACATTAACAATGTCTACACTGTATTTCTGATCAATTTGATGTTATTTTAATGGACGAAAAAGGTGCTTTTCTTTAAAAAACAAGGAAGTTTCTAAGTGACTACAAACTTTTGAATGGTAGTGTATACTGAGATACAGCCTAATGTTTTCAGAGTTACAGGCTAATCTATTCAGTGTTACAAAGTTACAGGCTAATTTATTCAGTGTTACAGAGTTACAGGCTAATGTATTCAGAGCTACATGCTAATGTATTCAGAGTTACAGGCTAATCTATTCAGTGTTACAGAGTTACAGGCTAATGTATCCTGAGTTAGACTAATGTATTCAGTGTTAGACTAATGTATTCACAGTGTTACAGGGTTACAGACTAACGTATCCTGAGTTACAGACAAATGCATTCAGTGTTACAGGCTAATGTATTCGAAGTTACAGAGTTACAGGCTAATGTATCCTGAGTTACAGACTAATGTATGCAGTGCTGCTCACAACCTTAGCTCACTGCAGTGTTCAGCTTGGTAATTCAACTTGGTGTTCCTGATTGGGAAAGTTGTTGACTTGTTTTGTGATGTTTTTATTTTGCTCATGTCCTCCCACACTGAAATCTGTGGTTGTTTTCATGCCCAGGAAGATTCTTCTTTTCAGTCCTCCTAATTTGGCTCTCGCTCTCCTTCATTTGAATTTCAAATTCTCTCTCCCCTTGTCATTCTCTCTCTTTCTCTGTTCAACTTTCTGTCTCTCCGTCTCTTCATCTCCTTCACTCTCTCCCACCCTCTCTTTCTCCCTCCCTCTCTTCAAACAAACAGTGAAAATGTAGAACCACTTACATGTAATCAGCCCATCGTGGCTGAGCAGTTATCATAGGCAGTAGTTGGCACAGAACAAGCCTCCTCTCCTGTGTTTACTGTGATGTCATTGTGTTCTGTTGACTGTGATGTCATTTCCTTTCCTCTTTACCATGATAATGAGGTGACAAGGACCAGAGCTTTGGTCTCAGTTGTGCCACGTTCTCAGGCCCCTCGTTGTTCCCTGTGACACTGTTCTCTGTATTCTCACAAGCCTGGTTGGCCCCACCTGCTCCTCCCCTGCTACTTCCCACTACAGCACTGCTTCCTTCAGCTTTTCCTAAAACCTGCTTTTCTGAATGCCAACACTCAGCTTTGGCTTGGCTTGTTTCCCAGCTGGGATTTTATGCAACACATCCTGCCACATTCTGGCAGCTACATAAAAAAATGATGCCAAGGTGAATTTATTAGTTTATTTTCATTTGTGTGTTTTTTATACATTCCATTTCTACCCCCTCCTCTTTCAGAACTGTTCATCCCCTGGCCCAGTTATGAGGTATGGCATTGCCTATTTTTTCTCCTCTCCTCGCAATCAAACCCTGATTCCACACAACACTGATTCAATGAGGCCTTGCAGCATAGAAGATGGAGGGAATACTTTCACTATTCTACCTTTCAGCTTGAATCACGTATCACGGAATGAGGGAGCAGAAGTCCAGGTTTCTCAGTTCCATTCCACAGCCTTCCTCGGCATTAAGAATTAGTTACAGCTATAGAGAGACCCATTTGAATTTCTTAAGTATAATAATGTATACATTAGTGTTAATTAGGATGTTTAACATCAAAGGCTAAGTGATGTGGCAGCCTCCATAATCCCCAAATTGCACATAAAGGTATACGTCTATGTGAAATGGTTATAACACCTATATTTCTAACTGTCTCAAATCCATTAAGTGAGTTAATCTGTGAATACCTTTGCTCTGGATAATGTCTTCCTCCTCCACAGCAGAGCTACATTATGTGGCTAAACACCCATATGACTCACTAGTGAAACATAGTACAGTTGAGAGGAAAGGTTGAGGGATTGACAGTCATCTCCTATTATTTCAATCCGTTAACTCATGACAATCCCTCCTCATCCTGCTACTGTTAAAAGTCTTGTTGAGAGCACGATGGATACCCACAGAACTTTCAATGAAACTTTGGTAAGAGCTTTAGCGTGCTCTCCCTTTCCCGGGCGATCTCTGTTCCTAATGTAACTGACCTGGCGCTCTCACAAAGAATAATCTGAGAGTGCCTTTCCACCAGTCACTAGCGCTACCTCTACCACTTTACCTAGTGTGAGACTGAGGCTCTGTGTAAGCATGTTTTCAATCATTGCATTAGGGACTTCTCTAGTGCATCCTACTCTGCCTCACTGCTCCTGACCACATGGTCTCATTCTATACCTGCATCAATAAAGCCACTGGACCAAACTCCTAAATCCTCAAAGGGATATGGGTTGTGTTTCTAGTGTAAAGGAGAGGCCGGACTAGCATATTACTCAAACCATCAGCGACTCAAGTACTTTCTGTTTGACCCAGTTTTAACTGAGGCAGTTGCCTCGAGTAGCTGACGGTTTTGTTCTGTTAAAGACGGTCGTACATGCTATGATGTCATGCTAGTGCCATGGGGTCAACCCAGGAAACTCACATGAATAATATGGAGGGCAAAGAAACTACAGATCCAGACATTTGTGCTCAGATTCAAATCATTTCCCTTACTGTATGGTACAGGTAGCCTAGTGGTTATAGTGTTTGGCCAGTAACTGGAAAGTTGCCGGCTCGAATCTCTGAGCTGAAAAAAAATATTTAAAAAAATGTGGTTGTTCTGCATCTGAGCATGGCAGTTAACCCACTGTTCCATAGGCGCCCGAAGACGTGGATGTCGATTAAGGCAGTTCCCAGCACCTCTCTGATTCAGAGGGGCTGGGTTAAATGCGGAAGACACATTTCAGTTGAATACATTCAGTTGGACAACTGACTTGGTATTCCCCTTTCCCTAATTTTAGTACACTATAGCAGGTGAGATAGCTCTAAAGACAGAATATCAGCACACATGGAGGCCCAGTCAGCAGCAGCTTTCCATTACTATAAAACAAATGATTGAACAATGAATTGCTCTCCTGACAGATGAGGATGGTAGAATACAGGAGTGGTGGTCTACGCTGTTTATGCTTCTGTTCTGCTGTTGTGAATCGATATTCCTGTCATTCCTGACCTTCATAGAGGAGTGTTCTGGTGAACGTTCTGAATGGAGAATGTTGTCAGCTCCAGACCGGTGCTCGGTTGACAGTTTGATCCTAATGAATGGAGTGTTCAACTGGAGCAGGAGGGAGCGGGTGAGAGCGAGAAGGAAGCCAAGATGGTGAGAGATTTGTGGGAAACACTACAAGGCTATGACCAGGGCACTCCATGAACTTCTCAAATAATTGCTTTTGCACTCCACTTGAAAGGGCACTGTGGGCTCTTCCAAACAACAGGGAGGGAGGAAAGAAAAATCACAACACTTTCTTAAACAAAAGTTCCTCTGTAACAGTGAGAAAAAAATATGGATTCACATGTACATAGAGGCACTATCAATTTGGTCAACAATTCTTTTGTAGCATTTCCTTTGAGATCATGTGATAGAGATTCTAATGAGCATTTGAGACTATCTTGTCTCCTGAGTGGCATTATTTTTGTGCTAGTTTGCTGTACCTGCACCAAAATGCTAGTAATTTTCTTTCATAGCTTGTTCTCTGTCTTCTTTTTAAATAGGGAGCTAATTTGTTTTTAATTTCTAATTGTAATTTTTTTTTAAACAATTCTCATGGCTCTCTTGTCCCTCTGCAGCAGACATCTGGTAAGCAATATGTTTGGAACATCGAATCGCAGTAATAGCACAGTGTCGAATCGCAATACATGTAGATTCATGAGAACAGCAAGACATATCGTATCAGCACCTAAGTATGGTTATAATACTGTATTGTGATGTAGGGCAATTCCCAGCCCTACTAGGGAGTGGGTTTAATCACTATGTAGGTGACATACGCAGCTCTACATCTATAATTCATATCTTCTCATGTACTAAATAAATGTTTAAACAAGTATAAGAACATCGCACATTTCTTCCACTGGCCATGGAAATGTAAGGTTTGAAAATAAGAACGTATGAGTGATGAAACTGTACTGTATCCAAGTAAAAACAAAGGCATTTCCTATTGTTCTCTTTCTTCTTTGAAAGATCAATGTGTCTGGTGCAGAGATATCTAGTTGAGTTGAGTTCCATTTGTATATGGCATTTTGTTTCATACCTTATTCTACCCGATCTACCCGAATACTAATATAGCATGTTTTAATGGTTTGGTGCTCCCTGGGATCTAACATGTCATGCATTAACACGAGGTTATGGGCAGGTGAAACTACAGTATTCACCAAGGGCCCGATTCCGACCTAGGAAATGACTTATTTCCTACGCACACCTTTCCTACGCACTTGTCAGTAGTTGGTATTCAGACTTACCTTATGAAGGTTAGGAATGTATGAAACTGGTTTGGAGAGCCTTCACGCACAAAATACATTGATGAATCAAAAATACAGTGATTTGAAAATTGCCACATTCAGTACTTTAACTCATGGTAATGTTGGAATATTAATGTACAAAGCATTCTAATAGGGAGAACAGTGTCCCATAGTAGTCTATACACTCGTCTGCTGCCTGCACTAACCATGGAACTGTGTGATGACACAGACAAGTATTGTGCCATGTGTCAGGTTCAAACTGTTACAGCTTGGTCTGCTCTCCGCTCCATAGTGATTTAACTAGCCTACATGTCTTATTATACTATCAACTGTTACAGCTTGGTCTGCTCTCCGCTCCATAGTGATTTAACTAGCCTACATGTCTTATTATACTATCAACTGTTACAGCTTGGTCTGCTCTCCACTCCATAGTGATTTAACTAGCCTACATGTCTTATTATACTATCAACTGTTACAGCTTGGTCAGCTCTCCGCTCCATAGTGATTTAACTAGCCTACATGTCTTATTATACTATCAACTGTTACAGCTTGGTCTGCTCTCCGCTCCATAGTGATTTAACTAGCCTACATGTCTTATTATACTATCAACTGTTACAGCTTGGTCTGCTCTCCGCTCCATAGTAATTTAACTAGCCTACATGTCTTATTATACTATCAACTGTTACAGCTTGGTCTGCTCTCCGCTCCATAGTGATTTAACTAGCCTACATTTCTTATTATACTATCAACTGCTACAGCTTGGTCTGCTCTCCGCTCCATAGTGATTTAACTAGCCTACATGTCTTATTATACTATCAACTGTTACAGCTTGGTCTGCTCTCCGCTCCATAGTGATTTAACTAGCCTACATGTCTTATTATACTATCAACTGTTACAGCTTGGTCTGCTCTCCGCTCCATAGTGATTTAACTAGCCTACATGTCTTATTATACTATCAAATGTTACAGCTTGGTCTGCTCTCCGCTCCATAGTGATTTAACTAGCCTACATGTCTTATTATACTATCAACTGTTACAGCTTGGTCTGCTCTCCGCTCCATAGTGATTTAACTAGCCTACATGTCTTATTATACTATCAACTGTTACAGCTTGGTCTGCTCTCCGCTCCATAGTGATTTAACTAGCCTACATGTCTTATTATACTATCAACTGTTACAGCTTGGTCTGCTCTCCGCTCCATAGTGATTTAACTAGCCTACATGTCTTATTATACTATCAACTGTTACAGCTTGGTCTGCTCTCCGCTCCATAGTGATTTAACTAGCCTACATGTCTTATTATACTATCAACTGTTACAGCTTGGTCTGCTCTCCACTCCATAGTGATTTAACTAGCCTACATGTCTTATTATACTATCAACTGTTACAGCTTGGTCAGCTCTCCGCTCCATAGTGATTTAACTAGCCTATATGTCTTATTATACTATCAACTGTTACAGCTTGGTCTGCTCTCCGCTCCATAGTGATTTAACTAGCCTACATGTCTTATTATACTATCAACTGTTACAGCTTGGTCTGCTCTCCGCTCCATAGTGATTTAACTAGCCTACATGTCTTATTATACTATCAACTGTTACAGCTTGGTCTGCTCTCCGCTCCATAGTGATTTAACTAGCCTACATTTCTTATTATACTATCAACTGTTACAGCTTGGTCTGCTCTCCGCTCCATAGTGATTTAACTAGCCTACATGTCTTATTATACTATCAACTGTTACAGCTTGGTCTGCTCTCCGCTCCATAGTGATTTAACTAGCCTACATGTCTTATTATACTATCAACTGTTACAGCTTGGTCTGCTCTCCGCTCCATAGTGATTTAACTAGCCTACATGTCTTATTATACTATCAAATGTTACAGCTTGGTCTGCTCTCCGCTCCATAGTGATTTAACTAGCCTACATGTCTTATTATACTATCAACTGTTACAGCTTGGTCTGCTCTCCGCTCCATAGTGATTTAACTAGCCTACATGTCTTATTATACTATCAACTGTTACAGCTTGGTCTGCTCTCCGCTCCATAGTGATTTAACTAGCCTACATGTCTTATTATACTATCAACTGTTACAGCTTGGTCTGCTCTCCGCTCCATAGTGATTTAACTAGCCTACATGTCTTATTATACTATCAACTGTTACAGCTTGGTCTGCTCTCCGCTCCATAGTGATTTAACTAGCCTACATGTCTTATTATACTATCAACTGTTACAGCTTGGTCTGCTCTCCGCTACATAGTGATTTAACTAGCCTATATGTCTTATTATACTATCAACTGTTACAGCTTGGTCTGCTCTCCGCTCCATAGTGATTTAACTAGCCTACATGTCTTATTATACTATCAACTGTTACAGCTTGGTCTGCTCTCTGCTCCATAGTGATTTAACTAGCCTACATGTCTTATTATACTATCAACTGTTACAGCTTGGTCTGCTCTCCGCTCGATAGTGATTTAACTAGCCTACATGTCTTATTATACTATCAACTGTTACAGCTTGGTCTGCTCTCCGCTCCATAGTGATTTAACTAGCCTACATGTCTTATTATACTATCAACTGTTACAGCTTGGTCTGCTCTCCGCTCCATAGTGATTTAACTAGCCTACATGTCTTATTATACTATCAACTGTTACAGCTTGGTCTGCTCTCCGCTACATAGTGATTTAACTAGCCTATATGTCTTATTATACTATCAACTGTTACAGCTTGGTCTGCTCTCCGCTCCATAGTGATTTAACTAGCCTACATGTCTTATTATACTATCAACTGTTACAGCTTGGTCAGCTCTCCGCTCCATAGTGATTTAACTAGCCTACATGTCTTATTATACTATCAACTGTTACAGCTTGGTCTGCTCTCCGCTCCATAGTGATTTAACTAGCCTACATGTCTTATTATACTATCAACTGTTACAGCTTGGTCTGCTCTCCGCTCCATAGTGATTTAACTAGCCTACATGTCTTATTATACTATCAACTGTTACAGCTTGGTCTGCTCTCCGCTCCATAGTGATTTAACTAGCCTACATGTCTCATTATACTATCAACTGTTACAGCTTGGTCTGCTCTCCGCTCCATAGTGATTTAACTAGCCTACATGTCTCATTATACTATCAACTGTTACAGCTTGGTCTGCTCTCCGCTCCATAGTGATTTAACTAGCCTACATGTCTTATTATACTATCAACTGTTACAGCTTGGTCTGCTCTCCGCTCCATAGTGATTTAACTAGCCTACATGTCTTATTATACTATCAACTGTTACAGCTTGGTCTGCTCTCCGCTCCATAGTGATTTAACTAGCCTACATGTCTTATTATACTATCAACTGTTACAGCTTGGTCTGCTCTCCGCTCCATAGTGATTTAACTAGCCTACATGTCTTATTATACTATCAACTGTTACAGCTTGGTCTGCTCTCCGCTCCATAGTGATTTAACTAGCCTACATGTCTTATTATACTATCAACTGTTACAGCTTGGTCTGCTCTCCGCTCCATAGTGATTTAACTAGCCTACATGTCTTATTATACTATCAACTGTTACAGCTTGGTCTGCTCTCCGCTCCATAGTGATTTAACTAGCCTACATGTCTTATTATACTATCAACTGTTACAGCTTGGTCTGCTCTCCGCTCCATAGTGATTTAACTAGCCTACATGTCTTATTATACTATCAACTGTTACAGCTTGGTCTGCTCTCCGCTCCATAGTGATTTAACTAGCCTACATGTCTTATTATACTATCAACTGTTACAGCTTGGTCTGCTCTCCGCTACATAGTGATTTAACTAGCCTACATGTCTTATTATACTATCAACTGTTACAGCTTGGTCTGCTCTCCGCTCCATAGTGATTTAACTAGCCTACATGTCTTATTATACTATCAACTGTTACAGCTTGGTCTGCTCTCCGCTACATAGTGATTTAACTAGCCTACATGTCTTATTATACTATCAACTGTTACAGCTTGGTCTGCTCTCCGCTACATAGTGATTTAACTAGCCTACATGTCTTATTATACTATCAACTGTTACAGCTTGGTCTGCTCTCCGCTCCATAGTGATTTAACTAGCCTACATGTCTTATTATACTATCAACTGTTACAGCTTGGTCTGCTCTCCGCTCCATAGTGATTTAACTAGCCTACATGTCTTATTATACTATCAACTGTTACAGCTTGGTCTGCTCTCCGCTCCATAGTGATTTAACTAGCCTACGTGTCTTATTATACTATCAACTGTTACAGCTTGGTCTGCTCTCCGCTCCATAGTGATTTAACTAGCCTACATGTCTTATTATACTATCAACTGTTACAGCTTGGTCAGCTCTCCGCTCCATAGTGATTTAACTAGCCTACATGTCTTATTATACTATCAACTGTTACAGCTTGGTCTGCTCTCCGCTCCATAGTGATTTAACTAGCCTACATGTCTTATTATACTATCAACTGTTACAGCTTGGTCTGCTCTCCGCTCCATAGTGATTTAACTAGCCTACATGTCTTATTATACTATCAACTGTTACAGCTTGGTCTGCTCTCCGCTCCATAGTGATTTAACTAGCCTACATGTCTCATTATACTATCAACTGTTACAGCTTGGTCTGCTCTCCGCTCCATAGTGATTTAACTAGCCTACATGTCTCATTATACTATCAACTGTTACAGCTTGGTCTGCTCTCCGCTCCATAGTGATTTAACTAGCCTACATGTCTTATTATACTATCAACTGTTACAGCTTGGTCTGCTCTCCGCTCCATAGTGATTTAACTAGCCTACATGTCTTATTATACTATCAACTGTTACAGCTTGGTCTGCTCTCCGCTCCATAGTGATTTAACTAGCCTACATGTCTTATTATACTATCAACTGTTACAGCTTGGTCTGCTCTCCGCTCCATAGTGATTTAACTAGCCTACATGTCTTATTATACTATCAACTGTTACAGCTTGGTCTGCTCTCCGCTCCATAGTGATTTAACTAGCCTACATGTCTTATTATACTATCAACTGTTACAGCTTGGTCTGCTCTCCGCTCCATAGTGATTTAACTAGCCTACATGTCTTATTATACTATCAACTGTTACAGCTTGGTCTGCTCTCCGCTCCATAGTGATTTAACTAGCCTACATGTCTTATTATACTATCAACTGTTACAGCTTGGTCTGCTCTCCGCTCCATAGTGATTTAACTAGCCTACATGTCTTATTATACTATCAACTGTTACAGCTTGGTCTGCTCTCCGCTACATAGTGATTTAACTAGCCTACATGTCTTATTATACTATCAACTGTTACAGCTTGGTCTGCTCTCCGCTACATAGTGATTTAACTAGCCTACATGTCTTATTATACTATCAACTGTTACAGCTTGGTCTGCTCTCCGCTCCATAGTGATTTAACTAGCCTACATGTCTTATTATACTATCAACTGTTACAGCTTGGTCTGCTCTCCGCTCCATAGTGATTTAACTAGCCTACATGTCTTATTATACTATCAACTGTTACAGCTTGGTCTGCTCTCCGCTCCGTAGTGATTTAACTACCCTACATGTCTTATTATACTATCAACTGTTACAGCTTGGTCTGCTCTCCGCTCCGTAGTGATTTAACTAGCCTACATGTCTTATTATACTATCAACTGTTACAGCTTGGTCTGCTCTCCGCTCCGTAGTGATTTAACTACCCTACATGTCTTATTATACTATCAACTGTTGCTAATGATCCTCAGCAACAACCACATGAACGTGACGACATGTACAGAGGAAGCAAATGGAAGTCAACAAAACAATGGAAGTTAATGGAATGATCACGTAGGCTATACCAACTGAAGGGAACTAACAGTAAATTGGCAGTTGAATATGTGTTGTTATTAGACCAACTGACGGCATATACTGATAGTGGCTAATACTTAACACGGTAGAAATAGGAAACAGAGAAAGTCGAGGTAGCCAATAATCAATACATCCCTGCAATTTAAAAAGCCGTACATTTTAACATCTGTATAATGGCACAGCATTTCATAAACCTTACTGTGGGGAAGATATGTTGATATGCTTCAGGTTTGCTGCCATATGACTGGTTTCACATTTGTTAAAACAAATGTAATTTATAGTTACAATTCCCTTATCCAAATTGATTACTCAATTACCTCAATTACCTACCTGGGGCGGCAGGGTAGCCTAATGGTTAGAGCGTTGGACTAGTAACCGGAAGGTTGCGAGTTCAAACCCCCGAGCTGACAAGGTACAAATCTGTCGTTCTGCCCCTGAACAGGCAGTTAACCCACTGTTCCCAGGCTGTCATTGAAAATAAGAATGTGTTCTTAACTGACTTGCCTGGTTAAATAAAGGTCAAATAAAAAAAATAAAAAAATAAATTATAAAGTTGTAAATTATCCCAGAAATCCTAGACCCACTCCAATTTGCAGACCGCCCAAACAGATCCACAGATGATGCAATCTCTATTGCACTCCACACTGCCCTTTCCCACCTGGACAAAAGGAACACCTATGTGAGAATATTATTCATTGACTACAGCTCAGCGTTCAACACCATAGTACCTTCAAAGCTCATCACTAAGATAAGGATCCTGGGACTAAACACCTACCTGTGCAACTGGATACTGGACTTCCTGATGGGCCGCCCCCAGGTGGTGAGGGTAGGTAGCAACACATCTGCCACGCTGATCCTCAACACTGGAGCCCCCAAGGGGTGCATGCTCAGTCCCCTCCTGTTCACCCACAACTGCATGGCCAGGCACAACTCCAACACCATCATTAAGTTTGCAGACAACACAACAGTGGTAGGCCTGATCAACGACAACGACGAGGCAGCCTATAGGGAGAAGGTCAGAGACCTGGCCGGGTGGTGCCAGAATAACAAACTATCCCTCAACGTAACCAAGACGAGCACGCCCCCATTCTCTTCAACGGGGCTGTAGTGGAGCAGGTTGAGAGCTTCAAGTTCCCTGGTGTCCACATCAACAACAAACTAGAATGGTCCAAACACACCAAGGCGGTCGTGAAGAGGGCACGACAAAGCCTATTCCCCCTCAGGACACTAAAAAGATGTGGCATGGGTCCTGAGATCCTCAAAAGTTTCTACAGCTGCAACATTGAGAGCATCCTAACTGGTTGCATCACTGCCTGGTACGGCAAGTGCCAGGTCTCCGACCGCAACGCACTACAGAGGGAAGTGCGTACGGCCCAGTACATCACTGGGGCTAACCTGCCTGCCATCCAGGACCTCTACACCAGGCGGTGTCAGAGGAAGGCCCTAAAAATTGTCAAAGACCCCAGCCATACATTGTTCGCTCTACTACCGCATGGAAAGCAGCACCGGAGTGCCAAGTCTAGGACAAAAAGGCTTCTCAACAGTTTTTACCCCCAAGCCATAAGACTCCTGTACAGGTAATCAAATGGCTACATGGACTATTTGCATTGTCTGCTCCCTAAACCCTCTTTTACGCTGCTGCTACTCTCGGTTTATCATATATGCAGTCACTTTAACTATACATTCATGTACATACTACCTCAATTGGCCCGAACAACCAGTGCTCCCACAAATTTGCTAACCGGTCTATCTGCATTATGTCGCATCACCCACCAACCCCTCTTTTACGCTACTAACCATATCTACATGTACATACTACCTCACATCAGCCTGACCAACCGGTGTCTGTATGTAGCCTCGCTACTTTCACTGTAAGGTCTGCACCTGTTGTATTCGGCGCACGTGACAAATACACTTTGATTTAAAATTACACTGTATGGAGGATGGTGTTATTTCTAATCAGATAAAAAATATTTATTTTAAATAGATGCATTTTCCACTTGGAACCCGTATGATGTTAATGACGATGATGTTGATGTTAGTATGATGATGGTAGTCTCATGTTTCACTAGGGTATTGCATTTGTGAGATGAATTATGATCTGGGAGTGTTGGAGAGAAGGACTAACAAGCAAGCCAATCAGGGATGTTTCAAAGTCAGACCATATCAATCTTTCTCCAACTCCTTCCTCTAACACCCCCATCCCCCCCTAAACACACACCCTCCCACCTCACCAACAACACTGGTGCCCTGCTACCAATCCATCATGTCGGTCTCTCTCTCTCTCTCTGCTGACAAAGTCTGTCTTGCCGGGGAAGGCAGGCAGGCAGCAGCGGGCCCCGATGAAAAACGATGTGTACATCCGAGCTCTGTCAGTAAAGTGGGTCAGCCTGCTCCTGGCCACACAGGTCAGACCGTCTCACTGGTTGAGTTCCTGATAGCCCTGATAATGAATGAACCTGCCAGTTTTAACACTGTAAGAGATTGATACCGCACACTGAATGATGTAAAGCCCCAGCAAACGATACCATATGGCTGGCATGTGGCTGGAATACAGTGTTTCCTCATCATTCTACCTCCGTATTGTTGTACATAACACCATATGGAATGGTGTCATTTACAATCTACTCTTGAGCATAAAATCAATTAATCTGTTGCGTTTTATTTGTAGAGTGCAATTCCTCTCACTGGCTTCAAATTGTCAGTCTCTCAGTTTTTTTTATGTCATTGTCTCCATCTTGATTGTGTTGTTGATATGAATTCACAGAAGTTATCCTATACAGTAGTTTACTTTCCTAAGGCAAATCAAGTGTACTTGCTCATGTTATCCAATCAAAATATCTCCTCCATTAACTGTATGTGTTTTGCACCAATATGACAAAGCTCACGTCATTTTTTTAATCCACAATCTGTTAATGCAGTATCACATTAGATGGCTTCAACACATGCACATAACAAATAGTTTTCCATGATGTCAAAATAACACCACAAACATAACTTTATTGAGTATTGCAATTATTGAGTGTTACTGTAAATGCATTCCATTATTTATTACCCAGTCTTTATTTACATAGCAGTAATTCTGTATTCCAAGATGTTCATGTTGTTTGCACCCATTATTAATTATGTTTTCTAAGTGGATCATTTTGGAAAATCATTTTTGGTAGGCTAATGAAATACTATCTACCACTTAGAACACACTGATCCACCTTGATTATATTGTTGCCTAGGTTTAACACCATCAACGACTTCAAAAACAGCCACAACAGTTTAATCTAATTGAAAGTGACAACACGTCTGAGACAAAGCCATTCTGAGCCATAATGGGTATCTTGTCTCCGTTACACCCTGTTAGAGTCCCACTCAACTGAGGTTACAGGAGCAACTCAGCCAAACCAAATTCTTTACAATCATTGATCAGCCTGTTCCCAGGATTGTTTACTCGGATTGGTGCACTTACGTGAATAGAGTGGAAGACAAACGACATAACCGATTTACAGTAGTTGCTAAGCTGAGAAACAACCATTTTCCATTAAATAAAAGTTCATGTTAATCCTGGACAGGAGAGGAGACTATTAACAGCAGGTACTGGCATCCAGAGTGTCCAAGAGGAGCTGTTTCAGTTACCTCCTGTTACTTTGACATCTCCTGTGTAACTGAACAAAGGAAAAACACGACAAAGAAAAGCCGCTCTCTCGCCAGACCATGTTTCCTTTCACTTTTCCTGTCATTGTACTTGTGTATTGATGCAGTTTCTGCATGTATCTGGGGCCATACAGCCAGAGAGAGCCAGAGCGGCTCCAGGGAATAAAGTCCACTCCGGATCAGGGACAGCGGGGGTGATTGGAGCTCTGCTTGGTGTAGGACGCATGGGTCACTCTGGCTAGGCCTCTTTGTGATTGTACTGGAGGAAAATGGATTTAATCCCACTCATCACAAAGACATGCCTATGCACACACTGGAATGCACAGTGCAGGCTCACATGCAAAACACACACACACACCAATGAAGAGATGAAAGGTCTCTTCTCCTTAACAAGCATCCCTGTTTCACACTAAATAGGACAATACAGCTACTGCTATGACTACAGAAATCCCAATTTACTGTAACAATTAGAACAATCTATGACTGTCATTGTTTTTGAAAATCACTTTCAATCTGTCATGTAATTTATCATTAGGGTGACTTTCTGATATTTTAAATCATTTCTGTTCAATCATCCATAAATTCTCTCTGGCTAAAACTGTTGGTGCCCATCACAGAAATCACGAATGTTGAAACACAGAGCTGAGTGACAAGTCACATCTGCTCGAACGCTCATTAAGAACTATCAATTGAAACAACAGCCATCTGGTAGAAGGGAACAAGAGAGAGCAGGGGCGAAGCTACAAATGAGGACACCGAGGTGGGCCCCCATTGATTTTGTTAGTCACTCTCACTCAGATGTCATATTAAAATGGCATAAGTCATGGCCAAATGTGTAGACTTGAAGGAAATTAGCTTTTAAAACTGCAAAAAAAGAAAATGGGAGAGGAAGTGTTGATCAGTTTAATAAGAATAAAAGCCAGAATGCTGGAGAGGAGTGTGTTCAGGAGAGCTGGAGCGAGCTGGCAGCCTTAAGGCCCTCCAAGATGAGGGGCCCTCCCAGTCTCGACCTCTATTCACTTTTCGCTCTACTACTTTAAACATGCCTACTGGGGGGGTGGGACACACACACACACGCCTAATGGTTGTTGTGATTTGTTACTCTGAAAGGGGAAAATAACTCTGCTACTTCATGTTAACATCTGAGGTAAACAGACAGAGACAGCAATTAGGAGACGATCAACATGGAAGAAAACTGCTAGTTAACACTTCTTAGGGCTGAGATCCCGCTAACGGGATCGATATGACAACAGCAAGTGAAAGTGCAGAGCGCCAAATTCAAAACAGAAATCCCATAATTAAAATTCCTCAAACATAGAAGTATTACACACCATTTTAAAGATACACTTCGTGTTAATCCCACCACAGTGTCCGATTTCAAATAGGCTTTACAGTGAAAGCACCACAAATGATCATGTTAAGTCAGAGCCAAGTCACAGAAAAACACAGCCAAATTTCCAGCCAAAAATCTGAAATAGAGATAGAATTAATCACTAACCTTTGATGATCTTCATCAGATGACACTCAAAGGACTTCATGTTACACAATACATGTGTGTTTTATTCGATAAAGTTCATATTTATATAAAAAAATCTCAGTATACATTGGCGCATTTTCAGTAGTTCCAAAAACATCCTGTGATTTTGCAGAGAGCCACATGAATTTATAGAAACTCTCATAATAAATGTTGATGAAAATACAAGTGTTATGCATGGAAATTTAGATACACTTCTCAATGCAACCGCTGTGTCAGATTTCAAAAAAGCTTTACGGAAAAAGCAACCCATGCAATAATCTGAGTACGGCGCTCAGTGACCAAACAAGCCAAAAAGATATCCGCCATATTGTGCAGTCAACAGAAGTCAGAAATATTATAAATATTCACTTACCTTTGATGATCTTCATCAGAATGCACTCCCAGGAATCCCAGTTCCACAATAATGTTTGTTTTGTTTGATAATGTCCATCATTTATGTCCAAATAGCTACTTTTGTTAGCGCGTTTTGTAAACAAATCCAAACTCACGAAGCGTGTTCACTAGGAGCAGACGAAATGTCAAAAAGTTCCGTTACAGTCCGTAGAAACATGTCAAACGATATATACAATCAATCTTTAGGATGTTTTTAACATAAATCTTCAATAATGTTCCAACCGGAGAATTCCTTTGTCGTCATAAATGCAATGGAACGTGAGCTAACTCTGAACGAGGGTCATGAGCTTGTCGCACTCTGCCAGACCACTGACTCAAAGAGCCCTTATGAGCCCTTCCTTTACAGTAGAAGCCTCAAAAAAGTTGAAAGATTATTGACATCTAGTGGAAGCCTTAGGAAGTGCAACATGACCAATATCCTACTGTATCTTCAATAGGGAATGAGTTGAAAAATGACCAACCTCAGATTCCCACTTCCTGGTTGGATTTTGTTTCAGGTTTTTGCCTGCCATATGAGTTCTGTTATACTCACAGACATCATTCAAACAGTTTTAGAATCTGTGTTTTTTATCCAAATACTATGCATATATTAGCAACTGGGACTGAGTAGCAGGCAGTTTACTCTGGGCACCTTATTCATCCAAGCTACTCAATACAGCCCACAGCCATAAGAAGTTAAGCACTATGGACACTGTCTGTACTGTGAGATGCCTAAGACAGCGCTGCAGGGAGACAGGACGGACAGCTGATCATCTTCGCAGTGGCAGATCATGTGTAACAACACCTGCCCAGGATGGGTACATCTGAACATTAGACCTGCGGGACAGGTACAGGATGGCAACAACAACTGCCCGAGTTACACCAGGAACGCACAATCCCTCCATCAGTGCTCAGACTGTCCGCATTAGGCTGAGAGAGGCTGGACTGAGGGCTTGTAGGCCTGTTGTAAGGCAGGTCCTCACCAGACATCACAGGCAACAACGTTGCCTATGGACACAAACCCACCGTCGCTGGACCAGACAGGATAGGCAAAAAGTGCTCTTCACTGACGAGTGGCTGTTTTGTCTCACCAGGGTTGATGGTCGAATTCGTGTTCATCGTCGAAGGAATGAGTGTTACACCGAGGCCTGTACTCTGGAGAGGGATCAATTTGGAGGTGGAGGGTCCGTCATGGTCTGGGGCGGTGTGTCACAGCATCATCGGACTGAGCTTGTTGTCATTGCAGGCAATCTCAACACTGTGTGTTACAGGGAAGACATCCTCCTCCCTTATGTGGGACCCTTCCTGCAGGCTCATCCTGACATGACCCTGCAGCATTACAATGTCACCAGCCATACTGCTTGTTCTGTGAGTGATTTCCTGCAAGACAGGAATGTTAGTGTTCTGCCATGGCCAGCGAAAAGCCCGCATCTCAATCCCTAGGGCCATTCCCCCCAGAAATGTCTAGAAACTTGCAGGTGCCTTGGTGAAAGAGTGGGGTAACAAGAACTGGCAAATCTGGTGCAGTGCATGAGGAGGAGATGCACTGCAGTACTTAATGCAGCTGGTGAACACACCAGATACTGACTGTTACTTTATTCCATTTCTGTTAGTCGCATGTCTGTGGATCTTGTTCAGTTTATGTCTCAGTTGTTCATACAAATATTTATACATGCTAAGTTTGCTGAAAATAAACACAGTTTACAGTGAGAGGATGTTTTTAATTGTTGAAGAGTTTAAGTAGACTGTGATGATACTGTGATGGACAGTACCATGTGTTGCAATTTCCTTAATTGATAGACAGTGGTGGTTCAGCACCATCGACAGCTACACAGCGCACTCCAGCAGGACATTGCCATGGTTCAGCACCATGGACAGTGCCACATGTTACAATTTACATCAACCTGGTGTAATTCAGCACCATGGACAGCAAGAAGGAGGGAGAGGGAAAGGAGGACAGCAAGTGAAGGCGGCCCATAATAATGGAGGACAGAACTTAAATCAGCACCATGGACAGCATTGTGTGATTCAATTCACATTATGGACAGGCTGGTGTGATTCAGCACCATGGACAGCATTAGATTTATCCCAATGACAGGCTGGTGTGATTCAGTATCAGGGACAGCGTTAGATTTACACCCAATGACAGGCTGGTGTGATTCATCACCATGGACAGCTTTAGATTTACCCCCAATGACAGGCTGGTGTGATTCAGCACCACGGACAGTGTTACAATTAACCAGGATAGCAGGCTCTAGACATTCAGCACCATGGACAGCTACACAGAGAACACTAGCAGGCGGAGTGGCTCAATACATTACAAATTCACACCTCTCAATTGTATGAATGTGTGTTGGCAGAGACAATGACATTAGTGAAACTAGCTCAAAGAAGGCATGCTGCTGTTTTCACAGGCGATTTTTATTTTATTTTTCATTCCACCTTTATTTCTAACCAGGTAGTTCAGTTGAGAACAAGTTCTCATTTACAAGTGCAACCTGGCCAAGATAAAGCAAAGCAGTGTGACTTAAACAACACAGAGTTACACAAACAAACATACAGTCAAAAACACAATAGAAAAATATATGTACAGCGTGTGCAAATGAAGAAGAATAGGGAGGTCAGGCAATAAATTGTCCCATAGAGGTAAAATAATTACAAGTGTAGCATTAACACTGGACTGATAGATGTCCAGATGATGATGTGCAAGTAGAGATACTGGGGTGCAAAAGAGCAAGAGGATAAATAACAATATGCGGATGAGGTAGTTGGGTGTGCTATTTACAGATTGGCTGTGTACAGGTACAGAGATCGGTATGCTGCTCTGACAGCTGATGCTTAAAGTTAGAGAGGGAGATATAAGACTCCAGCTTCAGTGATTTTTCAATAAATTCCAGTCATTGGCAGCAGAGAACTGGAAGGAAAGGCGGCCAAAGGAAGTGTTGGGTTGGAGTGCGTGCTAGGGCTGGGTGTTGCTATGGTGACCAGTGAGCTGAGATAAGGCAGAGCCTTACCTAGCAAAGGCTTAGATGACCTGGAGCCAGTGGGTTTGGTGACAAATATGTAGTGAGGGTCAGCCAACGAGAGCATACAGGTCGCAGTGGTGGGTAGTATATGGGGCTTTGGTGACAAAATGGATGGCACTGTGATAGACAACATCCAGTTTGCTAAGTAGAGTGTTAGAGGCTATTTTGTAAATTATCTGTAGGATAGTCAGTTTTACAAGGGTGTGTTTGGCAGCATGAGTGAAGGAGGCTTTGTTGCCTCCTAGGAAGCCGATTCTAGATGTAATTTTGGATTGGAGATGCTTAATGTGAGTCTGGAAGGAGAGTTTACATTCTAAGCAGACACCTAGGTATTTGTAGTTGTCCACATATTCTAAGTCAGAATCGTCCAGAGTAGTGATGCTAGTCAGGCGAACGGGTGCGGGTAGCGATCGGTTAAAGAGCATGCATTGAGTTTTACTAGCATTTAAAAGCAGTTGGAGGCCACAGAAGGAGTGTTGTATGGCATTGAAGCTCGTTTGGAGGTTTGTTTACACAGTGTCCAAAGAAGGGCCAGATGTATACAGAATGGTGTCGTCTGCGTAGAGGTGGATCAGAGAATTACCAGCAGCAAGAGCGACATCATTGATATACACAGATAAAAGAGTCAGCCTGAGAATTTAACCCTGTGGCACCCCCATTGAGACTGCCAGAGGTCTGGACAACAGGTCCTCCGATTTGACACACTGAACTCTCTCTGAGAAGTAGTTGGTGAACCAGGCGAGGCAGTCATTTGAAAACCCAAGGCTATTGAGTTTGCCGATAAGAATGCGGTGATTGACATAGTCAAAAGCCTTGGCCAGGTCGATGAAGACGGCTGCACAGTACTGTCTTTTATCGATGGCGGTTATGATATCGTTTAGGACCTTGAGCGTGGCTGAGGTGCATCCGTGACCAGCCGGGAAACTGGATTGCATAGCGGAGAAGGAACGGTGGGATTCGAAATGGTCGGTGATCTTTTTGTTAACATGGCTTTCGAAGACTTTGGAAGGGCAGGGCAGGATGGATTTAGGTCTGTAACAGTTTGGGTCTTAGCGAATGGGGATTCAGAGATCCTATTCGCTAATGTCATGATGAAAGGAGCCAAAAGCATGCGCTGTAGAGTGGACAACTTTTAAAGTGCCTTGCCTCACTGTGTAGCTTTGTAATAGGTAGCCGTTTTTTGATTTCCCTCAAAATCTCAAGCTGATGTTCTTTCGCAAACATGCGCTCTCATTCCAAGTGACCGAACAGATTTATTCCCTACAAGGGTTTATGCTACGAACACACCGGCAGCGCTATTGCACACAGTTTTACGCAGCATCATCTGGATATGTGTGCAACAAAGTTCAACATTCACCTTCTGCTACCATTTCTGTCAAGCCATATACACGTACAGTTTGACGCATATGTTCAATTAATCCTACGTATACACCACACCGATCGCACTGCAACTGCCTCTGCAATGCAATGCTTCAAGGCAAACCCAACGTTTCATTAGAAATGAATGTAATTCTGGTGTAATAAAATGCAATGATGCTGTCGGTGTGATCGAAGCGTTAGAGCAGTAGAACCCTATAGTTAGTTAGACCCAGAGGAACGGTTAGTTTGCGAAAGCTCTATAGCTCTAACCTCTGAAAAAAACAAGCCTATCACCCCCAGACCTCATGGGTCCATTTCTAACTCAAGATTTGAAAAAACTATGGTCCAAATCAGATGTTAGGTACTATACTTATTGAATATTATCTAAATCCTAGAAATTTAAAATGTCCAATTTGGGTGCAATCAATTATACTTTAACTAAATAATACTTCCGGTATGCTTATCTGTTTCTAACTTTTCAACAGTCTGAGATGGCTTGCTGAAATGAAATGGAACGACCCCTTGTCGTCATCCAGTGTGACCCCGCCACATTTATCTGGTCCAGATCTAGACTGACTGTGCAGTTGTGTAATACTGTAGGACAGTGTTAGCTGTAACAAATTCCTGGGGTTTTCATCTCAGATTTTTTAATGAGGGTGTGTGTACCACTAATCCACAACACTACTGGAGGACCTCCAAGGCTAGAGCCAAGGCCAAGTGAGGCCGCTGTGTAATCCTACCCAGATAACATGCCCTTCCATCTCATTTCCTACCATTATCAGCCCACTGGACTCCTGCATGCATTTTTAATCCCATTTGCATATCCTCTGAAGACCACTTTTAACCCTAAAAGCGTCAACATATTTTTAGGTTAAAAGCGCTAACTGGGATAATTTTTCTTCTATTCAGAATATGTTTCTTTTTTTCCCTCTATCAACACACAAATAATTTAATATACCCCTTTCATATCCTCTGAAGACCCCTTTTAACCCTTAACACTTGAGGGACCAAAATTAAAATGTTTCTTAAAAAAGAAATATGAAAAGCATGTACATAACCATAATATCAATTGAAAGGGAGCAGATTGTAGATTATGGGGAAATTATTAGACCAAAAGATGAGGACACAACAGTTCACCTGACACAAGACTGAATGCATACATTACACTCGATTTTATGTGCATTTTACATTTACTGTACTTTTCACCATATTTGTTGATAACAAAATCGGAAAATACTTTGGATACATTAAGTAACATGATAAGAATATTCATGGAAATGTGGGGTGGGGAGAGGACTAACTGGTGTCTCCAAGTGGCCTCACACCTCTGCAGAGTGTGCACAGTTCCTATGACATTTCAATACCTTTTCATGGCTCAAAGTAGAGTCTTCAACTATAAGGTCCTTTTTTAGCTCTCCTAGCTGTGCCATTGAGGAACTAGAGTATTTGCATTTGTAGTTTTGTTTGGAACACAACCCTACAACCTCAGCATCAACAACTACTGTTGTTGTTTACGCAATCCAAAACAGCCCATTATAAATCGCAATCTGGGTCAGGTGGGCATACTTTAAAAGCATGTTCTATTGCCACCATGGCTGGCTAACTTATACAATATGATATTACAGTGTTAGGCTTTCCCAATGCAAGGAGAAGGAGTCATGAGTGCATTCAGGTACATGTGCCTCGGCTAATTATCTTCACAATTTCTAAGCTCATTCTGTTCAGAACAACCCAGGACATGACACCATGTCATCTTGTAACTGTACATCAAACATAGTGATCATAAAATGTTGACACTGTATATGACATGAGTTCAGTTTTATGATACGGAAATGTGTAATGCACATTTGGACGGGTGGGTGGCTTGCATGTATGACATCAAAGCGGTATTTATTATAATACTTCACATCTATGGAAGACCAGACCTGCCATAACAGAATTCGATGAATAAATAAATGCACGCAAAAAGAGAAATGTATCAATAAATCCACACATAAATAAATTAGCAAGGAAAAACAAAAATACGAACCAAAATGTATTAATTTTCTCTTCATCATCTGTATGTACTTAATTATTTATCTAGAGATGATCTAATTACTCAAACTGTAATTCATTTTATTCATGTATTTACTTCTAAAATTTCTTCCTCCAATATGATGATGAGGGGATGTCAAACGTCTGTGGGTGGTATCTACCACACCATTGGTTGATCAATGTCATGGCGCGTTGCTCAATTGCTTTTGCCTGCTACGTGAAGATACTCACCCACAATAACAATTTGCCACAATAGTAGAATTTGTGTTTCGCCTTCAAAATAAAGGTTCTGCATTGAAACTGATGCAAACAGATACAAATAGTGGAATCATGTCATATTCTGAATGGATAATGCTTAACATGTTTGGATTATATAAATTCAACAAAATACTATAATTTGTTTTGTTTGCATATGGGGCATACTGTATGCATTGTACAGCCTTGTCTAAGGATCTTGGGTCCATGAAATATTCACAACTGTGAAGAGTTTACACAAATATTAGCATCGTAGCTCTTATTGCTGGACTTTGACAACACTATGAAATGAGCCACATTGTGTTGGCCGTTGCTAATAAACAATCCATCTCCAGATAATCTGCTTCTCCGTGTGGAGGCATCAAAAGACTTGGGTCGGCTAGCTGCCATTAACTAGACAACTATCTTGAAACTGCTGGGGGAACGCTGGCCAGCTAACATCAGCTGACTACCACCCACAACGAGCTAAGTGGACTCAAGCTAGGTTTCTAGAAAATAACAACTAGCTATATAATTGGTAGTTATATTTTAAAGACTAGCTAATCACTATTCTAACAGTTTTTGTCAAACTACTTCGTTCCTCTGTTTGTATATATTTTTTTTGGTGACCTAAAGTTGGCCAGAAAAATGCCCCTCCTAATTATACTTCAAATAGATTGCGTTGTTTTCATATAATTTGGCTGATAAGTGGGCTTTTGCACATTTACATGGGTGTTGCATTAGCTAGTTAGCTAAGTTACTGACAGACTAAGTTCATTCTTATTCATGTTTTTGTTGCATTTCAGGTGGAGTGGCATTGCTAACAGGCAAGCATGCAAACAGGCCAGCATGCAAACAGGCCAGCATGCTAACAGGCCAGCATGCTAACAGGCCAGCATGCTAACAGGCCAGCATGCTAACAGGCCAGCATGCTAACAGGCCAGCATTCTAACAGGCCAGCATGCTAACAGGCCAGCCCTCATACTCACAAAGAATCTCAAAATAGAAGTATTGATTTCAGGATCAGTTTTGCCTTCACACTGAGAACAATTTTATATATACACAGTTGAAGTCAGAAGTTCACCATAGCCAAATACATTTAAACTCTTTTGTTCACAATTCCTGACATTTAATCCGAGTAAGAATTCCCTGTTTTAGGTCAGTTAGGATCACCACTTTATTTTAAGTGAAATGTCAGAATAATAGTAGAGAGAATGATTTATTTCTGCTATTATTTCTTTCTTCACATTCCCAGTGGTTCAGAAGTTTACATACACTCAATTAGTATTTGGTAGCATTGCCTTTAAATTGTTTAACTTGGGTCAAACATTTCGGGTAGCCTTCCACATGCTTCCCACAATCAGTTGGGTGAATTTTGGCCCAATCCTCCTGACAGAGCTGATGTAACTGAGTCAGGTTTATAGGCCTCCTTGCTCGCACACACTTCCTTCGTTCTACCCACTCATTTTCTACAGGATTGTGGTCAGGGCTTTGTGATGGCCAATCCAATACCTTGACTTTGTTGTCCTTAATTAAGCCATTTTGCCACAACTTTGGAAGACCAATTTGTGACCAAGCTTTAACTTCCTGACTGATGTCTTGAGATCTTGCTTCAATACATCCACAACATTTTCCTTTCTCATGACGCCATCTATTTTGTGAAGTGCACCGGTCCATCCTAAAGCAAACTTAGGATATAACTAAGTTATTGTTTATTAGCAGCGGCCAACACTGCCAACACTGCCAGTGTACAGCACTCTGGGTTTCTGCCAACACTGCCAACAGTGCTGGCAGTGCTGCCAGAAACCCAAAGTGCTGTACAGAAACCCAGCCTAAAACCCCAAACAGCAAGCAATGCAGGTGTAGAAACACGGTGATTAGGAAAAACTCCCTAGAAAGGCCAAAACCTAGGAAGAAACCTAGAGAGGAACCAGGCTATGTAGGGTGGCCAGTCCTCTTCTGGCTGTGCCGGGTGGAGATTATAACAGAACATGGCCAAGATGTTCAAATGTTCATAAATGACCAGCATGGTCCAATAATAATAAGGCAGAACAGTTGAAACTGGAGCAGCAGCACGGCCAGGTGGACTGGGGACAGCAAGGAGTCATCATGTCATTTAGTCCTGAGGCATGGTCCTAGGGCTCAGGTCCTCCGAGAAAGAGAAAGAAAGAGAGAATTAGAGAGAGCACACTTACATTCACACAGGACACCGAATAAGACAGGAGAAGTACTCCAGATATAACAAACTGACCCCAGCCCCCCGACACATAAACTACTGCAGCATAAATACTGGAGGCAGGAGGGGTCAGGAGACACTGTGGCCCCATCCGAGGACACCCCCGGACAGGGCCAAACAGGAAGGATATAACCCCACCCACTTTGCCAAAGCACAGCCCCCACACCACTATCTTCAACCACCAACTTACCATCCTGAGACAAGGCAGAGTATAGCCCATGGCACAACCCAAGGGGGGCGCCAACCCAGACACAATTTTTAAAATATATTTTCCTTTATTACTTTCTAACCCTACCACCCCTCCCCTAATTGGAGTAAACTAATCAACAACCATGCTTAGGCTTCTACTTTCAGCCCATACGTGCTATGTAAACTTTACAGGCAAAGTCTATTTTACAATAGTAAAATGGTCTTAATTCTTACTCCTTCCTCTAACTTCAACCTCACCTATCTATTTATTTCACAACCGTTCTGAATCTATATATGTTTTACAGACACAGTATGTTTGACACTAGTTAACTTGTTATTAGTTGTTATTGTTCCCAACCTTCAGCTCCGTTCAACCCCTCCCATCTATCTCTTAACACCATCCATATTGGGTTTCTATTTGCCATATTTTTCAACTGTTTAGTGATGTTTCACAAAAAGTTCTGAACCTTTCTATTCTCAGAATTTTTACAGATTTTAAATCAAAAATTACATTTTTTTGCTAAAACTATTATTATATTATTGATTGATTGACTATGACTTTTCAGATCACCCAGAAGTGCTATCTGCAGAGTTAGCTCCAGATAGGTTTTGCAATTCTTCAGTCATTCATGGACCTGTGACCAAAAACAAGCTGCATATGGGCAGTACAAAAATAAATTATCTAATGATTCTGTCTCTTCGTAGCAAAATTTGCAGAGCTGGGAAGATTGTATCCCCATATATATATATATATATATATATATATATATATATATATATATATATATATATATAAACATTCTATTGGTTGCAATAATTTTGTGTAATAAATTAAAATTGAAAAATTGGTTTTGAATCCGGCATCATTTTGTGTATCAGTTCATAAACCATGTGCCATGGAATCGGTACATCGAAAATCTAAACTATTTTGCAATCTATAGGGAAGAGCTGTCAATTTTTTGGTCCTTAAATGAAACTGGTATACGTTTTTATTTATCTCAATTTTCTTTAACCAATTATGGTCTTTAATGC
Source organism: Oncorhynchus kisutch (assembly GCF_002021735.2). NCBI lineage: Eukaryota > Metazoa > Chordata > Actinopteri > Salmoniformes > Salmonidae > Oncorhynchus > Oncorhynchus kisutch. The sequence continues at coordinate 34,295,509 of NC_034194.2, read as the reverse complement.
AGGGCTGCCAGACAGGTTCCCTACTTTTTTCCCCTTCGGCTTTCCTCTTCAATTTTTGTGGTAATTAGTTGGTTTTAGTTTTGTGTAGAGCAGACATATACATATATGTTTGTTAGCTGTACGTTTGACTGTACGTTTGTATATTTATTTTTTACACCATTTAACTAGGCAATTCAGTTAAGAACAAATGTTTATTTACAATGACAGCCTAGGAACAGTGGGTTAACTTCCTTGTTCAGGGGCAGAATGACAGATTTTTAACTTGTCAGCTCGGGGAGTCGATCGAGCAACCTTTCAGTTACTGGCCCAACACCCTAACCACTGGGCTACCTGCCACCCTCGTTATATGATACTGCTAAAGCAACACTCGAGTGGTTTAAGGGGAAACATTTAAATGTCTTGGAATGGCCTAGTCAACACCCAGACCTCAATCCAATTGAGAATCTGTGGTATGACTTAAATATTGCTGTACATCAGCGCAACCCATCCAACTTGAAGGAGCTGGAGCAGTTTTGCCTTGAAGAATGGGCAAAAATCCCAGTGGCTACATGTGCCAAGCTAATAGAGACAAACCCCAAAGAGACTTAAAGCTGTAATTGCTGAAAAAGGTGGATCTTTCTTGTTTAACACGAAAAAATATTTTGCATCTTCAAAGTGGTAGGCATGTTGTGTAAATCAAATGATACAAACCTCACAAAATCCATTTCAATTCCAGATTGTAACAAAATAGGAAAAATGCCAAGGGGGGTGAATACATTCACATGCCTCTGTATATGTCACTACCTTTGATTCCTTCCCCAGGCATTATTGTTTTTGTTTTGAGTTTCATGTCAGTGTGCTGTTAGTGGTGCTTGTTTTGAAATATGTTCTGTTTATTTTATTAAAACACTCACTCCCTGAACTTGCTTCCCGACTCTCAGCGCACATCATTACAGAATGACGCCTCACCAAAGCGAAGCATCAGGGTTTTTGTTTTGTGTTGGAGGGCGGGTCTGGGTGTCCGAACCGGAACTACCTGGGGGGCCTCTGCCGGTTTCTCCGGTTCCCATGCCTCAGCTGGCTCGAAGGGGTTCCATACCCCAGCGGGATCAATAGGCTCCCATGCCTCAGCTGGCTCGATACCAGGCGGTGATTCAACCGGGCAGGATGCTTTCGATGGTGCAGCTGTAGAACCTTCTGAGGATCTGGCGACCCATGCCAAAACTTTTCAGTCTCCTGAGGGGGAAAGGCTTTGTCGTGCCCTCTTCACGACTGTCTTGGTATGTTTGGACCATGATTGTTCATTGGTGATGTGAACACCAAGGAACTTGAAACTCTCGACTCGTTCCACTACAGCCCCGTCGATATCTTGATTTGGATCTCTTTTAGTCCCCATTTGGACTCATCTTCCTAGAGTCCTTAAACATTCAAATACAATTTATTATACGAACACATTTCCACATATAACACACTATTACATTACATACATAATATACTAACATAATGACCCAACTAATACTCAATTTAAAATTATCTTATCGACTGATGACCAATCAAGAACATTGCGCATGACTACAACAGAAGAACCATATCTCCACCTTAAAACCATCCCTGCTGCTTTGTTCTGTGCATTCAAAAGCCTCCTAACTTCACTTGATGATGCATTTCCCCAGACCACAGAACAGTAGTTCACCTGACTCTCAATTAATGCTTGTGTTATTTGCTGAAGAATTTTTCCTGGTAAATATTTAGCTATTATTCTGATTATGCATGCTGTTTTAATATTTTTTTTACAAAGATTAGTTATTTGAGACGACCATGATAAGCAGTTGTCTAGTTGCACGCCCAATAGTTTGGTTTCTGCCATTTCTTCAATTTGTACTCCTCCCATACTTAATTCTATCCCATGCTGTTTTTGCCTTTTCCCTAGTGAAACAGACCAACATAACCTTGGTTTTCTTGGTGTTTAAAACAGGTTTGTTTTGGCAAACTCACTCCCTTATATTCTCCAAATCTCCTTGTAAAGCTTGCTGTACCAGTTGAACCGTTTGTCTTGCTGCATAAATTGTAGTATCATCTACAAATATAGTAGCTTGAGTTTCAGCTAAGGCATAGGGAAGGTCGTTGGTATATATTAAATAGAGGCCCAAGGCAGCTGCCCTGCGGTATTCCACAGTTTAACACGAGGGGAAGAAAATGAACCATTGATATAGGTGGACTGTTTCCTGTCAGTTAGATATGACTGTACCCAATTCAATGCTACCACCTTAAAACCATAATGCATTCATTTTGTCAAAATTATTTCATGATCCACTAAATCAAATGCTGCACTGAAATCTAAAAATAGTACACCCACAAACTTGCCATTATCCATAGCATTGAGCCACTGGTCAGTCATGTCAACCAATGCAGTGGTAGTGGAATGTTTTTTGCAATAAGCATGCTGATTGGCTGTAATTAGATCATTCTTTTTCATGTACTCCCATATTTGTCGACTCACAATACCCTCAAATATCTTACTGAGTGTAGGGAGTAGACGAATTGGTCGACTATTGGCAGGAGTAATTGGTTCTTTGCAGTCTTTTGGAATAGGACACAGTTTCGCATGCTTCCATACATTTGCAAACATCCCTTTTTCCAGTGACCAATTAAATATGTTTCTTAGTGGAACTGCAGTCTGGGGAGCAGCACATAGAAAATAAATATTAATGGGGGCCTGTTTGGACCGCCTTTCCTGTAGTCCACGATCAGCTCCTTTCTCTTGTTCACATTGAGGGAGAGATTTTTGTCCTGGCACCACATTGACAGTTCTCTTACCTCCTCCCTATAGGCCTTCTCATCGTTGTCGGTGATCAGGCCTACCACTGTTGTGTCGTCAGTAAACTTAATGATGCTGTTGGAGTCATGTTTGGCCACGCAATCGTGGGTGAACAGGGAGTACAGGAGGGGACTAAGTACAAGCCCCTGAGGGGCCCCTGTGTGAAGGATCAGCGTGGCAGACGTGTTCTTGCCTAATCTTACCACCTGGGGTCGGCCAATCAGGAAGTCCAGGATCCAGTTGCAGAGGGAGGTGTTTAGTCCCAGAGACGTTAGCTTAGTGATGAGCTTTGTGGACACTATGGTGTTGAACGCTGTGCTGTAGTCAATGAACAGCATTCTCACATAGGTGTTATTTTTTCAAGGTGGGAAAGAGCAGTGTGGAGTACGATTGAGATTGCATTATCTGTAGATCTGTTGGGGCAGTGTGTGAATTGGAGTGGGTCTAGAGTATCCGGCAGGATGCTGTTGATGCTTTCAAAGCACTTCATGGCTACCAACGTGAGTGCTACGGGGCGGTAGTCATTTAGGCAGGTTACCTTCACTTCCTTGGACACTGGGACTATGGTGGTCTGCTTGAAACATGTAGGTATTACAGACTCGGTCAGGGAGAGGTTGAAAATGTCAGTGAAGACACTTGGTCCGTGCATGCTTTGAGTACACGTCCTAGTGATCCTAGTGATCCGTCCAGCTTTGTGAATGTTGACCTGTTTAAATGTTTTGTTCACATCGTCTATCGAGAGCGTTATCACACAGTCATCCCAAACAGCTGGTGCTCTCGTGCACGCTTCAGTCTTGCTTGCCTAGAAGCAAGCATAAAAGGTATTTAGCTCGTCTAGTAGGCTCGCGTCACTGGGCAGCTCGCGCCTTGGTTTCCCTTTGTAGTCCGTAATAGTTTTCGAGCCCTGCCACATCCGACGAGCCTCAGAGCCAGTGTAGTAGGATTCAATCTTAATCCTGTATTGACGCTTTGCTTGTTTGATGGTTCGTCTGAGGGCATAGCAGGATTTCTTATAAGCATTCGGATTAGTCTCCCGCTCCTTGAAAGTGGCAGCTCTAGCCTTTAGCTCGATGCGGATGTTGCCTGTAATCCATGGCTTCAGGTTGGGATATATACATACTGTTAATGTGGGGATGACGTCGTCGATGCACTAATTGATGATTAGCCTATTCCAATGTAGCCTATTCCAGTCTGTGCTAGCAAAACAGTCCTGTAGTGTAGCATCTGCGTCATCTGACCACTTCCGTATTGAGCGAGTCACTGGTACTTCCTGCTTTAGTTTTTGCTTGTAAGTAGGAATCAGGAGGATATAATTATGGTCAGATTTGCCAAATGGAGGGCGGGAAAGAGCTTTGTATGCATCTCTGCGTGTGGAGTGAAGGTGGTCTAGGATTCTTTTTCCTCTGGTTGCACGTGACATTTGGCAACATTTTTGGTAAAACTGATTTAAGTTTGCCTGCATTAAATTCCCCGGCCACTAGGAGCACCGCTTCTGGGTGAGCATTTTCTTCATTGCCTATGGCCTTATAGAGTTGGTTGAGAACGGTCTTAGTGCCAGCTTTGTTCTGTGGTGGTAAATAGACAGCTACAAATAATATAAATGAGAACTCTCTTGGTAGATTGTGTGGTCTACAGATTATCATAAGTCATCATAAATTCTCTACCTCAGGTGAGAAATGCCTTGAGAATTCTTTAATATTAGACATTGCGCACCAGCTGTTCTTGACAAATAGACTCACACCCCCACCCCTCGTCTTACCTCTGTTCTGCGGTGCATTGTAAATTCCGCCAGGTCTATATTATCCGTATCATCATTCAGCCATGTCCTGGTGAAACATAAGATATTACATTTTTTTAATGTGCTGTTGGTAGGATAATCTTAATCATAGGTCATCAATTTTATTTTCCAATGATTGCACGTCAGCAAGAAGAATGGATGGCAGTGGAAGTTTACTCGCTCGTCTGCGGAGTGTCAGATGGCAGACCGATTCTGAGGCCCCTTTTCCTGCGTCTTTTCTTCAAGCAAATTAAGGAGATCTGGGCCTGTTCCAGTGAAAGCAGTATAGCCTTCTCGTCGGGCTCGTTCAAGGAAAAGGTTTCTTCCAGTCCGCGGTAAGTTATCGCTGTTCTGAAACCGTTTTCTCCGTTCGGTGGGTGTGCCGGGTGTGGCTTGAAGCAATGAGTGACGTATTTTAAAAGGGCAGTGGTGCAATTTGAATGCACAACCCAACCCTCCCTGTTTTTTAACTGGCCGTTCAGTACAGCACCATTTTCATTCAATTGAGTGTTCTATTAAGTTATGTGCTGAATGCAGCCCTGACCAATTGAGCTAAATGATCATTTCAGTGATTGCTTAAATTAAACACAACTGGTCCTCCAGGTTGGTTAAATCAGAAACATGAAGTGCCTGTGGCACTCCAGGACCAGGGTTGCCTACCCCTTCCCTAGAGATATTGATAACCACGTTTCCAGCCGAACCTTTTTGTGAGTAAAGTGCTTGTAGTATAAAAAAATTCATTACAGGCTTGATGGAAACAGAAACATTTTCGTAAAACTTTTAAAATGTAGATCAAACAAAATACGTTAGACAAGGTGGGATCTGTTTGTGTCGGTAAAATTAATATGTGGGAAATGTCGGTGGAAACTCTTTTACGTTCAAATATTGATATAATAACGATCACATCAGCGTAAAACCCACTACGACTAATCAGGAAAGAATTCAGTTTATTCGACTACAGATTAAATCATTTATGATGAACTTCACAGGATGTTGAATGTGCAAGTGATGAGCTTGATGTTCCTTTCCAATAAATATAAATAAATAAGGGTCTTATTCTAGTGACATGATTATCGATGCTTACCTGCCATTTGACAAATAAAAATGATCTTGCTCTTTTGTCCATAATAATCTAATCATGTAGGCTATACCTGGGGCGGCAGCGTAGCCTAGTGGTTAGAGCGTTGGACTAGTAACCGGAAGGTTGCGAGTTCAAACCCCCGAGCTGACAAGGTACAAATCTGTCGTTCTGCCCCTGAACAGGCAGTTAACCCACTGTTCCTAGGCCGTCATTGAAAATAAGAATGTGTTCTTAACTGACTTGCCTGGTTAAATAAAGGTAAAATTAAATTAAAATACCTGCACTCTAGCCAACAGCACAGTTACAGTACTGTGAGAGAACTGTCGGTAGAGTTAAAAATGCGATGGAATCCCAAATAACTAGTATTTGTTATTCGGTACATGGGTATTTAACTGCAAAATTTATTTTTATGTGCACTATGTCATCATACACAGCCTTTAATCAATTTAATGGAAACACAAACTCCTGGTGGGAAAATGTGCATATTGTTTTTATGCAAATTTTAGAATATTCGCATGAAAATCTGTTGCCAATTGGATGGAAACCTAGCTAATGACACTAACAAAAGGGTTGAATTGTTCAGCAACATGTGCAATAATTGCTAACGTGGCTTTAGTGAAGAAAGATACATGATGTGACATGGGCTTGGATGGTGGCACACATCTTCTTCAAGCTTTCTGACTGAATACTTGAATACTCTGTCAACAATTATTGTATGTAACCACTCAAATTCATACAAACTCCTACGGATGCAATCATTGACTTACATTCACTATATCGGCTTGTCACGTTCTTCAATCTTGTCTGGGATATATATTGTAGTTGACTGACCTGTGTGATGTATCTGACATGCATTAATAAAAATGTATTCACCCTGGACATGAGACTTGCATTTACTTTTCAACTTTTGAATCATAAGCTCCAAATGTTGTCTTTGTTTAAGTTACCACATGACAAGGTAGTGAGTGCTAGAAAGAGCGAGAGCCCTTACCCCTGACCTCCCTCTGGTCCAGGGCCTCCTCCCTAGTATCATGCAATGTAAACGAAAACAATATGGTGACTTACTGACACAAGGTGCTCCGTGTTCCTGCTGGTAGCAAGCCTCAACCTGGATGCATAGAAATGTACCGCCTTGTAGTATGGTTCCATCCATCTCCACCAGGCTCTAAGAAGTCAAATGACAAACCTGCAGAGAAAAATAAAATACAATTGTATCTGTATTTAGGATTCATGTATCAGTTTGCCTACTTCACATTCATGTCTGTAAATGACAACAATAGATCTGATTAAAAGTACGCATGCAATTTTGTGATAACGGCTATGACAAAATACATGGCATACGTGAATTTATAGCTAGCTAAGAAATTATTTATATTATGCCACCACGTTTCATCTCACTAACAATTGCTAAGGCAAAGAGCAAATTCCATGATTGTAGCTAATCCATATTGTTGCTAGCTTCACATAGGTTATTTCCATCATGATAACATGCTCCTCCTTATTTGACTGTAGTTAGCTAGATGCCTGTAAATGTTAAGACCTAATTTAACAGCCAAATGGCTTCAAATATGGATGCTGTCAATAATTAGCCAATGTAGCTAACTAGCTAAATAAATGACAACCCTATTAAATACGAGTGGTGCACTGCATCTCAGTGCTAGAGGCGTCACTACAGACCCTAGTTGCAGACGACACAACAGTGATAGGCCTGATCACCGACAATGACGAGACAGCCTATAAGGAGGAGGTCAGAGACCTGAGACTTATTCTTCTGGTGGTGCCAGAATAACACCCTATCCCTCAACGTAATCAAGACAAAGGAGATGATTGTGGACTACAGGAAAAGGAAGACCGAGCACACCCCCATTCTCATCGACGGGGCTGTAGTGGAACAGGTTGAGAGCTTCAAGTTCCTTGGTGTCCACATCAACTACAAACTAGAATGGTCCAAACACACCAAGACAGTCGTGAAGAGGGCACGGCAAAGCCTATTCCCCCTCAGGAAACTGAAAAGATTTGGCATGGGTCCTCAAAAGGTTCTACAGCTGCAACATCGAGAGCATCCTGAATGGTTGCATCACTGCCTGGTATGGCAATTGCTCGGCCTCCGACCGCAAGGCACTACAGAGGATAGTGCGTACAGTCCAGTACATCACTGGGGCTAAGCTGCCTGCCATCCAGGACCTCTACACCACCAAGACCACAGCCACCCCAGTCATAAACTGTTCTCTCTACTACCGCATGGCGAGCGGTACCGGAGCACCAAGTCTAGGAACAAAAGGCTTCTCAACAAGTGTTATCCCCAAGCCATAAGACTCCTGGACAGGTAATCAAATGGCTACGCAGGCTATTTGCAATGTCCTGCCCCCACAACCTCTCTTTTACGCTGCTGCTACTCTCTGTATATCATATATGCATAGTCACTTTAACCACATCTACATACTACCTCAATCAGCCTGACTAACCGGTGTCTGTATGTAGCCTCGCTACTTTTATAGCCCCGCTACTGTATATCGCCTCACTACTGTTATTTTTCACTGTCTTTTTACTGTTGTTTTTTATTTCTTTACTTATCTATTGTTCACCTAATACAATTTTTTTACTTAAACATGTCACTGTTCTTTAGAGCCTGTAAGTAAGCATTTCACTGTTGTATTCGGCACATGTGACAAACATTGATTTTATTTGATTAAGTTCAATTCCAGGCTGTATCACAACCGGTCATGATTGGGAGTCCCATAGGGCGGGCACAATTGGCCCAGTGTTGTCCGGGTTAGGGTTTGGCCATCATTGTAAATAAGAATTTGTTCTTAATTAACTGACTTGTCTATTTAAATAAAGGTTAAATAAAAATGAATAAATACAATTAAGTATCCACTATTGGTTTATAAATGGTCTAGCTAACGTGAGCTAGCCAACATGCATTGCTTCTGACACATGCCACGATATTGCTTGCTTTCCATCTGACAGATATTTATCTATTGTTGCTAGCTAGATAATAATGGTTTATGATAATTACAGTTTAGTTCATTATCTAGCTAGCTAAGTGTTAAACTGAGAGTCTGGCTGTAAAACACAGCTAGCTAGCCACCTCGACTTTATTGTAGCCAAACTAGCTAATGTTAGCTTGATACTCACTCAGTAACGTTAGCTTACCATGCTTTTCTGGCCAACTGGACATTACTCTCGTCCATCCCGGTCAACTCCTTCTTGCCTACTCATATCTCTTGGTCTTTTTCTAGGTTCAACACTATATGGCTGTAGTCTGATGCCTTATTTTCAAAAGCAACCCACTCGTAACACAGCCACATGGTGCAGTCAATTGCTCAGTTTTCCAAAACTGTTCACCTCTTTCTACATCATCAAGCAAGGACAATATTCCATTTAAACATTTTTGTGTGCTTTTATGGTGGGCGTGTGGCACAGCAGCATACAATAGATTGTATCTCCAATTTCCCCAAAATAAGTGACATAGCTACTGTATATGTGCTACACATTATTGTTTGAGCAGTGTAAAAACATTGGCCTTAAAATCTTGTACACCATTCTGCCATATTGTACACAGGCAAATGCAATCGACCAATGGTGTGTTAGATACCACCCACATACGTTTGCTTGACACCCCCTCATTATCATATTTGAGGAAGAAATACATAAATAAACAAATGAAGAAATAATATAAAGGAATAAAATGGAAGAAAGTGGGATAAATTATTTAAATAACTATGTATTTATTTGTGTGTGTGTTCATTCATTCATCCATTTATTTCATTCTAATTCTGGCAAGTTTGATCCTCCATAAACATCTCATTTTTAAAAGTACATAGAGTCTTTATTTACAGCATTTCCTTCTCTCAGACAACACAATTGAGTTGGAGGGATGGGGGCTACTTCTTGTCGATTAAGGTGCTTACATTCTGAATGGATGTCAGTCAAAACTCATTGAGCTCTGATGTCATGTATAGCATGTTACTGTACAGCCACTGTGTACTAATTTAGGCGGTTGTCAGTACCCAAAGCTGCCATTTTCAACCCTTATGCAGGTGTGCGTGTAAATGGTTAACCCTAAAAGCGGCAACATTTTCTGTTGTTGTTTGAACACACTAACTGGGGTCATTTTTCTAGCATACAGAAAATGTTATTTTTCATTACTTCATATTAACACAGAAACCATAGTGTTGAAAATGTTATTGTCCATAACTAGCTGTTTGACAAAGTCCACAAAAAAATTATTGTTGAAAAATGATGACGTTTTTGACCCCAGTTGCACTTTTAGGGTTACAGAGGCTGATAGGGGTGCCATCAGAAAAAAAACAAGTAAAATAAAGTGTTGACAGATTTCTAACATCAAAGGCCCAGAGTTTGCAGAAGAAGGTAATTTGGTGTGGTGTACTGATCGTGATCCAAGAAGCATCCACGTTGGGGGCTGCTGCTTAGGAACAGAGTTGGTGTTGTGACCACTGTGTTTTAGAAGGCTGTATCCTGTTGCCTTGGCTCACCGCCACCGATGTGAGCTGATAGGTCACGGCAGGCCTTGAAGAGACTGGGTAAATATATTGTGTCCGGAGAAGGATCAGGTGGCGAGGCAATAGCGACAGAGGATTACACAGAGGTCAGGGCAGAGAGGGAGCTCAGGGTACCCAGGGAGTGTCTGGATCTGTGCATTAGAGTGGCTTAGACTGTGTCTGATCCGGATCCATGCTTCTTTTCTTGGGTTCAGATGGATGAGGGGGGGTTGGGATTTGCTTAACAACATGCTTGGCTGCCTTATCAGATGTCTGGAACATTATTGTAGTTAATATACAGAGTTTTTCAAGAACAACTTTAGTACAGAGGCTTTCGGACTTGGGGAACACGTAAAATAGTGACCTGTTGATATTTAAGGTCCATTATGTAGTTTTTTGTACAACCTAACAGATTTTAGACATACTGTTCATTTCTGTTATGGATTTGTCATTCTTGTTGAAAGCAAGTCTGATAAGCTATAGATTTGTTCTATGTGCAATATATTTTTCTGCTTCACCATAAGTTTTGTGTTTGCTTCTTTGATTTTCAGTTTGTACATCAGCTTCAAACAGCTGTACAATATTTGGGGTTATTAAAAATATATTTCACAGCAGATTAGATGGTACAATGGTTCTCTGTTGCATCAACTGAAATCCAACGAACATTCAAAAATGATAGAAATCAACAAATGTAAGAGCTATTACCACATACTGGTGACATGGGCCTGGATGGTGACACGTCTTCAAGCTGCCTGACTGCTACAACGGTTCTAGGAAACCAGGCCTCGATGGTGACACATCTTCAAGCTGCCTGACTGCTACAAAGGTTCCAGGAAACCAGGCCTGGATGGTGACACATCTTCAAGCTGCCTGACTGCTACAAAGTTTCTAGGAAACCAGGCCTGGATGGTGACACATCTTCAAGCTGCCTGACTGCTACAAAGGTTCTAGGAAACCAGGTCTGGATGGTGACACATCTTCAAGCTGATTTGATTTGATTTGCCTGACTGCTACAAAGGTTCTAGGAAACCAGGCCTGGATGGTGACACATCTTCAAGCTGCCTGACTCTGCTACAAAGGTTCTAGGAAACCAGGCCTGGATGGTGACACATCTTCAAGCTGCCTGACTGCTACAAAGTTTCTAGGAAACCAGGCCTGGATGGTGACACATCTTCAAGCTGCCTGACTGCTCCAAAGTTTCTAGGAAACCAGGCCTGGATGGTGACACATCTTCAAGCTGCCTGACTGCTACACAGGTTCTAGGAAACCAGGCCTGGATGGTGACACATCTTCAAGCTGATTTGATTTGATTTGCCTGACTGCTACACAGGTTCTAGGAAACCAGGCCTGGATGGTGACACATCTTCAAGCTGATTTGATTTGATTTGCCTGACTGCTACAAAGGTTCTAGGAAACCAGGCCTGGATGGTGACACATCTTAAAGCTGCCTGACTGCTACAAAGGTTCTAGGAAACCAGGCCTGGATGGTGACACATCTTCAAGCTGCCTGGTTGCTACAAATGTTCTAGGAAACCAGGCCTGGATGGTGACACATCTTCAAGCTGCCTGACTGCTACAAAGTTTCTAGGAAACCAGGCCTGGATGGTGACACATCTTCAAGCTGCCTGACTGCTACAAAGGTTCTAGGAAACCAGGCCTGGATGGTGACACATCTTCAAGCTGCCTGGTTGCTACAAAGGTTCTAGGAAACCAGGCCTGGATGGTGACACATCTTCAAGCTGCCTGACTGCTACAAAGTTTCTAGGAAACCAGGCCTGGATGGTGACACATCTTCAAGCTGCCTGACTGCTACAAATATTCTAGGAAACCAGACCTGGATGATGACACATCTTCAAGCTGCCTGACTGCTACAAATATTCTAGGAAACCAGGCCTGGATGGTGACACATCTTCAAGCTGTCTGACTGCTACAATGGTTCTAGGAAACCAGACCTGGATCAATCCCCTGATCAAACCCCTGAGCAAATCTAAGAATATACCTCTACCTTTTGTGATAGGAAGAGTGATTATCAGTGACAATATACTATGCATTGAGGTGATGCTTCTGTGTAATCAATAGTGTTACTATTTTATTTGTACTATTATTTTGGAACTGCATCGATGGGAAGGGCTTGTCAGCAAACATGTCACAGTAAAGTCTACAGTTGTTGTATTCAGAGCATTTGATAAATTAAATTAGATTTGATTAAATCACGTGTTTGAGGACTGGATCTTCACAAGCCCATTCATATAAGATCACTCATGTTTCATTGTATACATCTTTCTAAATGTATATAAATGTAATTGAAAAGGGAATATACAAAATCCCCAAAAGTAATTCCTGGAGTCGCCTCTTCACTGTTGACTGGTGTTTTGCGGGTGCTATTTAATGAAGTGGCCATTTGAGGATTTGTGAGTCGTCTGTTTCTCAAACTAGACACTAATGTACTTGTCCTCTTGCTCAGTTGTGCACTCCCACTCCTCTTTCTATTCTGGTTAGGGACAGTGTGCTCTGTTCTGTGAAGGGAGTACTACACAGGAATGTACGAGATCTTCAGTTTCTTGGCAATTTCTCACATGGAATAGCCTTTATTTCTAAGAACAAGAATAGACTAACGAGTTTCAGAAGAAAGTTTTGTGTCTGGCCATTTTGAGCCAGTAATCAAACCCACAAATGCTGATTCTCCAGATACTCAACTAGTCTAAAGAAGGTCAGTTTTATTGTTTCTTTAATCAGAACAACAGTTTTCAGCTGTGCTAACATTATTTCAAAAGGGTTTTCTAATGATCAATTAGATTCTGAAGCGGCAGGTAGCCTAGTGGTTAGAGCGTTGGACAAATAACCGAAAAGTTGCTAGATCGAATCCCCAAGCTGACAAGGTAAAAATCTGTCAGTTAACCCACTGTTCATAGGCAGTCATTGTAAATAAGAATTTGTAATTAACTGACTTGCCTAGTTTAAAAATAAAATGTGGCTTTTAAAATGGTAAACTTAGATTAGCTAACACAATGTGCCATTGGAACACAGGAGTGATGGTTGCTGATAACAGGCCTCTGTACGCCTATGTAGATATTCCATTTTTTTTTTTTTTTTATCTGCCGTTTCCAGCTACAATAGTAATTTACAACATTAACAATGTCGACACTGTATTTCTGAACGATTTGATGTTATTTTAATGGAGGAAAAAAGTTTTTCAAAAACAAGGACATTTCTAAGTGACCCCAAACTTTTGAACGTTAGTGTACATATTTAGTGTTAGAGAAAATGTGCCTCTCTTGATCAAACCGTCTACACCCATCACTGTGAACGTCTCACAAAGCTCTAGCTTGGCTTCCTGAACTCGTTAGGAACTCACATTTTACCTCATATCATTAAAGAGTGTTTTTTGTTTTAAATCTATTCATTATTTTAGATTACTGGCTATAAATCAATCTAAGAATGTGCTACAGTGACAAAACTCTGCTGCTGCATTACAATGTAAGGATTTCATGCATATGTGTTGTTAGTGGCTGTGATGTAGGCTTCAGCCAGGAGTTGATGGACAGTCGGAATAGCAAATTAAATGGTAGGAGGGACATCCCAGGTTCAAGTGGTGTCAGATTTCACATCCTGCTTCACATATGCAGAAGAGACATACTCCTGTGTCCGTGTGTCACGTTAGTCATAACGAGGAGACCAAGGCGCAGCGTGATATGAATACATTCCTCTTTAATGAAAGAGAACACTGAACAAATTATACAAAACAAAATTAACGTGAAGCTTTATATAACGAGTGCTGACATGCAACTAACCATAGACAATAACCCACGAAACCAAAATGGAAAATGGCAACCTCAATAGGATCCCCAATCAGAGACAAAGATAAACATCTGTCTCTGATTGGGAACCAATTCAGGCCACCATAGACAATACCAAAACAAGACAAGACAAGACAAAAACACACACCACCCTCGTCACCCTGACCTAACCAAAATAATAAAGAAAACAAAGATAACTAAGGTCAGGGCGTGACAGTACCCCCCCAAAGGTGCGGACTGCCGGCCGCAAACCTAAATGGGAGGGTCTGGGTGGACATCTAACCTCGGGGGTGGCCCTGGACGCCGCCCCCCTTCTTTACTCTGAGTCCGCTCTTGTAGCACAGACCCGTGGATCATCGGAGGCTCTGGACTGCGGATCCTCGCCGTAGGACCCGGGCTGGGGACCCTTGCTGCGTGGATCATCACCGGATGTTCTGGACTTGGGACCGTCGCTGGAGGCCCCGGGCTGGGGACCGGCGCTGGAGACCCCGAGTTGGGGACCGTCGCTGGAGACCATCGCTGGAGACCCCGGGCTGGGTACTGTCGCCAGACGCTCTGGACTGCCGAGGCGCACTGTAGACCTGGTGCGTGGTGTTGGCACTGGTGGTACTGGACTGGTGACACGCACCTCAGGGCGAGTGCGGGGAGGAGGCACAGGATACACTGGACAGTGGAGACGCATTGGAGATCCAGAACATAGAGCTGGCTCAATACGTCCTGGCTGGATGCCCATTCTAGCCCGGCAAATGCGAGGAGCTGGAGTAGAGCACACCGGGCTAGAATAGCACACTGGAGACACCAGTTACACACTCCCCACGGTAAGCACGAGGAGTTGGCTCAGGTCTCCTACCTCACTCATCCAATCTCCTCGTGTGCCACCCCCCAAAAAAGTATTGGTGCTGCCTCTCGGGCTTCCGTGCTAGCCGTGTACCCTCATATCGTCGCTGTTCCTCTATTCTCCGGTATTTCTCCTCCTTAGAACGGCGATACTCCCCAGGCTGCGTCTAGGTTCCTGCTCCATCTACTATTTCCTCCCATGTCCAGGATCCTTTTCTGTCCAAAATCTCTTCCCAAGTCCATAACGTCTGCTCCTCCTTTTCACGCTGCTTGGTCCTGTTATGGTGGGCTATTCTGTCACATTCGTCGTAACGAGAAGACCAAGGCGCAGCGTGATATGAATACATTCCTCTTTAATGAAAGAGAACACTGAACAAATTATACAAACCGACCGTGACGCTATCTATAACGAGTGCTGACATGCAACTAACCATAGACAATAACCCACAAAACCAAAATGGAAAATGGCAACCTAAATAGGATCCCCAATCAGAGACAACAATAAACAGCTGTCTCTGATTGGGAACCAATTCAGGCCACCATAGACCTACATTTACTTAGACAATACCAAAACCCCATAGATATACAAAACCCCCTAGACAAGTGAAAACACATACCACCCTCTTCACACCCTGACCTAACAAAAATAATAAAGAAAACAAAGATAGCTGAGGTCAGGGCGTGACACAGTGAGAATCCGGGCTAGCGCTCAATGCAAGACATTTCACTCTACTGTGTCCACATATCTATTGTACTATGGATTGTTAAGCATCATAATAAATCAATCTGGGTTGTGTTGCCTGTGATAAGAACCAGTCCCTTTGCATTACATTTTCAATTCCAGTTAGGCTTTTCTAACTTGCTTTCATTAAAAATAACTTTAAGTTAAGCCACAATACAGCATCAAACAATTATCATTCGACAGTGACCAAAATGTAAGATTAGAAACCATAGAATTTGTGTTGCACATCAAACCCCTTTCCCAAAGCTGTGTATAATGCAACAGCGAGAGGGATTTCTAAATCGTGCACTGAGCCCTGAGGCAAAAAGAAAATCTCTGTCTTTAAATTAGACAATTTGAGTGTAAAGGCAGGTGTTTGTTTACAGTTGACAGCGCATGCTGTGGGAAGTAAACCCCCCAAGCAGAACATAAATATTTTATATATTTACAAAAACAAATATATGGGGGATTGGAAATGATGCAGACAATTACATTGATGGAAGCCAGAATCTATGTGTAATATTAAAGCTCCCCACCTATTTTTTTTTAATTACAAAAAAATAACTTGTGATTTCATCTTAGAAAGGTGCTCTTCTCCTCCAACAGTAGAGCTACAGACTATAATAATAAATGCATGTGGTTACACAACACTTGTGGAGATTATTTAAGAACCAACACCATTTGCTATGCTGTAAATCTCTCAGAAGTACAGTAGCTATCTTTGTGTTCTGTTGTTTTTTGATTTTGGCATTCATTAATGTCAGTCAACACCACACGTCCGCATAGACATACATAATACATGCACAAAAACACAAAGCATAGACATGCATGTAATAGCATATATGTATTGTAAATGCTAAGTAATTGTACCTCATTTGGATCTAGATGACAGATGCAGGCAGTCACAGGTCATGACATCAACTGATCCCAATACTCTGACTGATTCTCCTTAGCTGCTTGACTTAAACGCTGATCAACATTTTAATCTGAGGGAATACACATTTGCATTATTATTACCAGGAAAATATGAATGAGATGTTAAAGTAAACATCTGTTTGAATAAAAATTGTAATCCCTGTTACAGGATACAAATGCATTTAACAATATTACTCCATGGGACATGGATTCAAATGCATGAAGCATTCTGTCAAAGGAAACATGTTTTTTGATTGCTTATATTTTCTCTGGATGAGAGAAAACATGCTGCTGTCTTATCTTAAATTTCTTAGGGATTGGTGTCCCTTCCATGGGATGGTTGAGCTAACGTAGGCTAATGTGGTTAGCATGAGGTTGTAAGTAACAAGAACATTTCCCAGGACATAGACATATCTGCTATTGGTAGAAAGCTTAAATCTAGCTGCACTGCTCAATTTACAGTAGCTATTACAGTGAAATAATACCATGCTATTGTTTGAGGAGAGGGCATAGTTTTGAACATGAAAAGTTATTAATAAACAAATTAAGCACATTTGGGCAGTCTTGATACAACATTTTGAAATGAAATACAATGGTTCATTGGATCAGTCTAAAACGTTGCACATACACTGATGCCATCTAGTGTCCAAAATCTAAATTGCACCTGGTCTGGAATAATACATTACGGCCTTTCTCTTGCATTTCAAAGATGATGGTTCAAAATAAATACAAAAGAACAGTTTTTTTCTTTGTATTATCTTTTACCAGATCTATTGTGTTACATTCTACTACATTCCTTTCACATTTCCATAAACTTCATAGTGTTTCCTTTCAAATGGTATCAAGAATATGCATATTCTTGCTTCAGGGCCTGAGCTACAGGCAGTTAGATTTGGGTATGTCATTTAAGGCAAAAATTGAAAAAAGGGGCTGATTCTTAAGAGGTGTTTGGATGTTTTACTGACTTCTTAACTGACTTCTGAATGTACATGTACATTATGAAGTATGCTACTGGGTATAATAGCTTCACTCCCCAGCTGTCTCTATATGCAGTTATACGAATGTATGAACATCCATGCCAACCACTGTGAGCATTATCTTAGCAAGAACATCAGCAATACAAATACTGTAAGTACACAGTATACAGTATATGTCTGGGTATTTAAACAGTTTCTAAACAAAGCCAGTGCACACAGTTTCTGGTATTGATGAATGTGAATAATAATAAACAGAACAGCCACATATGCACAAAGAAACTGTAGACTTCTAGTCTAAGACTACGACATTGCCAAGATGGCGGCCATGATTCTAGGTTAGTGAGACATAATCTAGCTGTATTATTTGATTTACCTTTTAGGAAAATGTATTCCATCTCCAGGACTTCAAAGGGCTTGGAGTGTGGAGTCCAGGGGGTTTGTGAAATTGCATTGACTCACTATACCCAAAACGTCCGCATCTCAGAGGATTTTTGATATCCTCTCGACAGGTTGAAGTGATGCCATTTCTGACAACCCCATCAACCTCAAAAACACATCCATGAACACACACTCCACGTCATTTATTTCAAGTAGGCAGAGGCAAATTGTCAGGTAGCACACCAAAAGTGAAGGTGATCGAAAAGGATGAGAAGGTGTTTGCCTCTTTCTCCATTTTCTCTTAGTCAATGAAATCTCTGTAGGAGAAAAGTGTGTAAAATCGAGGCAACACTTGGAAAAGGCCTAAACAACTTAGATCTTAGTAAGAAGCAGAATACACCTTGCTTTCATCAAGAGGTTTTGTATCCAATTACAAGAGAGGAAGAAGCATAAGAACAACATAACTCATTTTGTTTTAGGTTAAAGTTCCTCTTTTTCTATGCAAAAAAGCAAACTACCACAGTTATTTTGTGTCTGCCCAGAAGACATTAATATGACAAAACGTGCATGCCACATGTCATATTCTAGCAGCAAAGTCAGTTGAGAGAAGGGACATAATTATTGAACTGATCTTCCCAGTAAAAAATAAAATAAGAATCAAATCATGAAAAATAAATATGCACTGTCTTCTCTTTTAGTACATTCACACACCTGAAGTATTTACATCACGGTAGTATTAAAGCTCCCAAACACACCCTGCATCGACCACAGGCAGATAACTACAAATAAAATACATCCATAGCGCATACTTCCATGTATACTACCTAACTGAGAGAATGGACTGGGCCATAGCCAGAAAGGAATGTTAGATGTGATGCTGAAGGACCAAGACAGCCAAAGCCCAATCAACCCCTCACTAAGACCAAGAGCAGCAACCACACGTGTGCATTCTCAGTTCATGTTACCCCTTTAGGCTGCCCTCAGATTCCTCACACCCTGGTCAATTCTGTTGGCGTAGGGTTTTTTATTTTGCTGACTAAGCATGTTAGGGCCATTCTCAGGATGTTACATGGAAGTATAGAATTCTCATGACTGTAATCCCTAAAATAGGCCCGGATGGCTACCCAATCAACGTTTTCTAGGAAGAATTTCCTTTTTGCAGGCTTTTCGCTGTGCATTTACATCAACCAAGCAAAGACATCTAAACAAACAGATGGAGAGTATTGTACACACACACACACACACACACACACACACACACACACACACACACACACACACACACACACACACACACACACACACAGGTTAATGTAGACTAATATAGACTTTAATACAGACATGTTAAGATGTCTAACACACCATTTAGTGTACTGTAGACATCTGCTTTGTGTGCAATCATTGTGTTCTCTTTAAATGATCTGTAACAGCATGAAAGTGATATGCCATAACACCTTGCTCTGGGTTCAAGGTTTAAATTAACCCAAGAAGGGGATGGTGTTGACTGCTTTTCACACAGCTTAAGTAGATTATTTTATTTCTCTATGATGAGTAAACAGTTTCAAGCTGATTGCCATATCAATTTCCATAGCAATTATACCCATATATGAATGGTTCACTTTCTCTCAGGACAATTTTCTATATAGGCCGGTGCTGGAAAGCATCATTAAAAACCTAGCATCACATTACTTTTGTTCTATGGAGTATTTGTTTTACCATCGTGTCTCACTCTAAATAACATGTGATTATTATAAGATGAAAAGGTATCTTCTGGAGCATTTTTCTAACTTAAAAAAACTTCAACTAGAAAAAGTCTTAAAAGGTATTAGAAATAGATCAAAACACAATAATGTTGAAGAAAACATCCCTGCCAACTAAGGTCAACATTTATATTTAGTTTTGCAGAAATCATTTGCCTTCTGTAAGCTTAAGAAATATTGCCTAGTGTCTTGTCATTCTGTTACCAAAAGTAATTTTCTAATTTCTCTCCCTCATGAGAAAAGATAATGAAAGTTCACAGAAGTAACAAGTAAAGGTAGACCTACTAATTAATTATAGTGTATATAGTAGTGTATTGTTCAGTACAGTATAGTACAGTAAAAAAAGTATAGTTCAGTACAGTAGAGTAGAGAACAGCGAAGAAAAGTATAGCACAGTACAGTACAATATTTATTTTATTTAATTTAATATTTATTTACCTAGGCAAGTCAGTTAAGAACAAATTCTTATTTGACGGGGGCTGGGATTAAATGGTACCAAAAAATGTATGCAGCATTGAAGGTCCCCAAAAACACAGTGGCCTCCATCCTTCTTAAATGGAAGAAGTTTAGAACCACAAAGACTCTTCCAGGAGTTGGCTGTCTGTCCAAACTGAGCAATCAGGGGAGAAGGGCCTTGGTCAGGGAGGTAACTAAGAACCCAATGGTCACTCTGACAGAGCTCCAGATTTCCTCTGTGGCGATGGCAGAATCTTCCAGAAAGACAACCATCTCTGAAGCATTCCACCAATCAGGCCTTTATGGTAGAGTGGCCAAACAGAAGCCACTTCTCAGTAAAATGCACATGACAGCCCGCTTGGAGTTTGCCAAAAGGCCCCTAAAGGATTCTCAGACCATGAGAAACAAGATTCTCTGGTCTGATGAAACAAAGGTTAAACTCTTTGGCTTAAAGACTAGATGGAGAGGTCTTCTGGTCAGACTTCGAAGGTGCACCCCACACACTGCTTCCGAGTATATTACTTGCAAATGTCCAGTCTCTAGAAAACAAGGTAGACAAAATAGGGCAATGGTTGCTTTCCAGAGAGACATCAGGGATTGTAACATAGTCTGTTTCACGGAAACATGGCTCTCTCGAGATATGCTTTAGGAGTCGATACAGCCACCTGGATTCTTTGTAAATCGCGCCCACACAAATAAACATCTCTCTGGGAAGAAGAATGGCGGGGGTGTATGTTTCATGATTAATGACTCATGGTGTAATTGTAACAACATACAGGAACTCAAGTCATTTTGTTCACCTGAACTAGAATTCCTCACAATCAAATGCCAACGTATTACCTCCTCAGAGAATTCACCTCGGTTATTGTCACAGCCATGTATATTTAACCATTCTGACCACGACTCAATTTTGCTCCTCCTTTCCTATAGGGCAGAAACTTAAAAAGGATGTACTAGTGTTAACAACTATTCAATGCAGGCCTGACCAATCGGAATCCACGCTTCAAGATTGTTTTGATCACGCGGACTAGGACATGTTCCAGGTAGCCTCAGAAAATAATATTGAAGTATACGCTGATTTTATAAGTGAGTCTATAAGGAAGTACGTAGGAGATGTTGTACCCACCATGAGTAGTAAAACCTACCCTAACCAGAAATCGTGGATAGATGGCAGCATTCGCGCAAAACTGAAAGCGCAAACCACCTTATTTAACCATGGAAAGGTGACTGGGATTATGGCCGAATACAAACAGTGTAGTTATTCCTTCCACAAGGCAATCAAACAAGCAAAATGTCAGTATAGAGGCAAAGTGGAGTCTCTATTCAATGGCTCTTCTACTCCATGGCCGATATGAGTAAGACATTTAAACGTGTTAACCATCGCAAGGCTGCTTTGAGGATAGTCGTGTCCTCAGAGCATGCGCAGACCAGCTGGTGTGTTTATGAACATATTCAATATCTCCCTATCCCAGTCTGCTCTCCCCACATGCTTCAAGATGGCCACCATTGGTCCTGTACCCAAGAAAGCAAAGGTAACTGAACTAAATGATTATCATCCTGCAACACTCACTTCTGTCATCATGAAGTGCTTTGAGAGGCTCATCAAGGATCATATCACCTCCACCTTACCTGTCACCCTAGACCCACTACGATTTGCTTACCACCCCAATAGCTCCACAGACAATACAATCACCATAGCACTGCACACTGTCCTATCTCATCTGGACAAGAGGAATACCTATGTAAGAATGTTGTTCATTGACTATAGCTCAGCATTCAACACCATAGTACTCTCCAAACTCATCATTAAGCTAAAGGCCCTGGATCTCAACCCCGCCCTGTGTAATTGGGTCCTGGACTTCCTGACGTGCAGCCCCCAGGTGGTGAAGGATAGGAAACAGCATCTCCACTTCGCTGATTCTCACTGGGGCCCCACAAGGGTGCGTGCTCAGCCCCCTACTGTACTCCCTGTTGACCATTACTGCATGGCCATGCACAGCTCCAACTCAATCATCAAGTTTGCAGATGACACAACAGTGGTAGGCTTGATTACCCCCAACGACGAGACAGCCTACAGGGAGGCTGTCGTGACAGCAAAACAACCTCTCACTCAACGTCAACAAAACAAAGGAGATGATCGTGGACTTCAGGAAACAGCAGCGGGAGCACCCCCCTATCCACATCAGCAGTGGAGAAGTGGACAAGATGGAAAGTTTTAAGTTCCTTGGAGTACACATCACAGGCAAACTAAAATTGTCCACCCACACAGACAGTGTGGTGAAGAAGGCGCAACAGCCTTGTCACCTAAAACCCTCACAAACTTTTACTGATGCACAATTGAGAGCATCCTGTCAGGCTGCATCACCACCTTGTATGGCAATTACACCGCTCACAACCGCTAGGCTCTCCACGGGGTGGTGCGGTCTGTACAACGCATCACCGGGGCAAACTACCTGCTCTCCAGGATACCTACAGCACCCAATGTCACAGGAAGGCCAAAAAGACCAAGGACAACAACCACCCGAGCCACTGCCTGTTCACCGTGTTACCATCCAGAAGGCGAGGTCAGTACAGGTACAAGCTGGGACCGAGAGACTGAAAAACAGCTTCTATCTCAAGGCCAACAGACTGGTAAACAGACATCACTAACACAGAGAGGCTGCTGCCTACATACAAACTTGAAGTCATTGGCCACTTTAATAAATGGATAACTAGTCACTTTAATAATGCCATTTTAATAATGTTTACATTTCTTACTCATCTCATATGTGTATACTGTATTTTATTCCATCTATTGCGTCTTGCTTATACCATTCTGTCATTGCTCATCCACATATTTATTATTCTATTCCTTTAATTAGATTTGTGTCTATTATGGAAGTTGTGGAACTGTTAGATTACATGTTAGATATTGCTGCACTGTCGGAACTAGAAGCAGAAGCATTTTGCTACACTTGCAATTACATCTGCCAACCATGTGTATATGACCAATAAAATGTGATTTGATTTGATTTGAATGCCAAGTATCACATCTGGAGGAATCCTGGCACCATCCCTACAGTGACGAATGGTGGTGGCAGCATCATGCTGTAGGTGTAATGAATACTCAGGGAGAAAAGGTGTAGATTCCCCCGCGCAGAGTGCGACAGATGTCTATTAAGACTTCGCAGAATGCAGGAATCGTGGTCACATGCAGGCAATGGTCAAACACAGGTAGACAGTCAAAAACAAACAACACCTCACAATCATACAAACAGAAAGAACTGAACTAAATAGGGAACTGATGAGACCAGGTGAGAAACGAACACAGGGGAAATCAATGAACAAAAATTAAATACAGGGCTATGTTCCAGAACACAAAGAAACATGACTACGATCAAGAACACAAAGAAACAGGGCTACGTTCCAGAACACAAAGAAACAGGGCTACGATCAAGAACACAAAGAAAAAGAACACAAGGTTGACTAAGAAAAGAAAAGCAGAACCTTACAGTAGGGATGTTTTCAGAGGCAGGGACTGCGAGACTAGTCAGGATCGAGAGAAAGATGAACGGTGCAAAGTAAAAAGAGATCCTTAATGAAAATCTGCTCCAGAGCACTCAAGACCTCAGACTGGGGTGAAGGTACACCTTCCTACAGGACACTGACCCTAAGCACACGACAAGACAATGCAGGACTGGCTTCTGGACAAGTCTCTGAATGTACTTGAGCGGCACAGCCAGAGCCCGGACTTGAACCCGATCAAACATCTCTGGAGAGACCTGAAAATAGCTGTGCAGTGACAATCCCCATCCAAGCTTTAAGAGCTTGAGAGGATGTGCAGAGAAGAATGGGATAAACTCCACAAATACACGTGTGCCAAGCTTGTAGCTTCATACCCAAGAAGACTCAAGGCTGTAATTGCTGTCAAAGGTGCTTCAACAATGTACTGAGTAAAGGGTCTAAATGCTTATTTAAAGTGATCAAGTGATATAAAAGAGCAAGCATTTCTAAAAAACTGTTTTTGCTTTGTCATTATGGGGTTTTGTGTGTAGATTGATGAGGGAAAAAATTATTGAATCAATTTTAGAATAAGGCTGTAACATAACAAAATGTGGAAAAAGTCAAGGGGTCTGAACTCTATCCGAATGCACTGTAGATGGCCACACAATAGGAAAATCATAATAATGCACACACCATGCATATACACTGTATGAAAGAATATCATCATTTTGGAGGGGATCTAAACTTAACTAGGCCAATTGAAAACATCAAACCGGACACAAATAAAGCAAATGGCACGACAAATGATATGATAAAACTCTGACTCAGACTTATGGCAAGTGGCCTATGTCCACCACCAAATTTCATGTAGTGCGTCTTTTGAGTGGTCAAAGCTACGCGAATGACTTTGTATCTGGCTTTATCTGACTTTGTATGCACCCATGTTCAATCTTGTTTCACGTAAATGTCGTTATATTTCAATATCTAGGATTAATGTTTTAACTATGACTCCAGCTGTGACAGATTTCAACCTAGGCATTTGGCATCCTCATCTGAATGTGTTTGTTTTGGTCTCTGATTTCAACAAATATGAATGATATAAAGTATTATCTAAGAATGATAACCAATCCTCTCAGTTGAACGATGCTTTTTGACATTGTTTTGACTGTTTTCAGCAGAATATTAATAGGATCATTGAGGTTGTTTTTAAAAATCTCAATATCAAATCATTTCCAGATATCGGTTTGTTAAGCTTTAAAACTTTAGGTTGGATGAAATTAGATGAAATATCGGATAGAGAACAATATGCGAGCAATGTTGGTGAAGGTTGTTAAATCTTGTATGGAAACCTGGCTATAATGGTGTTGTTGCGGCTGAATGAGCGCTACCAGTCACTCACTTTCTGTCTCTCCCGCGGTTACCGAGACACGGGCTGGTTATACCACCTACTAGAGGCCTCAACCAGCTATCTGCTGATCTCCTCTGAACTGCGGTACATCTCGTGTGATTGTTGCAGCCAGAGGATGTAGTCTACTCTTTTCTACATGGTTTTGCTAGGAGGGCAAATTTATCCGGGATAGCTATACTGCCAAAAACCGGATGCATTCTGAATTGAACAGTATTGGGTTTTTAATCATATGATATTTAAGTAGCCTAAGGAAGAACGGGAATCGTTTCCAGTAAGAACGACTTACAGTACGATACATTATGACAATCGAGTGAGCATTTGGTTTTTATTGAAATAACTCAATACACATTTGACCAGTATCGCTGCGCCAATGTACTGTAGTGACCGCCTTTCAAACTGCTGAAGTACTTCGCTGAGAGACTGGAGCGGATGTTTCGCACTGAGTAGGTCGCTTTGCAACTCGCACTATCCACAGAGCGAGCCGGTGATGAGGGCTGGTCGGGATTGCGTTAGTATATTGGAAATTCAAAACGATTTTGGAATAATGGCGAAGTGAAAGTAAGGACGCCGAGGATGCAACATCTTGTTGGTAGAATACACGATGGACAAACGCCTGCCGTGAACGGTAAGAAAGGCACAACCACTGTCCGTTTTCTGTTAATGAGGTTTCATGATTATCAAATCGTTAGAATGGCACATTGAAAAGTCAGGTACTTTGTCTAAACGTACTTTCTCATGCCCTTATCCATTGTAAATTATTTTCAAGAAATCCATGACTATGTATAGTTACTGCCAAAATGGGTGTATAGTTCAAGTTGGTATTGATATTAGATGGAATTACTCGTGTTGTTGTTTAGAATATTGCTGCATTCGGTTATCACTTTTCGCCTGCGCCGCCACCCTAGTCGCATTTGATGCCAGGCTGCGCGTGCATGTCCCATGGATAGGCTATTGAATCCTATATCAAGAAACAGTCATTGAGATTCAGCAATCATGATCAAACACGACTGACTGTGAGATAACGATATCCATATTCATCTAGCTTTTCAATGATTTAATTGAGATGTAAAGGTACATTTATAGCAAGGTTTTTAAGGGGACATGTGATTGGGGAATCAAATTGGACATGATTATTCTATTATCATGACCCAAATGCAGATAAACGGCTGTTAATGCATGATTAACGAAAATGTAGCTTGTACATGCATGAGCATGTTACAGATTATCCTGGCACATTCAAACACTTTGGAGCCATCTGTGACTTGAAGTGCACCAATTTTGCACTATTCTGTCCCTGTCATTACACTGCATGCATATTCAGGCATGAACTTAGGGGTGGCTGGGAGCCTAGTGGTTAGAGCATTGGGCCAGTAACTCAAAGGTTGCTGGTTTGAATCCCTGAGCTGTCAATGTCTGCTGGAAAAAGAACTGCTTGCATTGCTGGAATTGTTGCTTACATATTATGTGTAGGGGCCTGGGGATTCGTTTTCAAGAACTACTGAATACTAGGGATACTCTGTGAGTACCAAAAACACCGCATCCAGTACTGTTGCTTTCCCAAGTTGGCTGCATCCTATGTAATAGATGGATGAACTGCTGGGAAAATAAGTAATCTTATCCAAAGTGTGGAGTCATATGGTGAAAATGACATGTTCCATTTAGAGGTGGGGATGGAGAGAGCACCATTGAAAAGAAACACGGAAAATGTGTTGGGTATTCATGTCACCTTCATTTTCTTTCATTTGAAGCACATGCAATCATGCCTGTAAAATGATTTTGTGACCTTGGGACTATAATGTTATATTTGCACAAAGCAATGTTCTGAAATATTCAGCATCAAAGTTTTCACATCCAAGAACTAAAAACTGTTTTGTAGTGAATTCGTCTTTCATAAGCCATTAAGGTCCTCACCTTTAAAGTACCCAAAGTGTGTAGAATCAAAATCCTTAGATATTTGTAAATATGTTATTTTAGGTGGGTGCAAACACAGAACCTTGTGGTTTTGAAATTTCAATCTGGATTCAGCCATAAGGTTCTATCTGGCGCAGAATGTTACAAATATTTATATTTCAATAGAAAAGTACAGCTATTTAATGATTAAATAAATAGAATGCTCTTCTTTCTAATCCCATCAACAAATGTATTGTTAATGTTTGTCACACATTTGTTAAAGCGCTAGTTCACTAAAATGACAAGTACACTGTAGCCTATGGAGAACTAGCAACATTGCTAAAGCTTAGCCCTGGATGAGTAAACTGATACATTTTTCTTGTCTCCGACACCCACAGTCAGTTAACTACTTGCTAGTTATCAATACAATGTGGTATGCTAATCCTTCCATGGAGGTTTTCATATTGATATGGAACAAGACAAAAACAGCAATGCCTCTCCAATGCGCCTTTACCTTCGTGGGAATTGGCTTATATGGACATGGCTAAATTGAACTGTTTCTTACAGAAGGCAATTCAGAGAAACAGATGGTAATTTTGCTGCACATAGAAAGGCGTCCGGAGTGCATTCAGGTGCGTGTGCAGCAGTGAATGTTCTTCACAATAGACAAACATGGGCTCATTCTGTTCAGAACAACTCAGGACATGATGCCATGTCATCTTGTAACTGTACATCAAACATAGTGATCATGAATGTTGACACTGTATATGACATGACATTTATAATATGGAAATGTGAAGTGCACATTTGGACTCACGGGTGTTTGGCTTACTTGTATGGCATCAAAGTGGTATTTATTATAATCCTCAACGTCTCATATTTCAAATACATAGAGTCCTCTTAATTTACAGCTTTTCTCTCATTCGGAACACCATTTTTTTTAAAGTTTCCCAATTAGTAGGAGGGAAGGAGGCCACTTCTTGTTGCGTTCAGAACGTCTGTCAGTCAACACCCATACAGGACTGTGAAGCTCAGAGCCTGAGCTCTGATGTCATTTATAGCATGTTACTGTACAGCCACTGTGTTTATTTGTTTTTACCATAAAGAGCTTAAGTGATGGTCATTCTTCTGAACAAGTGGTGAAAAACATCTAAGTAATTGTAAAAGAGGACCAGAACCTATTATATGAATAATCAAGAATTTGGGACTATAAGGTTCTATATGCAAAATGTATGGTTTTGAGATGAGTATTTTTCAAGTTCCAGATCTCAGAACTGTTTTGTGATGTCTTTCTCTTTCATGACTCAATAAGTACCTTACATACAGTTACTTTTGATTGACAACCCAGCATTGTGTGATGTTTGCAAAGATAGAACGTTCAGATTTTTCACACATTTTTAAAAACTTTTTCACAAATCTGACACATCTCATGTAAAGGACCACCTAAAGAGCAACGATCTATGTAGGTAACTCATTTTTGACCAAAATGTCAGCTAGAACCTTAAAGTCACAAGGTCCCGATTTGTCCAATTTGGATAATTGGAATGTGGTTTTTAGAGAAGATTGGCAACTAGCTATATTCTTTTGCCTTTATGTAAGCATAATTTAGCCTCTGCTAAGGGATCTGAACCTTAATCACACTGGAGGTAGTGTGCTTGCCCTGTAACCACAGGGTTGTTGGTTCAAGCCTTGCTCTGGCTTTTCTCCCCCTCAATTGCTTTATGTCTACAACATAAACTTAGTAGTAGTGTTGCTTCAGAGAGATGATATTGCATACTCTTGAATAGCAGCAATGAAACATGTATTTTAGCTTAGAAAGCAGGTGAGCTGCAGTACTGTGTTTTTAACCATGAAGTTTCTAGTTCAGAACTTTACTTTCTCAGTATTTCCATGCTATATAGTCACGTGTTCAAGAATGTGTGAAGAAAAAATAATGAGCACCTTCCACAACATGCTCTCCAAACCTGCAGTGCTAGTTCTAAGATATTTATAAAACTGGTCCTAGATTCTCTGTCCTGCCAGAGCTGCCTGTGAAGTCAGTCCACAGCGGTCAGTCTGTGTGAAGTAGTTTACAGAGGCACCGCCAACAATAGGCTAACCTTAATACCTGTGCTGCGCAGCCAGGAACACTTAACTCCCTCCCTGGTGGAGCTAGCTGGCTCACTACCACGTCACAGCAGGCAGGCCATGCAGAGGGAAGGGATCCTGGCTATAGTGCTCACTGCTAAACCCATTGTCTGCTGTTTAAGAGATGGCCTTTGCCTCACAGGGATTAGAAACATGCCGCTAATTTACTTACTATTAACCATTTCACACTACAGCTGGGCGATATAGCCAAAATATCATACCACGGTATTTGACAGTATTTTATGTTTTTGAGTAGTGACCCTAGGGTGGCAACACATACATTCTAAGTGATTTCAATGGGTCTTTCTCCATTCTGATTGTTTTATACTGCTCAATTCTACTTCAACCAATAATCAGTTTCTGCATTTTCATACATTTTGGCATTTTCTGCACTCATTTGAGATAATTTCCCATGTAGGGCTGCATGATATGGGCAAACAATCTAGGCCTTATGTTGCAATTGCAATTTGACTTGCGATTTAGAGCAAAACATTTGGGTGAACTGTTGGAATCATGGAAATAGAATGTATAGTTAGAATATAATAGTTGGCACTTTGAATACAGCGATGTTTGACATGACGACAAATGAAAATGCCAGGGAGAAGTTATTGTGACATGGTAGGCACCAAAGTGTTAATAGTAAGTGTTTCTTAGGGGACCTTATAATCTTTGGCTACATTGAATGTATTTTCTTAGCTATATCATGTGGCTAACATACAGTATTCAGGCTTTGCATATTCCTCGATATACCGCCCTGCCCTAATTCACACCATACCTCCCATGAGCACGCTCCAACTTCATGGTGACATGGCTGCATGGAGGTCACAGCTCAAATCTCAAGGATGTAGAGTTGGTGGAGGGGTTAACAGACAAAAAAAATCACATCCAGATTCTGCCATTTTACAAGGAATCTGATTCCCCACCTTTTTATTGCACAGCATCTGTATTGGTAACTGTATGTGAATCCATCCCCCTTCTCCCAATCTGTATACTGGGAGCCCCTGTACATAGACCTTAAAATAGAAAAATAGACACTTATTCTTGTGATTGTATTCTAATGACAACATTAAAATCACTCTTGTGAGGATTCTTTATTCCTTGTGCAGCAACAACATATATACCATTATTGGTCTATTTAATGTGAAAAGTTCTACGGGTTGGGTTGGATCGCACTCTGGTGCAGGCCTTTGGGCTCTCTAATAATACCTCTCTAAGCAGCCCCTGGGCTGGGCCTCTCAGAGGATCTGCTAGCTATAAATAATGTCACATATGTCACCGTTCTTCTGACTGACGCACGCTAAGCCCCATTCTTAGCTGCCTGCACACTACACAGGACGCACAGCACAGAGAGCGTGCACGGTTGTGTGGTGTGTCTGAGGGACTGAGCTATGGGACTCCAACTGTGTGTGTGTGTGTGTTTGTGTAGGGGATTGGGAGGTGACATAGACCTCAGGCCTGCTTCTCTCTATCTCTTCATCCACCTCTTCATATTACTCCTGGTTTTATCACCTCTCTGCATCGCTGGTGTTTTCTTCCTTACTCACTAAGCTTGCCCTCTCTGCCTCGCTACGCTCTCTCTCCATCTCCTCTCCTCTCCCCTCCCACGGAGCTTGCCCTCTCTGCCTCACTCTCCCTCCCCTCTCCTCTCCTCCTCTCCCCTCCCACCCAGCTTTCCCTCTCTGCCTCGCTACACTCTCAGTTCCTCCCTCCCTTTTCCTCCTCTCCCCTCCCAACCAGCTTGCCCTCTCTTCCTCGCTACGCTCTCTCTCCATCTCCTCTCCTCCTTTCCCCTCCCACGGAGCTTGCCCTCTCTGCCTCACTCTCCCTCCCCTCTCCTCCTCTCCCCTCCCACCCAGCTTTCCCTTTCTGCCTCGCTACGCTCTCAGTTCCTCCCTCCCTTTTCCTCCTCTCCCCTCCCACCCAGCTTTCCCTCTCTGCCTCGCTACGCTCTCAGTTCCTCCCTCCCTTTTCCTCCTCTCCCCACCCATCCAGCTTGCCCTCTCTGCCTCGCTCTCCCTCCCATCTCCTCCTCTCCCCACCCACCCAGCTTGCACTCTCTGCCTTGCTCTCCCTCCCCTCTCCTCCTCTCCCCACCCACCCAGCTTGCACTCCTGACTGGCAGACTGTCGAGCCTGCCAGAGAAAGAGGTTACTGTCACTTTGTTTTGCCAAATATATTTTCTGAGAATTTTACACGCCCGTCAGCATAAGGAAACAATAGCATCGCCGTGGGACGTATAAAGACTGCTTGCTGTGCTGAGCACTAAAACCATCAAAATTGTTTTACAGTCTTAAAGGGATACTTCAGGATTTTGGCAATGAAGCCCTTAGTCTACTTCCCCAGAGTCAAATGAACTCATGGTAACCATTTTCATGTCTCTGTCCAGTATGAAAGAAGTTGAAGGTAGTTTGGCTCGCCAATGCGCAATGACTGGTAGTCTATGGGTATCTGCTAGCATGCTAGACTTCCCGTCATTGCACTAATGCTAGTTAGCAACTTCATTCAAACTGCACACAGAGGCATAAAAACGATATCCACAAGTTCATCAGACTATGCGAAAGTAGATTTAAAAAAAAATGCATTTCACCTTTATTTAACCAGGTAGGCCAGTTGAGAACAAGTTGTCATTTACAACTGCGACCTGGCCAAGATAAAGCAAAGCAGTTTGACAAAAACAACAACACAGAGATACACATGGGATAAACAAACGTACAGTCAATAGCACAATAGAAAAAATCTGTAAAAAGTTTGTGCTAATGAAGTTAAAAGGTAAGGCAATAAATAGGCCATAATGGTAAAGTAATTACAATTTAGCAATTAACACTAGAGTGATAGATGTGCAGATGAGGATGTGCAAGTAGAAATACTGGTGTGTAAAAGAGCAGAAAAACAAAAACAAATATGGGGATAAGGTAGGTAGTAGGATGGGCTATTTACAGATGGGCTGTGTACAGCAACAGCGATCGGTAAGCTGCTCTGACAGCTGATGCTTAAAGTTAGTGAGGGAGATATAAGTCTCCAACTTCAGTGATTTTTGCAATTCTTTCCAGTCATTGGCAGCAGAGAACTGGAAGGAAAGGTGGCCCAAGAAGTGTTGGCTTTGGTGATGACCAGTGAAATATACCTGCTGGAGCGCGTGCTACGGGGGGGTGTTGCTGTGGTGACCAGTGAGCTGAGATAAGGCAGAGCTTTACCGAGCAAAGACTTATAGATGACCTGGAGCCACTGGGTTTGGCGACGAATATGCAGTGAGGACCAGCCAACGAGAGCATACAGGTCATAGTGGTGGGTAGTATATGGGGCTTTGGTGACAAAACGGATGGCACCTTGATAGACTGCATACAATTTGATGAGTAGAGTGTTGGAGGCTATTTTGTAAATGACATCGCCGAAGTCGAGGATCGGTAGGATAGTGGAGATGCTTAATATGAGTCTGGACTGAGAGTTTACAGTCTAGCCAGACAACTAGGTATTTATAGTTGTCTACATATTCTAAGTCAGAACCATTCAGAGTAATGATGCTAGTCGGGCGGGTGCGGGCAGCGATCGGTTGAAGAGCATGGATTTAGTTTTACTAGCATTTAAAAGCTGTTGGAGGCCATGGAAGTGTTGTATGGCATTGAAGCTCATTTGGAGGTTTGTTAACACAGTGTCCAAAGAAGGGCCAGATGTATATAGAATGGTGTCATCTGCGTAGAGGTGGATCAAAGAATCACCCGCAGCAAGAGCGTCATCATTGATATATACAGAGAAAAGAGTCGGCCCGAGAATTTAACCCTGTGGCACCCCCATAGAGACTGCCAGAGGTCCGGACAACAGGCCCTCTGATTTGACACACTGAACTCTATCTGAGAAGTAGTTAGTGAACCAGGCGAGGCAGTCATTAGAGAAACCAAGGCTGTTGAGTCTGCCGATAAGAATAATGTGATTGACAGAGTCAAGTCTTTATCGATGGAGGTTATGATATCGTTTAGGACCTTGAGCATGGCTGAGGTGCATACGTGGCCAGCTCGGAAACTGGATTGCATAGCGGAGAAGGAACGGTGGGATTCGAAATTGGCGGTGATCTGTTTGTTAACTTGGCTTTCGAAGAATTTAGAAGGGCAGGGCAGGATGGATTTAGGTCTGTAACAGTTTGGGTCTAGAGTGTCTCCCTCTTTGAAGAGGGGGATGACTGCGGCCGCTTTCCAATCTTTGGAATCTCAGACGATATGAGAGGTTGAACAGGCTAGTAATAGGGGTTGCAACAATGGCGGCAGATCATTTTAGGAAGAGAGGGTCCAGATTGTCTTGCCCAGCTGATTTGTAAGGATCCAGATTTTGCAGTTGTTTCATAACATCAGCTGCCTGGATTTGGGCGAAGGAGAAGCGAGGGAGGGGGCTTGGGCCAGTTGCTGCGGGGGGTGCAGAGCTGTTGGCCGGGGTTGGGGTAGCCAGGTGGAAAGCATGGCCAGCCGTAGAGAAATACTTATTGAAATTCTCGATTATCGTGGCGACAGTGTTTCCTAGCCTCAGCGCAGTGGGCAGCTGGGAGGAGGTGCTCTTATTCTCCATGGTCTTTACAGTGTCCCAAAACTTTTTGGAATTAGTGCAAATTTATTTTTGAGAAAGCTAGCCTTTGCTTTCCTAACTGACCTTGTATATTGGTTCCTGACTTCCTTGAAAAGTTGCATATCGCGGGGACTTTTCGATGCTAGTGCAGTATGCCACAGATAAAGGGACTCATTCCCAAAATCCCGAATTATCCTTTTAAACCACAACACCAAGCACAGGGAAACACACCCACAATTACTTCAAAATTGCTGACCAACATGCCTGAGATCAGATGTAACGTGGGACCTAAAAACTGAATTCATAAGCTTTTTAGCTACAAGCATTCCCACAATGTTTAAATACATAGAGAGTATAGAGAGTTAACGCTTTCCTCAAAGGTGTCAATATCTCCTACTGTATACTGTACGTGAGGCATTTATAATTCCTTTGATACTGCAACACCCATAGAGGTGTCATAACTGGTTCCATAAAGGGTGTTATGAATGCCTTATGTACACTCCCTTCCAGTAAAGTGTTACCATTATAGCAAAGCTTCCACAAATAACAAACAGTGGTGCCATCTGATAGCAACCAACAACTGGTTTAATATTCATGTCAACCATCTCCTTCAGCAACTTGGCATCTATTTCAAAAGAGAGCGACAGCATTGCCCAATGTTTATTGAGCCACCTTACAGATCCTTTAATATCCATGCACGTCAGTGGAGGCTGCTGAGGGGAGGACGGCTCATAATAATGACTGGAATGGAGCAAATGGAATGGTATCAAACATGGAAACAGTGTGTTTCATGTATTTGATACCGTTCCTCTTATTTCTCTCCAGCCATTACCATGAGCCAGTCCTCCCCTATTAAGGTGCCACCAACCTCCAGTGATACACGGTGATTGTATTGTACGTTGCTAGGCATCATTGATTAGCCATGGTGCACATTAGCCATAGTGTAGAAATTAAATTCTCCCTTCATTTGAACTCTTAAAGTGTTTCATGCTGTGAAGATGAATGCTAGCACTAGAATGTGTCCACTCTTAAACCTGGGTTGAGTGTTGGTTGATGCTGTGTTCTGGTGATCAGAGTGCCCTCACTGTTGCCTGCCAGTGGAGGCTGCTAGCCTGAGTGTCAGTCAGAGCACCAAAGGCATTAGGCTAAAAGGACTAAAAGGCTCAAGAGATGAAAGCTCCTCTGCACAGACAGGCACTGCACTCAACTATATAAGCCTGGACTTCCTGACTGTACATAGGCGTAGCCTGGACTCCCTGGCTGTACATAGGCGTAGTCTGGACTCCCTGGCTGTACATAGGCGTAGCCTGGACTCCCTGGCTGTACATAGGTGTAGCCTGGACTCCCTGGCTGTACATAGGCGTAGCCTGGACTCCCTGGCCGTACATAGGCCTTGCCTGGACTCTCTTGCTGTACATAGGCTTAGCCTGGACTCCCTGTCTGTCTTACTCCTGATGTCAGAGAAGACAAGACAGCAGCAAGTCTCATTTGTTGTTACAACCACTGCAATGTCCCCTCATCAGCCATTGATTCTGTCCTTGGACCAGCAGCATCCCTAAAGCTGGGATTAGATGGTCACGCCTGTTTCATCAAACAGTGAACTGAACATATATGGGTAGAACAGGGTGTTCAATCAAAAGGGATGGATGTGGATTATACACAGAACAGTGGTTTAGCCTGCTCCCAGATCAGTCTTGTTAAATCCTATGGTCATTATCACGAGTTGGCATCAGAAACAAATCTGCGACCAGGCTAGGTTTGTCTTGTCCCTTCTGGTGAGGGTTCAGCTGGCAGTATCGCGTGCCACCTACCCAAACCGACCTATGCCCAGTTTAGTCATGTTGTCCATTTTTGCTCAGTTGTGGAGGTGGATAAACAATTTTTATCGGTTGGTCCCAAATGTTGTTGTTTTTTTGGTTCCAAATGGTTGGTTATAGCGAATAAAGTTAAGCTAACCCCTCAATTGACATATTTTAAGAATGCACTGCAATTATCTATTTTGATAGGGGACAGTTGCTAAAGATTAGGGTAGATCATTCACGGGACAAAAAGTTGGTTGAGAATCAGACATTTTGGGCCATTTATAAATAACGTATGGTTTGTAATTGTGGGATGTTGTCTTTGTTAAATAGCAGACGATCAAAGCAAAATAGGACAAAGAGTCATCATTTCCCACTCTCAAGCCTGTCTGTGCAAAGCCAAAAGTGGGCCCAAAGCCAAATCCACTGCTCATGTATTTAGTTATTCCTGATTCTCTGATCCCTCTCTCGTATGGACAATCCAATCCCATCACTGACAGGTCAGCACTTACAGAGTTAGAAACCAACAGGATTATAGACTGAACAATATATCCAGACATATCTTCTCTGGTGCTCTTTAGTTGTTTTGTCAGGGAAAATGTGTGGCTGTATGATACAGGCCTGGCTGCCTGCATTGCCTCTTGGTAATTCATTAAGATCTAATATTTGCTTTGTGAAGCCTCTCAGTTCTCCAGTGCAAGTAGTGCTGCTTTCTTCCAGCAGCACGCGTTCCATCACACTGTTTACACGCCAGGCTATATAAATTACTTCTCTGCATCAGAAGCACTGAGTGTCTCTGGAAATTGAGTTCAAACAATGTCAGACATTCTTTGGACACCTAACATGTAGCGCAGGTACTTTTCAATTGTTATCTGTTCAATTGAAATATGTCTGTACATTCCAGAAATAGCTTGGAACATTTGAGAGATATAGACACACAGTGAACACTTAATGCAAGAATATTTCAAGTAAACTGCTGCCTACATATTCTCTAATTAGGATTCACATTTTGTATATCACAGTTGTAACCTGGGGTATTTGTCTCTCTTGTTAGCTCCAGTGGGACACTTAAGATGGACGGCGAGGGTACAGACATACAAATAGAGAAATTGAGCTGCGCGTCTCTCTCAGCTGCCAGAGAATAAGCCCTGTGTCATTTCTTCCCCACTGTAGCCCTGAAATTAAACAAGTCTAAGGCACAGATTTACGTCGAGCTTCAGTTGGCCTTTGTGTAATTTTCTAAAGATTAATTTTGCAGTGAGGGCTTGGCTTCAGCCGCTCAATGACTCTACTCTCCCATGGAGAGAGAGGGAGGGGTGGAGAGAGGGGGAGGAAGAGAGGGAGGAAGAGAGAGAGGTGCAGAGAGAGAGAAAGATCAGGCACTGAGAGCGTCAATGTGAGAAAGGACCTAACTCTTGAAACATTGAGCAACGTATGATGAGAAAGACACAGAGAGAGTGAGATGATGAAAAAAGAGAGAGAGTGACAGAGGAGAGATGGGAAGAAAAATGATAGTTGAGAACAAGGCTGCAGAGAGTGAGAGCTGGGGAATGAGTAGGAAGCAGGAATTGAGGGGAAGAAAGGGAGGAGTGTTACTCATCATTGCACTAGAGGCTCTCATTAACACAGGTCCCTATGTGAGTGGGGGTACTGTGTCCGTGTCAGCGTGCCACAGCTGACCCGTTCTCTCTCTGCCACACGTTGTGCCATGCCCTTGAGCCATTTCCTGGCTTGCTGCAACACCTTGGCGTGCTGCATGCTGAGTGACTGTGATCTGAATGTGAAAGAAGACCACACCTACATGTGAACGCTCTCTCTCTCTCTCTCTCTCTCTGTCTCTCTCTCTCTCTTTCTCTCTCTCTCTCTCTCTAGTGCTTTAGAATGCTGGGTTATTACATTTTATATATGTGACAGGCAGCTTCTGGAATTTATGAATATGACTCACTCAATTATTATCTGTTACTGTAGTTGCCCATATTATGCAAGTTGTTATGTAGACCAAGTCAAATACATTGGTTACAGTAGTCCAAGCAGAGAAAAAGAGAAAGTCTGCTATTTGTCTATATGTTAGACATAGCATTTTCCTTATAGGACAGAGAGCTAAGTAATAGTCTTATTACTAATACTGTTTACAGATGAACGGAAAGTTACCGTTCTGGAAATTACACACACTCACATAAACACACACACACACACACACACACACACACACACACACACACACACACACACACACACACACACACACACACACACACACACACACACACACACACACACACACACACACACACACACACACACACACACACACACACACACACACACACACAGCTGTGTCCCAGAGCATCAGTATAACAGCTTTGGGAGTGTATAGTGGGAGGGAGAGCAGCAGGATAGCATGGTTCTGTTGCTAATGCTAGAATACTGGAACTCAGCATGGGTCTCCCTGCAGATATATCTTGTCTTTGATAGCTCTATATTACACCCGTTATCAGGCAGTTATACAACAACTGCCCAAAAGGTTAAGACTGGGTTTGTTTTAAAATGACTCCCTTGCTTTGATAACACTCTCATCTTACATTCAGCTTTCATATCGGGAGCTATGTGGCAAGACATGTTGTCTGGCAATTAATAAATTTCTTAAAGTCGCAGATACATTGTTAAAAACAAGCATGCATGCACACAAACACACAAACACGTACACACGTACACAAATACACACCCTTGTGATGTATAAATAGTACTGTTAGTTGTGGAACGATACATCCGTCAAACAACAATCCAACTCTGGTTTCTTGGCAACTGCATCGGCCCCTATTTATCCTTACTGCCTGGTAAGTGGAGCAGTTTGTAGAGTGAATATCTCCTAAGGGAAGGGTTGAAATCATACAGCTATTCCCTCAGGGTAGTAGCAGGCAGACCCTGGCAGAGGTGCTTAGAGCCTTTAGAGGGTTCTGTTCTCTCTCCACATGTCCATATGACAAGGATTCACTCTGTTGTGTTCTCTCTCCACATGTCCACATCACAAGGATTCACTCTGTTCTGTTCTCTCTCCACATGTCCACATCACAAGGATTCACTCTGTTCTGTTCTCTCTCCACATGTCCACATCACAAGGATTCACTCTGTTCTGTTCTCTCTCCACATGTCCACATCACAAGGATTCACTCTGTTCTGTTCTCTCTCCACATGTCCATATGACAAGGATTCACTCTGTTCTGTTCTCTCTCCACATGTCCACATCACAAGGATTCACTCTGTTCTGTTCTCTCTCCACATGTCCACATCACAAGGATTCACTCTGTTCTGTTCTCTCTCCACATGTCCACATCACAAGGATTCACTCTGTTCTGTTCTCTCTCCACATGTCCACATCACAAGGATTCACTCTGTTCTGTTCTCTCTCCACATGTCCACATCACAAGGATTCACTCTGTTCTGTTCTCTCTCCACATGTCCACATCACAAGGATTCACTCTGTTCTGTTCTCTCTCCACATGTCCACATGATTCACCCTGTTCTGTTCTCTCTCCACATGTCCATATGACAAGGATTCACTCTGTTCTGTTCTCTCTCTACATGTCCGCATGACAAAGATTCACCCTGTTCTGTTCTCTCTCCACATGTTTCACCCTGTTCTGTTCTCTCTCCACATGACCATGATTCACCCTGTTCTGTTCTCTCTCCACATGACCATGATTCACTCTGTTCTGTCCTCTCTCCACATGACCATGATTCACTCTGTTCTGTCCTCTCTCCACATGACCATGATTCACCCTGTTCTGTCCTCTCTCCACATGACCATGATTCACTCTGTTCTGTCCCCTCTCTATGTGGCACCGCTTGAACTTCTTCTTTGCACATTGTCCTCAGCTGGTGTGTGAGGGATGAGTGGCCTCAGTACTTTTGGTTCCTCCTGGTTCAATGATAGCATGTTGTGTTAACTTCATTACATTATTCAGGCAATGTATGGCAAAGACATCAAGAATCATCTCATTCAACCTTGTAGTGGAACTTTGCTCGTGAAGAAGCAGGATTGTGTAAAAGAAAAAAAAGAAAAAAAAAGTAATTATTATGTTTGCTCTTTCAGCAGATACAATTGTTTGGCCCTAAATAAAATAACCCTAAAACATGTTGTATTAAAGGAAGAACGAATCATTTAAATGTTCAGTACTTGTCATTCTTAATAAGCAGGCTTTTGTGGAGGAGCAGCAAACCCACAGTATTAGTTGTTGATGGCAGTTTTCTCCCACAGCCTCATTGTGTAATTGATCTGCCGTTCACTGCATAGCCGTTGACACCAGGCAAGCCCTGAAAAGAGGACGGGAGTGCCCAGGGGACCAGCACAGCACAAAAAAAGAGCTTTGAAGTGAAGCAAATGGTGGAGGAAGAATTCAACCTACATACCGGCTGGAAGAAACACATGGTTGCTATTCATGGCACACAATGTGTGTGTGTGTGTGTGTGTTTGGGTGCATACGTGCGTGTACACAGTATTTGTCTATCTACAAGGTGCAGTTTTTCTGCAGCTGGTCCGCCTCTTCTGGTCTCATTGACAGGGTTTAGAAAAGGGTATTATTTCACTGTTCTTGATATTATTTGCATGGTACAGTACAGCCTACCTATTAACTGAGTCCTAACTTTCTCACTGCAATCATTTCGACCCCTTGATTGGCCTGGCATGATGGCAGGATCTGAATTCAAATCAAATCAATTTTTTTGGTCACATACACGTACATGTTTAGAAGATGTTATTGCGAGTTTAGAAATGCTTGTGGTTCTAGTTCCGACAGCGCAGCAATATATAACAAATATTATCTAACAATTTCACAACAAATACTCTATACACATAAATCTAAGTAAAGGAATGGAATTAAGAATATATAAATATATGGACAAGCAACGACAGAGCGGCATAGACTAAGATACAGTGGAATAGTATAGAATACAGTATATACATATGAGATGAGTAATACATAGACTAAGATACAGTGGAATAGTATAGAATACAGTATATACATATGAGATGAGTAATACATAGACTAAGATACAGTGGAATAGTATAGAATACAGTATATACATATGAGATGAGTAATACATAGACTAAGATACAGTGGAATAGTATAGAATACAGTATATACATATGAGATGAGTAATACATAGACTAAGATACAGTGGAATAGTATAGAATACAGTATATACATATGAGATGAGTAATACATAGACTAAGATACAGTGGAATAGTATAGAATACAGTATATACATATGAGATGAGTAATACATAGACTAAGATACAGTGGAATAGTATAGAATACAGTATATACATATGAGATGAGTAATACATAGACTAAGATACAGTGGAATAGTATAGAATACAGTATATACATATGAGATGAGTAATACATAGACTAAGATACAGTGGAATAGTATAGAATACAGTATATACATATGAGATGAGTAATACATAGACTAAGATACAGTGGAATAGTATAGAATACAGTATATACATATGAGATGAGTAATACATAGACTAAGATACAGTGGAATAGTATAGAATACAGTATATACATATGAGATGAGTAATGCAAGATATGTTACCATTATTGAAGAGACCTTTTGGTTGCCCTAAATATCAATAATTTAGTGGAACGGAGACCACAGTTTGTTCCCTGTTCGGACTTTGCCTCTGACAGATAGGTTAGCGATTACAACTTTGGGCCAGTAACTGAAAGATTGCTGGTTCGAATACCCGAGCTGACGAGGTAAAACAAATCTGTCCATGTTCCCTTGAGCAAGGCACTTAACTGTTTATTCTGTGGAACCACATTACAGGTCAAGCTATCAGACACATTTTAAACTGTGCTTATTCTGTGAAACCACATTACAAGTCAAGCTATCAGACACATTCTAAACTGTGCCTATTCTGTGGAACCACATTACAAGTCAAGCTATCAGACACATTTTAAACTGTGCTTATTCTGTGGAACCACATTACAAGTCAAGCTATCGACACATTTTAAACTGTGCTTATTCTGTGGAACCACATTACAAGTCAAGCTATCTGACACATGAACCCTTTACACAGGTGGATATTGGCCCATATAGATAAGGCCAAATTGAGATGTTTCTAACAGAAGAACTATAAAAACTATATGCATGACCATGGTAGCAATTGAAAGAGAACACTGGGGATTATGGGGAAATGATCAGACCAAAGGTGAGGACATAACAGTTCACATGACGGAATCCAAACATTACACTGTTGATTTTATGTGCATTTTATATTCACTGTACTTTTCACAGCATTTGTCAGTAACAACATCTGAAAATCCTCTGGATACATTCAGTAACATAATAAGAATAATCGTGGACATTTTGGAGTAGGTGCAACATAAGACAAAAACTATTACGAAGGTTTGAGTGAGAGGACTGGTGTCTCCAAGCTGTGCGCAGTTCCTATGTCATTTCAATTTATGACTCAAGGAAAGAGCCTTCAAATATAAGGTGCTTTATTTTAGCTCTCCTAGCTGTTCAACGGCACGTTGAGGACCTGAAGCAAGAACACTTGTACTTTTTTGGTTTGGAACTGTTAGGTTCTAATTCTTCAGAGTAAATAACTCACGGACACTAGAGAAGCTTTAACCAAGTTGAATTCTACCCAAAGGGTCATTACAGCTGTAATTCAGACAACAAAACATTTCACACAAGCACTGATATTTAACCCTTTCTCCTAGGCTGAGTCTCCTCCTCCACAACCGAACAGCAAATGTATCCCTGTTGTTAGACAGAACCTTAGTGATATCTGTTCTTCCTCACTTCGTCTAACCTGACCT
Organism: Oncorhynchus kisutch; assembly: GCF_002021735.2. Taxonomy (NCBI): domain Eukaryota; kingdom Metazoa; phylum Chordata; class Actinopteri; order Salmoniformes; family Salmonidae; genus Oncorhynchus; species Oncorhynchus kisutch. Next base: position 34,253,414 of record NC_034194.2, on the reverse strand, counting down.
CTACCCCAAAGTGCTCACTCCTCCCCAACTCAAGGCTGTCATGGTGACTGGTACCAGACTGTGTCTCTTCTCCTCCCAGAGGATCCCTGATGGCTAACAATAACATATCCTGACATAATGTAAACGTTATACATGACCCTCTCTCCCTCAGTGACATTGTTAGTTTCTAAGATTTCCACCCGTCTCCCCTTATCAATGCCTGTCACATGTAATCGCTTCCCTGCACTCAACACATTCCAAGCTTAGTTGCACCCACTATATACCTTCCTCCTATAACCCTTAACTTCTGGTGTCGACCCTCAACCTTAGCACTCCATCAGCGACATGAATAAGTAACATTGCATATTCTCAGAACCCAACAGAACACAGCCTACTGTTCAATTCACATTCACTTGGAAAAGATTATAAATGAACAAACAATGATAACAAAACGTGATCAAAAAATTATAAACAATTATTATAAATGAACAAACAATGATAATAACACATTAATTACATTTAAAAATATATATATATTATAAATGAACAAACAATGAATAACAAACATTCACCATGAGGTTTACAAACTCAGAGACTTATGGCCTCTGTTCTATGATCACACCATTTTATTTCCATCTCTTATCACACAACGAAATGGCAAAAACGCTTTTTGTTTCTCCACTTTCTCTTTCTGGTTCCTAAGAAAGTGACGGCATAAGACTTGGAACGCAACAAAAAGACACACAAAACATAACAATATTAACAATGTGATAAAGTATGCATAAGTATATATGCATGAAAACCAAAGTTTGAGACCATGACAATTCCCACTCTCTCTTCACTTGACACTATTCCTCCAGGATACTTTTCTGGTGGATTCCACAAAAATGAAAGCCCTAAAAAAGCCTCCTCATGCTTTCACCCAGTTCTCCCCTTTCGGCCCCAGGTTCTGAGAGGCGTTCTCAAGTCATGTCATTTTCACTTTGTTCCCCATGTCCTCCATTTTCACCTGATAGGCACGTCACCTACCTGATATGCAAGTGCGTATCCCTAATCAACGATACATCCTCTTGAGGTAACTCAGCACTGTATATACTTTCACATCAATGACTTCAACATGTTGTTTAGAGTACAATTACCCCAACATCTATCCTCTATCATATGATGCATTAACCAATAAAGCAGCTAACCCAACCCAACTCTGATGTTTAAAGTAGCTCCCAGACCTAACCCATCTGCATGTCTTACAGTAGAATCTAGTCTTTGTCTCTCGCTCCGCTTCCTCTGACATGGTGTCTTCATGCTCACCCATTATGCAGCTGGACCTCACTTCACGTGAGAACTATGCCTGCCCCCCCCCCTCTTTACCGATGCAGGAGCTGTAAGGAGTAGTGTGTGTGGACCAAACCAACGCTGTCCTAACACCCCCGCCAGGTGTCTCTTGATGTACACTCAACCTCCAGAATTCCGCCCTTGCCCTTGGTTATCTCTGCTTTCACCTGAGGATATACATACTGCAACACATGAGTCATTTCCTTACAACATAGACTCCTCTTATGGCAAGTTCACTAATTTGTGACATTTGAATAACAGCCTCCCCTGTACTCCCATCGGTCTCCCAGTTACCAGTTACCAATCCATGTGGCACGAGCCCTCATCAACTGATATCCCGACAATGTTACTAAAGTAACCCCTGCTACTACAAGCATGGCCCATGACTATAGTCTCACAATACCCCACATTTGCGCCATAGTCCAGTTCCATGCTACCAATATAGCATCCTTCACTACTAGTTCTGCTCCTTCAGTTACTGTCCCTACAGCTCCATCAGTTACTGTCCCTACAGCTCCTTCAGTTACTGTCCCTACAGCTCCATCAGTTACTGTCCCTACATCTCCTTCAGTTACTGTCCCTACAGCTCCTTCTGTTACTGTCCCTACAGCTCCATCAGTTACTATCCCTACAGCTCCTTCAGTTCCTGTCCCTACAGCTCCTTCAGTTACTGTCCCTACAGCTCCTTCAGTTACTGTCCCTACAGCTCCTTCAGTTACTATCCCTACAGCTCCTTCAGTTACTGTCCCTACAGCTCCTTCAGTTACTGTCCCTACAGCTCCTTCAGTTACTGTCCCTACAGCTCCTTCAGTTACTGTCCCTACAGCTCCATCAGTTACTGTCCCTACAGCTCCTTCAGTTACTGTCCCTACAGCTCCTTCAGTTACTGTCCCTACAGCTCCATCAGTTACTGTCCCTACAGCTCCATCAGTTACTGTCCCTACAGCTCCATCAGTTACTGTCCCTACAGCTCCATCAGTTACTGTCCCTACAGCTCCTTCTGTTACTGTCCCTACAGCTCCTTCTGTTACTGCCCCTACAGCTCCTTCAGTTACTGTCCCTACAGCTCCTTCAGTTACTATCCCTACAGCTCCTTCAGTTACTGTCCCTACAGCTCCTTCTGTTACTGTCCCTACAGCTCCTTCTGTTACTGCCCCTACAGCTCCTTCAGTTACTATCCCTACAGCTCCTTCAGTTACTGTCCCTACAGCTCCTTCAGTTACTGTCCCTACAGCTCCTTCAGTTACTGTCCCTACAGCTCCTTCAGTTACTGTCCCTACAGCTCCTTCAGTTACTGTCCCTACAGCTCCTTCAGTTACTGTCCCTACAGCTCCTTCAGTTACTGTCCCTACAGCTCCTTCAGTTACTGTCCCTACAGCTCCTTCAGTTACTGTCCCTACAGCTCCTTCAGTTACTATCCCTACAGCTCCTTCAGTTACTATCCCTACAGCTCCTTCAGTTACTATCCCTACAGCTCCTTCAGTTACTGTCCCTACAGCTCCTTCTGTTACTGTCCCTACAGCTCCTTCTGTTACTGTCCCTACAGCTCCTTCAGTTACTATCCCTACAGCTCCTTCAGTTACTGCCCCTACAGCTCCTTCTGTTACTGCCCCTACAGCTCCTTCAGTCACTGTCTCTACCGTAACTTTCGTGAGAATAGCTCCTGCATGTAATCTGTCAAATGTTCGCCGGCTGTTAGAAATTGGGAAAAAGATGAATGATTTGGGAAAAATGTCCAACCTAACCTCTGAGTCACAGGTTTCCTGAAAGTTTACCATAGTGTCTGAAATGCCACCACTATCTCTTCTACTCTCACCATGATCTAGGTATGTGTAATGTTCAACTAATCCCCCATATTGTACACAGTTAGCTGTCCTCCCTCTACTATGAGCTATCTCCTGTAACAATATACATCTAACCCATAACACACTAGTCACTACTCCTAATGCATCTCTACAGTTATGAACATACTAACACATTCTCAAATCAATTAGTCTATATACATAATTTCAGTGACATTTGTTAGTTTCTAAGATCTCCACCCGTCTCCCCTTATCAATGCCTGTCACATGTAATCGATTCCTTGCACTCAACACATTCCAAGCTTAGTTGCACCCACTATATACCTTCCTCCTATAACCCTTAACTTCTGGTGTCGACCCTCAACCTTAGCACTCCATCAGTGACATGAATAAGTAACATTGCATATTCTCAGAACCCAACAGAACACAGCCTTGCATCCCCACCATTACACAATTACTGTTGTTGCTTACGCAATGCAAAACGTTCCATTATAAATCTAAATCTGGGTCAGGTGGGCATCGTTTGAAAGCGCATCGACCCGTATATGGGATGACAGGGGTTGTGAGTGTAAAGGGCTACACATTAAACTGTGCTTGTTCTGTGGAACCACATTACTAGTCCTGCTATTAGACACATTAACATCATTTACCTTTGAAGTATCCCAGTTAACGTCTCACAATCAGATTAGCTCCATTTCCCCCTCATGCCATCAGTTAGTGCTCCAGTCTGGCTCATATTTGTCCTACCGTTGGCAGCCGGCATCCCTTGGATTGACTTGGGTCAGAATGCCCATGTACCGACAAATATCAGATCAGACTTTTGATGCTGATGGGATTTCTTAGAAAACGTATTTGCTGTGGTTTATATTTGATCGTATTTTGGTCAGTGTAACACAGACTTTAAAATGATGTATTTCATAGCTGATAGGAAAGATTATGTCGACCCGTGTTTTTGGAGGTATTGGGTAATGTTCTATATTTTGTAGGCTAGCGATTACGACTGTATCATGTTTTTTCCCAACTGACAAGAGCTGGGTTCTGCCAACTACAAAGTGCAATTTCAAAAACAAAAAATGTAAGCCTGGTCCCAGATCAGTTTATGCTGTCTTTCAAGTTGGCAAGACAGCACAAACAGATCTGGAACCAAGCTAGCTTTGGAGTGCAGAACAGATCGCCTCACCCCCTTTGCTTTGCAGCCTCAGGACGTGTCAGTGTGTTCTTTGTTTTGTGTGATATTTTTGGATTGTCGTTAAAATGGCTCCACAGCCTGTACTCTGTAGCTAACGAGTGAGGCAAAGACTCTCAGGGTGACAACAGGGCTAAACTGATGACAGAACCCTGTGCACTAATGCAGCCCAATCCATTAAACATGGCCCAGTGGACATCCATTAGAGAGACCTATTCCCCACTCTATAGCACTGCATGGGGACAAAGAGCAGGTACAGCTGCTGTACAATACTCCTTGCTGTCATTTAGATGCCTTTCCCCTCCTGCTCTCTTCTTGGTCTCTAGCCGTCTCCATACAGCTGGTGACAGCAGTAAAAGGAGGTGGCTCTTCTGAACACACCCAGTCTGCTGTGACATCAGACAGACAGATGGGGGGGAAAGAGAGGAGGAGCGAGAACACACACAACTGTGATGCCAAACAGAAGAAAATAACAATAATTTCATACCTTGATTACATTGACACATGATCACATCTCTTTTTGAAGGGGGGGGGGATTCTTGGGAACAGATTTCCCCCAACATCTTTTTCCTGAATTCCTGGTGATTTGAGTCAATTGCAGGCTGGTTTTGGCCTGCGGGCCACCTGTTGCCGGCCCCAGTCTTACAATAGGTCAAAGCAACATCCTGCATTCTTGTTAGTATTGACATTTTGAAATGTGGCATTGACTTTTGAATGGCACTGATCTTCTGTACACAAAGTGGTAACTGTCAACTGGAGTCTGTTTGCTCAGGGTTTTACTCTTAATACAGAGATATTGCTGGTGCCGCTGCTTGTGAGAGTATGTCTGTTTTATTTGAGTTGAGTACTCCCTTGATCCCTTGTGTTATTACAGCATGATGTGGTGGCTGTAATGTATCAAAGGGGACTTTGGACATTGAGATTAAAGTCAGCCAACCACAACATGTATCCCATTGTTGTGCTGCTGTGATCTTACACTGGCTGTTTTGTTATGGCCTACGTCCTAGGAGGTCCTTGGTCACATTTATCTTATATACACTGAGTATACCTTCCTAATATATTGAGTTGCACCCAATTTTGCCCTCAGAACAGCCTCAATTCATCGGGGCATGGACTCTACAAGGTGTCGAAAGCGTTCCACAGGGATGCTGGCCCATGTTGACTCCAATGCTTCCAACATTTGAAATATATGCCATTTAGCAAATTATTTAATTCAAAGCCACATAGAGTCATGAGGGCATACATTTTACAAATCAAATCAAACCCACAATCCTGGCGTTGCAAGTGCCATGCTCTACCAACTGAGCCACAGAGAACCATGACGGGCATCCCAATCATGCCTGCCTGTAGATTTGAGCTTCTCCCAAGGGTGTCAGCTGCCTCACTGGGATTTGAAAATAATTTAAGTGACCAAAAAAGTATACTCCAATTTCCCACGTATGTCCACTTGATGATCATGGCCTACTCCGCACTGTATGGATGTATGGCAATGCTGAGACATCTTCCATTCCGTGGCAATATCCAAACAGTTTCACTATGTCATAAAAGTGCATTGTTCAATGTGCTCCTTGATGCATAAAACACAAATCATCCAGATGGATAAACAATCTGAATTATTGATAAGTTATTAAGGTAAATGAAAATCAATGGCTATTAAGTCACTCAGCCAGGACCATCAGTTAAGGAGTTGAGCAGGAGTTGTTCTTCTCAGCTGAAGATGCTGACCTTGTCCCGGTAATAAAAAGAGCAGCCGTTCAGTTTCAATCCTGTTAGTAAGCACAGCCAATGTAATATTTATAACATTTATTGGCTGAAGAATTAAGTTCAGCTTTCCTGAATTGAATCTCCCGTTCACAAAAATACCAAGGGGATGACAGGAGAATAAAAATCACCTCTCCTGCTTCCCAGTGAAAAATGGCCTGCATCCCCCATGTATCACACTTCCCACCAGCTATAGGTCTCACTTAATATTAATATAAATGTATGTGGATCTTAATGCAATATTGCAACATCTAATCTCAATACAGTAAGTGATATATCATATGATGTAGGTTAGTGAAATTTTGACCAGCAAAAAAAAGCTTATTTTTTTAAAGGATGAAAAATAGTGTTTGACTGAAAATCTGATGTACTATTGCTGCAATTCTTCATCACAAAATGTGGTGTTTGCAGTTGTTAAATCCCTATGTTAGCAATGTTTACCTCTAAATGAATGCTTTGCATTCTTGGGTAGCTGAAATTGAATTGAATTGAATAAGAAGCTCCGCCTCTTGTTCAGCTGCAATATTTGGTTCTGTAATGCTTTTCTTTGTCACGCCTCTGTCTCACCCAGATCACTATTGTTTTTCAAATGGTATTTGTTGCCTTATCTTACTTTCACCACAGTTGTCCCCTTGCCCTTTTGTCAGCCACCTCACGATGTCGGCCGAGTGCCCACGCATCAAGTTAGACTTGCAACCACTCTAGCAAATCAAATTGAATAAATTGGTTAAATAGATCAACTTCAACTATTTATAAACTATTCCACTCAGTTGGTGGAATATCTGCATGCCAATAACCAGGCCACTTTATAAATAGCCTTAAGTCCCCTGTACTTTTGTTAAGTTTATAATTAGCTCTATCTGTACACATCGGCTCCACGCCAGATCCATTTATATTGAATCAGGTTATAAATAGGCCACCACTTAAAGCCCTGTCCCATTGCTCAGTAAGAATACGGAATGACATACGAAGCATGTTGTTGGCGCACTCAGAGAGTAAATGTCTCTCCAATTAAAATAGAAAGCTTTGTCGTGATGCGTTCTCCTTTGCCACTGTGATGTATAGTAGTATAAGCTAATTGCACAACTTGTTTAGTTAACTAGGATAACCATGGTGGACATACAGTACTTTGGCAGGGCTTTCTATTGATTTATAATCTGCTCTCACAAACCAGTAAGAAGTCCCATTCAGACATTAGAAGTACACTAGGCATACTAGAAACACACAATGCGCACAAAGCTTTGATTACTCTAGTTACTGAGAAGTGATTTAATCACTGTTCTGACCCTCTCCGTTAAGCCCCTTTCAATCTAAGTTTAGAACCTTAAGATGAGACCCTGGTCAGTGAGTGTCAGTCTTAAGACAGTCTTTCAGGGTCAGACACTGACTTTCACCATTAGGATGCAAGCTAGACAGATGGGAATTTTACTAGTCCTAAACCTCAATCGACAGGCATATTATTGCACAGTTAATGGGTATGGGGATAGGTGGTGAGTGTGTGTGTCCAGGAGTCTGCGTAACAGAATAACAATGTTTTAAGCAAAGGTATTACGTATTAAACCAGCAACTTAACCTATGCCCCTGAAATGAAAATTAGCAGTTAAGTAGCCTAATTTGGGGAATACAAAACAGTCATTTATTAACATAGCCTCTGAACATTTCTTAAATGTGCTTAACATTTAAATTGTTAGTCATCTAGCAGATGCTCTAATCCAGAGTGATTTACTGTAGTGTGCATACATTTTAATACTTTTTTTGTACTGGTCCTTCGTGGGAATCAAACCCACAACACCAGCCTGCTTCCTACTGGGCCGTCTTTAGCCTGCTTCCTACCGGTCCGTCTTTAGCCTGCTTCCTACCGGGCCGTCTTTACCCTGCTTCCTTCTGGACTGTTTTTAGCCTGTTTCCTACTGGGCCGTCTTTAGCCTGCTTCCTACTGGGCCGTCTTTAGCCTGCTTCCTACTGGGCCGTCTTTAGCCTGTTTCCTACTGGACTGTTTTTAGCCTGCTTCCTACTGGACTGTTTTTAGCCTGATTCCTACTGGACTGTCTTTATCTTGCATCCTACTGGGTGTCTTTAGCCTGCTTCAACAGGTGAATCTTACTATCAACATTGTAAACAGAGTCAGAGGCATGTGGTGGCTTGGGGAATAGGGACTTAAGGAGGCGCTACTAATCCTGTTGAAGTAGGCTAATTAGAGCACATGACTTTACACTCACATGGAGAGAGAGAGCCTTCAGATTACACAGATCCACAAAGAATTCGAAAACAAACCGGATTTGGATCAACTCCCATATCTACTGGGTGAAATACCACAGAGTGCCATCACAGCAGCAAGATTTGTGACCTGTTGCCACAAGAAAAGGTCAACCAGTGAAGAACAAACACCATTGTAAATACAACCCATATTTATGCTTATTTATTTTCCGTTTTGTACTTTAAGCATTTGTACATCATTACAACACTGTATACAGTTGAAGTCGGAAGTTTACATACACTTAGGTTGGAGTCATTAAAACTTGTTTTTCAACCACTCCACACATTTCTTGTCAACAAACTATAGTTTTGGCAAGTCGGTTAGGACTAAAGGTCGACCGATTATGATTTTAACGCCGATACCGATTATTGGAGGACCAAAAAAGTCGAAACCGATTAATCGGCCGATATAAAATATATATATTTGTAATAATGACAATTATAACAATACTGAATGAACACTTATTTTAACTTAATATAATACATCAATAAAATCAATTTAGCCTCAAGTAAATAATGAAACATGTTCAATTTGGTTTAAATAATGCAAAAACAAAGTGTTGGAGAAGAAAGTAAAAGTGCAATATGTGCTAACATTTCAGTTCCTTGCTCAGAACATGAGAACATATGAAAGCTGGTGGTTCCTTTTAACATGAGTCTTCAATATTCCCAGGTAAGAAGTTTTAGGTTGTAGTTATTATAGGAATTATAGGACTATTTCCCTCTATACCATTTGTATTTCATTAACCTTTCACTATTGGATGTTCTTATAGTCACTTTAGTATTGCCAGTGTAACAGTATAGCTTCCGTCCCTCTCCTTGCTCCTCCCTGGGCTCGAACCAGCAACACACCACACCACAACAGCCACCACAACGAAGCAGCGTTACCCATGCAGAGCAAGGGAAACAACCACCCCTAGGCTCAGAGCGAGTGAAGTTTCAAACGCTATTAGCGCGCGCTAACTAGCCAGCCATTTCACTTCGGTTACACCAGCCTCATCTCGGGAGTTGATAGGCTTGAAGTCATAAACAGCGCAATGCTTGACGCACAAGGAAGAGCTGCTGGCAAAACGCACGAAAGTGCTGTTTGAATGAATGTTTACGTGCCTGTTTCTGCCTACCACCGCTCAGTCAGATACTTAGATACTTGTATGCTCAGTCAGCTTATATGCAATGCTAGAAAATATCTAGTAATATCATCAACCATGTGGAGTTAACGAGTGATTATGATTGATTGTTTTTTATAAGATAAGTTTAATGCTAGCTAGCAACTTACCTTGGCTTACTGCATTCGTGTAACATTCCACTCCTTGTGGAGTGCAACGAGAGAGAGGCAGGTCGTTAGGTCGTTATTAGTTAACTGTAAGTTTGCAAATTTGGATCCTCCGAGCTGACAAGGTGAAAATCTGTCGTTCTGCCCCCGAACGAGGCAGTTAACCCACCGTTCCTAGGTTGTCATTGAAAATAAGAATGTGTTCTGAACTGACTTGCCTAGTTAAATAAAGATTAAGGTGTAAAACATTTTTTTTTCATTAACCTGCAAATCGGAGCCCAAAAATACAGATTTCTGATTGTTAAGAAAACTTGAAATCGGCCCTAATTAAATCGGCCATTCCGATTAATCGGTCGACCTCTAGTTAGGACATCTACTTTGTGCATAACACAAGTAATTTTTCCAACAATTCTTTACAGACAGATTATTTAACTTGTAATTCACTGTATCACAATTCCAGTGGGTCAGAAGTTTACATATACTAAGTTGACTGTGCCTTTAAACAGCTTGGAAAATTCCAGAAAATTATGTCATGGCTTTAGAAGCTTCTGATAGGCTAATTGACATAATTTGAGTCAATTGGAGGTGTACCTGTGGATGTATTTCAAGGCCTAACTTTAAACTCTGTGCCTCTTTGCTTGACATCATGTGGAAATCAAAATAAATCAGCTAAGACCTCAGAAACAAAATTGTAGACCTCCACAAGTCTGGTTCATCCTTGTGAGCCATTTCCAAATGCCTAAAGGTACCACGTTCATCTGTAAAGCAAGAGTACGCAAGTATAAACACCATGGAACCATGCAGCTGTCATACCGCTCAGGAAGGAGATGCGTTCTGTCTCCTAGAGATGAACGTACTTTGGTGTGAAAAGTGCAAATCAATCCCAGAACAACATCAACGGACCTTGTGAAGATGCTGGAGGAAACAGGTACACAAGTATCTATATCCACAGTAAAACGAGTCCTATATCGACATAACCTGAAAGGCCGCTCAGCAAGGAAGAAGCCACTGCTCCAAAACCACCATAAAAAAGCCAGACTACGGTTTGGAACTGCACATGGGGACAAAGATCGTACTTTTTGGAGAACTGTCCTCTGGTCTGATGAAACGAAAATATAACTGTTTGGCCATAATGACCATCGTTATGTTTGGAAGAAAAAGGGGGAGGCTTGCAAGCAGAAGGACACCATCCCAACTGTGAAGCAGGGGGTGGCAGCATCATGTTGTGGGGGTGCTTTGCTGCGGGAGGGAAAATATCACAAAATAGATGAGGGAGGGAAATTATGTGGATATATTGAAGCAACATCAAGACATCAGAGGAAGTTAAAGCTTGGTCACAAATGGGTCTTCCAAATGGACAATGAACCCAAGCATATTTCCAAAGTTGTGGCAAAATGGCTCAAAGTATTGGAATGGCCATCACAAAGCCCTGACCTCAATCCACCAGAAAATGTGTGAGCAGAACTGAAAAAGCATGTGCGAGCAAGGAGGCCTACAAACCTGACTCAGATACACCAGCTCTGTCAGGAGGAATGGGCCAAAATTCACCCAACTTATTGTGGGAAGCATGTGGAAGGCTACCCGAAATGTTTGACCCAAGTTAAACAATTTAAAGGCAATGCTACCATACTACTAATTGAGTGTATGTAAACTTCTGACCCACTGGGAATGTGATGAAATAAAAGCTGAAATAAATCATTTTCTCTACTGTTATTCTGACATTTCACATTCGGAAAATAAAGTGGGGATCCTAACTGTCCTAAAACAGGAAATTTTTACTCAATTAAACTGAGTTGAAATGTATTTGGTTAAGGTCTATGTAAACTTCTGACTTCAATTGTATATACATAATATGACATTTGTAATGTCTTTATTCTTTTGGAACTTCTGTGGGTGTACAGTGGTGGCCAAATGTTTTGATAATGACACAAATTCCACAAAGTTTGCTGCTTAATTGTCTTTACATGTTTTTGTCAGATGTTACTATGGAATACTGAAGTATAATTACAAGCATTTCATAAGTGTCAAAGGCTTTCATTGACAATTACATGAAGTTGATGCAAAGAGTCAATATTTGCAGTGTTGACCCTTCTTTGTCAAGACCTCTGCAATCCGCCCTGACATGCTGTCAATTAACTTCTGGGCCACATCCTGACTGATGGCAGCCCATTCTTGCATAATCAATGCTTGGAGTTTGTCAGAATTTGTGAGTTTTTCTTTGTCCACCCGCCTCTTGAGGATTGACCACAAGTTCTCAATGGGATTAAGGTCTGGGGAGTTTCCTGGCCATGGACCCAAAATATCGATGTTTTGTTCCCCGAGCCACTTACTCACTTCTGCCTTATGGCATGGTGCTCCATCATGCCGGAAAAGGCATTGTTCGTCACCAAACTATTCCTGGATGGTTGAGAGAAGTTGCTCCTGGAGGATGTGTTGGTACCAATCTTTATTCATGGCTGTGTTCTTAGGCAAACTAGTGAGTGAGCCCACTCCCTTAGCTGAGAAGCAACCCCACACATGAATGGTCTCAGGATGCTTTACTGTTGGCATGACACAGGACTGATGGTAGCGCTCACCTTGTTTTTACCGGACAAGCTTTTTTCCGGATGCCCCAAACAATCAGAAAGGGATTCATCAGAGAAAATGACTTTACCCAAGTCCTCAGCAGTCCAATCCCTGTACCTTTTGCAGAATATCAGTCTGTCCCTGATGTTTTTCCTGGAGAGAAGTGACTTCTTTACTGCCCTTCTTAACACCAGGCCATCCTCCAAAAGTCTTCGCCTCACTGTCCATGCAGATGCACTCACACCTGCCTGCTGCCATTCCTGAGCAAGCTCTGTACTGGTGGTGCCCCGATCCTGCAGCTGAATCAACTTTAGGAGATGGCCCTGGCGCCAGCCTTGCTGGACTTTCTTGGGCACCCTGAAGCCTTCTTCACAACAATTGAACCGCTCCTCTTGACGTTTTTGATGATCCGATAAATGGTTGATTTAGGTGCAATCTTACTGGCAGCAATATCCTTGCCTGTGAAGTCCTTTTTATGCAAAGCAATGATGACGGCACGTGTTTCCTTGCAGGTAACCATGGTTGACAGAGGAAGAACAAGGATTCCAAGCACCACCCTCCTTTTGAAGCTTCCAGTCTGTTATTCGAACTCAATCAGCATGACAGAGTGATCTCCAGCCTTGTCCTCGTCAACAGTTACACCAACAGCTGGCCCTTTTGTGGCAGGGCTGAAATGCAGTGGAAATGTTTTTTGGGGGGGTTTCAGTTTCTTTGCATGGCAAAGAGGGACTTTGCAATTAATTGCAATTCATCTGATCACTCTTCATAACATTCTGGAGTATATGCAAATTGCCATCATACACACTGAGGCAGCAGACTGTGAAAAGTAATATTTGTGTCATTCTCAAAACTTTTGGCCACGACTGTAGTGTTTACTGTTCATTTTTATTGTTTTTCACTTTTGTATATTGTCTACTTCACTTGCTCTGGCAATGTTAACATATGATTCCCATGCCATTAAAGCCCCTTGAACTGAATTGAATTGAGAGAGACAGAGCGTTCACATGTAGGTGTGGTCTCCTTTCACATTCAGATCACAGTCACTCAGCATGCAGCATGCCGAGGTGATAGGGGAGACCTGCTCTAGTTGTTTTACCACACATAAAACATTATGCGATACCTTTTTGTAGCAAGTAAGCACACGTTGAAAATAAACTTTCAAAAAATACCTAACATTTTTTGTGGTGCATCTCACAGTATCTGTGTGAGTGCTGTGCATATGGCCTAGTTACAGGACCTAGTGCTAAAGATTAAAGCCCTCTGGGTCAGAACAGAACAACCTGCATCCGCTGAGATCCTAACACAATTTGGTGGGAAAGCGCCAACTAAGCACAACTGATGAGAGACCCTCCTTGGAGATTTGGTAGACAAGAGAAGATAGATGACGAGAGGTAGAGTACAGAGGCAGTAGAGGGCTACTTTCACACCTCTGAAACATCAATCTGCACCCATTCTGCCACTGTGACATGTGGCTGTGTGTGAGAAGAGTGTTGTGCAACACTAGCTGTAGAAGACTGTGTGTGTGTGTGTGTGTGCGCATATTAGCATGTGCGTTTTGGTCCTGTATGTGTCAGTGTGTATTTAAAGGCTCTGAGAGTGCAACCACTGTGACAATGCTCCTTTAGGGTATCCCTCTGATCAAACTGACTCCATCTTTCCCTTGCCAGTTTCCACCGAGACCGAAACTGCTCTGTGATGACTCACACAAACAACTATTGATTGAGTGTAAAATATAGATATAAAAATACACTTCTGTACTCTACAGCTACTGCTGTGTTTGCGTGTAGTCCCGACAGTACCTGTTAAGAACCTGCTTAGTCCCCATAGTGCAGTAAAACAGCTTCCTTCTCTCACACAGTGTTTCTACGAGGAAACCATACAGTGGGCTTGTTTGGAAGATTTCGCACAGATAATCAGATAAACTTGGCATGAAAGACAAAAAAGGCACTACTGTGCTTAACCTACTTTATTGCAGCATTCTCACTGTATCAGGTAACTGTTTATGGGAATGGGATGTTCCCATTAGAAGACTAATAGGAAGTATTACTTGCTAATTAGTTGTAGGCATGTAATTTACCCCTTAGCGTGTTGAATTTTAATTTTAGCTGCTGTATACTGATGAGTTGGATTGTGTTTCAATAAAATTAGCAGGGTCAATTTGGGATTTTATAGTAGATAATGTCATTAAGTTATATGTAGTTTAGGAGCCTATGTGGGGTTCTATAACATTTTACGGCTTGACAGCAGTATGCTGTTCTGACAGTATCAATAATTATGGCTGGTATTATTACACTTCTTAATGGACACTAATATCATATTGGCTGAAATGGAGAAGTATAAATACAGTGGTGTAATCTGTGGTCATAATATGGCAGCTGCTGTAAGTATACTTCATACTTCCAGGAAATAGCCTTTTCATTTTAGAATTCAGCATGTGAATCCGAAAGGCTATGATCTTTAGTCAAAAAGATATCTACTCATATTACCGTGTGGGATTATTTTACTCTGAATAATAGGCCTACAGTATGCCTGATGACAAGCCATCGTTAATTCATTGTACCCCTGAAATACATCAGAAAGAGCATTGCTCTGTCTCAGCCATATACATACAGTATGGGTCTGTCTCAACCCATCACAAACACAGCTCGATGCACGCTGACCAAGTTGTTTATCATTTCCCTCTAAGTCTTCATGTCCAATCGAGCGGGTCAACAATAGTCACAACATCCCTTGAGCTCTGTCTGATCCTAGCGAGTAAAGGAGTGAGCCAGAAACCTTTTCGTGTGAGAGAGCAGAACAGAATTCACACTCAGTACACAGACAAGCCTTAGATAAACAGAGAGTTGTTCATTTACTTTTTTGCTTTGTTTCATTCCGTGCCCACGGAATCTGAGGAAAGTTCATTTTTCCGCCTGTCAAGATTGACAAGCATGCATCATCATGCTTATTAAAACCTAATGTCTTCTCAACGCTGTGTCATTTGAATAAGAGATACAGGGAGGGGCCAATTCGCTGGAAAGCAGAATAGATTTCATGCAGTGCTTCTGTGTGAAGCCTGGTACACAAATTTTTTAAATAAAAAAATCAATATAAAATAGCACAAAGTGTCAGTCTGTCAACCCCAGGGAACTTGTTTGTGGCGCAGTCATCCGTACTAGCGATTCACTTGGTACTGGCACGAGTCAGGCGCTTCTAGACCTGGTCTCTTTTCTAAATACCCCAATTCATTTTGACAATTGCTTACCAAGAATCTTTTTTCCAAAAGGACTAATTCGAGGTGAAAAGGAATTGGAGCACTCAACAAAAAAAGGCAGATATATGTTTGCTCATTTTAATCCAATGTACAGGATGTGAACAAGTGGCTGACCCCAAATCATGTTGTTAAGTTAAAAATACAAGATAAAAATTGCTCACACCATTCAAACCTTTAAAGCCAATTATCTCAGAATCAACTTTGAATTATTTTTTTATTATAAAGTCACAAATTGTCATTAGGTTGTGTACTGTTTTTGTTTGCTATATTAGTACTCAGGAAAACTTCTGTTGTTGTCAAAGTAATTTAGGTCTCTGCGAATGTTTTTCTTCTGTTTTAGTCTCTTCCAAACAGCTTCACTAATTGATGAAAAACGCATCATAAACAAGTCCCGTTTGACAGCTGACATGCGAAAACACTTTCTCCCCAAGGATAGCGCACCTTCCTTAAATGTGACGGACATTTTAAAAACATGTTTACTTTGATTTCGCATAAAAACATGTCTTCTCCAGGCTCTTTGAGTCGGATTCAAACGGTGGAGATGAGGTGTCTTTGCTGTGGCATCTGTCACGAACCTGCTCTAAGTTCGTAACAAAAAGGGAGACAACGTGAAGATAAGGAATAATAACATATATTTATTAACTGAAGTAAACTAAATACAATTAACAATGGTGTGTGTAGTCAGTAGTGTACGCGAGTGTTTGCGTGCATAAATGTGATAATGAGGGGTGTTGAAAGGTGCATAAGCAAACAAACGTCCACAAAAATGCCAGAACCAAACTCTCAGTGTGTCTGCATGGAGAGAGTCTCCTCAATAAATGGGGAAGAGGTGTATTTATCCCAGGACACAACCGAGCCCAGGTGTGTCCCATTTCGCTTTTGGCCCTCCCGGCTCCGCCCACCGACATCCTATTAAGGAAAACAAGAGCAAAGAGAATGAATTCGGCAGACAGTGGGAGGGTCGTCACCCCATGTCACCCCACTCCCATTATAACCGGGGGCACACAAGGACCCCAGAACACCATACCAGTCAAAGAAAATACTGCCCTGGATCCTAATAGAAGACGCAGCCTGCGTCTCAAATCCATAAGGGGGTACATGTTCACACTTCCACTTGCCCCAGCCAACCTCATCCTCCCCAGACCTCAGCAACCTCTGCGCACAGGAAGCAACCTTTAACCTGTTATGGCTGTTGTTGTCATCAACAACCGCTGAATAGCATAGCGCTACATACAATAAATATTACTATAAATATTTAGATTCATGAAATCACAAGTGCAATATAGGAAAACACAGCTTAGCCTTTTGTTAATCCACCTGTCGTGTTTTGAAATGATGCTTTATAGCGAAAGCAATCCAAGCGTTTGTGTAAGTTAATCGATCGCACGATAAAACATTAAGTACACTTAGCATCAGGTAGCTCGGTCACGAAAATCAGAAAAGCAATCAAATTAATAGTTTACCTCTGATGATCTTCGGATGTTTTCAGTCACGAGACTCCCAGTTACACAACAAATATTCCGTTTGTTCCATAAAGATGATTTATATCCAAAATACCTCAGTTTGTTTGTCGCGTTATGTTCAGAAATCCACAGGAAAGAGCGGTCACGACAACGCAGACGAAAATTCCAAAGAGTTTCCAATCAATCAATCAATCCTCAGGTTGTTTTTAAAATATATAATCGATAATATAGCAACAGCAAATGTCTTTCACAGTAGGAGAGGGAAAGGAAATGGCTGTCCGAATTCTGTTGTGCAAGCAAAACTCATGTCACCACTTGACGCTATGTTATCGTTCTGGCTCATTTTTCAAAATAAAAGCCTGAAACTATGTCTGAGACTGTTGACACCTTGAGGAGGTGATAGGAAATGGAATCTGGTTCATATCCCTTTAAATCCAGCAAAGGGAGGCTATGGAACATGGAGTTTTCAAAATAGAAGCCACTTCCTGTTTAGATTCCTCAGGATTTCACCTGCAATATCAGTTATGTTATACTCAGACAATATTTTGACAGTTTTGGAAACTTTACAATGTTTTCTATCCAATACTAATAATACTATGCATATATTAGCAACTGAGACTGAGAAGCTGGCCATTTACAATGGGCACCTTTTCATCCAAGCTACTCAATACTGCCCCTGCAGCCATATGAAGTTAAGAGGAAAGAAGAAAACGAGACCAGAAGGGAGCAGACAGGAGCAATTAGAACAGGACAATACCAAACATAAGATAACATGGGTCAGTCACGTGGACATTCAGGAACAGGGAGCACAAGAGAGCGGGTCAGCAACAACATTATCAGTCCCCCTGATGTGCCGCACATCGAGATGGAATGCTTGTAAAAAAAATAACACCATCTCATTTTCCTCTGGTTAGGACACATCATGGACCTCAATGTGAGAGAAATATGGTCTGTGTAGACCACAATAGGGACTACTCCCGAGCCGACATACAACTCAGTGTGTTAGCGCCAAAATGAGTGCTAGGGCTTCTTTTTACATGACCGAGTAGTTCAACTGATAATGGTTCAACTTTTTGGAAGAGAAACTAACAGGCCTTTCAACACCACACACATCTGCTTGCAGCAAAATTGCACCTGCCCCCACATGATTAGCATCCACCTGCAAGGTAAATGATAAATCTACGCGAGGAGCAGCCAGTACCGGAGTTGAGGTACACAACCTCTTTGCATCTTCAAAACGTGTTGACAATGAGAAGCCCATACGTAAACAGCCTTAGCTTTCAGCAAATTTGTCAAGGGAGCGACCACAGTAGAGAAGTTCCTACAAAAACTATGGTATTAACCAATCATTCCCAAGAAACGCACCAGTTCCTATTTAGTAGTTGGTGGTGGAAAAGCATCAATAGCTACCACCTTAGCCCAAACAGGACGCACTTCACCCTGCCCAACCACCTTTCCAAGGTATGTAACGGTCGCCTGAGCAAACTCACATTTAGCCAGATTGATCGTGAGGCAACCCACAGCTAGGCGGTCGAACAAGGCTTGAATACGGAACAGATGTTCCTCCCAGGTATCTGCATATATCACTACATCATCCAGATAAACAGCGCACCCAGCCAGACCGGAGGACAACCCTGTTCATAAGTCGCTGAAAAGTGGCAGGTGCATTATGCAGGCCGAAACTCATAACCGAATACGAGTACAGACCAGAAGGTGTAATAAAGGCAGAGATTTCACTTGCCCTACTTGACAGTGGCACCTGCCAATAGCCCTTTAACAGGTTAAATGTGCTCACAAACTTAGCTGCTCCGACTTGATCAACGCAGACCTCCATCCGAGGAAGAGGAAATTAATCTGGCTTAGTGACATTTTACCTTACGGTAGTCTGTACAAAATCTGTTTGTCCCATCCGGTTTACTGACCAAGATACAGGGAGAAGCCCAACTGGAGAAAGATCTGCTGTATCACTCTCCAGCAGGTACCTGACCTCAGCATTCAGAAAGCAGTTTCTCTGAAAAACTCTATAGAACCGGTGAGGAATGGGGTCAGCATCCCCAACATCAATATTGTGTTCTATTACGTTTGTACGTGTAGGTGTATCAGAAAACAAACCTGGAAATCTCAGAATCAGACCGCCAATCAACAGATAGATGAGCGAAAAGGCTGTCTAAAACATCCAGTGTCTCTGAATTTTTCAATCTACCCTGCAGTATACAATCGTCAGGACCAGGAACATCTTCCTCCCCATGCACAGACCTAGCATAACAAGAATCTAGCGAAATAATGGCATCGGCCAAAAGAACAGATTTACCGTCCTCTGTAGACTCCCACTGCCTCAGAGGATCGTGCATAATAGGTTTTAACAGATTTACATGGAACAGTTAGTGTGCTTTTCGCTATTCTGGATTGGCAACTAGATAGTTTTGCTCAGTGCTCTGGTGCATAACCGTATATGGACCTTTATAAACTTGGCTTGAAAAGGAGAACCAACAATTGGCAGCAGAGCAAGAACCTGGTCACCTGGACTAAAGTGACGAGGCTCAGTTCGGCGATCAAATATGCCCTTCATCATACAGGCATCGCCGGAAATCACACACATAAGATAACAGGGACTGAGGGGGCTCGGGAGACTTCCAGTCATCCTGGAGAACAGAGAAGTCCACGCATCCTATGTCCAAACACAAGGTCATTTGGACTGAAACCCGTGCTCTCCTGTGAAACCTCCCTTGCGGCTAACAGTAACCAAGGCAACCCCTCCTCCATCTCCGTACAATAAGCTCTCGACAAAGACTTAAGTGTTAGATGGAAAAATTCCAGCGCTCCTTGACTCTGCGTGTGATAGGCGCTAGACAAATTGTGTTTAATATGGAGCTTGTTGGAGAACCTGACCAAACAGATTAGAAGTGAAGTTAGATCCTTGAATGACCTTGGGGATTCCAAACAGTGAGAAACTGAATCAAAGCTTTTAGCACAGACTTAGTGGTGATGGAGAGGATAGGCAGTAGGAAACCTAGTGGTCTGACACATCACAGTGAACAGGTAACTACCTCCCTTTTTAGAATGAGGCAGAGGACCAACAGTCAATAATCAGATACTCAAAAGGTTGGCTGAGTGCAGGAATAGGAAACAGTGGTACTGGCTTAATAGCTTGATTAGGTTGACCAGTTAATTGACAGGTGTGACAAGTTTTGATGAACTCAGAAACATGACTCTTTAACCGAGGCCAAAAGAAATGTCTTAATATGTGATTGTAGGTTTTCCTCACACCCATAAGTCCAGCAGCGTCATTTTGGGAACTCGCAAAGCTTAACTGGTACAACAACCTGACTAATAGCCTCCCCCACAAAACAACTACTATGAGACACCCACTTCCTCATCAGGACATCCGCTTGGAAAAAATAGGCATGGGCGACATCTCCCAACTGTTCCACAGGCACAATTTGGTCACGCAACACTTCTAATGTGGGGTCAGCCCATTGCTCCTTGATTAGATCAGAGCGGGGTACAGATAATGGGATAACAGGGAAAGTAGTGACATTTCTTTGTGCCATTCTCATTAGCCGACGCAGTGACCAGGTCGCCATGGCTCATAGAATGTGTCACTGCACAGAGAACACCTCTGAGAAACTCTGCACACTCTCATTAGGAATCCCTACAAATGACGGCTTAGCGGAAACCACTAGAGATGGAAACACGACAGGCCATACACGCTCACCAGCCAAGGTATTTCCAAGGACAACATTGATACCCTCAATAGGCAATGAAGGACGCAACCCCACGTCAACCTCACCTTTCACCAGTCCACAATCCAACATCAGTTTATGCAATGGAACGGAGAGTGTTCATACCTATTCCCCTAATTAGAAAACTATTCCCAAAATCAGTCTCAGCAGAGAAGGGTAACACAGACTCCAACACAAATGACTCAGAGGCACCTGTGTCTCAGGATCTTCACTTGCACTAGGTCGTTACTTCCTAACAGACACAAACCCTTCATAATGAAAGGTAAATAGTCTGGGTCAATATGGACTTTCACATGCCCCTGGGCATGAGCCAGTGTGTCAGGAGTGAACTGATGTGGGACAGGCGCTGCTAACGCCGCAGGCTTAGATTTAACATAAGCGCAAGTACTGAAATTACCCTTAGCCCTGAGAACCGGACATTTGTTTTTCCAATGAATTGATCCTTGACAGTAGTGACACTCTTGACCAATGTCAGCTTTACCACGGGAGTCAGGCTCAGCCCTAGTTGAATGAAACTCTGCCCGTAAACCAGAGTATCTTGGTGAGCGAGGCCCAAATCTCTCCAAACACCCCCACTCACTCCGAATATGGGGCTCTGCAAAGACACTTGTGAGTCAAAACATACTCATCCGCCAAAACCATAGCTTCAGCGACAGTCTTTACTTTTCGTTCGTTAATGTACGTGGCTATACGATCAGCATAATCAGATCACACACCCTTGGAAAGTCATAACTGCAGAGGCAGAACACCAGTGATTAAACTGTGAAGATAACTCTCGCGCAAACTCAACATGAGTCTGTTTATCAGGCCTTTTTCAAGTTAAATCGTTGGCGGTAAGCCTCAGGAACCAATTCGCAAATCTGGAACAGCCATTTTAACCTTATCATAACTGACACTGTTGGCTACACTAAGAGCTGAATATGCTTCCAGAGATGAGATATGGAGCTTCCCCAAAACCTACAATAACTCAACCCTAGTCTTCGTGCAGATTTGCAGTGGGTAATTACGCACTGTAGTCCGTTGGCAAAAAAAATAAATAAATAAAAACACCCAGCACGCTAGCAGACAGGGGAAAAAGAAAGGCTATAGATCCAGGTAGCAAGTGTCAATACCCTACCCAAATCTCCCACTGAGGTACACTCCTCAGACCGATGTCCCAACAGCGAGTAGAGTCTCCAAACTGGGCAGGGGCCTGGAAACTAACCAATGTTCTCTTTCCAATACAGCTCACAACGAACTATCCACCACAGTGGTAAGTTTACCAAACAAACAAAGGCAACCAGTACTGGGCACCAAACATTACAACTCAAAAAAGCAGTAACAAATGATGCAAACAAAGCACCTATAGAGTTAAACATTAACTCCATGTTTTCTCCCAAACACAATACTTTCAACATCCCAGAAGAGCCCCCACTGGTCACAAACTGGCTCGAAGTTCGTAACAAAAAGGTAGACAACGTGAAGATAAGGAATAACTAAATATATTTATTAAATGAAGTAAACAAAATACAATTAGCAATGGTGTGTGTAGTCAGTAGTGTAAGTGAGGGTTTGCATGCATAAATGTGATAATGAGGGGTGTTGAAAGGTTCCCAAGCAAAC
The DNA here is from genome assembly GCF_002021735.2 of Oncorhynchus kisutch. Lineage (NCBI taxonomy): Eukaryota > Metazoa > Chordata > Actinopteri > Salmoniformes > Salmonidae > Oncorhynchus > Oncorhynchus kisutch. The sequence goes on along the minus strand of NC_034194.2, from coordinate 34,231,199 downwards.
AAGCCATCAAGCAAAACAGCCACAAAAATTCCACAACCAAACTCTATCAGTGTCTCTGCATGGAGAGAGTCTCCACCATGCATGGGAAGAGGTGTATATATCCTGGGACACACCCGAGCCCAGGTGTGTCCCATTTCGCTGACGACCCTCCCAGCTCCGCCCACCCGACATCCTATTAGGGAAAACAAGAGCAAAGAGAACGAATGTTAGATCATTGACAAAACATGACAATTCAATTAATTTTAATTCCCAGTTTGTAACACAAAAAAGTGGAAAAAGTCAAGGGGTGTGAATACTTTCTGAAGGCACTGTATAGCAGGGCAGAGGAGCAAACGGCAATGGCATTTAAAGACAACAATGAAAAACATTTGCCGGATAGTCTGTCAGTGATACATTTGTATTCATTGACTGGCTTATCATGACTTAGTTTTGTCAGTGAGGACTGTGCAGCATGTTTCTATGTCTTATTGCTGTGTGTAGACATGGATGGTAATATATTTGTTCTGTAAGACCTACTTGTTTTTTCTGAGCCCTTAACCACAAAAGTAGAAGGGAGTGCTAATTATTATCACTTTACTGTGTCCACTTCCTCTAGCCTCTTGTAGAAGTGCGGTCACAAACGATTAAATGTGGAGCATACAGAGGAGGGTCCATTTAAGACAAAGATCCCTGAACCTCTCATGCTATTAACACGTTCATTCACTTTCTGTCAATCAATGTGTTTTCCTGTGTTCTTCCTACCTAATAGCTATAATTCATTACCGGGAAGGTCTGCCTCCATTATATTTCAGCCACTGGGCTTTAACATATATTCTCTCTCTCTCTCTCAATCTCTTTCTTTCTTCTACTGCCACCAACCACTCTCATTTTTATTTTCATTAGTGCAGTTTGAACAGAAATAATTCTAAAGTGGGACTTGATTTCTGTGACACAGCGAGACTCACCTAGGAATTATAGACACCAGGGCTCACTGCAGCACAGTTTGGGAGCTTATACTTTGGAAGGGCTAATGCTTTCAAGCGAACTATACAGGAGTCATGGCATCTAGGGGTTTAGGGTGATGGGGAGGGGCAGAGCTTCAGCAGCAAACTGTAATTCTAGAATACGTCCATAAGAAGAGACAGAGAAGCAGACTCATGTCTTAATCTATGTCTAGGAAGGGTGCTGTGTGTGTGTTTGAGGCTTTAGCAAGACCTGACCAAGAAGCAGGTCTTACAGTTGTAGACACTGATGATCTAAGTAGGCAGGGAGGCCAGGGATTGAGGTCACATTAGCCCAAACCAGAACCGGCCAACTTCATAATACGGCCAGCAGCTTGGCTCAACTTTTGAGTTTGTGTGTGCAGATGTTTGGTTAGGTTTTTGGCTGAAGTAATTTGGCTAAGGTAATTCCAATGATTGCCTTTTTATCAGTCAAAATGTTACTTCATAGATGGTGAACAATGCTGTGAGATGGACCAAACACTTGACTGTCTTACTACGGCATGCTTTGACTGTGAGTTGCTGTCTAGGTTGAATTATGCGGCTGTTTTGAAGACTTAATTAAAGGAATCAGGTACTTGTGGAATAGAACTAGGCCAAGCTTTGCTCATGGATATATGAAGCCGCATTTAGAGTGTTTATGAAAACCAATGAAATAGAATCCTCATCTCACTATTGCGTAGCTAACTAAATTATGTGCCAACAAGACACCCGAACAACCAATCAAGTGGCGGATCCCGTATAATCACTACTTGCAGCTTGAGTTTGTTTCTTTCCCCTTACCAAAGACACACGGTGTAGCCTTACCTCAGTAGCACCTGGCAGGTTTCAGTGACAAGAGGAACCAACTACAGCCATAGTGCTGCTGCTCTGCCTGGAAGGACTCATCCGGCGACACATCAGAAGTAGTAAATCCATTATTTACGCTCTCCAGAAACATCAAAAAGATTTTCTTGGCTGTGCGTCACCGCCTGCTGATTGGATTCATGAGAGCGATGATGAGATGGGATGCGTCCTAATCAGCCGAGCACGCAATCCCTGGAGGCTCCTGGCCTCCTCTAACCCATCCAACACACACTGACCCCTGGGGTTCAATCAGAGCCTAGCCAATTTATTATTGATGTCAGTGTAATGATAATAATAATAACATGGTGATTTAGCAGATGCTTTTATCCAAAACAACATACTAATTAACAAGATATCTTGAATATGTGCCGTTGCAGGAATTGACAGTGCCATGCGTGATCCAACAAATGCACTCTTGTGTGTGCTAAAACATCAACTTCTTTAGTTCCTTCTTATCTATTGTCTATTAATATCTCTAATTCTTCCCACTTTGGTATGTTACCACCAATACATCTCAGCCTAAGTGTGAACAAGCTGCCTTCCAAAGAATGCCATGATGATGGACAGTATAGCCTTCACTGCAGTGACAGTAGACCTCATTATAGGGGTGTGTCTTGTACAAGACCGTCACGCATGCTGAGAGGTGTGACATCAGCCACTTTATGAGCCGTCTCTCTCAGTCCAGCTGAATCATTGAAGAGGGGAAGATGTGGTGCTTGCATGTACACTTTGTCTTAGAGAGTGTGTCTGGCTGCTGTTATCATGGTGTGCAGATGAACACAACAGGGTGGATGTCTCACACCTTAACATGCATGAACAGCACCAACACGTTGGTGGTTAAAACAGCCTCAACACGTTGGTAGTTAAAACAGCCCCAACACTTTGGTGGTTAAAACAGCCCCAACACGTTGGGGGTTAAAACAGCCCCAACACTTTGGTGGTTAAAACAACCCCAACACGTTGGTGGTTAAAACAGCCCCAACACTTTGGTGGTTAAAACAGCCCCAACACTTTGGTGGTTAAAACAGCCCCAACACTTTGGTGGTTAAAACAGCCCCAACACGTTGGTGGTTAAAACAGCCCCAACACGTTGGTAGTTAAAACAACCTCAACACTTTGGTGGTTAAAACAGCCCCAACACTTTGGTGGTTAAAACAGCCCCAACATGTTGGTGGTTAAAACAGCCCCAACACGTTGGTAGTTAAAACAGCCTCAACACTTTGGTGGTTAAAACAGACCCAACACTTTGGTGGTTAAAACAGCCCCAACATGTTGGTGGTTAAAACAGCCCCAACACTTTGACGTGTAGAACCAGGGTGTAGGCATGTTAGAACCAGGGTGTAGGTGTGTTAGAACCAGGGTGGTGTATAGAGAGAGAGGATGAGCCGCTCACTGCATCTCATACTGCGTAGAGACTTCCCCAGTTCCTGCTCTGTGTTTAATCAGATGAAGCACCCGCTATGATTCTACTGCAGGGCTGATTAAGAGTGGCAGTGCTGTGAATTTAAAGAACCCGTTGGAGGGTGGCTAATGCGTTTGTTTGTCATGCATATTCCACAGTGGGTATGAAGACCTGAGTTTAGCATAACAACAAGAGGGAGCATTACATTACTTGTTATTCCTCCGAAACGTTGCTACACATAGCATGGAGTTGTTGTTGCCCCTAATATGAGAGAGAGAGAGAGAGAAAATTGGGTAGGCTGTGTAAGAAGAACCTTCACATAGCTATTACTGCTGCCATCCAATGGTGTGTGACCGAGTTTTCCTGTGCTGCAAATCTGCCACAGGCCTCAAGTCACAGCTCTCTTATAAAGGGAAACTAACACAGTAAAGGAACATAGAAGGTCAACAACTTCTTACTGAGGTGATCAAAGCAATATGCCAGACTTGAAAACCTCTTTGCTTTCCCCTGATGTCTATTAGATTTCTGATTACAGAGGTTATTTTTCCTTACCAACATTCATTAATCATTAAAAAGCTATTTGCATAGTGTGATTCAACTTGGCTGGGTTAAGATGATCTAGAATGGTTAAGCACTCTCTCTAGGAAATGCTGTTTTAAACCACTGTATTTAACCTGACAATTAACAGACCAACCACAAGCTGTAATTGTTTCCGATAATTGTTATTTACAACGGTATTCATTATAAGGTAGATTCATTCATTTATTTGTTATGTTTCAGCACTCATTATGAATTTCATATGACAGGCACTGCTGTACAAAACTAGTTGTTGTCTCTTTGTGTCTTGTTCTCTACATTTTGTCTCCCCTTGTCCCCCTCTGGAGTCGCAAGCCCATAAACCCTCCAATGCCATCGTACATCTGCACTGGTGCTTCAAAGTTGTGGAAATGATCTACACAAACGAGTGTGTTCCATATCTCAAGTCTCAATGTGCCACAATGGGCTCCTGAGAGGCGCAGGGGTCTAAATAGGCACTGCATCTCAGTTCTAGAGGCGTCACTAAAGTCCCTGGTTCGATTCCAGGCTGTATCACAACCGGCGATGATTGGGAGTCCCATAGGGCAGCGCGCAATTAGCCCAGCGTTGTCCGGGTTAGGTTTTGGCCAGGGTAGGCCATCATTGTAAATAAGAATTTGTTCTTAACTGACTTGCCTAGTTAAATAAAAAATCAAACAGTTGCATCAGTTTTGTACAAAGATGTTAGACTTTACCCTGGCATTTTATTATTTTGCATCTGCATCTTATTTAAGTCATGTTGTGCACCAATGCAATATAAACAACATCCACAGAGTTATGCAAAATGTCTGCGGTGCAAATATCTTTCCTGCAAGGCTATCAGAATATTTTTTGCACTACAGCTTATATTTCAGGGGATGTGAATACGATTCAGCAGCAGATGCCCAAAAAGCCAAGACATTTCTGTTGTACTGTGGACTGGTGCCAGTGTGTCCCAGGGGTTAGGTATGGACATTTCCTTCAAAAAGGACTCATGAGCACCTATGTGATGTCCATAGGAGCATTTCAAATTGGGTTTCAAATGAAACCTAAGCCTATATTTTTGGGAAATGGAGGCAGAGACACATTTTTCTACCATTTTCCATCTTAAAAATTAGGCATAAATAAAGATGGAAATTGGGTCTTAGAAAATCATCTACCAGAAAAAGTCTTAAAAAGGATCATAAATACATCAAAACACAATAATGTTGATGTAAAGACCCCTGCCAACTAATATCAACACTCATTTGGTTTTGTGGTACAGTGAGTGGAGCACAGTAGAGTACAGTACAATACAGTTGTACATTCAAGAAAAGTTGAGTATAGTACAGTATATTATACTACAGTATACTGCACTGTATTGTACTGAACTCTACTCTGCTGTGCTCTGCTATGCTGAGAATGACATTCATATCCACAATTATTAATTTCTGTGTAGTACAGATCAGGGACCCATGATGTAATTCCCTTATCGGGTGTAAATCCACTTCACTTACTGTAGTTCAATAACCAAAATAGATATATTTTTCAAACACAAAGTGTCATGTCACAGCTAACACCCCATTCTTTCTGTAGAGACATCTTTGAATTGTAATTGAATTGAATTGTAAAATATTTAAGAGGTTTTGGAAAATGTGGTCGCATAAAAACCTGAGGGAAACTTTACTGGCATTCCGTTACCAAAGTTTGCATCTGCACAGTTCTTCCACTAAATTAAGTAGTCGTTGTGCGTAGAGTTGTATGGTTTTTAAAACTTTGAAATTAATGTTTTTTTTTTCATACATACATTTGTAAGTTAAAAAAACGGAGTCAAAGCATAACTCCTTTACTGTGGAATTGCCCGTATACATACAGTATCATCTCCCAGAATGGGAACGTGTCCCGGCCTCCAGTCTCACTGCGCTCATGTCCTGTGCTGAACAAACAACTTACATCTGGATCAATCTACACTCTGTTATCTTAATATTTGTGCAGAAAAGATGCTGCGCTGTAAATTATACTGAGATGGATCAAAGCATTCAAGTGACAATGTGGCTGTAAATCATCTAAAGACAAGACATCTCAATAAAAGTGACTAGAGGACAATTACAGTGTGACTAAATGCGGATCCAGGGCAGGGAAGGATATCCTATGTATATACACTGAGTGTACAAAGCATTATTAAGGACAGATTCCTAATATTGAGTTGTACTGTGTCATGCATTGTATTGTGTAGGTGGGTGGCCTTGCACGAGCCTTGGCTTGTGTGAGTCAGAATGTTTCATAGGGCAGGAGCCATCTCCTGTTTCTGAAGCATGAGGCAGAGGCAGGAGACTATGTAATGATATGTATATTATGTAGTGCTATGTAGTATTATGTCGGGCAATGTATATTATATAGTGTTATATATATTATGTAGTTTTATGTAGTGTTATGTATATTATATACAATGATGTATTTTATTTGTTGTTTTGTTTCCTGTTTGGACCTCAGGAAGAGTTGCCGCTGCCTTGACTAATCAGGGATCCCATAAATGTAATAACATCATGGCAGATTGACAGACCAACCAGATATTTTGATGTTGAGTTGATTAATATTTCAAGTTCACATTTGTTTGTGTTTATCTTTGAGTCGAGAGCATAACCAGATGGAGGATGATACATGTATATCACATGGAAGGAAGAGCAGTTGCCAAACATTTACGGTCTAGAGAAGGAGAACAAGACATAGCTTGTTTACTGCCGTCAAGGAGAAGGAGAGGTCAGTGCTCTTTGTTTCACCATAAATGACTCTACCGCACTCATGTTTGAACATGAAATTAGATTGGCAATAACATGTTCACTCCTGGATTTGTCAAGGTGAATCCTGTCTAACGCTGTAGCCTGCCTATATTTGCTTCAGAGGTGAACCGTAGTGCAGAGATGAACCAGGCAAATTTCGAAGCAGAGATTCCAATTCAAATTGATCAGAACCAATCACCCCGATCCACCTCCCAAATCCCTAAGGATGGCATCAGGTGAAAAGTTTCACTTTGTTCTGTGTCACTCATTAGAGATTAGACAGACAGCTGTCCTATGGCTAACACAGTCCCATTAGCCCAGGCTAGGAGAGAAAAAGGGCCCGACAAACACACAACCTCATCTTTGTTTAAATCATTAGACTGAGGGTGTGAGCTTGATTGCTTTCCACTCACAGTGAGACGTGTCCCCCATACGCAATCATGGCCCAGTCCATAGAATTGGAGTGTGTGTGTGGTAACACCCCCACAGAGAACACTAGCTAGTTTTTTTCCCCCCAAGGTTGATGATTCCCTCATGTTTCATCTGTCGTCTCCCAGGACATGCAGATTTATTTGGCTAACGCAGCTAAAACGATGTAATTGCCATCTGCATTGAATAACAAATCGTCGATTGCAGATGCTTCCATGGCCGTCTGTGTGCGCGGCTGCGTGCACGCGGTAGCGCCTGGGTAATGTGTTTGTCAGATAGCTCTCTGGGGGGACTTTGCTCCCATACGGGCCACAGCTGTTTTATGGCTGTGAACAGTATCCCAGCCTCACCAAGACAAAGATGGGGATGTTTACAAAGCTAAAGTTATCTTGCCTTGAAGCCAGAGCCTTGAGTACAGGGCCTTGAGTACTGCTGGAGCTACACTAGATACCCCTCTAATCTGTATCCTGCCTGTGGCTGGTTGGACCTCCCTAGTGGTCTGTAGGTGCTGTTGACCAATGCCTTCTCTGCTTATAACCTTGACTCCCTTCCCATTCTCAAGTAATTTGGCAAAATAAAGCATGAAGGAAAGCACAGAGGCAAATTACACACATTTGACCACTGGAGCCAGACAGGCCACTGGAGCCTGGGGAAATTAAGTTCCACTGATAGTTTGTATTGTACATTATCAAACAGTGGTTATCAGACTTTATATTCATTAGGACTCCGTTTGTGTCTGCTGTGTGGTTGTGGCTGTTGCTTCTGGTCACACAGCACTTCTCACTTCTTCACCAGCTAGATTTGAGATGGATTTGTCCGGCTCAATATTTTAGCAATCTCAATAACCCCACTCCTCTGACCTGTCCAACTTGTGGTAGATTAAAGGAAAAAGAAACAAACAAAGTGCAAGCATCTTTTGAGTAATAAATGTGCTCTGCTGACACACACCATGAGCCATATACTCAGACTCACATTACTGACTGTGAGTCTCTCCACATTACTGACTTCTTTCTCTCCTATCCGAATGGATTTGTTCTCAATCCGTGGCAGTTTGGTGCACTGTGTGCAGTGTGTACAATTCCCTTGGGTATATGTGTGCTTCGAGCAAGTCCCACATGCCCTCCTCTCTCTATCATCCCTTAAGCTGCAGTACAGAGCCTTGTCATTGGTCTGTGTCACTCATGACCCTGCTGATTCACCCTGCCATTGGCTAGTCGCCTGCCACTTGCCACCAGTCACTCACCCACGGACAACATGACAATGGCGGGCTAGCCAAGTATCTGCTGTGTGTGTGCCTAGGTGTGGATATCACTGGGCTGCTGAAAGTGTCCAGCCATCTGCCAGTGCATATGGAGATAGCTCCGATCTGAGCTCAGGAATTAGAGATGGCAGAGTTGTCACTGAGGATGCTGTACATAGCCTCTGTGGTACTTGTGTCAGGCAATGTAACACATGCTAATTTGATTGCATGCAATTTACATTTTCTAGTCTGGTAATGGAATGTTTAGGTGACTTCATCATCTCATTTAGCATAGCAGATATGTGTGACTCATAGTTTGTTAAGATGTGTGCTGCATGAGAGAGATGGAACTCTTCTCTGGGTGGCTACACTGTAATAAGCCATTAACCAGAGATAACTTGCTAAAACATCTCACCTCTTCTGTGACACGGTGTGTAGTGGGGCCATTAACAGAAACTTCCTAATTGCCCCTCCAGACTATCCACAGACGTGCTCTATTCTCAGCCTAAAGAATTGCCCCTCCAGACTATCCACAGACATGCTCTATTCTCAGCCTAAAGAGAATCATACACACTGTGTAAAAAGCAGATAAGAATCGTGGACAGACTACGTAAACATAAATGGTACTGTAGATCTGTCCTGATGCAGTATTAGTTCTGGTGCTTTGGACAAATCATAATATCGCAGGTATTAGCATCTTTCGAATTTCGGAAGAGGAGAGGACATTTGGCCTATAGACTTGCCTGTAACTTGCAAAGAGAGAGGATGAAGCTCTTCCTTCCAGGTCCAATCTCTTCTCTTAACACGTATGGACCCAGAACTTTAGTCGAGCATCTGACCAATATAATGTTTACATACCCTACATGATTTATCTCATATGTATACGTATATACTGTACTCTATATCATCTACTGCATCTTTATGTAATACATGTATCACTAGCCACTTTAAACTATGCCACTTTGTTTACATACTCATCTCATATGTATATACTGTACTCGATACCATCTACTGAATCTTGCCTATGCCGCTCTGTACCATCACTCATTCATATATCTTTATGTACATATTCTTTATCCCTTTACACTTATGTGTATAAGGTAGTAGTTTTGGAATTGTTAGCTAGATTACTTGTTGGTTATTACTGCATTGTCGGAACTAGAAGCACAAGCATTTCGCTACACTCGCATTAACATCTGCTAACCATGTGTATGTGACAAATAACATTTGATTTGATTTGATTTATGCCAGACTTCAATTAAAACTCTACCCAAAACCTATCTTTTTGTATTTGTTTCATTAGTCCAATATTGATATAGTCTCAATGTTTTTTCATGCCAACAATCAGGTTTTCAAATGTCAAAATACAGAAATACAGTCGGTATGATGCGTTTGCTGACATGCAAAAACATTTTGAGCTACAGAGGATCATTGCATATAAACTCATAAATCCAGTCATGTTCTCATAGCACTAGGCCAGAAAACATATCATTGTTGTTACTGCAAAAAGAGGTGTCATGCCCATAGGGTGCACAAGGGTATGTGCCCCCTCAGATTTGTCTTGTTTAATATATACAATACCAGTCAAAGTTTAGGACACACCTACTCATTCCAGGGTTTTTCTTTATTTGTACTACTGTCTACATTGTCAAATAATAGTGAAGACATCAAAACTATCAAAACTATGAAATAATACATATGGAATCATGTAGTAACCAAAAAAGTGTTAAACAAAAATATGTTATATTTTAGATTCTTCAAAGTAGCCACCCTGTGCATTCGTAAAGTATACACTCGACCTTTTCCACATTTTGTTACGTTAAAGCCTTATTCTGAAATGGATTAAATAATAAAATGTCCTCAGCAATCTACACACAATTACCCAAAATGACGAAGCCAAAACTGTTTTTTAGACATTTTTGAAAATGTAAACAAATAAAAAATAATACCTTATTTAAATAAGTATTCAGACCCTTTGTTATGAGACTCAAAATTGAGCTCAGGTGCATCCTGTTTCCATTGATTATCCTTGAGATGTTTCTACAACTTGATTGGAGTCCATCTGTGGTAAATTCAATTGATTGGACATGATTTGGAAAGGCACACACCTGTCTATATAAGGTCCCACAGTTGACAGTGCATGTCAAAGCAAAAAGCAAGCCATGAGGTTGAAGGGATTGTCCGTAGAGCGCCGAGACAGGATTAGGTCGAGGCACAGATCTGGGGAAGGGTACCAAAACATTTCTGCAGCATTGAAGGTCCCCAAGAACACAGTGGCCTCCATCATTCTTAAATGAAAGACGTTTGGAACCACCAAGACTCTTCCTAGAGCTGGCCACCCGGCCAAACTGAGCAATCGGGGGGAGAAGGGCCTTGGTCAGGGAGGTGACCAAGAACCCATGAGCTCTAGAGTTCCTCTGTGGAGATGGGAGAACCTTCCAGAAGGACAACCATCTCTAAAGCACTCCAGTAATCAGGCTTTTATGTTAGTGGCCAGACGGAAGCTCAGGACCTCAGACTGGGGCAAAGGTTCACCTTCCAACAGGACAAAGACCCTAAGTACACAGCCCAGACAATGCAACGAGTGGCTCCGGGACTAGTCTTTGTATGTCCTTGAGTGGCCCAGCCAGAACCCGATTGAACATCTCTGGAGAGACCTAAAAATAGCTGTGCAGCAACTCTCCCCATCCAACCTGACAGAGCTTGAGAAGATCTGCAGAGAAGAATGTGAGAAACGCAGCAAATACAGGTGTGCCAAGCTTGTAGCATCGTACCCAAGAAGACTCGAGGCTGTAATCGCTGCTGAAGGTGCTTCAACAAAGTACTGAGTAAAGGGACTGAATACTTATGTAAATGTGATATTTCTGTAATTGTTTTAAATAAATGTGCAAACATTTCTAAAAACCTGTTTTTATTTTGCCAATATGGGGTATTGTGTGTAGATTGATGAAGGGGAAAAATATTTAATCATTTTTAGAATAAGGCTGTAACATAACAAAATGTTAAAGTCAAGTGGTCTGAATTCTTTCCGTAGGCACTGTGTATATTTATTATTTTTATGTTTCATTAACAATTTTATGAAGTTGTCTTTAGCTGGCCCAGATAGATTCCCAATCTCCTAACCTCATATCTAGCTACCAATAAGCCCTTTCAGGCTATCAATCAAGTTAGAGTAGCTAGCTGACATGTCTGCTGGCAAGGTTGGTAGACTTTAGAAGAACTTGCAATTACTAAATGTTCTGAATAAGACTCACATATTTTACCCACATTTGAAAAGAAATGCAGAGAAGCATATTTTGTTTCTTTAAATAAAATGAACCACCAGTCAGAAGGATACAGACAGCTCAAGAAGTATGCTTAGATATGCAGAAAATATATATGTTTTTCACATTGAATTAAGCATAATGATTATGGCTTTAGATTGTAGGAAAAAGCTGTTTCACATGTTTGAAAAAATGTAATTTTTTGGCAACTTCAACACAGGGGGCCTAGTCCCCCTCCGACCCCCCACCCCAGCCACCCACCACCACCAGACATCCTCATGTACTTTGTGTCCCCTCAGATTTTTGGTTTGCATGACGCCCCTGACTGTACTGCATCTTTCTCTATGGCTTTTATAATAGAGGGTTCTAAGAGGGATTTAGGTAAGGGATGTCATAAAGGCCAACTGTATGCAGATGTTTGTTTTACTCTGAGCTTAATGCTGCAGTGAAACAGCAAGGGAGAGGTTTCTGGCATCTGTATTATTGTACAGTAGCGATGAGGCACACAATCGTCCAAGCAGTGACCTCACCTCTCTTCTGTGACACCCGCCCATATTCTCACGGGGAGGATTAACATGATGGCTTTCCAAGGCAGCACATTGTCATTGTATTTTGTTCATTCATTTATCTATGAAACATACTCAATCGCTACTAAATCCTATAAGCTGCTTTGCCTGAAGCCGATCATGCTTACCTCCGCTTGTCAACAAACATTTTTTTTTTTTTTAAGGCGTGCCTATATCGTACCATATGGAACTGTTGCGTGCTTCACTGCATGCAGGATGCAACCTATGTTGAGTGGTCCTCGTAACATTGTCAAACAGCAGTTGTCAGTAGTTTGATGAAGCAGTCGAGCACATGTGCAAACGTTTGTGCTGCACTGATTTGCATTTGCAGTATCCTCCCACTCCTCTCCAAACTACATAATTCATCAGGGAAAATTAGACTCATTGGAACAAATGAGTGGTGTTACTCTATTTATGTAACGGGATAGGAAAGCATTGTAAAACACAGTAGAACAACTTTGTCTCTTCTGTTTTGCTTACTCAGCCGACCATAAGGCTGTTTACAGCCTCTTAAAAGTTAATATCCAAGTAAATATTGGAAATCCAATGCCCCCTAAATGAGTTGGCAACCTCTCTGTTTGAGAGCAGGTGTGATGTGGAGAAGTACAGCAGGCTGTAAATTCATATGGGGTGCTTGTTGTGTATTTGAGGTTTAAAAAGGCTTCTGAATTTTGTAATTTCCATTTTGAAATATCAGACATGATTTTCAACCCCTACAAAAATGGTGGATTAATTATGATCCACATATTAATCTAAATGTCTTGTTGCTGCAGGATTGATTTCCTGCTGTAGCATACTGGCTCAAATTAAGATCCTACATCTATATGTAGTTGTGAGGCCCATCAATGGCATTTTCCCCATCAAAAGCACGTACCATCTCTCCAACTCATTTATACAGGAAATCATTTTGTGTTGTTGTGGTTGTTGTTTTTACTTTGTGATTTCCTCGACGGATGTTTTATTCATTTATTCTGGCATGTTTATTACGGTAATGAAAGGAGAGAAGGGGATTGAACTCATCATGTTTTATGGATCAAAGACAAACAATGAGGTCTAAGCTTCTTTGGCGCTCTGTGTTTTCCCCCCAATTAGTCAAGACTCTGACAGCCTCATTGCTAGCTGCCTGGCTGCCCTTCTCTACCCCTCTCTTCACCAAACCCCGGGCCCCCACAACAGCTGATATGAATCAATAGGAAACGTGACGGGGGCTCTTGGGGGCCCCATGGGACTGTAGCTGATTTGCGTGGTAGAGCCGGTCCTGTATGTATGTAGGCATATGAAGCTATGTCGTAATCGGAGGCAATCTATATAAAGCACTTGGCCTCAGTCATTTTTGTTGTTGTTAATTCCTGCTTCTTTTTTTTCTTTCTTCTTCTTTCTGGCTGTTCTCTCTCATGGTTCATTCACAAACACGCCGGTGTTTCAGCCTCCTGCTCTATGTGCACAGAGGTTGAGTTTCACCAGCATGCAGTGCTATATTTAGAACGGGACTAGGCACTGTTACCTAATTGGCAGAGTGAGAGGGATGGGGTATTAACACCATTTTTTCATTTGCATTCCTGTTTTTGAATGAATACGATAAGCGAGTGTTAGTGACCAGCTCTTAGGGATGGTATATTTTGATAGGAGTTGATATGGCTGTAATAGGCAGACAAAATAGCTGTCCTTTGTTTGGCTCTCTTTTGGGAATGAACATTGACAATGAATGGGCTGGCAAAGATCAGTCTCTGTTCCTTTAGCAGTCTGCAGTGTTAACCTGTTTACTTCATGTAACCTAACACTATAACATCCAAACGCGGCTGATTTACATTGATAGTTTCAGTACCCAGTAACACCCTACCTCTTTATCAAGGGGTCAGTTTAGAGAAGGCCACATTCTAGTTGAAATGTAGTGTTATTGCATTTGCAGTGCCTCTCTAAAGCAGGAAACATGTCTATATAGTAGATTTTAATAGCAAAATACTACATATATAAAAGTGCTAGAGCTTCTATGTTTGCTTGTCTTGAACTATTTCTATTGTGGCCACAGTAAATGGAAAATAATCAATCAGTGAAAGTGGTTTAATTTGCTCTGATATTAAACTAAATGTCCACACTAAACAGCCATCATTTATAATCTTGCACTATTCAAGAACCGGGCCATAGCGCTTTTATGCAACCAAGCCTATGCTGCCAGAGTTAATCTTATTTGCATGCCATGTTTTCATTTGCCGATGACCCTCCCATGGGTGATGAGGGATATAGGCCCAGAAGATGAGATATAACAGATTTCATGCCTCAAAATCACATCAAAAAACATGTATTTGGATGACATAAGATATTCAATGCCAATAATATTGTAGTGATACAAAGTGTGGATATTTGTTTTTGTTCTCATCTTTATGTTCATACCCATTAGTTGGAGGTGTTTTTTTCTGGCTCAGCACTGTATTTTAATGGATTTTATAGGCCTGTATGCAGACGCTGGCGGTGACTCCAGTCCTATTATTCTGGTACGTAGTCATAGTCAGTATGTATTACAGAGCATATTAAAATGCTCCATTGGGTTCCTTGCCTATTAAGAGTGGTCTTGTTAGGAATCACAATCGAACTGCACCGTCAGCTCAAAGCACCAAGCTGGGAGTCTGTCTCTCTCTCTCTCTCTCTCTCTCTCTCTCTCTCTCTCTCTCTCTCTCTCTCTCTCTCTCTCTCTCTCTCTCTCTCTCTATATATATATATATACACTGTATATATATATATATATATATACAGTGGGGCAAAAAAGTATTTAGTCAGCCACCAATTGTGCAAGTATTAACTTAAGGGGGCTGAATAATTTTGCACGCCCAATTTTTCAGTTTTTTATTTGTTAAAAAAGTTTGAAATATCCAATAAATGTCGTTCCACTTCATGATTGTGTCCCACTTGTTGTTGATTCTTCACAAAAAAAATACAGTTTTATATCATTATGTTTGAAGCCTGAAATGTGGCAAAAGGTCACAAAGTTCAAGGGGGCCGAATACTTTCGCAAGGCACTGTATATATATATATATATATATATATATATATAGATATATATATTTTCTCACTATCTCTCTCTCCCACCGCTGCTCTCTGCAAAGTGATGATACCAAGCTGGGGGCTAATTTATATTTTTTCAATGATAACGTTAAGAAATAAGACAGGACAACACGTTTGTTATACATGATAAGGCAGCTGTTGGCTATCAAGGAACAATGTGTACATAGGGGGATACGTCAACAGAACTTCATTCCTTTTTCACACACGTTCCTCTCTGCACGCATTCTGACACCAATACACACTGCTACCATCCAGAAGGCGAGGTCAGTACAGGTGCATCAAAGCAGGGACCGGGAGACTGAAAAACAGCTTCTATCTCAAGGCCATCAGACTGTTAAACAGCCATCACTAACACAGAGAGACTGCTGCCTACATACAGACTTGTAATCACTGGCCATAAATGGAACACTAGTCACTTTAATAATGCCACTTTAATAATGTTTACATATATTGCATTACACATCTCATATGTATATACTGTTTTCTATACTATCTATTGCATCTTGCCTATGGCGGTCTGTCATTGCTCATCCACATATTTATATTTATATATTCTTATTCCATTCCTTACTTGGATTTGTGTGTTTTACGTATTTGTTGTGGAATTGTTAGATGTTACTTGTTAGATATTGCTGCACTGTCGGAACTAGAAGCAAAAGCATTTCGCTACACTCGCAATAACATCTGCTAACCATGTGTATGTAACCAATCAAATTTGATTTGATATATTATATAACCTTCGTTAGCAGGTGTCAGAACAGTACTCACAACACCATGTTGCTGGTCACACACAGTACAGTGCATTACAGTTTCCCCCATGTGATTACCAGCTAAGCTCTTACGTGTAAAACACTAGTTGAGTGGCGGTGATGTATCTGCTTCTGGCTCTGGCGGCTGACAGGCTGGTGCAGCCGTTCCGTGGGTGCCTCTTCGCCTTGCAGTATGGCCATGTCACTTTGATTAGGAGCACAGTCGGTCACCCTTCTCCGATAACCTGGGCTCCTCAGTCACAGTAATCGCATCCATTTGTGGAGTGACATGAAAGCGATTGGTGTGTTGGACCAACCTGGGGATGAGCACTGAGCATAACCCTGCAGCAATACAGGTAGAAGGAAAAGCAAAGGGACTAGAAGAGCTGGGAGACCTGAAAGAGAGACAGACACAAACAGACACACAGATAATGGGACAGAGAAAGATAGAGAGAGAACGAGGGAACCTTCAGAACCCTTATGTCTGCAGGGTACAATGGGTTAAGAGATAGAAAGAGTAATCCAGGACAGACATAGACTAGATATGGGTAGGACGTGAAAAATGAAAGCAATGTAATTCAAACTGAGCCACCGCTACCCCCAGGCACATTTGTTATTGTTTTTGTTTGGAGGAAATCCATCCAGCATCGTGGTAAAACAAATCGTAGGAGGTGCTCTGCAGTTCCATCGCACGTGCAGTTATGTCAGAGGGAAAAAAACTGTAAGGCCTTTGTTGTTGTATACTGAACAAAATTATAAACGCAACATGTAAAGTGTTGGTCCCATGTTTCATGAGCTGAAATATAAGATCCCAGAAATGTTCCATGAGCACAATAAGCTTATTTCTCTAAAATGTTGTGCAACAATTTGTTTACATCCCTGTTAGTGAGCATTTCTCCTTTGCCAAGATAATCCATCCACCTGACAGGTGTGGCATATCAAGAAGCTGATTAAACAGCATGATCATTACACGGGTGCACCTTGTGCTGGGGATAACAAAAGGCCACTCTAAAATGTTCAGTTTTGTCACAATGCCACAGATGTCTTAAGTTTTGAGGGAGCATGCAATTGGCATGCTGACTACATGAATGTCCACCAGAGCTGTTGCCAGATAGTTTATTGTTAATTTCTCTACCATAATCCGCCTCCAATGTCATTTTAGATCATTTTGCTGTACGTCTAACCGGCCTGACAACCGCAGACCATGTGTATCCACACCAGCCCAGGACCTCCATCCGACTTCTTCACCTGCTCACCTGTACACAATTCCTGGAAGCTGTAAATGTCCCAGTTCTTCCATAGCCTGCATATCAAATCAAATCAAATTTATTTATATAGCCCTTCGTACATCAGCTGATATCTCAAAGTGCTGTACAGAAACCCAGCCTAAAACCCCAAACAGCAAGCAATGCAGGTGTAGAAGCACGGTGGCTAGGAAAAACTCCCTAGAAAGGCCAAAACCTAGCATACTCACCAGACATGTCAAATCAAATCAAAGTTTATTTGTCACGTGCACCGAATACAACAGGTGTAGACCTTAGAGTGAAATGCTTACTTACAGGCTCTAACAAACAGTGCAAAACAAGGTATTAGGTGAACAATAGGTAAGTAAAGAAATAAAACAACAGTAAAAAAAACTGTGAAAATAACAGTAGCTAGGCTATAACAGTAGCTAGGCTATAACAGTAGCTAGGCTATAACAGTAGCTAGGCTATAACAGTAGCTAGGCTATAACAGTAGCTAGGCTATAACAGTAGCGAGGCTATAACAGTAGCTAGGCTATAACAGTAGCGAGGCTATAACAGTAGCGAGGCTATAACAGTAGCTAGGCTATAACAGTAGCTAGGCTATAACAGTAGCTAGGCTATAACAGTAGCTAGGCTATAACAGTAGCGAGGCTATAACAGTAGCTAGGCTATAACAGTAGCTAGGCTATAACAGTAGCTAGGCTATAACAGTAGCTAGGCTATAACAGTTGCTAGGCTATAACAGTAGCGAGGCTATAACAGTAGCGAGGCTATAACAGTAGCTAGGCTATAACAGTAGCGAGGCTATAACAGTAGCGAGGCTATATAAAGTAGCGAGGCTATAACAGTAGCTAGGCTATATACAGTAGCAAGGCTATATACAGACACCGGTTAGTCAGGCTGATTGAGGTAGTATGTACATATAGAAAAAAGTGACTATGCAGATATGATAAACAGATAGTAGCAGTAGCGTAAAAGAGGGGTTGGCGGGTGGTGGGACATAATGCAGATCAGTCGGTTAGCCAATGTGTGGGAGCACTGGTTGTTCGTGCCAATTGAGGTAGTATGTACATGAATGTATAGTTAAAGTGACTGCATATATGATAAACAGAGAGTAGCAGCAGCATAAAAGAGGGGTTGGGAAGGCACACAATGCAAAGTCCGTGTAGCCATTTGATTACCTGTTCAGGAGTCTTATGGCTTGGTGGTAGAACCTGTTAAGAAGCCTTTTGGACTCCGGTACTGCTTGCCATGCGGTAGTAGAGAGAACAGTCTATGACTGGGGTGGCTGTGGTCTTTGACAATTTTTAGGGCCTTCCTCTGACACCGCCTGGTGTCGACATCCTGGATGGCAGGAAGCTTGGCCCCAGTGATGTACTGGGCCGTACGCACTACCCTCTGAAGTGCCTTGCGGTCGGAGGCTGAGCAATTGCCGTACCAGGCAGTGATGCAACCAATGCTCTCGATGTTGCAGCTGTAGAACCTTTTGAGGATGTCAGGACCCATGCCAAATCTTTTCAGTTTCATGAGGGGGAATAGGCTTTGTCGTGCCCTCTTCACGAGACCCACCTATTGAGCAAGTTTGGGATGCTCAGGATTGACATGTAAGACAGTGTGTTCCAGTTCCTGTCAATATCCAGCAACTTCACACAGCCATTGAAGAGGAGTGGGACAACATTCCACAGGCCACAATCAACAGCCTTATCAACTATATGTGAAGGAGATGTGTCGCGCTGCATGAGGCAAATGTATCACACCAGATACTGGCTGCTTTCTGATCCACGCCCTACCTTTTATTCAGGTATCTGTGATTCCCAGTCATGTGAAATCCATAGATTAGGGCCTAATGAATGATGTCCTTATATGAACTGTAACTCAGTAAAATCGTTGACATTTTTGCATGTTTGGTTTATATTTTTGTTCAGTGTAACGAACGTGGCAGTTTCACCGCTATGGATTGCAGCTTTACATCCCATTTGCAGGATGTTATGTTACATGGCTCTTGTGAAAGTGTATTATGAGTACATGCAAGCTTCTCAGTTTCACCTTAATTCATGTATGATTATGTAATTGGATATGAGAATGGAAACAATGGAACCAAACATTTCACCATGCTGTACTATGTCATAAAACTGTGCATCATGAGATCCTTTAAGGTCCATCAGACTAGTTCACCATTGTGCAACTGGAGCTGTATTCCCATAATTGATCATTGATTTGCGGTAGGAAGAGGGCAGTATTTTTGTATTTTGTATTTATTTTGTATTTATTATGGATCCCTATTAGCTGCTTCCAAAGCTTCCTGGGGTCCTGCAAAATTAAGTCAGTTTATACAGTTTAAAAAACATTACAATACATTCAGAGATTTCACAACACTGTGTGCCCTCAGGTCCCTACTCCACCACTACCACATATCTACAGTACTAAATCCATGTGTATAGTGCTTATGTTATCGTGTGTGTATGCATGTGTCTGTGCCAACTAATATAAAGTAAGTGGTTTGGTACTACAGAGAGAGTGATAGGATTCTGGGAAAAGGTCCTTTCCTTGTCAGACCTGGCTTTTCGCTTGCGCATAAATCCTCTCCCTGAGTTCAGGTTTAGTTTGCAGTCGTTGTTGTTGTTTTCGCAGCTGTGCCGTGAATCACGGCCTGTCTGGTTCTCTGACGGATGACGCTGCCTTGTGCTAATGCTAACGCTCGCTAACAGGGTGTTTTGTAAGATGTGATCCAATCACAGCACTTGGAGCTCCTTCTATACGGGACGGGACAGGAGAGGTAGTGTTGTGTCCTTGAGCAAAGGCAGGTTCTCATCCCAAACAAGTCAGATAGGTATTCATGTATAGATTAGGATCATGAGTTTGTCAGTCCTGGTCTACTCAGGTTAGCTCACCTACTTGTTATAGCTTACTGTTTACACTCCCTTCAGAGTGACACCTGGTGGCTTGTACACTCCCTTCAGAATGACACCTGGAGGCTTGTACACTCCAATCAGACTAACACCTGGTGGCTTGTACGCTCATATCAGAATGACACCTGGTGGCTTGTACACTCCCTTCAGAATGACACCTGGAGGCTTGCACACTCCAATCAGACTAACACCTGGTGGCTTGTACGCTCATATCAGAATGACACCTGGAGGCTTGTACACTCATATCAGAATGACACCTGGTGGCTTGTACACTCCTATCAGAATGACACCTGGAGGCTTGTACACTCATATCAGAATGACACCTGGAGGCTTGTACACTCATATCAGAATGACACCTGGTGGCTTGTACACTCATATCAGAATGACACCTGGAGGCTTGCTCTAGGGCAAAACAGTCAACCCTGATGTCCTTTCACTGAGAAAGCAACTCACAGAACTACTTTTACAATCAATGGAATGTCATGAAGTCGTCATTGCTCATAGCGAAATCAAGGTCTCAATTGGGGGGAATGTGCTGAGATGGGGTTCATGTTTAAATTGTGTTTTCCTTCTCTCTCTTCCCTACAGGAGGGTGTTGTGATGGTCACAATGAGCTCAGGACCAAGGCCTTTGCTAAATTGTAAAGATAATGGAAGCCTAACCTAAGGGGACTCCTCCACTTAATTATCCCAGACCGGATCTCTGTGAGTCTTACATCCTATATCCCATCTCTCACTGGGACACACAGACACACATCCTCTATCACCACATACACACACACTCTACAACCCATCTCTCACACACACAG
This sequence comes from Oncorhynchus kisutch, assembly GCF_002021735.2. Classification (NCBI taxonomy): domain Eukaryota; kingdom Metazoa; phylum Chordata; class Actinopteri; order Salmoniformes; family Salmonidae; genus Oncorhynchus; species Oncorhynchus kisutch. The sequence continues at coordinate 34,210,386 of NC_034194.2, read as the reverse complement.
TGCCTAAAGAATGTATTCATACCCCTTGACATATTCCACATTTTGTTGCGTTACAGACAGAACTCATTGATTAAAGCAACATTTTCTCAGTCATCTACACTCAATACCGCATAATGACAAAGTGAAAAACTTTTTTTAGAAAGGTTTACACATTTATCGAAAATGAGTTACAGAAATATCAAATTTACATAAGTATTCAGTATCCCTGAGTCAATACATGTTAGAATCACTTTTGACATTGATTACAGCTGTGAGTCTTTCTGGGTAAGACTCTAAAAGGATTGCACACCTGAACTGTACAATAGTTAAACATACTTCTTAAAATAATTATTCAAGCTCTGTCAAGTTGGTCGTTGATCATTGTTAGACAGCCATTTTCAGGTCTTGACATATATTTTCAGGCCGATTTCAGTCAAAACTGTAACTAGGCTACTCAAAACATTCAATGTCGTCTTGGTAAGCAACTCCAATGTATATTTGGCCTTGTGTTTTAGATGTAATTAATCTCCCAGTGTCTGGTGGAAAGCAGACTGAACCAGGTTTTTCTCTAAGATTTTGCCTGTGCTTAGCTCCATTGCGTGTCTTTTTTTATCCTGAAAAAGACCCTTAACAATTACAAGCATACCCATAACATGATGCAGCCACCACTACGCTTGAAAATGTGGAGAGTGGTACTCAGTAATGTGTTGTATTGGATTTTCCCCAAACATAACATTTTGTATTCAGGACAAAAAGTGAATTGCTTCGCCACATTTTGTGCAGTATCACTTTAGTGACTTGTTTCAAACAGGATGCATATTTTGGAATGTGTGTATTCTGTACATGCTTCCTTCTTTTCACATTGTCAATTAGGTTAGTATTGTGGAGTAATTACAATGTTGTTGATCCATCCTCAGTTTTCTCCCATCACGGTCATTAAATGAAACTGTTTTCAATGTCACCATTGGCCTCATGGTGAAATCCCTGAGTGGTTTCCTTCCTCTCCGGCAACTGAGTTAGGTAGAACACATTTGTAGTGACTGGGTGTATTGATACACCATCCAAAGTGTAATTAATAACTTCAACATGCTCAAAGGGTTATTCAATGTCTGTTTTTTTTGCCCATCTACCAATAGGGTCCCTTCTATGTGAGGAGTGGTAAAACCTCCCTGGTCTTTGTTGTTAAATCTGTGTTTGAAATGTTCTGCTCAACTGAGGGACCTTACAGAGGTAAGGTAGTCATTAAAAAAGTATGTTAAACACTATTATTGCACACAGAGTGAGTCCATGTGTCACAACTTCCGCCGAAGTCGGTCCCTCTCCTTGTTCGGGTGGTGTTCGGCGGTCGACGTCACCGACCTTCTAGCCATCACTGATCCATTTTTCATTTTCCATTGGTTTTGTCTTGTCTTCCTTCACACCTGGTTGCAATCCCATCAATTACATGTTGTGTATTTAACCCTCTGTTTCCCCTCATGTCCTTGTCGGAGATTGTATGCTTGTATGTAATGTGCATGTATTATGTTGGTGTATGATGGGTTTTGTACCCACTTTTGTTATTTTGTACATTTTGGTTTTTGGCTTTTGGCATTTATTAAACAACTCCGTTTTTACCAAGTTCGTTCTCCTGCGCCTGACTTCCCTGCCACCAACACGCACCCGTTACACCATGCAACTTATTATGTGACTTGTTAAGCAAATATTTACTCCTTTATTTAGGCTTACCTTAACAAAGGGGTTGAATACTTATTGACTCATGACATTTCAGATTTTTATTTTTAATTCATTTGAAAACATTAAACCATAATTTCAATTCAACATTATGGGGTATTGTGTGTAGTCCAGTGACACAACATCTCAATTAATCTATTTTAAATTCAGGCTGTAACAACACAATGTGTAAAAAGTAAAGTGGTGTCAATACTTTCTGAAGGCACTGTGTGCACGCATTCACACACGCACTCACGCAAACACATACACCTCTATCCAATCTTCTGTCCCTTTAGAATAGCTTCCATCTCATTAGGCTGTCTGACCACTGGGATCACAGGCAGCAGATATAAATAGTGGCAGAGGAGTGGCAGAATCCAGACCTCTGTGTGTCCGCCAAGAGGAATCTCCTTTTTAATGCAGCCTCGTAATGCTGCTCGCGCCTGGAGATGGCTTTCCAGGAAGCTATGTATAATCCAGTTGGCGGACAGCAAATCACCAGGGATTGCCTTTTATTGAAGGTTAATATTTCAGTGTTGGGCACCAGGCCCACTTTGTTCTCTAAAAGTCTACATGTGTAGGAGTATATATTGTATTATATTATATTATTATTATTGTATACACTATAAGGAGTAGTCTGTCCTCTTAGTAATCTCGGACAGTCATAAATTGGCTCATAAACTGGCCCCAAAATGTCAGCAATAGAATACACTCTCTACTCTGTGTCTTGTGGAAAAACATCACAAACCAAGGGATTGGTTGTTGCTTTTTTGTCTAGGAAATAGTGACTCTGGAGATTTGTCAAACTACTTTCGACATCAAAGCTGAGAAGAATGCTAAACATTGGATTAACCTATTTGTCAGTGCTAGCTGTAACTTCAAGGATATGCACTTCGGACTGAATTGTCTTGTTGTCCTCAACAGCGTTCAGATGGAAGCCGGGGAATATAATACTAATGTTGAATTTACGATCCGGAGCTGCTTCTTTGGGGAACTGCAGCAGCAGACATTCAAGCCACAACAAAAAGAGCTTGAAACCTCGTCAATAGAGGTCCAATATTTATTAACTTTATTTATTGGTCTCGTAAACACCATTTGTTACTTTATCTGTGCTTATTAGGTTAAACAGCAGTCATTGATTCAGGGAACCGGTGGGGTTTGTTCCAAACCAATTGGTTGCTTTTGAAACCCACACACTCCTGATCAGCATTTTTAATTAAAGGCTGGCCATTGAATATGATATATTCCCTACAGGTGTGCTATCTTAATTTGGCCACTCTATTGTCACGGAGAAGTGTCCTGTGCAGCAAGAAATGCAAACCCCTACAAAAATGTCCAGGCTAAGCCCTGTCTAAGCCGGGGTACAGGGGGTTCTACTAAGTTATATGGAATTGCATAAGAAGGTCATACCAAGGATCATTTAGCTATTTGATTTTGAATTTTAACACCCCTTGAAGTATAAAAAAAGATATATTGACTAATGATTTGATTAAATATTTTATTTGGCTATTAGCACATATTAGCATTGAATAACAGATTACCTACATGGAACAACAGATAGTCCCAAAAAATCTAAAGGAAGTTTGTTCTGAAGTGACTGTTGTTTTACATGTATACTACCGTTCAAAAGTTTGGGGTCACTTAGAAATGCCCTTGTTCTTGAAAGAAAATGATATTATTTTGTCCATTAAAATAACATCAAATTGATCATAAATATAGTGTAGACATTGTGTTGTATGTTGTAAATGACTATTGTAGCTTGAAACAGCTGATTTCTAATGGAATATCTACAGTTAAAGTCAGAAGTTTACATACACCTTAGCCAAATACATTTAAACTCAGTTTTTCACAATTCCTGACATTTAATCTTAGTAAACATTTAGGATCACCACTTTAATTTAGGAATGTGAAATGTCAGAATAACAATAGAGAGAATTATTTATTTCAGCTTTTATTTCTTTCATCACATTCCCAGTGGGTCATAAGTTTACATACACTCAATTAGTATTTGGTAGCATTGCCTTTAAATTGTTTAACTTGGGTCAAACGTTTCGTGTAGCCTTCCACAAGCTTTCCACAATAGGTTGGGTGAATTTTGCCCCATTCCTCCTGACAGAGGATTCCTTGCTCGCACACCCTTTTTCAGTTATGCCCACAAATGTTCTAGTGGATTGAGGTCTGTGCTTTGTGATGGCCACTCCAATACCTTGACTTTGTTGTCATTAAGCCATTTTGCCACAACTTTGGAAATATGCTTTGGGTCATTGTCAATTTGGAAGACCCATTTGCGACAAAGCTTTAACTTCCTGACTGATGTCTTGAGATGTTGCTTCAATATATCCACACAATTTCCCTTCCTCATGATGCCATTTTGTGAAGTGCACCAGTTCCTCCTGCAACAAAGCACCCCCACAACATGATGCTGCCACCCCCCTGCTTCACGGTTGGGATGGTGTTCTTCGGCTTACAAGCCTCCACCTTTTTCCTCCAAACATAATTAATTTGCCAAACAGTTCTATTTTTGTTTCATCAGACCAGAGGACATTTCTCCAAAAAGTACAACCTTTGTACCCATGTGCTGTTGCAAACTGTAGTCTGGCTTTTTTATGGCGGTTTTGGAGCAGTGGCTTTTTCCTTGCTGAGCGAGCGGCCTTTCAGGTTATGTCGATATAGGACTCGTTTTACTGTGGATATAGATACTTTTGTACCTGTGTCATCCAGCATCTTCACACTGTCCTTTACTGTTGTTCTGAGATTGATTTGCACTTTTCGCACCAAAGTACATTCATCTCTAGGAGACGGAACGCATCTCCTTCCTGAGCAAATGACGGCTGTGTGGCCCCATGGTGTTAATACTTGCGTACTATTGCTTGTATAGATGAAAGTGGCACCTTCAGGCATTTGGAAATTGCTCTCAAGGCTGAACCAGACTTGTGGAGGTCTACAATTTTTTTATGAGGTCTTAGCTGATTTCTTTACATTTTCCCATGATGTCAAGCAAAGAGGCACAGAGTTTGAAGGTAGTGCTTGAAATACATCCACAGGTACACCTCCAATTGACTCAAATGACGTCAATTAGCGTATCAGAAGCTTCGAAAGTCGTGACATAATTTTCTGGAATTGTCCAAGCTGTTTAAAGGCACATTTAACTTAGTGTATGTAAACTTCTGACCAACTGGAATTGTGATACAGTGAATTATAAGTGAAATAATCTGTGTGTAAACATTTGTTGGAAAAATGACTTGTGTCATGCACAAAGTAGATGTCCTAACCGACTTGCCAAACTATAGTTTGTTAACAAGAAATTTGTGGAGTGGTTGAAAAACATTTTAATGATTCCAACCTAAGTGTATGTAAACTTCCGATGTCAACTGTATGTAAACTTCTGACTTCAACTGTATGTAGGCATATGCTAACCAATGTGAGTACAGTGGTGTGCTAAACAGAGTGAGTACAGTAGTGTGCTAAACAGAGTGAGTACAGTAGTGTGCTAAACAGAGTGAGTACAGTAGTGTGCTAAACAGAGTGAGTACAGTAGTGTGCTAAACAGAGTGTAGTACAGTAGTGTACTAAACAGAGTGAGTACAGTAGTGTGCTAAACAGAGTGAGTACAGTAGTGTGCTAAACAGAGTGAGTACAGTAGTGTGCTAAACAGAGTGAGTACAGTAGTGTGCTAAACAGAGTGAGTACAGTAGTGTGCTAAACAGAGTGAGTACAGTAGTGTGCTAAACAGAGTGAGTACAGTAGTGTGCTAAACAGAGTGTAGTACAGTAGTGTACTAAACAGAGTGAGTACAGTAGTGTGCTAAACAGAGTGAGTACAGTAGTGTGCTAAACAGAGTGAGTACAGTAGTGTGCTAAACAGAGTGAGTACAGTAGTGTGCTAAACAGAGTGAGTACAGTAGTGTACTAAACAGAGTGAGTACAGTAGTGTACTAAACAGAGTGAGTACAATAGTGTGCTAAACAGAGTGAGTACAGTAGTGTACTAAACAGAGTGAGTACAGTAGTGTGCTAACCAGAGTGAGTACAGTAGTGTGCTAAACAGAGTGAGTACAGTAGTGTGCTAAACAGAGTGAGTACAGTAGTGTGCTAAACAGAGTGAGTACAGTAGTGTGCTAAACTACCAAAGATTTCAAGATTAAAGTCATTCTATTGTTGTCCGACATCAAACTTGTCATTGTTTTTGTGAAAAAGAATAAACACAAAAATGACAGATTGCATGACATCTGCAGCCTGGCGGTCCAAAATGTTATAACATGTCTATTTTACTACCAATAAACCCATCCATTTAAAATTAATTAGTATATTTGACCCTGTTTCAGGAAACTAGATGTATGTTGCGAGTCACTACTGCACAGGAGAGCGATTTGAATGTAAACTTTTTTTAAAATCAAAATGCGTTAATTGGCAGAAATGCATTCATGAACTTGTGAACTTTCATGTGCCTTAATTACAAACTTTTATGCCGTCTGTAAATACAAATACAATTGTTAAATTACAAGCCTAGTTGGTTTAGCCACAGAAAAAGGGTGCAACCTTCCCGCAAGTCATGATTGGCTGAGATAATGAGTAGGCTGGACATTCTGAGAGATTAGTTTGGATTGGTCTGCCAGCTTCTGTCTATTTGAGCTGGTCAGTATGTCTAGGTAATCCTATCTAACGTGACTTAAAAAAACGTATTGTGTATTGAAACTGCACAAGTGTTGCTCTCCCGTTTTGGAGGAACAAGTTTTTAAATCAGTGGATTTTGAGTATGATAGCTAAGGAAATGGAGAAACCACCTGTCTCCGGATTACATCTTCAATCTAAGGGCAACCATGGCATCCAACAGGAGATGCGTCCATCCATGTATACAGGTAAGATGGTCTAGCTAGCTGCATTTTCAGATATTACACATTTCTAATTTTGACAGAAAGAGCCATTTGCTTGGCTACCTATAGCTTAATGTTAGCTAGCTAACATTGAACCTGGTTGATTAGCAACCTGCAGATTCATGCAGGGTAGTAATGTCATGAGTTGGGATTATAGTTCATTGTTTACCTAGCTAGCTAACGTTCACTGGCTGGCTCTCTAGCTAACGTTACGCGTATGATCTTATTATTCATATCTCAGAGCCATTTACTTGGCTAGCTATAGCCTAATGTTAGCTAGCTAACATTGAACCTGGTTGGTTAGCCACCTGTAGATTCATGCAGGGTAGTAACGTCATGGGTTGGGATTATGGTTCATTGTTTACCTAGCTAGCAAAGCTGTCATCAAGGCAAAGGGTGGTTACTTTTGAAGAATCTCAAATATAAAATATATTTTTATTTGTGAAACAGTTTTTTGGTTACTACATGATTCCATTTGTGTTATTTAGTTTTGATCATAGTTTTGATGTATTCACTATTATTCTATAATGTAGAAAATAGTAAAAATAAAGAAAAACCCTTGAATGAGTAGGTGCTTTTGACTGGTATGGATGTATATACAGTAAATTGTTTTGAACTGGTCCCAGAGGACCTTCAGATGAGTCTGAAGCAAAACAGTTTGTAAGCCAAACTGTTAGGACGGTACAGACGATTTTGTGAGAAGAGCAATTTTCGTGAATGTCTCATTGTCTGACAAACTCCGCTATAGCTCTGTCATCTTTCACTGCATCCATTGAAGAAAAAAAACATATCTCTAGCTTAAACTGATGGATTTTTATGTAGATTTTTTTGTTATGCTAATTCCATTTCACATCTAGGGGGTTAATTATTATCCACATAATAATTCACATTTATTTTTCATGCTGTGAGAAACTGGTCAAAACTGGTCAAATTAAGATCCTACACCTGTATCAAAGTGATACCTGTGGATATTACACATGATTTCTAAATCAATCTATGTTGTAGCAAAGCAATCTGAAGCAAAGTTCTAGTTTCTGGTCATTTTTTAAAAGAATGAGATGCAGCACAGTAGACGTGGTCTAATTCACTTGGCAGCTAATTATATTTCTCCACTTGACTAATTACTAACAGAGTTCTCTCTATCTATCTCCATCTCTCGCCATGGAATAGGTTCAAGATCATTTAGATCTCAACATGTGTAAGTCAAAGCATTTGGCTCTGGATAAAGTGAGAAATACCTACCAGATGTGGCTGCTAGGAGGCAGAAACTCACATCAGGTTCCCTCCATGTGCTTAAGATTCTGCTTTGCACTTTTTTTGTCTTGCATGATGGCCCATCGCAAAAGTAGTCAATATTATGGCACATTAGTCACTAATGGGAAAGCAGAATCCTCCTTTCAAGATGGGCAAAAGAGGAACGCGGTCATTGGCTTGTGTCATTAGTTGAAAACAAACTGTGTTCAAGGAATGTTCTGCATATTTATTCAGATAAAATCCAAATAGATGAGTGTGTTGATGAGCAGTGGAGGGTTTTAGGGGGTGAATGAATCGAAAGCCTCCGTACATACTGCTCTTTGTTGCAGTTTATGGAACATTCAAGTGTTAGATAAATAGAGATCAATATGGAAAAAGGTTAGGCCTAAAGTTGATTTGAAAGATCAATGTCATTTTTTAAAGCAAACATTTACTCCCTCAAATTTTCTTGGTTTTGAGTGCTTGACATTTTAGAGTTTTTTGCAAAGTGATTCGTCAAAAGCGGAAACACGTCTCTCTGTGCAGTTGACATGTTTATCACTCATGTATCTTTTGAACTTAACGTTTTGCAAGAATAGGGAGGTACACAATTAAAGACGATACAATGTCTCTACTCCATAAAGCCTTATAATCCAGTGCTATCCAATTCATTATAACTTCATCAAGCTCTCAATTTACATAAATGCAGCTGAATTCTTCACCCGTATCACAGAGCTAATGAGTGTGGCAAGTGCACTAGGTTGTAATTATAGGAAATATCTTATTGCAATAATATTCTGTCAGAGTGAATTATCTTAAATGCAGTTGAAAAGTCCTACACTTCTACAATGGGCTCCCATGTTTTCACACTTATTTGTCAAGCTAACCCAGTCAGTGTCAAGCTAACCCAGTCAGTGTCAAGCTAACCCAGTCAGTCTGTCTGTCACGCTAACCCAGTCAGTCTGTCTGTCAAGCTAACCCAGTCAGCCTGTCAGTGAGGTGTCTGTGTTTTCTGTGTCTGTTGGAGCTAGTGTAACAAATTACTTTTGTTATGGATAGCTAATCTTGGTTAGCCCAGAAGTAAAATCTTGCATAATTTGGTCAGCTGCGTGATTAACTTCTTGGTCTATACTCGTTAGAAATGGAGAGTTCTGATCTGTGTGGGCACACACAGGAAGCACTCGACACAAAGCAGTTTAAGCACTGCCTTCGACCAATCCTGATACACCCATATCCAGTGACGATAACCCAAAGACTGGAACTCCTGCAGCTCGTTATCTCACGCATCCCATTCTTTGGTCTAAACGCAGGAAGATTAATGGACAATTTATATAGTGTAGCTCAGTTGGTAGAGCATGGTGCTTGCAACGCCAGGGTGGTGGGTTTGATTCCCACGGGGGACCAGTACAAAAAAGGTATGAAAATGTATACACTCACCACTGTAAATCGCTCTGGATAATGACGTAAATGTAGTTCTTTGGTTTTATTGTTTTGTACCTCTTCACTTATTATAATCAATAAGACAGCTATTTCCTGTCTTACATCACCATACTCAGTATGCATTAGTCATATTTATTATATCTCTCTTTGGACTCGGATGCCCTCCCCTGCATCCCGTATGACTGTCCTATGGATACGGCTGAAAACACTATTCCCTTTGCAGGGCATTCGTCATATTCATATTGAGATTCCACTTGGTTATAAGAGGAATCTGAGTTTCTAGTACTGCTGCTCTGACAATCTAAAAGCCATCGAATACAAAACAGTAGATGATGAGGACTTACGTTGAGGATGTCTATCGCAGTGGTGTTACATAGATGGATGGCTCTTATGCGTTCCCCAAACAGTGTGTACGCTGCAGGGCAAGAGCTGTATTATTGGAAGCCGGAACTCGTTATGCAATAAATCCTAACCGTACTGTACAAGGGACTTATTTGACCACTGCATGTACAGTAATTCCATATCCACCAGATTCTCAGAATTCCTGTAGCTATTTACAAAGTGTACATAGAATTTCTGTGTTAGAGCTGATTGGAGTGTGTTGCCATGTGTAAACTGATCAGAATGTGTGTGTGTGTCCTGTGTGTTCTTCAGGTTAACCATTCCCTCTGGTGTGGTGGTCAGAGACGTGCAGGCTGTGATTGATGGGTGGCACCCTGTGAGTGAACCTATGGCAGTGAAACCACACAATACAGGTAAGTAGCACCGAGCAGAGCACAGGTGTTTGGAATCCACTTACCTCACACACCTACAGCAGAGCCAATCCCTGCGGGCCTTAACCTTACTGGTACGAAAACAAAGTTCTCTAGAGGAAAAACAAAGGTTGAGAAATCATTTAAAGGCTTTCGCTTCTGAAGAAGAAAGTATTGGGAAAGTAAGTGTTTGGGTGGAATGAGGTGGTACGAGGCTGGACTGATGATTGTTGTTTGTGTTGGCGTGGCTGAGTGAGGAGTGTTGAGGAGTATTGGACACATACTGTAGAAGCATGCAGGTTCCCTAGGGTTTATGATTTCTCTCAGACTAACCCCTGGATGCCCTTAAGACAAGGGGGAGGAAAGGCTCCAGCTCCTGCAGTCTCCTGGTTATTGAAAGTCAGCAGGCATTCTTTCTCAAGGATTATGGTGGATTTTGACCCTGACCACATCAAATCAAATCTATAACCCCCTGGGGGTGCAGGAGCTGACCAAGGTCAGGACGGTCTGCCATTAAATGCATGAAGCTGAAAATCAAGAATTTTAAGATACTTTTTGTTATTGAGCACAGACCTCGAAAAAGTTGGTTGGAGGTCAGGTCAATTCCGGTGTTTGGATATAAGTTAAGTTTGAGTCTGTGTTGTGTTGTGCGCGGAAATATGTTGAAGATTTAAACATGCCTTTTGTCTTGCTACCCATCTACAGCCAAAGGTAGTTATCTTTGTTAGTGGCACTTAGCCCTGTAAGCGTCACGGTTGTTTCTTCATTTGTTGTTTTGTTGGCGACATTTATCAAATAAAAGGAAAATGGTCCACTTCTTACGACGGCCGTGACATTCACAGAAAAACGTAAATTAAAACATTTTCAATTCTGCACAATTATCTCTTCAAGTGAATAGAAAAACAGCAGGGGGAATTTCAAGCCCTTATCTCTTTACCCTAAACTGAGTGCTGCTGAATCGAAGTTGACCAATCATTTCTGCTTTCAACATCGAAGTAAATTAATAGTCTACTACCGCTACACTGGGGACTTATTGCTTGATATGTTACAGTAAACTACACTCCTTTGCTGTATCGTTTCAGCAGCAAGACTTTTTCTCTGTTCTTGATATGGGCTGTTTCCTGGCTTCTGTTGTGAACACAGATCCAGCTGCCCAGGTCCATGGTGTGAGAAGGAGGTACCTCTCTGACACGGCCACCACGGGTAGCCTTGCCTTATGAGCCTCAGTAAGGCTTCCTCTGGCGGGAGTGGAGGATAAGATCTCTGTTTGTGAATTGGGAAATTGTTACAGCTGATACTCAGAGGTAAAATATGGGCAGTATGTAGAAGCAAAACTGACGGCAGCCATTTTGAATCTGCTATAGCCTGACTGTGCCCAGCTGTGTCCTGTGTTTTCCATGTAGACCAAATAAATCAATCAACAATGTGGGGTAAAAACAATACAGTGGACCATGCAGTAGGGGAGGATCCATGTTTTATTACACCTGTCTTGTTGCCGATAAAAGGTGATATGCCATCTTAATCAGAGTTGGACAGAGAAGAGAGGAGAAAGGAGATGTATGATGTTAGAATCCCGCCCTGTCCGTGAAACTACATCTGCCAGGATTTGAGCGGAGGAATCCCGTCGAATTTCATGGGCAGTTCTAAGATTGATACACTCTGCTTCGGTGGTTTCTCTGTCTCTTTGAGGAGAAGGGACTGAGAAAGTAAAGCACACTAACTCCTCTCCTGCAGGACATTTAATCGCATGGCTGTTAAAGCAATCCGCAACTCAATGCAATAAAACCTTCTCTGTCCCTTTAAAATAAAATTGATTGCTTCGAAAGACTGTCATTTTATAAGACAGAAGATCTCATTGTACAGTATTTTTAGAGGGAAACTGGGATTACTGTAAAACTCTAAAATCATACAATGTACATAATATCTATTTGCTTCTACAGCGTTTTGGGCTATTTGCTCAGACAAAGAAAATCAATTTTCACAGAAAGAAAAGTGCAGGGTTAGGATTGTACTCTTATTATAATGATGCAATAACTCCTACACAACAATGACTGAGATAAAGCCTTGCATAATCCAATAAGAATAGATTTGACAACAGTTTGTTTGTCTGAGGATACTCATTCCTCTATTTTCTAAGAGAACATCATGTTGTGTGTTTGTGCATGTGTGTTTTTGATTTTACTATCCTTGTGGGGGACCAGAAGTCCTCACAAGGATATTAAAACAAGGAAAAGGGACATTTTAGGCTTAGGGGTTAGGGTTTAAGGTTAGGGTTAGGGAAAATAGGATTTTGAATGGGAATTAATTGTTTGGTCCCCAAAAGGATAGTAAAACAAACATGTGTGCGTGTGTGTATATGTGTTTGCGTGCGCTTGCCTGCGTGTCTTCGTGCGTGTGCCTTTGTGCGCGTGCCTTCGTGCGCGTGCATGTGTGTGTGTGGGCACTAGATGTGGGAGTCTGACAGTACAGGCTATCGTATCTAAGAGAGTAGGAGGACAACATTATGTTATTAGCTGCTAGAGGAGCCAGCTGAATGAGGCACTAGCACAAGGTTAATGGGTATTACATCTGAGGGTACAAATACGAATGACTCTCTTGACAAACAGAAATGATTTATTACATGGACGTAATTGTGCTGGATCATTTCCCTCGACACAGCCAGGGAATATAGACCATTTTTCTCCATTCTCTTATCATTTGAGGACAATTTGAAACAATGAAATATATATATTTCTTAACATTATTGTAAATAAAATTGTACGTCTCTGTTAAAGAGTCTGAATGCTACTACATTAATGTAAACAGCAGTACACAATAGATCCCTTTGTAGTATCATGTCTGGAACCATCCATATTACTTGTTCTTCTACTCAGTGTTGTTGTTTGACTCCTGGAACAGTCATGTGAAGCTGGTGTCTTTGTGTCAGTGGTCCAGAGCAGTCAGAGAGAGAGAGAGTGCACACACATTTGAGCGCACGCACACGCATGCACGCACACACACACACACACAGTAAGATGTGTCTTAGCCTAACACGTGTTCAGCACTGGCTATGTCGGATTTTTTTCTTGCAAAGATACTCCACATGAATCTGAATACATTTAATCAGCCTCATTGTTGGGTATCCTTGGGGGAATCCCCCAAATTGGAGAGAAGATATGGACACCAATGGAACCCAACATAACAGTCAAGATTAACAACCGTCTCTATGTCTCCATCAGAAAAGGACAGCTCTGTATTTTCTCCATCTTAAAGGGACCCATTTGCCCCGTTTGTTCCTCTGCGATCTTCTGTGAGGTGTTTGGTTTTCATCCAAAAGGATTAGTTATTTAATGCCGACAGCCAGTGCGTAGGTTTTTTGCTGCAATGTTCTGGAGAGTTGTGCTGTTGTGGAGAATGCAGCGGTTGTATGGGGAGGCAGAGCTCCTCTGTAATCCTTCCTTCTGTCTTAATGCCAGCAGCGGGACTCTGTGTCCAACTGGCGGAGGAATACGTGTGGGAGAGCGAGGGGATAAACACTTGCTGTGGTAGAGAAAATCATTCAAATGGAAGAAAGAACAGACCCACCAGCTCTCTGTTTTGTGTGGGCACAGACATGCATACACACATGCAGTGTTGCTTCCATCCCTCTCCTTGCCCCAACCTGGGCTTGAACCAGAGACCCTCTGCACACATTGACAACAGTCATCATTACCTTTTAGAGGTCTTCACAGGTCCATTTTGGACCCGTTCCAAAATGGACCTGGGGCTTTCCCACCCAGACCCGACATAATATTTTAAATATAGAGACCTGTTCCGAACGGACCCGAGGACAACTAGACTTGTTCTTTATAGACCTGTGCGGATCCAAATTAATTACATATTGTGAGAGAAATTATGTATTTTCCTGATTTATTTGAAATCAATGGTTAAGAATTCAAATCTAACTAACTGTAAGACATTTCTGTCCTGCTAGTGTCTGTGTTTTTATGGTCTCCACTCTAGTTCCCTGCAGCTAATCTGGGCGTATGATGACCAGAGATGGTTAAGACTACATTACATAGACAAGAATGTGTTTTACTAGATAGCTTAGGAGTAGAACAATCCCTCATTGTCTCAAAATCATCCTTGCATCTGCGAGACTAAGCCAGGGTGGGGTTAAGACAATACACCCCCTTGCAGATGACAGGATGAACCCAAAGTGGCTTATGATGCCCCAATCTGCATGGGAGGGGTGGAACCAACCATGACTAAGCATTCTTAGTGTCAGTTATAAACTCAGAAAAAAAAGATACGTCCTTTCACTGTCAACTGCGTTTATTTTCAGCAAACTTAACATGTTTAAATATTGGTATGAACATAACAAGATTCAACAACTGAGACATAAACTGAACAAGTTCCACAGACATGGGACTAACAGAAATTGAATAATGTGTCCCTGAACAAAGGGGGGGTCAAAATCAAAACAGTCAGTATCTGGTGTGGTCACCAGCTGCATTAAGTACTGCAGTGCATCTCCTCCTCATGGACTGCACAAGATTTGCCAGTTATTGCTGTGAGATGTTACCACACTCTTCCACCAAGGCACCTGCAATTTCCCAGACATTTCTGGGGGGAATGGCCCTAGCCATCACTCTCCGATCCAACAGGTCCCAGACGTGCTCAATGGGATTGAGATCCGGGCTGTTTGCTGAGCATGGCAGAACATTGAGGAGGATGTCTTCTCTGTAACGCACAGCGTTGAGATTGCCTGCAACGACAACAACCTCAGTCCGATGATGATGTGACACACCGCCCCAGACCATGATGGACCCTCCACCTCCAAATCAAACCCGCTCCAGAGTACATGCCTAGGTGTAACGCTCATTCCTTCGAAGATAAACGCGAATCCGACCATCACTGGTGAGACAAAACTGTGACTCGTTAGTGAAGAGCACTTTTTGCCAGTCCTGTCTGGTGGGTTTGTGACCATAGGTGACGTTGTTGCCGGTGATGTCTGGTGAGGACCTGCCTTACAACAGGCCTACAAGCCCTCAGTCTAGCCTCTCTCAGCCTATTGCGGACAGTCTGAGCACTGATTGTGCGTTCCTGGTGTAACTCGGGCAGTTGTTGTTGCCATCCTGTACCTGTCCCGCAGGTGTGATGTTTGGATGTCCCGATCCTGTGAAGGTGTTGTTACACGTGGTCTGCCACTGCGAGGACAATCAGCTGTCTATCCTGTCTCCCTGTAGCACTGTCTTATGCATCTCGTTCCACAGGTGCATGATCATGAATTGTTTATGGTTCATTGAACAAGCATGGGAAACCGTGTTTAAACCCTTTACAATGAAGATCTGTCAAGTTATTTTGATTTTTACAAATTATCTTTGAAAGACAGGGTCCTGAAAAAGGAAGTTTCTTTTTTTGCTGAGTTTATAAAGAACTCTTCAAGGTTAGGTTACTCGGTCCAACACTCAACTGTGTGGGGTCGACCAGCCTCATTATTGCAATAATTAATCGATATTGAATAAAGATGATTGTTTGAAGAATAAAAATATATATCTCACTTGATTAGAATATTCCACGACAATATCGCCTAACTTTTGCCAATCACGGAGCGAGGCTCTTGGGCTGTGGCCTATTGCTGCTTTGTTGACTTATGGTTGGCCAACAAAAAGCTATACACGCCACGCTACACTCTCGTGAAAAGCAAGAGCAGCAGTATAAATTATACAGTTTTATCGCTCTCTTTACTGTAGCAGTCACATTTGTCAGTTAAAATTACACATACCTGAGACCTGTCACAATCAGATCTGACCCAGACCTGTGACATTATTTAGAACTCTGGATTTGAACCCACTCGGGTCCCAGATTTGTTCTCAGGTATTCATGTACAGGTGGATCCGTAGATACCTCTATTACCTATCGCTCCACAAAATCTGCTGCCCTTGCAGAGCAAGGTTATCAACTACTTCAAGGACTCTGTGCAAGTTACGTCACTGATTGAAACGCTACTAGCGCACACCGCTAACTAGTTAGCCATCTCACACGGGTTACACTCGTCCCCTTTTGACCTCCTTCTCCGCCGCAGGTAGTGATCTGAGTCAACATCATCAATATAACAGTATTGCTTCCATCCCTCTCCTTTCCCCAACTTCGGCGTGAATCAAGGACCCTCTAAACAACAGTCACCTTCAAAGTAGCGTTACCTATCGTGCCACAAAAGCCACAGAGCAAGGGAATCAACTACTTCAAGGTCTCTGAACGAGAGACATCCCCGATTGAAAAGCTACTAGCTCGCACCTCTAACTAGCTAGCCATTTCACACTGGCTACACACACACACATGTACACAGAAAAACATGCACAGACATACACACACAGTTAGGGCTTTAAGCATTTAGTAGGGTTACTTCTGCAACACTTCTTCATGAGTACAATATAGGTCACAGTCTGCATTGATAATCACAATGCTGCTGTGATCATTGAAGTTGTTTGTGAGTGTGTCCACCCTGAGCACATACATTATATTACACAACACCACTTCCGGCAGTCTGTAGAGGAGGCCTGATGGATCCCAGTGGCAGCTGTCACCATGCCTAAGAAGCCAAGCTGAGGATAATTATTGATAATTGCTTTGGGAGCCATTATTTTCCCCGTTCTACCGGCCACACAACATGGCGCTGTGTGTGTGTGTGCCCGTGTGTGTGTGTGTGCAGAGGGAGTTTAGTGTGACCAAGACAACTGGAAAACACAAACGGAGATCTATTTCTGCTGCCTGCAAGCTCTGGATAGATTTCTCCAAGGGGATACCCTAGCTTAATTGGATGGGAGAGGATTTAGTCCCAGTCACTCAAATGCCATTGGTTGATTCTCACTGTGTAAGCAAGTTCATGTGAGTGCTGATGGCTTACATTTTACATAGTTACTTAAGAGTCAGTAAAGAGTGTGGATCATTTCACAGTTATGGTAGTCCAGCAGGATCAATTCAGTCATTTGTAGTTGTTGTGCTCTTAGTTGTTACGGAAATTGACCCACTATGCTGTTTACTTTCTGCATCTACACCATATCGCGGAGTCTACCTTTAATGAAATAGATTTCTGTGAGTTGATTGATTTGTATATATATACAGTGAGCACCATAATTCATTGGACAGTGACCATTTTTTTGTTATTTTGGTTCTGTACTCTAGCACTTTGAGTTTGAAAGGATACAATGTGAAGGTGAAGTGCAGACTGTCAGCTTTAATTTGAGGGTATTTTCATACATATCGGATGAACCGTTTAGAAATTATAGAAGCTTTTGTACATGGCCCCCCCCATTTTCATGCATCAAAAAACATTGGACTGTTTAACATAATGTAGAATAAAGTAATCATTGTTAATATTTGGTCGCATATCCTTTGCATACAATGACTGCTTGAAGTCTGCGATGCATCGACATCACCAGATGCTGGGTATCTTCCCTGGTAATGCTCTGCCAGGCCTGTACTGCAGCCATTTTCAGTTCTTGCTCGTTTCGGGGACTTATTGCCTTCAGTCTCCTCTTCAGCATGTAAAATGCATGTTCAATTGGATTCAGATCTGGTGATTGACTCGGCCAGTCAAAAACCCCTTCGTTGCTCTAGCAGTATGTTTAGGGTCATTGTCTTGTTGCTTGATGAAGTGCCGTACAATGAGTTTGGAGGCATTTGGTTTTATCTGAGCAGATAAAATATTTCTGTAGACTTCAGAATTCATTGTTCTACCTCTGTCTGCAGTCACATCATCGATGAAGACAAGTGAGCCTGTTCCACTGGCAGCCATACAGGACCAAGCCATAACACTCCCTCCACCATGTTTCACGGATGAGGTGGTATGCTTTGGATCATGGGCATGTCTTTTTTTTCTCCACACTTTCCTCCTTCCATCACTCTGGTACATGTTCATCTTTGTCTCATCTGTCCATAATACTTTTTTCCAGAACTCTTGGGGCTCTTTTAGGTGCTTTTTAGCAAACTAATCTCGCCTTTCTGTTCTTCAGGCTTATCAGTGGTTTGCATCTTGTACTGTACCCTCTGTAGTCCTGCTGGTGTAGTCTTCTACATATGGTAGACTTTGACACATCAACAACTGCATCCAGGAGAGTGTTTTTGATCTATTGGGCTGTTGTCAGGGGGGTTTTGTTCACCATAGAGAGTATTCTCCTGTCATCCACTACAGTGGTCTTCCTCAGTCTACCGGGTCTTTCGACATAATTGAGTTCACCAGTTGTTTTTTTCTTGTTAATGATGAACCAAACTGTTGACTCGGGCATGCCCAGGGTTTTTGCAATGTTGCTGATTGATTGGTTTTCATTTCTGAGCTTTATGACGGCCAACTTCATTTGCATCGACACTGCTGTCTTCCTCATGTTGTCACACCCCAACAACAACCTCAAAAGGCAATAGCAAAGTCTATAATCAATACTACTCATCTTTATCTTATCCGACCTGCCACAACTGAAGTAATTCAATTATGTATTTTATTAAAATTTAGATCACTCTACTAATATATGTTTTTGAGATGTTTTAAACATATGTTGTATGTGTGACACTCAATATTGGTATCCCCTGTCCCTACTAGTCACGAGGCACATTCACACCTTAGCCCAGGAATAAGAGCCTCCTTAGTCTTGGGCTAGGGCAGATTTTAGCCCGGGTGTAAGTTGAGTGTTCACACTTGCATATTCTAAAGTGGGCTAGCACCAACCTTAGCCCAGTGCTAGCTGGCCCTGCTCCTGAGCTTGCCCAAAAGGGATGCCTAAAAAACACTGTACCAAAATAGCCTGTGTGAAAGACGGTCAAGAACAATCCTTAGATAGGCAAGCTTTAAACAAACCATCAATGTTGGAAATCAAATGCTAGGCTAGAAGCAAGATGGAATCAAATGCTGAGCTAGAAGCAAGATGGAATCAAATGCTGAGCTAGAAGCAATAGGGAATCCAATGCTGGGCTTGAAGCAAGAGGGAATGAAATGCTGAGCTAGAAGCAAGAGGGAATGAAATGCTGAGCTAGAAGCAAGAGGGAATCAAATGCTAGGCTACAAGCAAGAGGGAATCAAATGCTGGGCTAGAAGCAAGAGGGAATCAAATGCTGGGCTAGAAGCAAGAGGAAATCAAATGCTGGGCTAGAAGCAAGAGGAAATCAAATGCTGGGCTAGAAGCAAGAGGAAATCAAATGCTGGGCTAGAAGCAAGAGGAAATCAAATGCTGGGCTAGAAGCAAGAGGCAGTCGAATGCTGAGCTAGAAGCAAGGGGGAATCAAATGCTGGGCTAGAAGCAAGAGACAATCAAATGCTGGGCTAGAAGCAAGAGGAAATCGTGTGTTAATAAATGTCTAATTCCTTGTAACATTGGTCGCGTGTCAGAGATAGAATGTTGGTCAGGTGGCAGAGATAGTATGTTGGTCGCATGTAAGAGATAGAATGTTGGTCGCATGTAAGAGATAGAATGTTGGTCGCATGTAAGAGATAGAATGTTTGTTGCCTGTATGTTACGATTTTCTAGGTGTGATGAAGTAGAGTCGGACCAAAACGCAGCGTGTAGATTGCGATCCATGTTTAATGAAAACGTAAAACTCGAATCAATACAAATGCACTACAAAACAACAAACTTAACGTAATGAAAACCGAAACAGCCTATACTGGTGTAAACTAACATAGCGACAGGAACAAAGACATCAGGACAATCACCCACGACAAACTCAAAGAATATGGCTGCCTAAATATGGTTCCCAATCAGAGACAACGATAAGCACCTGCCTCTGATTGAGAACCACTCCAGACAGCCATAGACTTTGCTAGATAACCCCACTAGCTACAATCCCAAATACATACACACCAAAACCCCAAGACAAAACACACCACAATACAAAAACTCCATGCCACACCCTGGCCTGACCCAATACATGAAGAAAAACACAAAATACTTAGACCAGGGCGTGACACTGTAAGAGATAGAATGTTGGTTGCATGTGAGAGATAGAATTTTGGTCGCATGTGAGAGATAGAATTTTGGTCGCATGTGAGAGATAGAATTTTGGTCGCATGTGAGAGATAGAATTTTGGTCGCATGTGAGAGATAGAATGTTGGTCGCGTGGCAGAGCTAGAATGTTAGTATTGTGGCTGAGCTAGAATGTTGGTTGATTGTTAGAGATAGAATGTTGGTCGTATGTAAGATAGAATGTTGGTCGCCTGTCAGAGATAGAATTTTGGTTGCCTGTCAGAGATAGAATTTTGGTCACATGCAAGAGATAGAATGTTGGTCGTGTGTAAGAGATTGAATGTTTGTTGCCTGTAAGAGATAGAATGTTGGTTGCATGTGAGAGATAGAATGTTGGTCTCATGTAAGAGATAGAATGTTGGTCGTATGGCAGAGATAGAATGTTGGTCGCGTGGCAAAGATAGAATGTTGGTCACATGAAAGAGATATAATGTTGGTCTCATGTAAGAGATAGAATGTTGGTCGTATGTAAGAAATAGAATGTTGGTCGCATGTAAGAGATAGAATGTTGGTTGCATGTGAGAGATAGAATTTTGGTCACATGTTAGAGATAGAATGTTGGTCCCATGGCAGAGATAGAATGTTGGTCACATGAAAGAGATATAATGTTGGTCTCATGTAAGAGATAGAATGTTGGTGTTATGTAAGAGATAGAATGTTGGTCTCATGTAAGAGATAGAATGTTGGTCACATGAAAGAGATATAATGTTGGTCTCATGTAAGAGATAGAATGTTGGTCTCATGTAAGAGAGAATGTTTGTCGCATGTAACAGATAGAATGTTGGTCGCATGGCAGAGATAGAATGTTGGTTGCATGTAAGAGATAGAATGTTGGTCGCATGGCAGAGATAGAATGTTGGTTGCATGTAAGAGATATAATGTTGGTCTCATGTAAGAGATAGAATGTTGGTCGCGTGGCAAAGATAGAATGTTGGTCACATATAAGAGAAATAATGTTGGTCGTATGTAAGAAATAGAATGTTGGTCGCATGTAAGAGAGAATTTTGTTCATGTGGCAGAGATAGAATGTTGGTCACATGTAAGAGATAGAATGTTGGTCGTGTGTAAGAGATAGAATGTTAGTTGCATGTAAGAAATAGAATGTTGGTGGCATGTAAGAGATAGAATGTTGGTCGCATGTAAGAGATAGAATGTTGGTCGCATGTAAGAGAGAATATTGGTCGCATATAAGAGAAATAATGTTGGTCACATGTAAGAGATAGAATGTTGGTCATATGTAAGAAATAGAATGTTGGTCGCATGTAAGAGATAGAATGTTGGTTGCATGTGAGAGATAGAATGTTGGTTGCATGTGAGAGATAGAATTTTGGTCGCATGTGAGAGATAGAATGTTGGTCGCGTGGCAGAGATATAATGTTGGTCACATGTAAGAGATAGAATGTTGGTTGTGTGTAAGAGATAGAATGTTGGTGGCATGTAAGAGATAGAATGTTGGTCTCATGTGAGAGATAGAATTTTGGTCGCATGTGAGAGATAGAATGTTGGTCACATGTAAGAGATAGAATGTTGGTCGCATGTAAGAGATAGAATGTTGGTCGCATGTAAGAGATAGAATGTCGGTCGCATTTAATAGATAGAATGTTGTCTGCATGTAAGAGAAAGAATGTTGGTCGCATGGCACAGATACAATGTTTGTCACATGTAAGAGATAGATAGTTGGTCGCATGTAAGAGATAGAATGTTGGTCGCATGTAAGAGATCGAATGTTGGTCGCATGGCAGAGATAGAATGTTGGTCACATATAAGAGATAAATGTTGGTCGCATGTAAGAGATAGAATTTTGGTCGCATGAGAGAGATAGAATATTGGTCGCGTGGTTGAGCTAGAATGTTGGTCGTGTGGCTGAGCTAGAATGTTGGTTGCATTTGAGAGATAGAATGTTGGTCGTGTGTAAGATAGAATGTTGGTCGCGTGGCAGAGATAGAATTTTGGTCACATGTTGTGTTTGTCCGTTCGCTCTGGGCTTTGGAATACAAGTGTGAATCCTTAGCCCAGGGCTAAAGCATAGCCCATGGTTAACTAATGCTTGTGTGAACACAGGTTAAGCTAGCCCAAGGCCAGTCTAACCCAGGGCCAAGAACAATGAAGGGTAAAAAGACCTACTGTGGGTCCTCTCTGCTAATCAGTCCTGAGATGGGTTAGGTCTGTATTGAAAATCTGCAACGATAATAACTTTACTTCCCATTAGTCGACATAATTGCATCTTCGTGAGCGTTCCATTATCCCTGTATTAAATGCCCCGTCATCATTTCTTGAGTGACTTATTGTTTAGGTATTGCCTACATCCCAGAAGTGATTCCGCTTATTTATCTTCTCATCTCTTTCACAGCAGTACTGTGTGGCTCCAATTCAGATGGAACGGCAAAGCACTAACCCCATCATGACATCCACCATCTCATCCAACAGTCTTATCAGTATATTCCCTTTTCCATCTCTACGGATCGCATTCTTGGATTTGACCCTACACTGTGTTGTTATGATTATTGTTTGGGAAGTTTCAAAGAGAATATGGAATACCATTTTGTTTCTGGACAGATGGGACTTCTTCACAGGCTAGCTATAACCCCTTCTGGGCAGCCACTGCAGTGACTCCACTGTATTTCATTATTCCAATGAAGTATATACTGTGTGTGTATATATATATATATATATATATATATATATATATAGTAGAGAGTAGAGAATACTTTTTTTTATGTATAAGGGGTAGATCATCTTTAATATTGCAGATATATTGTAGGTTCCATCTATGTAATTGTCTGCATCACTTCCAATCCCCCATATATTTTTTTGCAAATACATACATATATGTCATGACGTTGGCCTGTGTGTAAGGTTTATGACTCCCCCCCCCCCCCCCCCATAAATACCTTTCTCCCTTCACTCTCTCTCTGACTCTACTAAAGGACTCTTGAATAGCCTTTGTTAACCTTCCTAGGGCAGGGGTTGCGCTAGCGGAACACCTCGACAACATTCCGCTGAAAAGGCAGTGCGCGAAATTCAAAAATATTTTTGGGAAATATGTAACTTTCACACATTAAAACCTGTTATGGCTGCAACCCTTTGTTCTCAATTTCCGCCTGAAGACATACCCAAATCTAACTGCCTGTAGCTCAGGCCCAGAACCAAGGATATGCATATTCTTGGTTTCATTTGAAAGAAAACACTCTGGAGTTTCTGTAAATGTGAATTGAATGTAGGAGAATATAACACAATAGATCTGGTTTAGATAATACAATGAAAAAAACATACGTTCATTTTTATTGTTGTATAATCATCTTTAAAATGAACAAGACAAAACAAACATTCAGATAGGATGATGGGGACAATTTCAGTGAAAAGCATAAGGGGGCAACAGTACTTGTGCAAAGTTTCAGAATGATAACTTCCAAAATGAGTGTGCTACATGACATTTATCATGAAGTCACCCAGGTGTCCCACACAAGTGGCCCAAATGTACCCAAGGGGTACAAATTGGTGAAGTCATACATTTTGAATGGAATAAATATATACAAAATACCAAAATGGTTTTCTAACACACCCCCCAAAAAATTGAGAAAAAACATGAAAAAATATATATATACATTTACAAAATAACACTTTCAATATTTGGAAGACCCTCAGTCCTCTACACAATATTGTGCTGCTGATGCCAGGTTCCATAGCAGTCTCTTTCTGCTGTAAAGAAGAGGGTCACCAAGCATGTGGTGCAGGTGATGGGGGACTTCATTTTGCAAAGAACACAGGGACGCC
Source organism: Oncorhynchus kisutch (assembly GCF_002021735.2). Taxonomy (NCBI): domain Eukaryota; kingdom Metazoa; phylum Chordata; class Actinopteri; order Salmoniformes; family Salmonidae; genus Oncorhynchus; species Oncorhynchus kisutch. The sequence continues at coordinate 34,186,651 of NC_034194.2, read as the reverse complement.
TCCATGCTGTGCCTTTTTGGCCCTGAGGCACATCCATGCCTGCAGAAATAAATTTGGGCAGATGAACACCACTTGTGGCAGGAGCTGGATGAACCAGCTTCAGTGGGGGATGGAAACCTTGGCCCTGGGGGCTCCCATTCGGAGTCAGTGTCACTGTGAAAGAAAATGTTCAGTTAGAATAGTTTCACATATGAGCCCTGTATCAACAGGTAAAATAAACAGATATATACAGTATATGCACATATTTTTTTTTAAATATATGTTCCTTTTTTACTTTCTAACCCTAACACCCCTCCCCTAATTGGTGTAAACTAGTGAACACAATGCTTAGGCTTCTACCTCCAGTTTATACATACTATAAACTTTACGGGCACAGTCTATTTTACAATAGTTATATTTTGTTTGTTTTTACTTCTGTCCTTCATCTAACCTCAACCTCTCCCATCTATTTATTTCACAAAAGTGCTGAACCATGATACTTTTTAAGGACACAGTATGGTTTATATTAGTTGTTATTAGTTGTTATTATTCCCAACCTTCGGCTCCATTCAAACCCTCACATCTATTTCTTAACATCATCCACAATGGATTTAACACCATCCATATTAGATTTAACACCATCCACATTGAATTTAACAACATCCATATTAGATTTAACACCATGCATATTAGATTTAACACCATCCACATTGAATTTAACAACATCCATATTGGATTTAACACCATCCACATTAGATTTAACACCATCCACATTGAATTTAACAACATCCATATTGGATTTAACACCATCCACATTAGATTTAACACCATCCACATTGGATTTAACACCATCCACATTAGATTTAACACCATCCACATTGAATGTAACACCATCCACATTGAATTTAACACCATCCACATTGGATTTAACACCATCCACATTGGATTTAACCCCATCCATATTGGATTTAACACCATTCATATTGGATTTAACACCATCCACATTGAATTTAACACCATCCAGATTGGATTTAACACCATCCACATTGGATTTAACACCATCCATAATGGAATTATTTTTGCCATTTGTCAACTGTGCTGTGATGTTTCACAAAAGTTCTGAACCTTTCTATTCTCATAAAATATATATTTTTCTCAAAGTATTATTATATTATATTATTGACCCTGTAGAGCTATCTGCAGAGTTAGCTCCAGGTAAATGTTGCAATTCTTCAGTCATTCCTGGACCTGTGACCAAAAACAATCTGCATATGGACAGTACCAAAACAAATGATCTAATGATTCTGTCTCTTCGCATAAAAATATAGCTGGGAAGGTTGTATCCCCCATATATATAATATTGGTTGCAAGAATTTGGGATATTAATTTGAAAAATTCAAAGTTTTGCCTATCAGTTCATAAACCATGTGCCATGAAATCAGTACGTTGAAAATCTCTTCCCAACTATTTTGTAATCTATATGGCACAGCTGTCAATTTTTGGTCCTTAAATGAAACTGGTATTCTTTTTTATTTTTCTTATTTTTCTCAACCAATTATGGTCTTTAATGCAGGGCTGACAGACAGGTTCCCTACTTTTTCCCCCTTCCACTTTCCTCTTCCATTTTTGTGGTAATGCTACAATTAGTTGCAGTTTTGGGTAGATTAGATATTTCCATATATTTGTGTAACTTAACTCCACCAGTCCTATTTATGATATCATTTACAAAGATGATACCTTTTTTAAACATTTAAAAATATATATATATTTAAATATATTAGTATATTTGAGTTTAACCACAGTATTTGTTGTATTATTTGTTCCATTTTTTTCTGGTAGATTAAATTGAAATTGCAAACAACTTTCTATGGCTTGTTGTAAAAATAGCGATATTTGGGAGATTATTTCCTTTTCAAATAACTGAAAGTGCAAGTTTGTAAACTGAAGCCTTTAGTGAGAGGTCTAATACTTTAATATTAATATTTAATCATTTGTGCCCTCCGAATTCATATTAATTCTATAAATAGGCACATTTAATATTGTCTGACTTGCCGTTTAAAAGAAAATGGATACTTTTTCCTGTTTGGTAAGGTGTAGGCAAGCCCATAAGCAAATAGGTCAACTGGGATATGACAAAATATTTAATCAGGGTGATTTTTCCACAAATAGACAGGTATTGTCGCTAGGTATAGCAAGATCTTATGTCTTTTCGCTAACTTTCTATTAAAAAGTATTGGAGTGAGATCATTTATTTATTTTGGGATATGTATACCGAGTATTTCCACATCACCATCACACCATTGTATTGGTAAACTGCACGGTAATTTAAATGTTGTATTTTTTTGTGATCCAATATGTAATATAGTACAACAATTTTGTTGTAATCCAGAGAGGTTAGAAAATGTATCTAGATTCTCTATGAGGCTGTGGAGAGATCCAAATTGTGAATGTGAAATAAAACATGAATCATCAGCATACAATGACACCTTTGTTATTAAGCCCTGGATTTCTAACTTGATATTATTTTTGGATCTGATTTAAATAGCTAACATTTCGATAGCCATAATAAATAGATATGCCAATAGTGGACAACCTTGTGGACAACCTTTACTCATTTTGACAGTTTAAATCATTCTAAGAAGTAGCCATTATTTACTATTTCACACCTAAGGTAATTATGTAGGCCTTTATTGTAAATAATAATTTGTTCTTAACTGACATTCATGGTTAAATAAAGGTTAAATATACATATATTTTTAAACTATACATAACTTTTTTTTTTTTTTTTACCCTTTTTTCTCCACAATTGGTAGTTACAGTCTTGTCCCATCGCTGCAACTCCCGTACGGTCTCGGGAGAGGTGAAGGTTGAGAGCCGTGCATCCTCCAGAACATGACCCCCCAAGCCACACTGCTTCTTTGATGCTTAAACCAGAAGCCAGCCACACCAATGTGTCGGAAGAAACACCTGATGACTGTGTCAGCTTGCATGCTCCCGGCCTGCCACAGGAGTCACTAGAGTGCGATGGGACAAGGACATCCCAGCTGGCCAAACCCTCCCCTAACCCAGACGATGCTGAGCCAATTGTGTGCTGCCTCATGGGTCTCCCGGTCGCGGCCGGCTGTGACACAGCCTGGGATTGAACCAGGATCTGTAGTGACACAACTATCATTGCGATGCAGTGCCTTAGACCGCTGCACCACTCGGGAGACCCCACTATACATAACTTTAACCCATTTTATAAGAGATTCTCCAAAATTTGAAATGTTCCAGGTATTTATATATAAACTCCAGTCGTACTTTATCAATGTATCGTCCATGTAAAAATCCTGTCTGATTCGAATGAATAATATCCAACAATACCTTTTGAATTCTAGCCGCTTCACATTTTGCTACTATTTTTGCATCACAACACTGACGTGTAAGGGGCTTCCAAATTTTTAAAAGGACTGGATCTTTATATTTATCACTTGTATCCTGTTTCAGTAATAATGAAATCAGACCTTGTTGAGTGTCCAATAATCTACCATTTACATAGGAGTGGTTAAAACATGCTAATAATGGTCATCTGAGTATATAAAAAAAAAAGTTGTTATCCACTGGTATCCCATCCAGCCCTGGAGTTTTCCCAGATTTAATACTTCCACTGGTATCCCATCCAGCCCTGGAGTTTTCCCAGATTTAATACTTCCACTGGTATCCCATCCAGCCCTGGAGTTTTCCCAGATTTAATACTTCCACTGGTATCCCATCCAGCCCTGGAGTTTTCCCAGATTTAAAGGCTTTAATTGCATCAAGAAGTTCCTCCTCTGTAATTTTGCCTTCACATGAGTCTTTCTGTTCAGCTGTTCATTTTAAAATACATACAATTAGCTTCAGTTATAAGAGATGGATGAGACTGAAACGAAAACATATGCTTAAAGTACTTTGCTTCCTCTTTCAAAATATAATTTGGTGAATCATGGGTGACATTTGTAACAATTATTTTTAGTAGCATCTTCTATGTTGAAGATCTTTTTTTAATTGTGCATTTTTCCCCATATTCCATCCAGTTTGCTTTATTTTATAATATGTTACACTGGATCTTTCTTGAATAAGTTCCTCCTTTTCTTTTTGTTTTTCCTCTAACTTATTCTGAGCCTCTATGGTTACAGTTTTATTGCTATCTAACTGTACAGTTAGCCCTTCTATTTCTTTTGATAACTATTTTGACCTACATTTATTTTGTTTTAGAGCTGAGTACTGAGTTGCATGGCCTCTAAAAGCACATTTAAATGTGTCCCATGCAATAAGGGGATCTACTGTAAAAATGTGTTATATATTCCTCTGTCCTAGTTAAAAACAAGGTATCATCCAATAGGCTTTGATTAAATTTCCAATATCCTCGCACGTGTAAATTCAGTAAGAGTAATATATATATGCCAATTATCTGATGGTTCGACCGTATTCTTTACATAAAGACTGTTTATGGATGGGCATTTCTTACTGTAAGCAGTTCCTCTAGATAATTTATGCTTCTTTTAGTTTCCGAAACTGTCCTACCACAGAGCCATGCAGAGCGTCACTTCCAGAAAAGCAGCAGGACTTTCTATGCCACTTGTATTGACTTGGAAACATACAGTAAAGTAACATCAGGGCCTATTCGTATTTCATTGCTGTTTAATTGCTCTCATTATCTCGAGATTGCTTTGTGCTCTGTCAATAATTATTTTCTGCGATAATGAATCACTTTTTCCCCCAACTGTACGCATGCAGTTATCTGCAGTACAGTACTCAAAGTACCCTTGAAGGCCCTGTGTGAAGCACTTCTACAAAGATGAGGCTTAACAACAGAAAGCAAACATTACAAAAGTGGGCCAACAACACTTATGCTGAATTTGTTGTTCACAAAAGCACCGGAAGAATCCCAATGGAGAAAGCCATTGATCTTCTCAAGGCCAATAACTTCCACTCCACTCAAAGCCATTTACAAAACTATGATGAGTAGATGACCTTGGAAGGCATGCTGTGCGAATAGAAGTCAATAGACACCGCAACATATCAACAACTGTGTCTGTAGTGAAATCTCTCTGTGATTTTAGCTCAATTTCTAATCTTCTTTTAAAAAATGAATGTTGCTTCACGACTTTTGATTAGTTTAAAGGCTAGAGCACACTGGATAAGATCTGCCTTTTAATATTGTTTTGCTCAGAACCCAGTGAACTTCATACTCTCTGAACTATAGGCAGAAACTTAAGCAGGAAGCACCCGTGGTAAAGACTGTTCAATGTTGGTCTGACCAGTTGGAATCTCTGCTTCAAGATTGTTTTGATCAAGTGGACTGGGATATGTTCCTTGTCGCCTTTGGGAATAATATCGACGTATACATTGACTCTGTGACTGGGTTCATCAGGAAGTGCATAGGGAACTTCCTACTGTGACGATTAGAACTTATTCTAAACAGAAACTGTGGATAAATGGCAGCATTTGCACAAATCTAAAAGCACGAACCACCACATTTAACCAGAGAAAGGTGACTGTGAACATGGACGTGTACAAACAGACCATCTATGAAAGGGTTCTGGCAGCCTGCAGGCCAAATTTGACCCACGGTGGTTTTATTTGCCCGGTCTACAGCTGGATCTGGTTGATGATCCCCGATCTATGACCTCCGTAAGGCAATCAAAGAGGCAAAACGTCAGTACAGAGACAAAGTGGAGTCGCAATTCACTGGCTCAGACACGAGACACATGTGGCCACATCGCAGACACCGACACCTCACATCCGGACCTAAACACCTTCTTCGCTTGCTTCGAGGAAAATAACACAGAGCCATTTAAGTATGTTAACCCTTCCAAGGCTGCCGGTCCAGACGGGAATATCTGTCGATCCTATTCTCTCTCTCTCTTTCGCCATCCCTTTGTCCATCTCTGCCTTTCTGTGGCCTTGTGTCCCTCTGGTCCTCTTTGGGATCTACACTGACTCTTTTTAAATGTGATTCCTGCTTGTGTATGAGCATGCAGGCTTCGTGTGGGAGGACGTGGGAGGCTGTCTGACACACACTGATAAGAGCGGAGTCACATCTCCAGGTCCCACTCAGAGAGAGAGAGAGAGAGAGAGAGAGAGAGAGAGAGAGAGGCTGGCCAGGAGATAAGAACAAATGGTTATAGGAAATGCTATAGGCAAGAGCCATATGATTGGACGATGAACAAAGTCAGAACAGCAGTGACAAGTGTGGGATGATGGTCCCTGTTTGAAGTGTGGTGTTGACGCTGCTATATTTACAGATGATGAGGATGAGGAGGATGAAGGCCTGTGGGTGCTTTGTCTTTCATTCACAGGCTCACTGTCATTCTCATCACAGCAACAGGAATAGCACTGGTGAGTTGGTGACTAACACTGTCCTGTTATCAGTGATATTACTGACATACAGTCTCTTTCTCTCTTTCTTTACAAACTGCCGTGCTAATCTTGTTTCGCCTCGGGTGAGCAGCTTATTCTCACTTACCACTGGGAACACAACAAACTCCTCTCACAAAGAGATTATGAGTTCGTTTTTGTTGGACAGTATTTGTTTAATGCTCTTCATTTGATTAGTTATTCATTAGAGCGGGCCAGAGGTGAGAATGCAATACCAGGGGAAGGCCCTAACTAACTGAGCTGCCAGATGGGCCAACTACAGCTGACCACCCAACCAGGGAGACCAGGGGCACTGAGGGGACGTTGTGGGGGTCGGCTTATACAGATGCTCCCTGAGACACAGAGCTCTCTATCTCATCCCATTACCTGTGACTATGGTCCACTAGGGAGGCTAGCTGGGAACTATCCCCACAAGGATAGTAAAACAAGAAAAATTATCTCCCTCGTGGGGACATTTCCCAGATCCCTATGAGGACAAATGCTATTTTAAGCTTAAGGGTTAGGTTTAGGGTTAGGGTTACAATTAGGGTAAGGGTTAGGGTAAGGGTAAGGGGTTATAGGTTTAGGAGCTAGGTTTAGGATTTGGGTTATGTGTTAGTGTTAGGGTTATGGTAAAGGTTAGGGAAAATAGGACATGTATTTTAGGCTCCCACGAGGATAGAAGAACAAAATGCGTGTGTGTGTGTGTGTGTGTGTGTGTGTGTGTGTGTGTATGCATACCTGCCCCTTTAGTCTGTGTGTATGTTGGTGCATGCATATCTTCATGCCTATTTAACTGCGCTGCCAACATACCTACAGATGGCCTCTCTCTCTCTCTCTCTCTACCTGGTATTACACAGGGACTCTCTCTCCCTAGCATTACACAGGGCGTCTCACTCTCTCTCGCTCTCTCGTTCTCTCTCCCTGCAGCCTGTAATCATCCAGAGTATTCTCCTCTCAGAGATCTGGCCATGAAGCCCGCTGATCTGTGGCAATGTGATCTATGGCGCTAAGGAGATGGAGACTATAACCGAATAGCTGGCATCCCAAAGACTCTATTTGACCAAGGAAGGATCCAAATGCTGGCCTGAGCCACTGGTTCATATATTTCATTTAGATTCTTAATTTTGGAGCAGGCAAAATTAATCCCCTTTATATATCTTCCCAAAAGAGCAATTTATTATCCCTGAAAGGCATCCTTTGCCATGTCACACCAAAGAGGCCTTTGAGTAGGTGAACCGAGCATTAGCTGATGAGGTTAATTAAGCAGACAGTAGAGGAGCTATCCATTGTGTCACCTCCACTTCCAACAGCCATTATTAATATTCATCTTTTCTATGGAGATTACTTGGCAGGAGAGAGAGAGAGAGAGAGAGAGAGAGAGAGAGAGAGAGAGAGAGAGAGAGAGAGAGAGAGAGAGAGAGAGAGAGAGAGAGAGAGAGAGAGAGAGAGAGAGAGAGAGAGAGAGAGAGAGAGAGAGAGAGAGAGAGAGAGAGAGAGAGAGAGAGAGAGAGAGAGAGAGAGAGAGAGAGAGAGAGAGAGAGAGAGAGAGAGAGAGAGAGAGAGAGAGAGAGAGAGAGAGAGACCAGCTTTGTGAATCAAGAAGCTCTGGTGTTATTAAAATGAGGGAGACAGAGCGACAGGGCTCTGTAAGGGAGAGGGAGAAAGTGTTTTCTTTTCTCCTAGTTAGCTGAATAAGCTCATCTTTTGCCCAGGCTAGCTGTTATGAAAACCCTCCCTGACACTTTTCCTAAATGAGATCAGTGTTGCCTGGGAAATCCATGCAGCCATGCGGTAAGAACTAAAATGGCCCTGCAGAAGAAAAAGGTAACACATCACGGGAACGTGGCCTTACAGGGCGTGATGATGTGTTTGTGCATTTGTCTGTCTGTCTGTGGAAGGATGCTTAATTTAACAAGCCTAGTGACCCACAGCTCTCCACTCCCTCCCCTTTACCCTGTGCCCTGTCATTTAGACCTCTTTCCCGCCCCAAATCACTGACATTTCCCCTAAACACTTAAACCGTCTCCATCAACTTGGTAATTCACTCTCTAAGTGCACACTCAGTTGCAGACTCTGCAGCCCTCTCTTCATGAAGGGTATGGGAGATTTCAGTCTGAAAGCTACTTAAAGCATTTTCACTAAACCGCTAGCAGAAGAATGCTAATACAGAGCCGGTCTCCCCATGTCTTGAAGATTAAATAAAGTATCTCTGCTGATCCAGCTTCTGCGGCTTCTCCAGACAAAGACTCAACACCCGGATCGAGGCATTTACACTGGATCTCTGTGTCTGCAACGTGACAGAGATGTGATTTTCATATGCATACCGGCAGAACCCTCTCAATTCAATATCTTCATCTGACTAGGACCATGATGCACACCATCCTAACATGCATTATCCTAACAATCTCACTAGAAACATGCAGTGTGTAGTCAGAACGTACAGCACAAGTGCAGACAGACAGGCAGTATCCACATAGTCTTGTTCATTGTCAATGTAAATGGGAGAGCAGGTGTGGGTGAATATATCAATTTAAGCCTAACTTTTTTTCTGAATACTTTTATTTAGATATGAGATGTACCGGCCTGCAAAAGCAATTATAGAACTGCAAATACCCACATCTGGATGTGATGTGGAGGCTTGATATTTATCTGGGTTGGAAACATGTTACCTCCAGATGAGAGTCTTAATGAGAGAGATACTTGTGAAACATTGGAAGAAACTGGTAAGAATAGCATATCCATGGAAATATGCATCATCATATCTTTTTAAAGAAGCATAGGTAGAGCTCTTAGACTATAGCCCAGCAAACATTGCCTAACACCCAAACAGTCAGCACCCCAACAAGAACATCATAACGGCAACAAAAGATTTTCCCCTGAGGAAATTATGATTTGACAATAACAATGAATAATACAAGAATGATAAGAAACGAGTTAGCTACTTCAGTACAAACATCATTCTATTTGGTGAGTTATACAATGGACGAAGATCTGGGTTCCTTGTAAGTATCCGATGCCAAGCGCATAATCTCCCTTTACCATCGGTCCTATTAACCAACGTACAATCAATGGAAAATAAAATAGACGAACTACGATCACGTATATCCTACCAACGGGACATTAAAAAGTGTAAGATCTTGTGTTTCACTGAGTCATGGCTGAACGACAACATGAATAACATACAGCTGGCGGGTTTGAAGCTTTTTCGGCAGGATAAAGCAGCAGCTTCTAGTAAGACAAGGGGTGACGGTCTATGTATATTTGTAAACAACAACTGGTGCACAAAATCTAAGGAAGTCTCGCGGTTTTGCTCGCCTGAGTTTTGCTCGCCTGAGTCTCGCGTTTTTGCTTGCTTTCAAGGAGCGGGACTCTCATGATAAGCTGTAGACAACACTATTTACCAAGAGAGTTTTCATCTATATTCTTTGTAGTTGTCTATTTACCACCATAAACCGATTCTGGCACTAAGACGGCACTCAATGCCAGAACAACATCCTCTCCCTCAACGTGATCAAGACAAAGGAGATGATTGTGGACTACGGGAAAAGGAGGACCAAGCACATTCTCATTGACGAGGCTGTAGTGGAGCAGGTTGAGATATTCAAGTTCCTTGGTGTCCACATCACCAACACACTATTATGGTCCAAACACATTAAGGCAGTTGTGAAGAGGGCACGACAAAACCTATTCCCCCTCAGGAGACTGAAAATATTTGTCATGGGTCCTCAGATCCTAAAAAGGTTCTACAGCTGCACCATTGAGTTGCGTCACTGCTACATCTACAAGACCCTGCTAGGTAAAGCCCCGTCTTATCTCAGCTCACTGGTCACCATAGCTGCACCCACCCGTAGCACGCGCTCCAGCAGGTATATCTCACTGGTCACCCCCAAAGCCAATTCCTCCTTTGGCCGCCTCTCCTTCCAGTTCTCTGCTGCCAATGACTGGAACGAACTACAAAAATCACTGAAACTGGAGCCACTTATCTCTCTCACTAGCTTTAAGTACTAGCTGTCTTAGCAGCTCACAGATCACTGCACCTGTACATAGCCCATCTGTAAATAGCCCAAACAACTACCTCATCCCCTACTGTATTTATTTATTTATTTTGCTCCTTTGCACCCCAGTATTTCTACTTTGCACATTCATCCTCTGCACATCTACCATTCCAGTGTTTAATTGCTATTTTGTATTTACTTCGCCACCATGGCCTATTTATTGCTTTACCTCCCTTATCTCACCTCATTTGCTCACATCGTATATAGACTTGTTTTTCTACTGTATTATTGACGGTATGTTTGTTTTACTCCATGTGTAACTCGGTGTTGTTGTATGTGTCGAACTGCTTTCCTTTATCTTGGCCAGGTCGCAGTTGTAAATGAGAACTTGTTCTCAACTTGCCTACCTGGTTAAAAAAAGGTGAAATAAATAAAAAATCAAATAAAACTGCCTGGTATGGCAACTGCTCGGCCTTCGACTGCAACACACTACAGAGGGTAGTGCGTACGGCCCAGGTGCCAAGCTTCCTGCAATCCAGGACCTCTATGTTAGGCGGTGTCAGAGGAAGGCCCTGAAAATTGTCAAAGACTCCAACCTCCCTAGTCATAGATTGTTCTCTCTGCTACCGCACAGCAAGTGGTAGCGGAGCGCCAAGGCTAGCTCCAAAAGGCCTAGACTTAAGACTCCTGAAAGCCATAAGACTCCTGAACAGCTAATCAAAGAGCTACCCAGAACCCTCTTTTACTCTGCTGCTACTCTCTGGTTATTATCTATGCATAGTCACTTTATCTCTACCTACATGTACATATTACCTCAATTACATTGACTAACCAGTGCCCCCGCACATTGACTTTGTACCGGTACCCCCTGTACAGTGGGGCAAAAAAGTATTTAGTCAGCCACCAATTGTGCAAGTTCTCCCACTTAAAAAGATGAGAGAGGCCTGTAATTTTCATCAAAGGTACACTTCAACTATGACAGACAAAATGAGAAAAAAAATCCAGAAAATCACATTGTAGGATTTTTCATGGATTTATTAGCAAATTATGGTGGAAAATAAGTATTTGGTCACCTACAAACAAGCAAGATTTCTGGCTCTCACAGACCTGTAACTTCTTCTTTGATTTTATAACATAAGAGTAATCATGCTGTCGTGGCATTTCTTCCCTAAGGCAACTTATTAGCCCATATTGTTAGCATATTATCTGTGATAATGTTCTGATTCACCTGCCAGTGGGTGAGCATGTTAAAAGCTATCCCTGTGTTGATGTCTTCCCAGCTTCCCATGAGTATCCTGATTACAACCACTGTGTGCTGGTCAAATTATAATCCCACCATCCCAGCAGTGCCACACATAGCTTGTCAATCTCTGCGGTTTTCCTAACTGCCTGACTTCAAATTAATCCATCTTCCCTAGGATCCGTATAGGATTCGTCCTTGAATCGTGATTTTGGCTGAGTGATTTAAGCCTTCCCCCTGGCATCCATGGACTCCATAGCATTGGGCCCATGTTATCCTGTGATTGAATTATCCTATTTTCAATGTACTGTGACTACTGTGGCTGGCTGGGTCAATGCACAGATGACTCTAAGGTCAAGCCTCCTCTCTTATCCATCCTTCCTTAGGTTTGCCGCTGCTCTTTTCACTGGGCCAATGATTAGCCACCTCCATTTACTGGAGTACAAAAGCCTCAGATGCTTTGTGTTGACAAAGGCTTTTGGAATTCTGCCACAAGTCGATATGAATACAAATGTGGTCAAATGATGCAAAAAATACACTGCTTTATAGCATATGCTACTTTATATGGAAGTCCTTGTAAGATAATATATGAGAGAAAGAGAGAGAGAATTAATAGCTTTGGCTCATGGGGATAAGGATTTGATGGGTATATAAGGTTATAGAGGTGTGCGTGTGTGTTTGTAGGCTATATGTGTGTGTGACTGACATTAACAAAGCAGACAGGAATATTAATGAAGGACGTCATAGACATGGGGGGGCAGTTGTGTTCCACATGACTGCATACCTATTTGTCTCTAATGAGTGGTCACAGACAGGGGCTTAGGTATGTCCTCTCTAATTTGATCTCTGAGGAATGCTCATTTATTTTAGGCCAGTCTCCCCTCTGTCTATTGCTTCATTATTATATACCTCTACCAACTGATCTAGAGTCAGTTCTGTACGGTGTCTCTAAGTGCCTGCTGTCCAATGCTCTGGGCTTGAGTTATTATCCAGCATTCCCTGATTACATTGAATATATTATGATTACAGTATATTATCTCCACCTGATTGAAACATCCATCGTTGGAATTGACCCGTGTCACATGACTTCCCCGTTAGAGAGCACTACGGTGTCCTCGGAGGGACACTTCATAAATGACAGAAGCCACTAAATAAATAGCCAACCTTTTGCATGATGAATGGCTCTATCATAAATGCATTATAGTGTTTCAGACAAATTGCCCATGGTAAATCTAAATGAGTTGATGTCCCAGAGGAGCTCCATTTATGACTGTCTTATGGCTAGCTGTTAGTAGATAAGTTATTTAATTTATATTTTTTTGTCTTTGAAATGATTAATTCTGAGCCACCGATTTTCTGTAAAGATTCCCTCCCACACAGCCCTCACACAAAGACAGATGCACGCACACAAATACACACACACACATCCACCCACAGACAACAGATCAAACCTAGTTCAAATCCATGTGCATTTGATGACAGCTTTTGAGTCTGATCAAAGTGCAGTCTAATCGATACACATCAAGATGCCCCGTGGCGGCTGTCAATAACAGGCCTCAAAACCCTACTGCTGTAACCTGTCAACAACAGGCCCCAAAACCCTACTGCTGTAACCTGTCAACAACAGGCCCCAAAACACTACTGCTGTAACCTGTCAACAACAGGCCCCAAAACCCTACTGCTGTAACCTGTCAACAACAGGCCCCAAATCCCTGCTGCCGTAACCTGTCAATAACAGGCCCCAAAACCCTACTGCTGTAGCCTGTCAACAACAGGCCCCAAAACCCTGCTGATGTGTCAACAACAGGCCCCGAAACCCTACTGCTGTAGAATGTAAACAACAGGCCCCAAAACCCTGCTGCTGTAACCTGTCAATAACAGGCCCCAAAACCCTGCTGCTGTAAGCTGTCACAACAGGCCCCAAAACCCTACTGCTGTAGCATGTCAAGAACAGGCCCCAAAACCCTGCTGCTGTAGCCTGTCAACAACAGGCCCCAAAACCCTACTGATGTGTCAACAACAGGCCCCAAAACCCTACTGCTGTAGCCTGTAAACAACAGGCCCCAAAACCCTGCTGCTGTAACCTGTAAACAACAGGCCCCAAAACCCTGCTGCTGTAACCTGTCAACAACAGGCCCCAAAACCCTGATGCTGTAACCTGTCAACAACAGGCCCCAAAACCCTGATGCGGTAACCTGTCAACAACAGGCCCAAAAACCCTACCGCTCTAGGCAGAGATCCTCACAGATAGTTTACATGAGATTATAATTGTCTGCCACAATGAAAGGAGAATTAGACTGCATACTATGGAAGAACTAATCGTGTCTTTCTTTCTGTTTCTGTTTCTCTCTCTCCATTCTTCTCTTCTCTCTCTCCCTCCACCTCTCTCTCTCTTCTCCTATTTTCTATTCTCTTCTCTCTCTCTCATCTCTCTGTCTGTATCTCTCTCTCTCTCTCTCTCTCTCTCTCTCTCTCTCTCTCTCTCTCTCTGTAGATTCCTTTGTGTGACTCTACCATGGACCACATCCTCTGTTGCCTGCTGGTCCTGGGAACCGCAGTGTTGATGGCCCACGCATGCCCAAAGTACTGTGTGTGCCAGAACCTGTCCGAGTCCCTGGGGACCTTGTGTCCCTCCAAAGGCTTGCTCTTCGTCCCACTGGACATCGACCGGCGCACTGTGGAGCTCCGGCTGGGCGGAAACTACATCCTCCGCATCACCCAGCAGGACTTTGCCAACATGACCGACCTGGTGGACCTGACGCTCAGCCGCAACACCATCAGCTACATCCAGCCCTTCTCCTTCAGCGACCTGGAGACCCTGCGCTCCTTACACCTGGACAACAACCGTCTCATAGAGCTGGGTCCTGATGATCTCCGGGGCCTGGTCAACCTGCAGCACCTCATCCTTAACAACAACCAGCTGGGACGCATCTCGGACCGGGCCTTGGAAGACCTGGCACCCTCCCTAGAGGATCTGGATCTGTCCTACAACAACCTGAGGAGCCTGCCCTGGGACTCAGTCAAGCTGATGGTCTCTCTCCACCAGTTGAGTCTTGACCATAACCTCCTGGACTTCATCCCTGAGGGGACCTTTACTGATCTAGAGAGACTGGCTCGCCTGGATCTCACCTCCAACCGACTGAAGAAGCTGCCCCCAGACCCCATCTTCGCCAGGGCCCAGGATTCAGTGATGATGACCACTCCCTATGCCCCCCAGCTGTCCCTTGGCATCGGGGGGAACCCCCTGCATTGTAACTGTGAGGTGCTGTGGCTGCGGCGGCTGGAGAGGGACGATGATCAGGAGACATGCGCTTCCCCTTCCAACCTGAAGGGGCGCTACTTCTGGTATGTGAGGGAGGAGGAGTTTGTGTGCGAGCCACCCCTCATCACTCAGCACACCCACAGGATGCTGGTGCTGGAGGGCCAGATGGCCAGCCTGAGGTGCGAGGCCATTGGAGACCCCACCCCCACCATCCACTGGATGGCCCCTGACGACCGTGTCCTTGGCAACTCGTCCCGAACCGTCGTCTACGGCAACGGCACCCTGGAGATTCTCATCACCACCTCCAAGGACTACGGTACCTTCACCTGCATCGCGGCCAACGTGGCCGGGGAGTCCACCGCCTCAGTGGATCTGTCAATCATCCAGCTGCCCCACCTCAGCAACGGCACTGGTCAGGCCTCACAGCCCAAGTCCCGCCTCTCGGACATCACCGGCACCACCAGGATAAGCAAGGGGGTTCCAAAGACTCCCCCGGAGAAAGTGGTCACTGTGTCAGAGGTGACAGCCATTTCAGCCTTGGTTAAGTGGACCGTCAGCAAGGCAGCGCCCAAGGTAAAGATGTACCAGCTCCAGTACAACTGTTCCGACGATGAAGTCCTCATCTACAGGTAACAAACCTTCATTTTCAGAGAAGTAGGAACACCGATAGCTTTGATCTATGAGGGAACAAAAGATGGAGGAGACGCTCAATACACATGTTGTTTTAAGACTCCAGTAGACTTGTTTTGTTTACCTAAAGATAATGTCTCTCAGCTTTCACAAAAGATGAATGATGAAGATGAATTGTGCCAAACAGTAAATCATGCTGTTTACACTAAACAAAATACACAGTATCAATAACACTGCCATGTGTACAGAACCAGCAGCTTTCATACCCAGTTTTCCATAACAATATAGCCTACAATGGTGTTGTTAATCCTAAGTGATCAATCCATCATCCATTGTTTCTGTCTGTCCGTTGAATTGTTCGACAGCGAAACAACTCACTTCACTTTCTACTGCCTTTTTCATCATCTGATGTTTCGGTCGCTAAGCATCAGCTCCATTATGCTAAGTAGGCCATAAATAAGGGAATTTCATCCCTAAGCTTAATGGATGGATATTCTGTCAATCCAATACAGCAGCTATTTGATGAGGCTGAAAGTGTATTACAGGAAGCTGATATATAGTATATTAGCACATCTCCAAACGTCTGTGAAACCAGTTGGAAAGGAAATCCAATTATTTCATGCCATTTAAATTAGTTACTCTGTTAAAACCTAGAGAAAGGCAGATCAGTTCAGCCATAGACTTCGAGAGTAACATTTTAGTGACATATAGGTCTATATCTCATCAGACAGTATTTATTTCTGCTTATCATTACCACTACACTTGCCTATGATTACTTTCTAGTTTATTATATACACTTTTTTTCAAAGGGATTGGAATGTAAATTGTTAACTCTAACTTGTGCTATACCTGCCATGAAAAGAATGATATGTAGTCCTATAGTCAGTGTAGAGCTTTGTTATCGCATACAGTATGATTCTCCATTAGAACAACCAGTCCTTTTTCCTCTTCAAAACAAATCTGTAGAAAATCCTAAGTGTTTGCTCTTTTCTCTGACAAATCTGAATCGCCGGGCGATAAAAGACTCAGGGCTCGGAGAACAATATAATAGTATATTTATTTACCCTATGGTTAGGGCAAGATAGAATATATACCCAGAATACGTTAAGCATATTATCTTCATTCATCAGGATTGTATAAGCAGCAATAGAAGCTAAAGAAAGTGCTATACGTGGATATAGTAATGGAAGTTATGTGTCAGACACGGACTTTCAGTAATATTTCAGTTCAATTGCAATGAGTCCCTCAGAGCAATCCTTTACCATATAATGGTTTGATTGTACCATCCCATGTGATTTAATGCCTATGTTTCTCCTCGGCTTGACAATGTGTTTCAGAAATGATAGCAAGGTCCTGGATCCACTATTTTTGTCTGTTAGCTGGAGTCGCGGAGAGTGGTGGAGGATTCACGCTCCATACTTCTTGCATCACAGAGAAACGTGTTCGTTTTGGTATTTGGTGTTGTATTAGGATCCCCATTGGCTGTTGTGAAAACAACAGCTAATCTTCCTGGGTCCACACAAAACATGACATAAAACAGAACATGAATAGACATGAACAGCTCATGCACAGAACTACATGAATTTAAAAATGGCACACATAGCCTACATATCAATACATACACTTACACGTCAAATAGGGGAGAGGCGCTGTGCCGTGAGGTATTGCTTTATCGTTAAAAAAAAACAGGTTTGCTATTTATTTGAGCAATATATACTTGTATAGTTCCATGCAATAATTTCTCTATATAATACTGTAAGCTTTCTTGATTTTTCTCAGGATTTGGGGACTGTGAAAAGACCCCTGGTGGCATGTCTGGTGGGGTAAGAGTGTGTGTCAGAGCTATATCTAAGTTGACTATGCAAACAATTTGACATTTTTAACACATTCATGTTTTTTGTAAAAGAGGAAATGATGCAGTCTGTCTCTCCTCAACTCTTAACCAAGAGAGACTGGCAGCATAGTACTTATATTAGCCGTCTGATTACAATGAAGAGGAAGACGTGACGCTCTGTTCTGGGCCAGCTGCAGCTTAACTAGGTATTATTTTCAGCACTTGACCACATGACTGGACAATAATCAAGATAAGACTAAATTAGATCCTGCAGGACTTTCTTGAGTGTGGTGTCCGAAAAGCAGAGCATCTCTTTATTATGGACAGGCCTCCCTCAAGGTAACACCAAGTAGTTTAGTCTCCTCAACTTGTTCAACAGCTACACCATTCATTACCAGATTCAGCTGAGGTCTAGAGCTTAGAGAGTGATTTGTACCAAAATACAATGCTCTTAGTTTTAGATATGTTCAGGCCCAGTTTATTACTGGCCATCCATTCCAAAACTGACTGCAGCTCCTTGTTAAGGGTTTCAGTGACTTCATTAGCTGTGGTTGCTGACACATTCAGTACCAGTCAAAATTTGAACACACCTACTCATTCCAGGGTTTTTCTTTATTTGTACCATATTGTAGAATAATAATGAAGACATAAAAACTATGAAATAACACATACGGAATCATGTAGTAACCAAAAAAATGTTAAACAAATCAAAATATATTTTGTGTTTGAGATTCTTCAAAGTAGCCATCCTTTGCCTAACGCTGCAGAATGCTGTGGTAGCCATGCTAGTTAAGTGTGACTTGACTTCTAAATAAATCACAGACAGCTTCACCAGCAAAGCACCCCCACACCATCACACCTGTTCCTCCATGCTCCACAATGGTGACCCCGCCCGTGCAAAAAAAGACATTTCCATTACACACTTGTACTAGTGTTTGACAGCCAAATATAAGCACCCCGCAAATGATATACCCATTACTCTTTAGACCAAGATGGTGCTACCCAGCTAGAGCCTTGCTCTGGACCCATTTGATATTTTATCTGTTGAACCTATCCTTAGGCCAAGACATTAATACTTGAGAATGTGGTCTTTAAAATGTGTCTGATTTGGGTATGAGTGAACAGATAACATCCCATGTCATTAATAATGTAATGAAATATTCCGGCATTCCAGGAGGTTTAGAGAGTCTTTTTACAGAAATTAAATGGGATCTGCATTTGCATATTAATGGTGCGTTTCAGGCAGATAGTGATGCCGTCATCTTTATGATGAATAGTTTTCTAGCGATCATTAGCTTTGGATTTAACAACCCTTATTGTAATCGATGTGTGTATTGATGTGCTCGTAGGAGGATTATCTTTGAAAAGACAAAATTATTAAAAAAAGAGAGTTTACAAGCTCTGTTATGCTTATTTATTCTTTGTAAATGCAAAACAACACAAGACAAACCACTAACCAAACCTTGAGCTTAACACAAGCCAAAACACGAACCAAACCTTGAGCTTAACAACACAAGTAAACACACTAACCCAACCGCGATCTTAACAACACAAGCCAACATACTAACCAAACCTTGATCTTAACACAAGCCAACACACTAATCAACCCTGAGCTTAGCAACAGAAGCCAACATACTAACCAAACCTTGATCTTAACACAAGCCAAAACACTAATCTACCTTGAGCTTAGCAACAGAAGCCAACATACTAACCAAACCTTGATTTAACACAAGCCAACACACTAATCAACCTTGAGCTTAGCAACAGAAGCCAACATACTAACCAAACCTTGAGCTTAACAACACAAGCCAAAACACTACTCAAACCTTGAGCTAATGCTGCAGTTGCACTGTTTGACACTCCCAAAGTTAGCTGTTTTTCTAAAATGCACTCATCCATTATAGTTACCATAGCAGGATGTTTTATGGCAGGATATACACTCAAGTGTCACGCCCTGACCTTAGAGAGCCTTTTTATTTCTCTATTTGGTTAGGTCGGGGCGTGATTTGGGTGGGCATTCTAGTTTTTCTGTTTCTTTGCTGGCCGGGAATGGTTCCCAATCAGAGTCTATCGTTGTCTCTGATTGGGGATCATACTTAGGCAGCCTGTTTTCCACCTTAGTTTGTGGGATCTTGTTTTTGCATAGTTGCTGTTTAGCCCTGCAGAACTTTACGTTCGGTTGTGTATTTTGTTGGTTTTCCCCGGTGTCATTTAATAAAAGGAAAATGTACCACGCTTCACCTTGGTCTAATTCATCGAACGAACGTAACATCAAGGGTATGGACACAGACACAGGCTAGCATCAAGTTCCATTTAATCTCCCCACTACCGCTATAGTACAATTCAGCAGCATCTCCCAATAAATTCCCTGGCAGGGAGTGCAGAGCCCATTAGGGATTTTTGCTTATATAAGCATAATCACATTTCCCAGCACCCTGACATTTAGGCTGAATCAATGGAGCAAGAGACCCATTTGGCATGACCTTGTCTGTTATCCAGAGAAAGAGGCCGCCTTAAGAAATCATACAGTCCTCCTGGGGGGAATTAGCCATGAAATACTTTAATGATTGTTGAGTGGGAGAAATGCTATAACCTGAAGCAATGATTTGTTTGTTTGTTTTCAGTTCTTTTTTCTTTCTTGCCAATAAGGAAGTGTGTTGAAACTGTATCTGACAATAGCTTTTAAACTGTTTGGGAGGATGAGGGTAGCTGTGGCTGACTGGTGCCTATCCCTATCCCCTTCCCCACTACTTTTCCTTCCCAGAAGCAATGTTTAAGGACTCACATCCTCTCTCGCTCTGATTAATGTTATGGCCTCATGCCTTCACTGGAAACGATTTAAAGCAATCTCCAAATTGCCTTTCGATGCCCAAAGGGTGTAGGGAAAAAAACTTGTATTCATCTCCTTGTGATAAGCACAGCCAGACGTTTTTTCCTGAGTTCCACTTTGTCCCGATGTATTTTAATTCAGCTGAATGAAACATTCAACACAGACGGCCTGACATGAATCAGTCACAGGACAGAGCAGTGCCTGGCAAAATATTCACTAAGCACTGGAATTTCCCTCCATCCCATGCCTATACCAAGCAAGCAATTATCACTGTGTAATAGATTACATCCCCTGAGGACCAAAACATTTAATATTATCAACTTTTGATCAAATAAAATAAAATAAAAATCACATTATTTTAGTTACATACACATGGTTAGCAGATGTTAATGTGAGTGTAGTGAAGTGCTTGTGCTTCTAGTTCCGACCATGCAGTAATATCTAACAAGTAATCTAACAATTTCACAACAACTACCTTATACACACAAGTGTAAAGGAATGAATAAGAATATGTACATATAAATATATGGATGAGCGATGGCCGAACGACATAGGCAAGATGCAGTAGATGGTATAGAGTACAGTATATACAGTGGGGCAAAAAAGTATTTAGTCAGCCACCAATTGTGGATGTTCTCCCACTTAAAAAGTTGAGAGAGGCCTGTAATTTTCATCATAGGTACACTTCAACTATGACAGACAAAATTAGGGGGAAAAAATCCTGAAAATCACATTGTAGGATTTTTAACGAATTTATTTGCAAATTATGGTGGAAAATAAGTATTTGGTCACCTACAAACAAGCAAGATTTCTGGCTCTCACAGACCTGTAACTTCTTCTTTAAGAGACTCCTCTGCCCTCCACTCGTTACCTGTATTAATGGCACCTGTTTGAACTTGTTATCAGTATAAAAGACACCTGTCCACAACCTCAAACAGTCACACTTCAAACTCCACTATGGCCAAGACCAAAGAGCTGTCAAAGGACACCAGAAACAAAATTGTAGACCTGCACCAGGCTGGGAAGACTGAATCTGCAATAGGTAAGCAGCTTGGTTTGAAGAAATCAACTGTGGGAGCAATTATTAGGAAATGGAAGACATACAAGACCACTGATAATCTCCCTCGATCTGGGGCTACACGCAAGATCTCACCCCGTAGGGTCAAAATGATCACAAGAACGGTGAGCAAATATCCCGGAACCACACGGGGGGGCCTAGTGAATGACCTGCAGAGAGCTGGGACCAAAGTAACAAAGCCTACCATCAGCAAAGGCATTAAAGATGAAACGTGGCTGGGTCTTTCAGCATGACAATGATCCCAAACACACCGCCCGGGCAACGAAGGAGTGGCTTCGTAGGAAGCATTTCAAGGTCCTGGAGTGGCCTAGCCAGTCTCCAGATCTCAACCCAATAGAAAATCTTTGGAGGGAGTTGAAAGTCCGTGTTGCCCAGCAACAGCCCCAAAACATCACTGCTCTAGAGGAGATCTGCATGGAGGAATGGGCCAAAATACCAGCAACAGTGTGTGAAAACCTTAACTTACTTACAGAAAACGTTTGATCTCTGTCATTGCCAACAAAGGGTATATAACAAAGTATTGAGATAAACTTTTGTTATTGACCAAATACTTATTTTCCACCATAATTTGCAAATAAATTCATTAAAAATCCTACAATGTGATTTTCTGGATTTTTTTTCTCATTTTGTCTGTCATAGTTGAAGTGTACCTTTGATGAAAATTACAGGCCTCTCTCATCTTTTTTAGTGGGAGAACTTGCACAATTGGTGGCTGACTAAATACTTTTTTGCCCCACTGTACATGTGAGATGAGTAATGTAGGGTATGTAAACATTATACGTATAAAGTGGCATTGTTTAAAGTGACTTGTGAGACATTTATTGCATCCAATTTTGAATTATTATAGTGGCTAGAGATTTGAGTCAGTATGTTGGCAGCAGCCACTCAATGTTAGTGATGGCTGTTTAACAGTCTGATGGCCTTGAGATAGAAGCTGTTTCAGCGTCTCAGTCCCAGCTTTGATGCACCTGTACTGACCTCGCCTTCTGGATGATAGCGGGGTGAACAGGCAGTGGCTCGGGTCGTTGTTGTCCTTGATGATCTTTTTGGCCTTCCTGTGACATCGGGTGGAGTAGGTGTCCTGGAGGGCAGGTAGTTTTCCCCCGGTGATGCGTTGTGCAGACCTCACTACCCTCTGGAGAGCCTTACGGTTGTTGGCGGAGCAGTTGCCATACCAGGTGGTGATACAGCCCTGATACAGCCCCAGGATGCTCTCAATTGTGCATCTGTGAAAGTTTGTGAGTGTTTTTGGTGACAAGCCAAATTTCTTCAGCCTCCTGAGGTTGAAGAGGCGCTGTTGCGCCTTCTTCACCCCGCTGTCTGTGTGGGTGGACCATTTCAGTTTGTCTGTGATGTGTACGCCGAGGAAATTAAAGCTTTCACCTTCTCCACTACTGTCCCGTTGATGTGGAAAGGGGGATGCTCCCTCTGCTGTTTCCTTAAGTCTATGATCATCTCATTTGTTTTGTTGACGTTGAGTGTGAGGTTATTTTCCTGACACCACACTCCGAGGGCCCTCACCTTCTCCCTGTAGGCCGTCTCATCGTTGTTGGTAATGAAGCCTACCACCTGTAATGTTGTCAGCAAACTTGATGATTGAGTTGGAGGCGTGCATGGCCACGCAGTCATGGATGAACAGGGAGTACAGGAGAGGGCTGAGAAAGCACCCTTGTGGGGCCCCAGTGTTGAGGATCAGCGAGGTGGAGATGTTGTTTCCTACCCTCACCACCTGGGGGCGTCCCGTCCAGGACCTAGTTGCACAGGGCGGGGTCGAGATCAGGGGTCTCGAGCTTAATGACGAGTTTGGAGGGTATTATGGTGCTAAATGTTAAGCTGTAGTCGATGAACAGCATTCTTACATAGGTATTCCTCTTGTCCAGATGGGTTAGGGCAGTGCGCAGTGTGATTGCGATTGTGTCGTCTGTGGACCTATTGGGGTGGTAAGCAAATTGGAGTGGGTCTAGGGTGTCAGGTAGGGTGGAAGTGATATGATCCTTGACCAGTCTCTCAAAGCACTTCATGATGACGGAATTGAGTGCTACAGGGCGATAGTCGTTTAGCTCAGTTACCTTAGCTTTCTTGGGAACAGGAACAATGGTGGCCCTCTTGAAGCATGTGGGAACAGCAGTCTGGGATAGGGATTGATTGAATATGTACGAAAACACACTAGCCAGCTGGTCTGCGCATGCTCTGAGGACGTGGCTAGGGATGCCGTCTGGGCTGGCAGCCTTGCAAGGGTTAACACGTTTAAATGTTTTACTCACATTGGCTGCAGTGAAGGAGAGCCCGCAGGTTTTGGTAGCGGGCCGTGTCAGTAGCACTGTATTGTCCTCAAAGCGAGCAAAGAAGCTGTTTAGTTTGTCAGGGAGCAAGACATTGTGGTCCGCGACGGGAACTGTTTTCCTTTTATAGTCCGTGATTGACTGTAGACCCTGCCACATACCTCTCGTGTCTGAGCCCTTGAATTGCTACTCTACTTTGTCTCTGTACTGACGCTTAGCTTATTTGATTGCCTTGCGGAGGGAATAGCTACACTGTTGTATTCGGTCATGTTTTCGGTCGCCTTCCCTGATTAAAAACAGTGGATCACGCTTTCAGTTTTGCGCGAATGATGCCATCAATCCACGGTTTCTAGTTGGGGAAGGTTTTAATAGTCGCTGTTGGTACAACATCACCGATGCACTTGCTAATAAACTCCCTCACCGAATCAGCGTTAACATCAATGTTGTTGTTCGACACTATCTGGAACATGGGGCGGCAGGGTAGCCTAGTAGTCAGAGCATTGGACTAGTAACCGTAAGGAGGCAGGCAGTTAACAGGCAGTTAACCCACTGTTCCTAGGCCGTCATTAAAAATAAGAATTTGTTCTTAACTGACTTGCCTAGTTAAATAAAGATAAAATAAAAATATCCCAGTCCACGATTGCAGCATCCTTGAAGCTTGGAATCAGACCAGTGTTGAACAGACCTGAGCATGGGCATTTCCTGTTTCAGATTATTTAGCATCTTTTGCTCACTCCACACTAATACTGTAGTATTAGTGTGGAGTGAGTTATCAGTGAGTTATCAGAAAACACAGAACAATGTGAAAAAAAGGTATGGCATCATTGGTTATAGTTATTATCATATGGTTATATATTATCACATGGGTGTTGATGGCCAGCTTATCACATGGGTGTTGATGGCCAGCTTATCACATGGGTGTTGATGGCCAGCTTATCACATGGGTGTTGATAGCCAGCTTATCACATGGGTGTTGATGGCCAGCTTATCACATGGGTGTTGATGGCCAGCTTATCACATGGGTGTTTATGGCCAGCTTATCACATGGGTGCTTATGGCCAGCTTATCACATGGGTGTCTATGGCCAGTTTATCACATGGGTGTTGATGGCCAGCTTATCACATGGGTGTTTATGGCCAGCATACTACATGGGTGTGCATGACCAGCTACTGTGACTGAATGACTGATGTTGTCGAACAGCTCCGAGCCAGTTCCCTGGACATAACTCGTCATGTTCTCAGACAGGTTCCTGCCTTATAAGCGGACTAAGACTCGCCTGCGCAACATAGGTATCTGAGGCTCTAGCTGTTACAGAAGCCTTTCAATCTTCTCCTTTTCCCTCTTTTCCTCTGTGTTCTGGTTATTTATTCTTCTCACATCTCCATGGCTCAGACATGGGGTGGAGCGTCTGTTTGCTGCAGCAGGACAGATGGTTTAGAGAGATAAAGCCAATTACAGCTGTCTGTCTGTTAGACTAGAACCTCAACCACAAAGAGACTTAACACTGGACAACTCCTCAGGAATGAGGAAGCCCTGCTTTTCTTTCAGTGGAAATGGCATCATAAAGAACACTCAAGCACAGTTTTGTATTGATATGAAATGCATGGTGTTAAGAAAGATGCATGTTAATAACATTATCCTCCAAATCAATTAAATTGTATCAAATGTAGTAGGTTTTCACAGCTGACTTTCACAGGTTTTCACGGATGTCCAACAATGATTATGCTGACTCGACTCAGTCATCACCATGTTTAACTCTTCCTCTCTGTTTCTATAGGATGATCCCGGCCTCCAGCCAGGCCTTCCTGGTGACCAACCTGGTGTCGGGGACCAAGTACGACTTGTGTGTCCTGGCCGCCTGGGACGACACCGCCACCACCCTGACGGCCACCAACGTGGTGGGCTGTGCCCAGTTCTTTACCCGCGACGACTACACACAGTGCCAGTCTCTCCACAGCCAGTTTCTGGGGGGCACCATGATCCTGGTGGTGGGTGGCATCATCGTGGCGACGCTACTCGTCTTCATCGTTATCCTGATGGTACGCTACAAGGCCACCGACCATGAGGGGGGTGGCATCGGGGGGAGCGGCAAGCTGACCAGCGTAAGTGACACCCACTCACAGACCAATGGGGGCCGGCTGGGACAGAACGGCGTGCCCCTTCCCCTGCCCAAACCAAAGGCCAAAGTGACCCTCCAGGATGAGGTGGTGGAGTTTAAATGTGGTTCCCTCCAGAGCACCTCGTCCTCATCCTCGTCGGGGGGCTCGGTGGTCGGGGAGGGTTCCTACAGCCCCAACAGCACCCTGGCCATTATGTGGAGGCAGGCTGCCCCCTCTAAGCCCAGGGCAAACCTGGATCACCTGCTGGGGGCCTTCAACTCCCTAGAGCTCCGGGGGGCCCAGGGCAGGGGAGACCTGGGGGAGCCCTCATCCAGCAGTAGCACCCCGGTGGCGGGTGGCGATAGGCCCCACACGGACAGGGAGCCCCTGCTGGGCCGGACAATGGACTCGCGGCTGAGCCGGTTGCTCATGCTGTCTCATGACTCCAAACCAAAAAGGAGCCAGTCGTTTGACATGGGGGACTGTATGGATACAGATCAACAAACAGACCAAGCGATGGCCTCTAGCACCTCCACTGCCACAACGCCGGTGTGCAGTTACCCGCGGCGCATCAGCAACATCTGGACTAAGAGGAGCCTGTCTGTGAACGGCATGCTGCTACAGTGTGACGAGGAAGGGGATATGGGGGGGAGCAAGGGGACCTTCGACAGCCAAGAGTGGGTCATGGAGAGTACTGTCTAGGAGAGATGAGGACTTGCTTTGTGTCTTCTAAAACACTGCCCCAGAGAGATAGCAATACGCCTCAGTTCTGATAGACCTCCAGGCTGGAGGAGAAGTCCATGCCTCCTCCCTCCTTGTCCTGCATGGAATTCATTCATGTTAATCTATTGTGGATGCTCCATTTTTGTGACAGATATGTACAAAGTTCCCCCAAGTGGGTAAGTCGGCTAACGACGCTTGATGGATGGAGCTGATTCGTGGAGTGTGTTTGTATGTGTGTGTTCTCTACATGGGGAGGGGGAATGCACAGTAATGGTCAACTACAAACTACACGTAAGACATGCAATGAAACCTAGGAAATGGGAAGCAGGCCTGTTGTTCCTGAGGAGGGCCATGGTTTCTCTGACACGAGGAACGTGAAACAAATCACTGTATTTGTTGACTTGTAAATTGGCATAACACTGAACGTCCATCTTGTTACTGTTGCTGAGATGATGGGCCATGCATGGCTCTGGACTAATACTGTTGTAAGTGAATATGAAATATATAATGACTTTAATGTTTTTACATGTTTTATTTTGCTGATCAAACACACATTGTCTAATACTGTTCTTCCCCTCTGTACACGACGGGGCTCTGACTTCAACATTTGCATTATGAAAAACCTCAATATACTGTCAGGTCCAAAATGATTGGCACCCTTGATAAAGAATAACTAAAAAGACTGCACAAAATAAATAATACAAATACTGAGCTATATTGTATGCAAAAAAGGACATTATATTATTTTGTACTAATACATTTGCTCAGAGAAAGAGGTGACATCAAAATAGAGCTCTTTGGTTAAGTACACCAGAGGTGGGTTTGGTCTCGAAACATATGCATAAAAGTTCCTCATACCTATGGTAAAATATGATGACGCATCTTTAATGTTATGGGGCTATTTTGTATCCACTGGTCCTGTGGCCCTTGTTAAGGTCAACGGCATTGTGAACTTTACCAATTACCAGAAGATTGTAGCCAAAAACCTGGTTGCCTCTGCCAGGAGACACTTTGACGTAACTGGATCTTCCAGCAAGACAATAACACCAGCGCACATCAAAATCTACAAAGAAATTGTTTATTGACCACAAAATCAACATTTTGCAATGGCCATCTCAGCCTCCACTTGAACCCCATTGAAAACCTACGGTTTGAATTGAAGAGGGCATTCTATTAAGCACAGACGAAGGATGCCAAGGATCTGGAAAGAATCTGTATGGAGGAACGATCTAAGATCCCTCCCAATGTATTCTCCAATCTCATAAAACATTTGAGAAAAAGACTCTGTGCTGTTATCCTCGCAAGGGGAGGGTGCTGTAGTACTAAAAACAGAGGTGACAATACATTTAACCCCTATCTTTCTTGGATTTGTTTTATTACTTATTAAACAAAAGCCCTTTCCCTGAGTGTAAAATAATATGATTTACATTTTTAAAAATGTAGTTTGTACTATTTATTTTTTGTTCCTCTTTAACAAGGGTGCCAATAATTATGGACCTGACCGTATATCCATCCGCATTTTTTTATATCTGCAGAACCATTCGTTTCTTAACCCATTCTGACTGAATGGTACTGTGTATATATATATATATATATATATATATATATATATATATGTACACTTTATATAGGCAATTTAGTTCATCATAAAAAAATGTATATATGAAATTATTTCATGAAACCCCGTATTTGAATATTTTAACTTAGTATCCAGAATGTTTTTTGAGGCTTCGTTAAATAATGCCATATCTGGTTCCTATCAAGTTGTATTCATGTATAAAGCGAGCAAACAATTCATCCTCAAAATCATGAAATATTATCTTTTTAAGATAGCAATGTGAAATGGGTAAGGTCTTAAGTGAAAATGTAACTGTTATCGTGATGTCACTTAAAAGGTTCATTAGAGTTCATTTCAGCAAAAGAACATGGCCCCTGTTGGCCTCTAAATCAATTAACCCAGTATAGAGCTAACAACCAGCAGGAGTTTACCCTCTCTTGCACAGAAAGATTAAGCCCTCAGAAAAACTGCAGATCAACATGCTCAATCTTTGAGAGACAAGCATCCTTCTCCAATTCCAATAAACATTTTTACTTTTTCATGTGCACTACCATTCAAAAGTTTGGGGTCACTTAGAAGGTTCCTTGTTTTTGATAGAAAATCTATTTTTTTTGTTCATTAAAATAACATCAAATTGATCAGAAATACAGTGTAGACCTTGTTAGACATTGTTAATGTTGTAACTGACTATTGTAGCTGGAAACGGCAGATTTTTTTATGGAATATCTACATATATCTGCGTACAGAGACCCATTATCAGCAACCATCACTCCTGTGTTCCAACGGAATGTTGTGTTAGCTAATCCAAGTTTATCATTTTAAAAGTGATCATTAGAAAACCCTTTTGCAATTATGTTAGCACAGCTGAAAACTGTTGTTCTGCTTAAAGAAGCAATACAACTGGCCTTTTTTAGACTAGTTGAGTATCTGGAGCATCAGCATTTGTGGGTTTGATTACAGGCTCAAAATGTCCAGAAACAAAAACCTTTCTTCGGAAACTCGTCAGTCTATTCTTGTTCTGAGAAATGAAGGCTATTCCATGTAAGAAATTGCCAAGAAACTGAAGATCTCGTACAACTCTGTATACTACTCCCTTCACAGAACAGCACAAACGGTCTCTAACCAGAATAGAAAGAGGAGTGGGAGGCCCCAGTGCACAACTGAGCAAGAGGACAAGTACATTAGAGTGTCTAGTTTGAGAAATTGACGCCTCACAAGTCCTCAACTGGCGGATTCATGAAATAGTACCCGCAAAACACCAGTCACAGTGAAGAGGCGACTCTGAGATGCTAGCCTTCTAGGCAGAGTTCCTCTGTCCAGTGTCTGTGTTCTTTTGCCCATCTTAATCTTTTATTTTCATTGGCAAGTCTGAGATATGGCTTTTTCTTTGCAACTCTGCCTAGAAGGCCAGCAGTCTGGAGTCGCATCTTCACTGTTGACGTTGAGACTGGTGTTTTGCGGGTACTATTTAATGAAGCTGCCAGTTGAGGACACATGTGATGTGTCTGTTTCTTAAACTTGACACTCTACTGTACTTGTCCTCTTGCTCAGTTGTGCACTGGGGCCTCCCACTCCTATATTCTATTCTGGTTAGAGACAGTTTGCGCTGTTCTGTGAAGGGAGTAGTACACAGCGCTGTACGAGATCTTCAGTTTCTTGTCAATTTATCACATGGAATAGCCTTAATTTCTCAGAACAATAATAGACTGACAAGTTTCAGAAGAAAGTTATTTGTTTCTGGCCATTTTCAGCCTGTAATCGAACCCACAAATGCTGATGCTCAAGATACTCAACTAGTCTAAAGAAGGCCATTCTTATTGCTTCTTTAATCCGCACAACAGTTTTCAGCTGTGCTAACATAATTGCAAAAGGGTTTTTGGTGATCATTTAGCCTTTTAAAATGGTAAACTTGGATTAGCTGGCACAATGTGCCATTGGAACACAGGAGTGATGGTTGCTGATAATGGGCCTCTGTACGCCTATGTAGATATTCCATAAAAAATCGTCTGTTTCCAGCTACAATAGTCAGTTACAACATTAACAATGTCTACACTGTATTTCTGATCAATTTGATGTTATTTTAATAGACAAAAAATTTGCTTTTCTTTCAATAACAAGGACATTTCTAGGTGACCCCAAACTTTTGAACAGTCTGGATCTCATCACCTAAAATGTTTGACATTTGAGGATAAGTAGAAACCTTGCCTCCCTGACCAGTTATTGGCATGAGAAATGGACTGGAAATGCGTAGTAAACTGTGTCTAGGAATTATCAAACTTGATTTTCTTTTGTTTGGTAGCATAAATTGACAGGTAGCATAAATGTACAGTGCAAAGTGGCTCTCAACTATGCTGAAGTTGTTGGCTTTTCTGTAACGTGTACAAGTTGCATGTTTACCGAGGACAAACTCATGGGCCCATTAAGAACCTTATACACTATCTGTCTTTCCTCACATTGTGTTGTCTGAATGACTTTTTTGTGACATTCTGGATCAACTGCATCTGTACATTGACTCTGTATATTGACTTTTTTATATATATAATTGATGGAGAATGAACAAAAGCTGTACACTAGTGTCTTTATTTTCTTGGTAGGCATACAGAAATAAAGAGGTGCCTCACTGTACATTTGCAGTACAACCATTTATATTTCTCATTTGGAGTTGTAGACAATGTTTCTGTGGTCAAACATATTGTTTTTTGCTACAAAAATATAAAAACATCTAGATAATCTGGGCTTTCGTGTTTTGTCAGACCCTTATTATAAGACGTGGTAATGTGCAACATTTGTCATGTAATTGTATTGCCTTGTTCAGAACTGATCTTCTATTGTCAGGTAGATCTGGGTAAACAGTAAGTAGATTTGTATGAAGCAGCTCTGAGGAGCTCTGAGGAGATCATGGATTTCTGGGAATTTCAGCATTCCAGAACCAATGTGGATTTCAGCGTTCCGGAATCCCAGAGACGACCTCAGCATCACATGTCAGACCACTAATTGGCCCAACTGACGTCCAATTCGGAGAAAAAAAACGAATAGGTAACCCCACATTAACCTGCCCTGGACTCTTTAAGTCATAGCATAGCTAGACTAGGATAAGGGGAAGTCTCCTAACACCCTGTGTTGACGATCTTATTCACATGCCTCCTAGATATCCACTTAGCTCCTGCATGCATTTTAAAACGTGTTTGTACAAGGGAAGAGTTGGAGGCAAGTAGGGGCATCAATGAGCTTAACCAGGGGAGATCATGTGGTTAGAGGTGGAGTGAGGTGTATAAAACCCTTTTTAAGCCAAAGCAGAGTGCACACTGGGTCGTATTTGTTAGGCACCAAGATGAAGATTATGGACTGAAACACAGAACTACTACCTGAACTTGTCCAATAAGAAACACTCCTTCTTGCTTTCAATTGCAAATTGTTTTGTTGATGTGTGTCTGGATGAATATGACCCTGCCCACTGGGATTTTTTTTTGAATCAACATAGTTTCCACTTGATTTCAACAACAAAAAAATGTATGTGTGATGACATTGAATCAAATTGGAAAACTGATTGGATTTGGTGTGTGTGTCTGCATGGACCCTATTGGGGAACGTGCATGTGAGGGATATCTAAGGGGTGTGAGACGCTCTGTGTTGGGTGAAAAAGATGGTGATGGTATCTGATGGGTAGAGCAGAGGAGAGGTAATGGTGCATAGTGCTGGCTCAGTGTGGAGGAGGCACAGCTTGCCTGGCAGGCTGCCCATGGCTCAGACCCTCCCTGCCACATCCATATAGAGGCGCTGCAGCAGCCGAGGATAGGATAAGATAGGAGGCTGTCAGTCTCACTAATTCAATGGGATTCAAAACGTAGCATCATATGATACAAAATGCATTTTACAGGGATGATTTCTGCATTTTGAAAGTTACATATCTTGACAAGTTTATTGCTGACAAGCAAAACATTTTGAGACTATGTCAACAATGGCCTAATGAAACAAATACAAATACCAAAAGTTTTCCTTTAAGGATTCTCGTTGATTGCAATGCCTTAATGCAGTATAAACATTTAATGATTTACCCATCATCAATTACCAATGGGTTTTAACTTATTGTAATGACCTCGAAAGATCATAAATGAGAGAATGTCCACAACATTTCTTGAGTTTTTTATGAATTGAATAGTTTACTGACCCAGAACGAGCACAGGCTTCTGTCTGGCCATAACCTATGCCAAATAAATACTACATAACCATATCTGGTATTCAATTCACTGTCGGGACCTAAAAAGAGGGATAACAGTGCAACCATGGAAATATGCCAGACATGTAGTGCCCAGCCCCTTCCCAGGCCGCCCGCTGTTCCACCAACCAGTGTCTTTATTTTCTTGGTAGGCATACAGCAATAAAGCGGTGTCTGACTATACATTTACAGTACAACCATGTATATTTCCCACCTGCATTTGTAGACAATGTTTCTGCTGTCAAAAATATTGTGTTTCGCTACAAAAATATAAAAAAATATAGATTTTCTGAAACGTTCGTGTTTTGTTAGACCCTTATTATAAGACGTGGTAATGTGCAACATTTGTCATGTAATTGTATTGCATTGTTCAGCATTGATCTTCTATTGTCAGCCTCTGGTAGATCTGGGGTAAACAGTAAGTAGATTTGTATGAAGCAGCTCTGAGGATATCATGGATTTCTGGGAATTTCAGCATTCCAGAACCAATGTGGATTTCAGCATTCTAGAATCTCGGAGACGACCTCAACATCACATGTCAGACCACTAATTGGCCCGACTGAAGTCCAATTCGGAGATAAAAAACTAATGAGTAACCCCACATTGACCTGCCCTGGACTCCTTAAGTCATAGCATAGCTAGACTAGGATAAGGGGAAGTCTCCTAACACCCTGTGTTGACGATCTTATTCACATGCCTCCTAGATATCCACTTAGCTCCTGCATGCATTTTAAAACGTGTTTATGCAGGGGAAGAGTTGGAGGCAAGTAGGGGCATCAATGAGCTTAACCAGGGGAGATCATGTGGTTAGAGGTGGAGTGAGGTGTATAAAACCCTTTTTAAGCCAAAGCAGAGTGCACACTGGGTTGTACTTGTTAGGCACCAAGATAAAGATTATGGACTGAAACATGGCACTACTACCTGAACTTGTCCAATAAGAAACACTCCTTCTTGCTTTCAATTGCAAATTGTTTTGTTAATGTGTGTCCGGATGAATATGACCCTGCCCACTGGGCAAAAACTTTTGAATCAACATAGTTTCCTCTTGATTTCAACAACAAAAAATGTTATGTGTGATGACATTGAATCAACTTGGAAAACTGATTGGATTTGGTGTGTGTGTGTCTGCATGGACCCTATTGGGGAACGTGCATGTGAGGGATATCTAAGGGGTGTGAGACGCTCTGTGTTGGGTGAAAAAGATGGTGAAGGTGTCTGATGGGTAGAGCAGAGGAGAGGTAATGGTGCATAGTGCTGGCTCAGTGTGGAGGAGGCACAGCTTGCCTGGCAGGCTGCCCATGGCTCAGACCCTCCCTGCCACATCCATATAGAGGCGCTGCAGCAGCCGAGGATAGGATAAGATAGGAGGCTGTCAGTCTCACTAAATCAATGGGATTCAAAACGTAGCATCATATGATACAAAATGCATCTTACAGGGATGATTTCTGCATTTTGAAAGTTACATATCTTGACAAGTTTATTGCTGACAAGCAAAACATTTTGAGACTATGTCAACAATGGCCTAATGAAACAAATACAAATACCAAAAGTTTTCCTTTAAGGATTCTCGTTGATTGCAATGCCTTAATGCAGTATAAACATTGAATGATTTACCCATCATCAATTACCAATGGGTTTTAACTTATTGTAATGACCTCGAAAGATCATAAATGAGAGAATGTCCACAACATTTCTTGATTTTTTAATGAATTGTATGGTTTATTGACCCAGAACGAGCACAGGCTACTGTCTGGCCGTCACCTATACCAAATAAATACGACCTAACAATATCAGGTATTCAATTGACTGTCGGGACCTAAAAAGAGGGATAACAATGGAACCATGGATATATACCAGACATGTAGTGCCCAGCCCCTTCCCAGGCCGCCCGCTGTTCCACCAACCACAAGGACGCCTGGCACTGATACATTCCAGGCATTCCCTTCATTGAACCCCGCCTAAATCAGAGCTAACTGATAAACGTGCCCTAATAACCACACAACAACAGAACATCAGAAAGCAGGCATATAGAGTGCGTTTGGAAAGTATTTCGACCCCTTGACTTTTTCCCCCCAAAATTACGACACAGCCTTATTCTAAAAATGATTCAATTGTTGTTGTTTTTATCAATCTATACACAATACCACATGATGACAAAGCAACAAAAAAAAATTTGCAAGTGTATTAAAGAGAAAATGTGACGTTTACATAAGTATTCAGACCCTTTACTCGGTACTTTGCTGAAGCACCTTTTGCAGTGATTACACCTCGAGTCTTCTTGGGTATGGCGCTACAAGTTTGGCACACCTGTATTTGGGAGTGTGTGAGTTTCTCACATTCTCTGCAGATCCTCTCAAGCTCTGTTAGGTTGGATGGAGAGCGTCGCTGCACAGGGCCACTTAAGGAAATTCATAGACATGTCCCAAAGCAACTCCTGCCTTGTCTTGGTTGCGTGCTTAGGGTCGTTGTCCTGTTGGAAGGTAAACGTTCGCCCCAGTCTGAGGTCCTGAGTGCACTGGAGCAGGTTTTCATCCAGAATCTCTCTGTACTTTGCTCCGTTCATATTTCCCTCGATCCTGACTAGTCTCCCAATCCCTGTCGCTGATAAACATCCCCACGTTATGATGCTGCCACCACCATGCAGCCACCACCCTGCTTCACAGCAGAGATGGTGCTAGGTTTCCTCCAGACGTGATGCTTGGTATTCAGGCCAAAGAGTTCAATCTTGGTTTCATCAGACCAGAGAAAATTGTTTCTCATGGTCTGAGAGGTTTTAGGTGCTTTTTGTCAAACTCCAAGTGAGCAGTCATGTGCATTTTACTGAGGAGTAGCTTCCGTCTGGTGGAGTGCTTCCGTCTGGTGGAGTGCTGCAGAGATCGTTGTCCTTCTGGAAGGTTCTCCCATCTCCGCAGAGGAACTCTGTAGCTCTGTCAGAGTGACCATTGGGTTCTTGGTCACCTCCCTGACCAAGGCCCTTCTCCCCCCATTGCTCAGTTTGGCTGGGCGGCCAGCTCTAGGAAGAGTCTTGGTGGTTGCAGAATTCTTCTATGTAAGAATGATGGAGGCAACTGTGTTCTTGGGGACCTTCAATGCTGCACAAATCCTGTCTCTGAGCTCTATGAACAATTCCTTCGACCTCATGGCACTGTCAACCGTGCAACCTTATATAGACAGGTGTGTCCCTTTCCAAATCATGTCTAATCCATTGAATTTACAACAGATGGACTCCAGTCAAGTTGTAGAAACATCTCAAGGATGGTCAATGGAAACAGAATGCACCTGAGCTCAATTTCGAACTCATAGCAAAGGGTCTGAATACTTAGATGTATAAGGTATTATTTTATTTTTTTGTAAATATTCATTTTAAAAAGTTTGTCGCTTTATTATTATTGAGGTATTGTGTGTAGATCGATGACATAATTAAAAAAATCTAATTAAGAATAAGGCTGTAACATAACAAAATGTGGAAAAAGTCAAGTGGTCAGAATACTTTCCGAATGCACTGTAACTGTCCAAATGGGTCGCCACTAAGGTTAAAATGGAAACCTGCTGTTTTTTTACTGATTCTAAGTGCAAAAAATATATATTTGATGGGTCGCATGGATACACTTGTGTTGTGCCTATATGACCAGTGTTCTACGCAAACACCCATTCTCTTTATCTCTAAAACTTTATGAAATAGAACATAGTCAACAAATACATGTTGCAGTATTTACAATTGCATAAACAACTTACCACCGACTTACTACCCCAGAACCAAACAAGTACATGAGATGTTTCTTCCTGGAATCTTTCAGAAGTGTGTCCTTACTGCACCAAAAAGTCAGGGTCATCTTGATTCGTGTGGATTATTTACTTGGTCGTGTGGCTGTTCTTCCAGGGTTGCCTTGTCTGAAACATGAATCCCGAGGTGAAGAGTATTGGTGTACTGGAGCCATGGGATGTGCCTGGGGGAATGGAACCCATTGGCTGAAACCTTCCACTTAGCCATTAGGGTCTTATTGAGCATTGACAACTTGATGTCTAGCATAGGAAAAGGTTGATCTATTTAACATAACTCTGGAGAGCACCACACACAGTCTATATGTTTTCCATATTTGATTACGCCTGCATTCTCTATCATTTGCAACTAAAGTTACAGTGAAGTTACAGTTACAGAATAATGATGAGGTAAAAGTGAATAGGTAGGTAGCCTTATTAAAATGAGTGAGCTTTAAAGTACATTCAGATATGCATAGATAAACACCAATGTGATGTGCAGAAGTGGTCAACATCCCACATAATACAGTAGTGCCTCCCTGTGGTTGTAAGTTACCTGTACAGGTTGTTGAAATACAGTAGAATATTTTGCCAAGTACATTTACACATACTCAGACTTTTACTTGGTGATATGGTACTGCCAGTAATAGACAACGTTTATAGACAGAATACAGACAGATGAATTTACATACATTATATACAAATAGGTAGAGTGAACATAAGAGAATGAGCAGTGGATCTAGAGTGGATTACTGGAGGTTGAAGGTTACAACGACCTCAGTAACCTCTAAGGCAGATAAAGTAAAACCAAAAGTCAACAAAATGACAGATGTCTGTGAACGAAGATGAAAATGGACATCATGCTAATATTAGCTCAATGGATTTACCTACAGTAAGCTCTTAAGTGAGTCTGCCCCCTCCAAGTTGAATATATTTACAATAGGTCTATAGAAACAGGCCGAAGGACCTACAAACAGGAAATGTAAATTGAGGACGTTATCCAATCACATTTTTGACTGGCCAACAGAGTTGTTGTTCTTCACATTGGTCGACAGATTCATATCCCAAGGAAATTCATACACACATTTGGGCTCCCCCACTACAGACACTGGTTCAAATCCAGGCTGTATCTCAACCAGCTATGATTGGGAGTCCCATAGGGTGGTGCAAAATTGGCCCAGCACTGTCTGGGTTTGGCCGTTGTAGGTCGTCATTGTGAATGAGAATGTGTTCTGAACTGACTTGCCTAGTTAAATAAAGGTTAAAAAAAATACAACTGATGTATCCACTGGGTCATGTACTAAATTATTGAAAACAGACTCAAAGCTTTATTTGTGAAGTGAGTGACAGCTGTGTTCCTGTATGTTGGGGGTCAAATGTTAAAGGAGTAGGCAGAGGTCAATCACCCCAGTGACTAGCATGAGCAGGTAGCTAGAGACCACTGTTTAATACTACTGTATTTCAAACCATAGAAAATCCAGTAATGGATTCCCATTCTATTTATACTTAAATGGAAGATCTGGGTTGCCTAGCGGCAGATAGCCTAGCAGTTAAGAACATTTGGCCAGTAAGTGTAAATATTGCTGGTTCTAATCCCTGAGTCGACTAGGTGAAATATCTATTGATGTGTCCTTTAGCAAGGCACTTAACCCAAATTACTCCTGTAAGTCACTCTGGATAAGAGTGTCTGCTAAATGATTACGGGCTCTGTGATTGAACCCATATCCACAAAGCATCTCAGAGTAGGAGTGTGGATCTAGGATCTGTCCATATAATCTTATTAATTATGATGTAGAGGAAAACTGATCCCAGATCAGCACTCATACAGGAGTAATGAAGGCCTAGTTCACAATTGTCATGGAATTAAAAATATATATATATATTAATCGGGCAGTGCTGCAGCCTAACCTTGACCTCTAACCCCTAGCCTAGCTAACATTAGCCACCTAGTTAACATTAGAACTAACCACCTAGCTAACATTAGCCACAACAAATTGGAATTTGTAACATATCATACATTTTGCAAATGCGTAACATAATGTACCAATTGCAATTCGGAACATATCATACTAATTGTTATTTGTTACATATTATACCATATTATCCACAAATTAATACATACCATTACAAAACATTATATATAATCTTAATTGAAGTGTTCCAGATTTACATTTAATATGTTACGTTTACCCCTGAGTCCAGGTTGGGTGATACCCGTGCCTTGATGTTTCAGGTCAATTGAACTCAAACAGCTTCTGGTAAACAATATTGACATAAAGAAAGGTTATGTTTGGGTCTACCCCACTTCTCATGTCTACTCCAGCGAATTCCTTTTATGTGTTTTGTTATGTTGTTGCTTGTCATTCTGCTATGACTAGGGTTGGCTTTTTTGTTCCTTTTGAACTGTGTGCACCTGTCAGTGCATCTGTCAGTTCACTAATAGGAATTTCTGAAACTGTCAGTTCACTAAAGCAACGAACCGGTAAAGATGAACAAAATAAGGTAAAGTTTTCCGATCTTTCTGGAAATGTTCCTGCTATATTTGTATACTGTACTGATTCATTTTTTCATGTTACATGCATTTATGTTTTGTCCAAGGCAATTCATCTATGTATCAATCTCAGCTGCATACCAGCAGCATACCACCCTCCATCACAATTCTCTCTTGCCTTTGAACTAAAGCAGGGTTGGTCCTGGTCAGTCCCTGGATGGGAGACCAGATGCTGCTGGAAGTGGTTTTGGAAGATCAGTAGAGGGGCACTCTTCTTACAGGGCTATTCTTAATGGTCTAAGTCGTTGGGGGGGGGGTTCTAAGATGACATATGGAACTGTTTTCAGAAGGTGGAATATTTAGCTACTTGATTTTAAAAAATGAGGACCCGTTTAGGTATCAAAATAAACATTTTGCATTTGGCCTTTACTACTATAGCCCATAGAAATACATTGAATAGCACATACATATATGGCAAAATAGAAAGTTAAAAAACAATTTCTTAAGGTTTTGAAGCATCTGTCCTATATATAGGAGATATAAGATAGAAACCTCAGGAAATATTTATTTTTCTTGACATTTAACCCCTTTTTTTGGGTCAAAAAACTACCTCCATTCTTCCATTCTTTTGTAGGAGTTACCTTTAGACGAATTCTGTGACAAAACGGAGAACACCATCGAGTCTCCCCTTTCTTTCGAGTGGTCATATTAGTTTGTAGGCCAAACCGTTCAGATGCTAGAGACGTTTTCGTGAGAAGACCCATTATCGAGATGTCTCCTGTTCTGACAAACAGCACTGTAGCTCTCCCACTTTCCGCCACATATGCAGAAGGGCGACATATGCTGATGGATTTTGATGGGGATTTTTTTTATTTTGTTACTTAGATTGACTCACCGGTGCATCAATAGACTCTAGGGGGTTGGGCAATTCCATCACTTTTCAACGTAATATTCATTACCTCCAGCAAAATACCAGTGTCTGTCTACAAATGTGAAAATGACACATTTTTGTAGAAAAAAATATGAAGTTAAAAAGTTTAACCCAATGGCATCATCAAGTTAAAAGTTAAGTTTATCTTGGCCAGGTCGCAGTTGCAAATGAGAACTTGTTCTCAACTAGCCTACCTGGTTAAATAAAGGTGTTCTCAACTAGCCTACCTGGTTAAATAAAGGTGTTCTCAACTTGCCTACCTGGTTAAATAAAGGTGTTCTCAACTAGCCTACCTGGTTAAATAAAGGTGTTCTCAACTGGCCTACCTGGTTAAATAAAGGTGTTCTCAACTGGCCTACCTGGTTAAATAAAGGTGTTCTCAACTGGCCTACCTGGTTAAATAAAGGTGTTCTCAACTAGCCTACCTGGTTAAATAAAGGTGTTCTCAACTGGCCTACCTGGTTAAATAAAGGTGTTCTCAACTAGCCTACCTGGTTAAATAAAGGTGTTCTCAACTGGCCTACCTGGTTAAATAAAGGTGTTCTCAACTAGCCTACCTGGTTAAATAAAGGTGTTCTCAACTGGCCTACCTGGTTAAATAAAGGTGTTCTCAACTGGCCTACCTGGCCTACCCTCTCCTGCCTGTAGACTACCCTCTCCTGCCTGTAGACTACCCTCTGCTCCCTGTAGACTACCCTCTCCTGCCTGTAGACTACCCTCTCCTCCCTGTAGACGACCCTCTGCTCCCTGTAGACTACCCTCTCCTGCCTGTAGACTACCCTCTCCTCCCTGTAGACTACCCTCTGCTCCCTGTAGACTACCCTCTCCTGCCTGTAGACTACCCTCTCCTCCCTGTAGACTACCCTCTCCTCCCTGTAGACTACCCTCTGCTCCCTGTAGACTACCCTCTCCTGCCTGTAGACTACCCTCTCCTCCCTGTAGACGACCCTCTGCTCCCTGTAGACTACCCTCTCCTGCCTGTAGACTACCCTCTCCTCCCTGTAGACTACCCTCTGCTCCCTGTAGACTACCCTCTCCTGCCTGTAGACTACCCTCTCCTCCCTGTAGACTACCCTCTGCTCCCTGTAGACTACCCTCTCCTGCCTGTAGACTACCCTCTCCTCCCTGTAGACGACCCTCTGCTCCCTGTAGACTACCCTCTCCTGCCTGTAGACTACCCTCTCCTCCCTGTAGACTACCCTCTGCTCCCTGTAGACTACCCTCTCCTCCCTGTAGACTACCCTCTCCTCCCTGTAGACTACCCTCTCCTGCCTGTAGACCACCCTCTCCTCCCTGTAGACTACCCTCTCCTGCCTGTAGACTACCCTCTCCTCCCTGTAGACTACCCTCTCCTGCCTGTAGACTACCCTCTCCTCCCTGTAGACTACCCTCTTCTCCCTGTAGACTACCCTCTGCTCCCTGTAGACTACCCTCTCCTCCCTGTAGACTACCCTCTCCTGCCTGTAGACTACCCTCTCCTCCCTGTAGACTACCCTCTCCTGCCTGTAGACTACCCTCTCCTCCCTGTAGACTACCCTCTCCTCCCTGTAGACTACCCTCTCCTGCCTGTAGACCACCCTCTCCTCCCTGTAGACTACCCTCTCCTGCCTGTAGACTACCCTCTCCTCCCTGTAGACTACCCTCTCCTGCCTGTAGACTACCCTCTCCTCCCTGTAGACTACCCTCTCCTCCCTGTAGACTACCCTCTCCTCCCTGTAGACTACCCTCTCCTCCCTGTAGACTACCCTCTCCTCCCTGTAGACTACCCTCTGCTCCCTGTAGACTACCCTCTCCTCCCTGTAGACTACCCTCTCCTGCCTGTAGACTACCCTCTGCTCCCTGTAGACTACCCTCTCCTCCCTGTAGACTACCCTCCCCTGCCTGTAGACCACCCTCTCTTCCCTGTAGACTACCCTCTCCTGCCTGTAGACTACCCTCTCCTCCCTATAGACTACCCTCTCCTCCCTGTAGACCACCCTTTCCTCCCTGTAGACTACCGTCTCTTCCCTGTACACTACCCTCTCCTGCCTGTAGACTACCCTCTCCTCCCTGTAGACTACCCTCTCCTCCCTGTAGACTACCCTTTCCTCCCTGTAGACTACCCTCTCTTCCCTGTAGACTACCCTCTCTTCCCTGTAGACTACCCTCTCTTCCCTGTAGACTACCC
The DNA here is from genome assembly GCF_002021735.2 of Oncorhynchus kisutch. NCBI lineage: Eukaryota > Metazoa > Chordata > Actinopteri > Salmoniformes > Salmonidae > Oncorhynchus > Oncorhynchus kisutch. The sequence continues at coordinate 34,145,196 of NC_034194.2, read as the reverse complement.
TCTCTTCAAATCAAATCAAATCAAATTTATTTATATAGCCCTTCGTACATCAGCTGATATCTCAAAGTGCTGTACAGAAACCCAGCCTAAAACCCCAAACAGCAAGCAATGCAGGTGTAGAAGCACAGTGGCTAGGAAAAACTCCATAGAAAGGCCAATACCTAGGAAGAAACCTAGAGAGGAACCAGGCTATGTGGGGTGGCCAGTCCTCTTCTGGCTGTGCCGGGTGGAGATTATAACAGAACATGGCCAAGATGTTCAAATGTTCATAAATGACCAGCATGGTCGAATAATAATAAGGCAGAACAGTTGAAACTGGAGCAGCAGCACAGTCAGGTGGAAGTTGAAACTGGAGCAGCAGCATGGCCAGGTGGACTGGGGACAGCAAGGAGTCATCATGTCAGGTAGTCCTGGGGCATGGTCCTAGGGCTCAGGTCAGTTGAAACTGGAACAGCAGCATGGCCAGGTGGACTGGGGACAGCAAGGAGTCATCATGTCAGGTAGTCCTGGGGCATGGTCCTAGGGCTCAGGTCCTCCGAGAGAGAGAAAGAAAGAGAGAAGGAGAGAATTAGAGAACGCACACTTAGATTCACACAGGACACCGAATAGGACAGGAGAAGTACTCCAGATATAACAAACTGACCCCAGCCCCCCGACACATAAACTACTGCAGCATAAATACTGGAGGCTGAGACAGGAGGGGTCAGGAGACACTGTGGCCCCATCCAAGGACACCCCCGGACAGGGCCAAACAGGAAGGATATAACCCCACCCACTTTGCCAAAGCACAGCCCCCACACCACTAGAGGGATATCTTCAACCACCAACTTACCATCCTGAGACAAGGCTGAGTATAGCCCACAAAGATCTCCGCCACGGCACAACCCAAGGGGGGGGCACCAACCCAGACAGGATGACCACAACAGTGAATCAACCCACTCAGGTGACGCACCCCCTCCAGGGACGGCATGAGAGAGCCCCAGCAAGCCAGTGATTCAGCCCCTGTAATAGGGTTAGAGGCAGAGAATCCCAGTGGAAAGAGGGGAACCGGCCAGGCAGAGACAGCAAGGGCGGTTCGTTGCTCCAGAGCCTTTCCGTTCACCTTCCCACTCCTGGGCCAGACTACACTCAATCATATGACCCACTGAAGAGATGAGTCTTCAGTAAAGACTTAAAGGTTGAGACCGAGTTTGCGTCTCTGACATGGGTAGGCAGACCGTTCCATAAAAATGGAGCTCTATAGGAGAAAGCCCTGCCTCCAGCTGTTTGCTTAGAAATTCTAGGGACAATTAGGAGGCCTGCGTCTTGTGACCGTAGCGTACGTGTAGGTATGTACGGCAGGACCAAATCAGAGAGATAGGTAGGAGCAAGCCCATGTAATGCTTTGTATGTTAGCAGTAAAACCTTGAAATCAGCCCTTGCTTTGACAGGAAGCCAGTGTAGAGAGGCTAGCACTGGAGTAATATGATCAAATTTTTTGCTTCTAGTCAGGATTCTAGCAGCCGTATTTAGCACTAACTGAAGTTTATTTAGTGCTTTATCCGGGTAGCCGGAAAATAGAGCATTGCAGTAGTCTAACCTAGAAGTGACAAAAGCATGGATTAATTTTTCTGCATCATTTTTGTACAGAAAGTTTCTGATTTTTGCAATGTTACGTAGATGAAAAAAAGCTGTCCTCGAAATGGTCTTGATATGTTCTTCAAAAGAGAGATCAGGGTCCAGAGTAACGCCGAGGTCCTTCACAGTTTTATTTGAGACGACTGTACAACCATTAAGATTAATTGTTAGATTCAACAGAAGATCTCTTTGTTTCTTGGGACCTAGAACAAGCATCTCTGTTTTGTCCGAGTTTAATAGTAGAAAGTTTGCAGCCATCCACTTCCTTATGTCTGAAACACATGCCTCTAGCGAGGGCAATTTTGGGGCTTCACCATGTTTCATTGAAATGTACAGCTGTGTGTCATCCGCATAGCAGTGAAAGTTTACATTATGTTTTCGAATAACATCCCCAAGAGGTAAAATATATAGTGAAAACAATAGTGGTCCTAAAACGGAACCTTGAGGAACACCGAAATGTACAGTTGATTTGTCAGAGGACAAACCATTCACAGAGACAAACTGATATCTTTCCGACAGATAAGATCTAAACCAGGCCAGAACATGTCCGTGTAGACCAATTTGGGTTTCCAATCTCTCCAAAAGAATGTGGTGATCGATGGTATCAAAAGCAGCACTAAGGTCTAGGAGCACGAGGACAGATGCAGAGCCTCGGTCCGATGCCATTAAAATGTCATTTACCACCTTCACAAGTGCCGTCTCAGTGCTATGATGGGGTCTAAAACCAGACTGAAGCATTTCGTATACATTGTTTGTCTTCAGGAAGGCAGTGAGTTGCTGCGCAACAGACTTCTCTAAAATTTTTGAGAGGAATGGAAGATTCGATATAGGCCGATAGTTTTTTATATTTTCTGGGTCAAGGTTTGGCTTTTTCAAGAGAGGCTTTATTACTGCCACTTTTAGTGAGTTTGGTACACATCCAGTGGATAGAGAGCCGTTTATTATGTTCAACATAGGAGGGCCAAGCACAGGAAGCAGCTCTTTCAGTAGTTTAGTTGGAATAGGGTCCAGTATGCAGCTTGAAGGTTTAGAGGCCATGATTATTTTCATCATTGTGTCAAGAGATATAGTACTAAAACACTTGAGCGTCTCTCTTGATCCTAGGTCCTGGCAGAGTTGTGCAGACTCGGGACTGAGGTTTGGAGGAATACGCAGGTTTAAAGAGGAGTCCGTAATTTGCTTTCTAATAATCATAATCTTTTCCTCAAAGAAGTTCATGAATTTATCACTGCTAAAGTGAAAGTCATCCTCTCTTGGGGAATGCTGCTTTTTAGTTAGCTTTGCGACAGTATTAAAAAGGAATTTCGGATTGTTCTTATTTTCCTCAATTAAGTTAGAAAAATAGGATGATCGAGCAGCAGTAAGGGCTCTACGGTACTGCACGGTACCGTCCTTCCAAGCTAGTCGGAAGACTTCCAGTTTGGTGTGGTGCCATTTCCGTTCCAATTTTCTGGAAGCTTGCTTCAGAGCTCGGGTATTTTCTGTGTACCAGGGAGCTAGTTTCTTATGAGACATTTTTTTAGTTTTTAGGGGTGCAACTGCATCTAGGGTATTGCGCAAGGTTAAATTGAGATCCTCAGTTAGGTGGTTAATTGATTTTTGTCCTCTGGCGTCCTTGGGTAGACAGAGGGAGTCTGGAAGGGCATCAAGGAATCTTTGTGTTGTCTGTGAATTTATAGCACGACTTTTGATGTTCCTTGGTTGGGGTCTAAGCAGATTATTTGTTGCAATTGCAAACGTAATAAAATGGTGGTCCGATAGTCCAGGATTATGAGGAAAAACATTAAGATCCACCACATTTATTCCATGGGACAAAACTAGGTCCAGCGTATGACTGTGACAGTGAGTGGGTCCAGAGACATGTTGGACAAAACCCACTGAGTCGATGATGGCTCCGAAAGCCTTTTGGAGTGGGTCTGTGGACTTTTCCATGTGAATATTAAAGTCACCAAAGATTAGAATATTATCTGCTATGACTACAAGGTCCGATAGGAATTCAGGGAACTCAGTGAGAAACTCTGTATATGGCCCAGGAGGCCTGTAAACAGTAGCTATAAAAAGTGATTGAGTAGGCTGCATAGATTTCATGACTAGAAGCTCAAAAGACGAAAATGTCATTTTTCTTTTTGTAAATTGAAATTTGCTATCGTAAATGTTAGCAACACCTCCGCCTTTGCGGGATGCACGGGGGATATGGTCACTAGTGTAGCCAGGAGGTGAGGCCTCATTTAAAACAGTAAATTCATCAGGCTTAAGCCATGTTTCAGTCAGGCCAATCACATCAAGATTATGATCAGTGATTAGTTCATTGACTATAATTGCCTTTGAAGTAAGGGATCTAACATTAAGTAGCCCTATTTTGAGATGTGAGGTATCATGATCTCTTTCAGTAATGACAGGAATGGAGGTAGACTACCCTCTCTTCCCTGTCCAAAACTCATCATAAGGGAAAGAGAAAGGAAATGTGCTTGGTTTTCATCACATGGATTCCATTACTGACTCAGAATGAACACAATGCTCTCAATCTAAATTATTTATCTGGTGCAATTGATCCAATCCAAGTACATTTGACGTTTTAGTAATTTAACAGACGCTCTTACATAGAGCAACTTTGATTTGATTTGACTTACAGGAGCAGTTAGGTTAAGACCTAGACGGCTTGGGGATTCAAACCAAAGACCTTTCGGTTACTAGCCCAGCAAGTAGGCCGTGAGGCTTGTGCTCAGTATAGTCCTACAAGACGTGAAAGAAGAAGAAAAACAACATTGATCAAGTTGCAGAATTTGATCGATCACAGTTTGATTTCAATCTAAAACTGTTGGTATGTTTTCTTTAAACCTCTGAAGTCCCCTTCCAAAATGATGTTTTGTAAACAATGTATATTGTTGTATAAGCTAACATTGATTATTTTATAGTAATGGCACTGATATGGAACATTTATATCGATATCAGTTGCATTTTCCCAATTTTGTTCACAGATAAGATATACTGTGTATGCAGGAAACTGCCAAAAAAGATGCAAAGTATATTTTGGAAGCAGGTGCTTCCACACAGGTGCTTCCACACAGGTGCTTCCACACAGGTGCGGTTCCTGACTTAATTCAGCAATTAAAACTTTGGCTCATGTTGAAAAACTTAAGTTGACAATTATTTTGGCTCAAATGAGCATAGGGTGTTTAAAGGGTGTGTGTGTGTGTGTGTGTGTGTGTGTGTGTGTGTGTGTGTGTGTGTGTGTGTGTGTGTGTGTGTGTGTGTGTGTGTGTGTGTGTGTGTGTGTGTGTGTGTGTGTGTGTGTGTGTGTGTGTGTGTGTGTGTGTGTGAGCGACTTGGACAATTACTCAAACGAACATCTCTATTCAACATCGATTAATTATTGCAAGAATGAAACCGTCGACCGCACACTCTAGGTTGTGTTGCCGAGAGCTTAACTGATAATGAAAAAACAGCCATCTTATATAGGCCCTAAATGCTCAGTCAGTCATTTCTACCCTTCCCATAAGCCATCTTGGTCCATCTCCTGGTCATCTGCAGGGGATGTTTTACATTCAACCCGGCTTAGTTTCCCAGTTGCCAGGAAGATGAGACAATGAGGCATTGTTCTAAACTCTTCTAGGCTCTCTCTATCTCGGGTCACATACACCACATCTTGTCTATAGAATGCCAGCTTTTAGATGTTTATCACCAAGTCATTGTCAGCTCAAGCAATCTCTAGCGAAACCCATTTCCTTAACTAGACGCCCAGACTAACTGCAGGAAGCTAGAGTGGACACCATAAAAACTCAGCATTAGCAGGCCAGTCTAACTCTTAGTTAAATATAGAACTGTTTACTATTAATATCAAACAAATCAGGTAAGTATGTCATTTTTCCCTGACATTCCCCTCTCAAGAAGCTAAGCTTCTTCCACAAAAACGTAAGGGTACAAGCATTACACGATTATTAGTAAACATACATTTAAACAAAAAAGTTTGTGCCTGATATTTCATCCAATATTAACAACCTTATTTTGGGTTGCTGAGTTTTAGACCTTTCTTATTCAAACACAGTCAATCTGGAACAGAAAAGGAAACACAAAATAAAAAATGAAATCACACACAAGCTTCAACATCAAATAGGACATGCACAAAGGTAGGGGTCAGCATGGTTAAAAACATCCATCCTTACCATTCATTGATTTCTAACACCAAGAACATCTACCTTCCTTGGGACATGTCTTACAAAAAAACATAAGTTCAATACCCTTAGCCCTAAAATCAGAGTTGGGGTCCTCATCATCAGATATGTAATCAGGAAAGGGAAATAGGTCTGGAAAGTCAGGCATTCTATAATTTATAGATTCCCATCATCATCCTCAGAGTCAGCATGATCAACAAGCAATGGCATGGTAAGGTAAGGGCAGTATCCAGCACTTTACAACAAAGCTTTTTAGCACAGACAATAAGAAATAGAACAGCAAAAAGGATTACTAGGCCATAAATGAACCAATGAAATATTGTAGCTCCCATAACACCAAATAATGACTGAACCCATCCAAACGGATCCCAATTGCTATCTGGTTGGTGTTCTTTTGCGAGATCCCCGCTGAGCTCTTTCAGATGTTCCACTAGAATAGTCAAGTTACCCTCACCCTGGGGTATGATTGTACAGCAATGTTCACCTATCATTTGGTACACTCCCCCTTCCCGTGCTAGTAACATGTCATGTACTACTCTATTCTGTATAGCCGTGAGGCGAGCGGCTTTTAATTCTTGTCTCATTATTGAAAATCTTGGTGGTTAGATTTACCAAAGATTCTAAATTATATCCCAATCGGTCTAACTCATGGGCATTTTCCGATGCCCATACCAAGGAATTAACCCACACCAAAACTTCTCAAGTTTTGAGAATCGTTGTGACTCAATTGGAACGTTATTCAATTGTGAAATGCTCCTTCTAAGACGTTCTAATCTACTTGGAATGGAGGAGTTTGTTTTATGCATTACAATAATGGAGATATTCAGTTTAACAAAAACACAGCAACCTGTCCAGTTTGTTGGTAAATAAAGGTATGCCTTATCACCACAGATCCAATAATGATCAGTAAACGTGGCTGAGCCATATTGATGTGGAGAGCACTTGTCTGTTTCCGCCTGAATGTGTGCCCCACATTCATTTTAACGGGCCAGTCAGAATCACATGTTCCACTTGTTCAAGGTGTGAAAACCCTGTGAAGACTTACAGAAAACTCTGTCATTGCCAACAAAGGTTATATAACAAAGTATTGAGATAAACGTTTGTTATTGACCAAATACTTATTTTCCACCATAATTTGCAAATAAATTCTTTAAAAATCCTACAATGTGATTTTTGGAGATTTTTTTTCTAATTTTGTCTGTCATAGTTGAAGAGTACCTATGATCAAAATTACAGGCCTCTCATCTTTTTAAGTGGGAGAACTTGCATAAATTGGTGGCTGACTAAATACTTTTTTGCCCCACTGTACATCGTTTGACATGTTTCTACGGACTGTAACGTAACTTTTTGACTTTCGTCTGCTCGCGCCTCATGAATTTGGATTACTGGGCTAAACTAAATTTGCTATTGTAAATGTTAGCAACACCTCCACCTTTGCGGGATGCACGGGGGACATAGTCACTAGTGTAACCAGGAGGTGACGCCTCATTTAACACAGTAAATTCATCATACTTAAGCCATGTTTCTGTCAGGCAAATCACATCAAGATTATGATAAGTGATTAGTTCTTTGACTATAACTGCCTTGGAAGTGAGGGATCTAACAGTAAGTAGCCCTATTTTGAGATGTGAGGTATCACAATCTCTTTCTATAATGGCAAGAATGGAGGAGGTCTTTATTCCAATGAGATTGCTAAGGTGAACACCGCCATGTTTAGTTTTGCCCAACCTAGGTTGAGGCACAGACACGGTCTCAATAGGGATAGCTGAGCTGACTACAGTGACTGCTAGTGGCAGACTCCACTAAGCTGGCAGGCTGGCTAACAGCCTGCTGCCTAGCCTGCACCCTATCTCATTGTGGAGCTCAGGGATTTAGAGCCCTGTCTATGTTCGTAGATAAGATGAGAGCACCCCTTCAGCTAGGATGGAGTCCGTCACTCCTCAACAGGCTAGGCGTGGTCCTGTTTGTGGGTGAGTCCCAGAAAGAGGGCCAATTATCTACAAATGATATATTTTGGGAGGAGCAGAAAACAGTTTTCAACCAGTGATTGAGTTGTGAGACTCTGCTGTAGAGCTCATCACTCCTCCTAACTGGGAGGGGGCCAAAGACAATTACTCGATGCCGACACATCTTTCTAGCTGATCAACACGCTGAAGCTATGTTGCGTTTGGTGACCTCTGACTGTTTCATCCTAACATCGTTGATGCCGATGTGGATAACAATATCCCTATACTCTCTACACTCACCAGTTTTAGCTTTAGCCAGCACCATCTTCAGATTAGCCTTAACGTCGGTAGCCCTGCCCCCTGGTAAACAGTGTATGATCGCTGGATGATTCGTTTTAAGTCTAATACTGAGGGTAATGGAGTCGCTAATGACTAGGGTTTTCAATTTGTCAGAGCTAATGGTGGGAGGCTTCGGCATCTCAGACCCCGTAATGGGAGGAGTAGAGATCAGAGAAGGCTCGGCCTCTGACTCCGACTCGCTGCTTAATGGGGAGAACCAGTTGAAAGTTGAATGAGTGACACCGGTTGAGCATTCCTACAGCATTTCCTTTCAGAAGCCATGAGAAAATTGTGCGGCTGCGGGGACTGTGTGAGGGGATTTATACTACTATCTGTACTTACTGGTGGCACAGATGATGTTTCATCCCTTCCTACACTTAAATTACCCTTGCCTAACGATTGCGTCTGAAGCTGGGCTTGCAGCACAGCTATCCTCGCCGTAAGGCGATCATTCTCCTGTATATTAGGAGTACAGCGACTGCACTTAGTAGGCATAACGTTAATGTTACTACTTAGCTTTGGCTGGTGGAGGTCCTGACGAACCACATCCAGATAAAGCGTCCAGAGTGAAAAAGTTGATGAAAAAAAGTAGAGCGAGGGAAAAACAAAAAATATAAATGGTAATTAAAAAGTAAAAACCGTAAAGCTGGTAGGTAGCAAAGTAAGGTTAGCAACAAAATGCACAGCAGCACGTAGACAAGTCTACAAGTCATTCTGTGTCTAGATAAGGCAATATAGCGCACTTTCATCTATAAAAAGGAACGAAGAAAATAGGCTATAAACATCAAATAGAAATATTGCGTAACATGAGCTCATGGGCTCTCATGAAGTGTTTGATTAGATTGTCGATAACAGTTGCATTGATGTCAGAGTAATTAAAGTAACTAAATCCAATGAAATGGTGACATATTTTTTTATTTCAAATCTAATTTTATTTGTCACATGTGCCGAATACAACAGGTGTACAGGTACAGGTTAGTTAGGTAATTTGTACATGTAGGTAGGGTGAAGTGACTATGCATAGATAATAAACAGAGAGTAGCAACAGTGTGCAAAACAAATAGTCCGGTGGCCATTTTATGAATTGTTCAGCAGTCTTGTGGCTTGGGGGTTGAAGCTGTTTTAAGGAGCCTTGCCGTGCGGGAGCAGAGAAAATAGTCTATGACATGGGTGACTGGAGTTTCTGACAATTTTATGTGCTTTCCTCTGACTCCACCTATTATATAGGTCTTGGATCGCAGGAAGCTTGCCCCCAGTGATGTACTGGGCCGTACGCACTACACTCTGTAGAGCCTTACGGTCAGATGCCAAGCAGTTGCCATACCAGGCGGTGATGCAACCGGTCAGGATGCTCTCGATGGTGCAGCTGCAGAACTTTTTTAGGATCTGGGGACCTGTGCCAAATCTTTTCAGTGCCCTGGGGCAGCATAGGTTTTGTTGTGCCCTCTTCATGACTGTCTTGGTGTATTTGGACCATGATAGTTGTTTGGTGATGTAACGCTTCTCGTTGGTGGAAGGAGAGGAGGACCAAAATGCAGCATGGTAAGGGTTCGTCATGTTTTAATTGAACAAACTGAACACTACAGAAAATAATAACAAAGAGAAAACGAAACAGTTCTGCCAGGTGAACAGACACTAAACAGAAATTAAACACCCACAACCAAAATGGGGAAAACAGGCTACCTAAGTATGATTCTCAATCAGAGACAACGAACGACACCTGCCTCTGATTGAGAACCATACTAGGCCAAACACATAGAAATATAACAACCTAGAAAAAAGAACATAGACTACCCACCCCAACTCACACCCTGACCAACCTAACACAAAGACATAAAAAAGGTACTAAGGTCAGAACGTGACAGGTGATGTTGACACCAAGGAACCTGAAACTCTCACTCGCTCCACTACAGCCCCGTCGATATTAATGGGGGCCTGTTCAGCCCTCCTTTTCCTGTAGTCCATGGTCAGCTCCTTTGTCTTGTTCACGTTGAGGGAGAGGATTGTTGTCCTGGCACCACACTACCTGTTCTCTGACTTCCTCAGAATAGGCTGTCTCATCGTTGTCGGTGATCAGGCTTACCACTGTTGTGATCAGTGTGGCAACCGTCTTGTTGCCTACCCTTACCACCTTGGCACTTCATGGCTACCGACATGAGTGCTATGGGGCGGTAGTAATTTAGGCAGGTTACCTTCGCTTTCTTGGTCACAGGGACAATGCGGGTCTGCTTGAAACATGTAGGTGTTACATAATCGGCCAGGGAGAGTTTGAAAATGTTAGTGAAAACAATTGCCAGTTGGTCTGCTCATTCTCTGAGTACACGGCCTGGTAATCCATCTGGCCCCACAGCCTTGTGAATTTTGATCTGTTTAAAGTTCTTGCGCACACCAGGTCCTTCCGAGTGGTGCAGCGTTCTAAAGCATTGCATCTCAGTGCTAGAGGCATCACTACAGTCCCTGGTTCAATCCTGACCTGTATTACAACTGGTTGTGAACGGGAGTCCCGTAGGGCGGCGCACAATTGGCCCAGCTTCTTCCGGGTTAGGGGAGTGTTTGGCCAGGGTAGGCCGTCATTGTAAATAAGAATTTGTTCTTAACTGACTTGCCTAGTTTAAAAAAAACATTGTCTACGGAGAGTGTGATCACACAGTCGTGTCTGTTTGCCTATTTGATGGTTCGTCTGAGGTTATAGCAGGATTTCTTGTAAGCATCCGGATTAGTGTCCTGCTCCTTGAATGCGGCCATTCTAGCCTTTAGCTCGGTGCGGAGGTTGCCTGTAATCCATGGCTTCTGGTTGGGATATGTACGTACGGTCACATACGGTTGTGGGGACGATGTCGTTGATGCGTTTATTGATGAAGTCGGTGACTGAGGTGATATACTCATCAATACCATTGGATGAATCCCGAAACATATTCCGGTCTGTGCTAGCAAAACAGTCTTGTAGCGTAGCATTCGCGTCATCTGACCCCTTCCGTTTTGATCGAGTCACTGGTACTTCCTGCTTTAGTTTTTGTATGTAAGCAGGATTCAGGAAGATAGAAGCTCTTTTATTTATTTGTATTTTTTATTTAACCTTTATTTAACCAGGCAAGTCAGTTAAGAACAAATGTTGGTCATAAGAGACGGTAGCAGCAACATTATAGTATGTACAAAATAAGTTATAAACAATTTGAAAAAACAAACAAAATTGCACAGTAGGTTAGGAGCCCATAAAACAGCAGCCATCCCCTTCAGTGCCATTACTCCCAGAAACTGCAGGAACTGTATTCCAGCATCTTCACATTGCCAAGGTCATCGGTATGGAGACTAATTTGTATTCTCCCATTTTATCAGCCCTGCAGCACATTCCATCCTTGAGACAGAGAAAAAGAAAAAAAGAAGAAAAGATCAAAACGAAGGATAGAGAGTTGGGCCTTTGCACAATGTCAATCAAACAATGCTGCGTCTCTTCATTACAAATCCCCTCACTCCGCCACCGACACACTGCACAACAGAGTCAGCGTTCAGTCTAACTCTCCACTAGATGCTCAAGCTGAAATTACACTCTTTCTGCTCTTTCTGTGGGTTACCGTCAGTGTGTAGAACAGCACTATGTGGTTCCTGTCCGAATCAGACATCCCTGTTGACCACAATAATATGTGTGTAGGGGGCAGCCACAGTCCAATAGTGCCCACTGAGGGGTTGGTGTGTGTGTGTGTGTGTGTGTGTGTGTGTGTGTGTGTGTGTGTGTGTGTGTGTGTGTGTGTGTGTGTGTGTGTGTGTGGATGTGCACGTGCATGTGAGGGATATTTAATGGGTGTGAGACACTCTGTGCCGGGGTGAGAAAGATGGTGATGGTGGGTGTCTTGGTGGGTAGAGCAGAGGAGAGATAGTGCTGCTCAGTGTGGAGGACGCACAGCTTGCCTGTGGCAGTCCGCCCATTGCTCAGACCCTCCCTGCCACATCCACCCATAGGCCTCTGCAGCAGCAGAGGATAGGATAGTAGGCTGTCAATCTTAGCTATCTTCCCCTCCAGGAGCAGCCACACCAAATTACATTTTATTTGTCACATTTGTCACACCTCTCGAATACAACAGGTGTAGACCTTACCGTGAAATACAAGCCCTTAACCAACCATGCAGTTCAAGAAATAGAGTTAAGAAAATATTTACAAAATATTTACTAAATAAACTAAAGTAAAAAATTAAATCAAAAGTAACACAATAAAATAACAATAATGAGGCTATATACAGGTGGTACCGATACTGAGTACATGTGCCATTTGATTAATTGTTCAGCAGTCTTATAGCTTGGGGGTAGAATCTGTTAAGGAGCCTTTTGGACCTAGACTTGGCACTCCAGTACCACTTGCCATGTGGTAGCAGAGAAAACAGTCTATGACTTGGGTGGCTGGAGTCTTTGACAATTTTATGGGCCTTCCTATGACACCACCTAGTATATAGGTCCTGGATAGCAGGAAGCTTGGCCCCAGTGATGTACTGTGTCATATGCACTACACTCTGTAGCGCGTTATGGTCTGATGCCAAGCAGTTGCCATACCAAGCGGTGATGCAACCGGTCAGGATGCTCTCGATGGTGCAGCTGTAGAGCTTTATGAGGATCTGGGGACACATGCCAAATCTTTTCAGTCTCCTGAGAGGGAAAATGTGCTGTCGTGCACTCTTCACGACTGTCTTGGTGTGTTTGGACCATGATAGTTTGTTGGTGTTGTGGACACCAAGGAACTTGAAACTCTTGACTCGCTCCACTATAGCACCGTCTATGTTAATTGGGGCCTATTCAGGCCCTCCTTTTCCTGTAGTCCACGATCAGACTGTTGTGTCGTCAGCAAACTTAATGATGGTGTTGGAGTCGTGCTTGGCCACGCAGACATGGGTGAACAGGGAGTACAGATGGGGACTAAGTACACACCCCTGAGGGACCCCAGTGTTGAGGATCAGCGTGGCAGAAGTGTTGTTGCTCTACCACAAACCATGAACTCACAGCAGCATCCTAACCAGCAGGAGACAACAGTGGAAGAATCAAACAATGGTTTTGCATTGAAATGAACACGCCATGCAGATGCAGCAGCCACTCATGTTGTCTTTCAAAGCAACGATGCTTCCAGTAAACATACAATGGCTCCTGTTTGATGCTTAATTCACTTAGTGAACAGTTAAAATGAAACACTGCAATGACATGGTCGTTACCGTGTATCTGCATAACGTAAACGATACTGGAGCCTGTTGTGGACCATCAGCTCACTGACCAATAGGTAATCTGTCTATTAAATCAAAGACAACAGTAATACAGTATTTAAAGGAACATCATTGATTGAATTGCTTTAATGCAATATAAAAATTTCATGATTTACCCATTATCAATTACCAATGGGTTTTATGTTATTGCAATTACCTTGATAGATCATAAATGAGAGAATGTCCCCAACAGTTCTTGAGTTCTCAAATTGAACAGTTTATTGACCCAGAAATCACACAGGTTATTGTCTGGACATAGCCTGAGCCAAATAAATACGATATTCAACTCACTGTCAGGACATAAAAAGAGGAATTACAATGCAAGAATGAAAGTATACCAGACATGTAGTGCCCAGCCCCTACCCAGCCCGCTCGCTGGTCCACCAACCACAAGGACACCATAGACCCTGGGTCTCGACCCCGCCCTGTGCAACTGGGTACTGGACTTCCTGACGGGCCGCCCCTAGGTGGTGAGGGTAGGTAACAACATCTCCACCCCGCTGATCCTCAACACTGGGGCCCCACAAGGGTGCGTTCTGAGCCCTCTCCTGTAATCTCTGTTCACCCACGACTGCGTGGCCATGCACGCCTCCAACTCAATCATCAAGTTTGCGGACGACACTACAGTGGTAGGCTTGATTACCAACAACGACGAGACGGCCTACAGGGAGGAGGTGAGGGCCCTCGGAGTGTGGTGTCAGGAAAATAACCTCACACTCAACGTCAACAAAACTAAGGAGATGATTGTGGACTTCAGGAAACAGCAGAGGGAGCACCCCCCTATCCACATCGATGGGACAGTAGTGGAGAGGGTAGTAAGTTTTAAAGTTCCTCTGCGTACACATCACAGACAAACTGAATTGGTCCACCCACACAGACAGTGTTGTGAAGAAGGCGCAGCAGCGCCTCTTCAACCTCACGAGTCTGAAGAAATTTGGCTTGTCACCAAAAGCACTCACAAACTTCTACAGATGCACAATCGAGAGCATCCTGTCGGGCTGTATCACCGCCTGGTACGGCAACTGCTCCTCCCACAACCGTAAGGCTCTCCAGAGGATAGTGAAGTCTGCACAACGCATCACCGGGGGCAAACTACCTGCCCTCCAGGACACCTACACCATCCGATGTCACAGGAAGGCCATAAAGATCATCAAGGACAACAACCACCCGAGCCACTGCCTGTTCACCCCGCTATCATCCAGAAGGCGAGGTCAGTACAGGTGCATCAAAGCAGGGACCGAGAGACTGAAAAACAGCTTCTATCTCAAGGCCATCAGACTGTTAAAACAGCCACCACTAACAATGAGTGGCTGCTGCCAACACACTGACTCAACTCCAGCCACTTTAACAATGGGGATTGATGGAAATTGATGTAAAATATATCACTAGCCACTTTAAACAATGCTACTTAATATAATGTTTACATACCCTACATTACTCATCTCATATGTATATACTGTACTCAATACCATCTACTGCATCTTGCCTATGCTGTTCTGTACCATCACTCATTCATATATCTTTATGTACATATTCTTTATCCCTTTACACTTGTGTGTATAAGGTAATAGTTTTGGAATTGTTAGGTTAGATTACTCGTTGGTTATTACTGCATTGTCGGGAACTAGAAGCACAAGCATTTCGCTACACTCACATTAACATCTGCTAACCATGTGTATGTGACAAATACATTTGATTTGATTTGATTTGGCACTGACACATTCCAGGCATTCCCTTGATTGGCAGACAGCAGAGGGACTGGCATGCTGGACCCCGACTAAACCAGAGCTAACTGATAAACATGCCCTAAAAACCACACAACAACAGAACATCAGAACACAGGCACATAACTGTCCAAGCAGGTGACTACATATTTCTGTCTTAGTCTTCAGGTCCTGGTCACTAAGGTTAAAGTGGGAACCTGGTGTTATTAGACTGATTCCAAGTGCACAAATAATGTTTGATGGGTCGCATGGATACACTTGTGTTGTGCCTATTTTTTTATTTTTTTATTTCACCTTTATTTAACCAGGTAGGCAAGTTGAGAACAAGTTCTCATTTACAATTGCGACCTGGCCAAGATAAAGCAAAGCAGTTCGACACAGAGTTACACATGGAGTAAAGCAAACATACAGTCAATAGTACAGTATAAACAAGTCTATATACGATGTGAGCAAATGAGATGAGATAAGGGAGGTAAAGGCAGAAAAAGGCCATGGTGGCAAAGTAAATACAATATAGCAAGTAAAATACTGGAATGGTAGATTTGCAGTGGAAGAATGTGCAAAGTAGAAATAAAAATAATGGGGTGCAAAGGAGCAAAATAAATAAATAAATAAAATAAATACAGTAGGGAGAGATGACCAGTGTTCTACAAAAACACCAATATCTTCATCTTTAAAACTTTATGAAATAGAACATAGTCAACAAATATATTTTTATGCAATTGTGAATGCTGCAACAACTTACCAACAATTTACTACCTCAAAACCAAACAAGTGCATGAGATGTTTGTTCCTGGAACCTTTCAGATGTGTGTCCTTACTGCACCAAAGAATCAGGCTGTATTTTGGATAATTTACAAATATTTACAATTACAGTGAACTCAAGGAAAATACTGACGAGGTAAAAGTGAATGGGTAGGTAGCCTTATTAAAATGAGTGAGCTTCAAAGTACATTCAGACATGCATAGATAGACCCCAATGTGTGCAAAAATGATCCACATAGTACAGTAGTGCCTCCCTGTGGATATAAGTTAGCTGTACAGGCTGTTGAAATACAGTAGAATCTGAATCACCTTAAAGTACATTTGCACATACTCAGACTTTGACTTGGTGATAGACAACATTCATAGACAGAATACAGACAGAGGAATTTACATACATTATATACAAATATGTAGAGTGAACATAGAGAAATAAAGCCTTGTTCGCACTGCAGGCCTTATTACTCAAATCAGTTTTGGAATACCGACTGTCAAAACAGAAAGTTTGTGTGTTCAGACAGCAGTAATTTGCTGACATGGCTGGTTGTCATTGTAACGTGTAGGTTGTTTGGTGGTGGTTCTCCTGCTTCCTATCACTCAGAGGTTATGTAGCAAGCTAAGGTGACAACACTGCCTGCCATCAGTAGTGTAAAGTACTTAAGAAAAAATACTTTAAAGTTCTACTTATGTTGTTTTTGGGGGTATCTGTACTTAACTTTCTATTTATATTCTTGACAACTTTTACTTTTACTTCACTACATTCCTAAAGAAAATCATGTACGTTTTACTCAATACATTTTCCCGACACCCAAAAGTACTCGTTAGACTTTGAATGGCTAGCAGGATAGGAAAATTGTTACATTTATGTACTTATCAAGAAAACATCCCTGTTCATCCCTATTGCCTCTAATCTGACAGACTCACTAAGCACAAATGATTTGTTTGTAAATGATGTCTGAGTGTTGGCGTGTGCCCCTGGCGATCTGTAAATAAAAATATAAAAAATAAAAATCTTCTAGACCTCAAGTAGTATTTTACTGGTTGACTCACTTTTTCTTGAGTAATTTTCAATTAAGGTATCTCTAGTTTTACTCAAGTATGACATGTGGGTACTTTTTCCACCACTGCCTGCCATGAACATTTCCCAGTTTCATTGAATGTTCAAAATCAAAGTGTACGAACACTTTTAAAGCCTGAAAGGTTAAGATGATTGAACTTTACAAATGTGTCATTTTTGGCTAACCACAACAATCAAGATACCTAGGTAGCTATTCAGCTTTCTGGCACATTCACTAATTTGTTGGTAAACAATTAACAAGCTAGTTAGCTACCACATGATCTTGTCAAACTGTCAACAAAATAGCTAACAAGCAACAAGATATGCAAATGAACAGTCTAAAAAAACACTTGAGGGGGAATAAATCAGATTTGACCATTCAGACGCAAGTCACATGATCAGGAGTCAAATTTATATCTGATTTTAAACCACCTACGAAGATGATTTGAAATGTGGCTAGTAGTATCCAATTCCATGTGCTTTTGGCTGTTCAGACTGCAGGAAAAAGAACAGATTTGAATCGGATATGCAAAAAAATATGTTTTGGAGTCACTTCAAACTGTCAAATGAACAAGGCTTTAGAGAATGAGCAGTGGCTAGGGCTGTGGTGGTCATGCAATTTCGTCAGCTGGTGATTGTCAAGAAAATAACTATCAGTCTCACGGTAATTTACATTAATTAACATAAACACATTTAGCATCTCCTGGCTTCCACACAAGCCACTGACGCTGACCTTTGGAGCATCTACATTTTAAAAAGTCTAATAAATCCATGTAATATAGCCTACACTTTCACAATAAATACATTATTTATTTTAGACAGGTCTAAATAAACATGATATGAAGAAAATGTAGCATTTTTCAGAAGAACAGAATAGCATGCTTTGAGTTGTCTTAATGTTAGGTCCTGATCTGGCTATGCCGAATGACAGTGGGCTACACTATGTCACACCCTGACCATAGTTTGCTTTGTATGTTTCTATGTTTTGTTTGGTCAGGGTGTGATCTGAGTGGGCATTCTATGTTGGATGTCTTGTTTGTCTGTTTCTGTGTTTGGGCCTGATATGGTTCTCAATCAGAGGCAGGTGTTAGTCATTGTCTCTGATTGGGAACCATATTTAGGTAGCCTGTTTGTGGTGGGTTTTGTGGGTGATTGTTCCTGTCTCTGTGTTTGTTGTCACCAGATAGGCTCAGTCACTTTGGTTTTTCTTTTTTCCTTGTTTTGGAAGAGAAGAGAACGTGCGCCATTCTCCTTGCGGAGATGGTGCTAAATCCATCAACATGGTCGGTCCCTGGGATTGGGCTGGCCAACACGATTCGGTTTGCTTGGAAGGAAAAGGAGTTGGAGCCTTTAGGACGGGAAACTTTTGGAAGGATAATATTGATGGGGATTCTAAAGCTGACGGTGAAGGACGTGTTTTGTTTCCAAGGCAACTCGTTGGAGGGAGCATACGACGTGGCACTGGGAGGTGAGAAGCCGATGAGCCACTATGAAATAACAAGCCTGGCGAAGAACAACTTTAGGGTTGTAACTGTCAACATTTACAACCCATACGTTAAGGACGAAGAGGTGAGGGCCTTTCTGGGGAGATACATGGATAACGTCTCCTCAGCAAGGCACCTCAAAGACTCCCTTGGGTTTTGGAATGGGAGGAGAGGCTTCCAGGCCCTCCTCAGGGAGGACCCAAAGGGACATGGTGGCTACCTCCATCCTCCTGCTATGTTCTCCCTAGGGGCTGACAGGGGGACGTTGTTTTAAGCCCCCATTTTGCAGGCGCTGTATGGCCTACGGCCACATATTCGCCTCGTGCAGCACAAGAAAATGCAGATTTTGTGGATCTGAGGAACACGAGGCGAGGGATTGTGACAAGCCTAAGGCGTGCCACGGGTGTGGCTCGTCAGCACACCTGTGGCGGGGGTGCCCGGCTCGTCAGAGGTCATATGCGTCTGCGGCTGGGGGGGAGCAGGAGCGGGGGATGGGGGAAGAAGAGGAGGGGAAGGAAGCACACCTCATGACCAGAGTACAGGTCCAGAACACAATGTTTAACTAAGTTAAATCAAACCCTAAAATTGACCATAACTAGCAAACAAATAAACAAACCACTTTTATCAGCTAAAAACAAACTATACGATAACTCACTACTTATAATGCTTCAGATGGCAAAATTACTCAGACTCACGTTCACATCTGTTATTTCCTCAAGAAAGAACAACTTGCCCCTGTTACAGATGTTTATGTATCAGGGGAAAAGCTCAAATAACCAAATTCAACCTAGCTAGTTTCCCGAAACATATGCAATTATGTTTTACTATAGAGGTTGCTTTTCAACATTAATACCCTAAGATTGTTCCACATAATGGAAACAGTACTCAAATTCACTGGTGTTAACAAACAATCAAACCTGGAATCACAACCATCGAAAATCCATTACCGCGATGTTTTACGATTCATACATCCAGTCTCTCTCTCTCATAGCCTAGTTCAATCCAAACAAACGCCACAAATCTTATGATGCCTTCCCAACGTATCAGCTGATCGTTTTTAGCATCTTTCCTGACTATCCTGGCGACTCTCAAATGACTGTCAAAAATGTATTTTGTAATTTATATCAACTTCTGAAAAGTTACTCGAAACACTAATGCACACATTAACAGACAAACAATTTTCTCTCTCCCCATTCACAACGTAATTTCCGTGGCGACCAATAGTGCTTCGCTACTGACGTCATCATCAAGCGCTCAACCTTGGCCCAATCCGTAACGACTTTCAATGAATTGTAAATAATTGTTGTTCGATAACCCAAACCTAATGTATCACATCTGTTCAAATCCTGAATTATAATTTACCACCCCAACCAATATCTCTAAATTCGCTTATTTTATAAAAACAATTCGATGGGCAAATCGTAATTGTCTCTTCGTTATTATTTGGAATTCATTTTGATCTAGTAACTGTCTCGTCTTTGACTTTCCCCACAGTTAAATTACAACCTTGTTGACGACTTTTGCAGGGAGTGTTACACTCCCGGGCGATATGTCCAATTTCGTTACAATTCAAACATCTTGTATTTTTCTTTTGTCTCACCTTATCCATTTTTCTCGACTTTATTCCCTTCTCTAACTCCATTATACCTCCCTCGGCTTCAGCGGGATCCACATACTTGGGTGGTAATTTCACAGGTAGCTCCTGCAGCCGTATTCTTATAACTACTATTTCGTTGACTGGATTATCTCTGTATTGTTGGTATAATCGAGGAAGATATAGTTTGTTACCCTCACCTCCACCCAATTGGTTTACTTTTTCATCTGCGGGAGCGGAGGGCATCGCCTCTCGAGTCTTGTCAGATTTAACCTCTCTCTTTGCGCGTCCCATTCTCTTTTTTGCTTCCGAAACCCAAACTCCGGCGGTGTATAACCCCTGTTTATTCTGCTTTTTCACATTATTTCCACATTCCTTATGTATCTGTTTTATAAGGGATTCCAGTTTTTCTACATTTAGACGGCCATCAAAATCGTATTTCTTTCTCCATCTTAGACCGAAATCAATGTTTCTCTTGTCTTTCTGTTCCATATAACGCTCGTCTCCCGTTAGTTCCGGGGCTTCTTTAGAGACATTTCCACCCATTCTAAATCCTTGCCGTTACTAGTAGCTATGGTATCTAATCACTTATCTATGCCTTTCTATATATATTTTTAAATTCTATGTGCGTGTACTTCTATAAATTTGTAATTTACCGTTACTAAATCACTTTTGTTCCTTTTCTGTCTGACTATGTGTGTGTCTCTTTAAATGGAAATCTTATCAATAGCTTTGATTTTTGAATCAGATATTAGGTCTTACCTTACAACTATAAGCCCAGGGTTTGTAAATCCCTAGTTAATATCTTATTTTCCAGTTGTGTCAGAGGGCTTTTAAAGAACGCTAATAATCGTTATCTCACGCCACTAATTGTTAGACTTCCCTCTTGCATGGAACTTTCCTGTCTATAGATATGGCTTTTATCTCATTTCTTTAGATTTCGGTTCCCTCTCCTCCTTATTTGGATATTTCAGTAGTATTAGTTGAATCGGAACGATGATCAATACTGCCACTATTCAAATGACCACTCCAGTTATCTTGCGCATTCCATTGCTGTCTCCCCACGCCCAGTATTTGTACAAGATCACCGTCCTATCCTCCAGTACCTATTTAATATCCCGTCTTAATCTCGGGCGGGTGTGCCTCTCATGATTAAGTTGAGTTTATTTACGGTAGTGCACATTATCACAGGTTATTTTCGAACCTGCTTCAGTGTATATCGGTTATACAAAACCCAGTGTATAATGGTCATACAAACCCCTGTGGGAATAGCAAAGCTCCCATTATTGATGAATTCTGAAAATTTTAGAACATCAATTAAAGAACTCAAATCACCCCAGAATCGAGAATAAAGGCTACAATACCTGCTGCCGACTGGGAAAAGCACTGTTCGTTTGAATCTAGTCACCTTTCCTGGAATCTGTGGTAATACGTAGACCTGAATTTTAACCTCAATTCAGAAGTCAGGTCTTTAGTAAAAAGAGTCAAACTCTAGTTCGTGCACGATTTTCAGC
The DNA here is from genome assembly GCF_002021735.2 of Oncorhynchus kisutch. Classification (NCBI taxonomy): domain Eukaryota; kingdom Metazoa; phylum Chordata; class Actinopteri; order Salmoniformes; family Salmonidae; genus Oncorhynchus; species Oncorhynchus kisutch. Next base: position 34,123,747 of record NC_034194.2, on the reverse strand, counting down.
GTACTATCTCCAGATAACAGGGAGGGGTATTTAGATCCGGGATCGAAGGACCAATTGTTAAAGGAATTCTAAATTCCTCTGTATTATTTCCCAATCAGAATTCATTACTCTGTCAATGCATTCTATGGGATTGTAAAACCCATATTTTTATAAGAATGGACAGAACCCCGGTCTTAAAAGTCAGGTAACAGCGTTCAAGAGAGTACTCCCACATACACATTTTTCCACAGGTTATAAACTGAAAATGACGTCAGCATTTTCTAAATGTTCTATCTCTTTCATGACACCAGTAGAGAGGCCCTATAGTTCTCGAGCCTTCCCTCCTCACCTGAAGTCAAGGTCAGTCAGTATAAATCAGCATTCTAGACAGTCTGGAGATAGTTCATTCATTTGTACAAAGGAACAGACCGTCATTGTTACTAAACTCCTGTCTATATTATATACAATTGGGAATGGGAGCAAGAGAGAAAATTCATATATGTACAGTACATAATAGCATTTGGACTAGTCAGTTCTGATTGGAATGTATACATAATTAGTCATTTCAACTATAATTCCCTCCAACACCATGTCAATCTACTAGCCCCCATAGTACAAAAGTTGACCTATTCTATTTTGTGCTAGAAATAAATATTTGAAACATAGTCTGGGACAGTTGTGGGATGTGATATATCCCAAATGAATACAACGACTAGCATCAAACAAAACTTTTTTTACGCAATGTGGCTGACGCAGCAGATCAGAATGTTAAGCTTTAAATTTGCATTGCAAAGCAATCCCTAGCCTGCTATTCAATGAAGTGGATGTGTGGTCCCAAATCTGGGATTAGTGGGCTCTTTTCCAAGTTTAAAATAATAAACATTCAACATTAGCCATGCTCTCAATGAAGCATACTTTGTGACTTCAGTGAGTTCATGACAACTGGGAAGTTGGGAATAAACTATTTTAATAAAAAATAAAAAATAATAAACTAGGCATGTCAGTTAAGAACAAATTCTTATGTACATTGACGGCCTACCCCGGCCAATTGTGCACCACCCTATGGGACTCCCAACCACAGCCGGATGTGATGCAGCCTGGATTCAAACCAAGGACTACAGTGACACCTCTTGCACTGAGATGCAGTGCCTTAGATGGCTGTGCCACCGCTCTGACTGGGAAAAAAAGTTTTGAACGGTCATCCAACTCTGAATTGTAAATCGTCCTCTTTCCAGAGCTACGACCTGAAGATCAATGACATCATCTGGATTCAACCTTGTTTTTTTCCAGAGTTCACAGTTGTTTTGAAAGCACCACAAATCCAGAGAATGCCAGACTGACAAAAGTTTGCCACAGGGAGTCCCTCACCAACTTCCTGTTCAAGTGAGCACAGCACAACAAGGTGAATCCAAAAATGTATGATATGCTGCAGCATAAATGATGTAACATGCCAGGGAGCTATGTATACTGTAGATAATAAAGTAATACGAAGTGTATGTTGTGTAGTAAGCTGTTAGTAGCCCATGTGCCTCAACCTAATAATTTGGCCTATTTACCCCCCCCTTAATTTCACCTACTGTTCTGACTTGGTGGTGAACATGTAGCCTATAACCTGTTTTAGAGAAATGTAATCATAAAATATTGTAAGAGCTTTCATAGTCTGTTTATATGCTCGCTTTAATTATTCTACGGTTCTGACTGTTTTAGAGGGAGAACACTGTAAGAAGGGCCCATGTTCGGAATTCTGTCGCTGTACATTTCAAAGGTGCTAAACAAATAGTTGTATTGACTACGTTCATCCTAGCTAGCTCATTAATGTCTTAATCTAAATTACGGATTGCCTCATCTGCTTCTCGTCCCCTTAAACCATAGTTTGTACATCTCAATTGTCATTAGAAACCACATTTGTCTAAGCAAGTCAAACATATCAGCAATGTTTTTTTAAAGGCAGTAAATGAGGCTGAATGAACTGTTTCGCTGCCAGACAAGGCTACGCTGATAGCCAGGTATAGCAGTGGTAAGATGTTGGTGTCAGGTGTGTGTACGGGAGGCGAAGTCAGGTGCAGGAGAGCAGAGTGTAATTAACAGGTGCACTTTACACACAAAGACAATTACACAAAAAGACAAGGTGGGGAACAGAGGACTAAATACATGCAGTAATTATGGAATGAAAACCAGGTGTGTAATGGAACAAGACAAAACCAATAGAGATATGAGAAATGGAATGGAGATGGCTAGAAAGCCGGTGACGTCGATCGCCGAACGCCGCCCGAATAAGGAGAGGAGCTGACTTCGATGGAAGTCGTGACAGTGCCCCTTCCACCCCTTGACGCGCGGCTCCAGCGGCGCGCCTGCACCGGCCTCGGGGACGACCCAGAGGGGGTCCATGCTGGAAGCTGGGTCGGTGGTTTGTGGGGTCATCCAAAGTCCTGAGGAGGATGAACGAGGTGTGTTACAGATTGTGGTGGCTGGTCCACTCCGGCCGGCGACGGTGAAACTCCCGCAGCACTTCGGGGTCCATCCTCCTCAGGACTTTGAATGACCCCACAAACCATGGACCCAGCTTCCGGCAGGGCAGGCGGAGGGGCAGGTTTCGGGACGCGAGCCAGACCCGGTCCCCCGGTGCGAACACCGTGGTCTCACTACGGTGACAGTCCGCGCTGTTCTTTTGGCGAAGCGCGGCTCGCTGGAGGTGAACATGGGCGGCCTCCCATGTCTCCTCCTCGCGCCTGAACCAGTCGTCCACTGCAGGAGCCTGATTCCACGCTGCCAGAACCGGCTGGTACCCCAATACGCACTGAAAGGTGGAGTGGTTAGTGGAGGAGTGGCGAAGCGAGTTCTGTGCCATCTCGGCCCAGGGCACGAACGCCGCCCACTCCCCCGGCTGGTCCTGGTAGTAGGACCGCAGAAACCTGCTCCACATCCTGCTTGGCTCTCTCTACCTGTCCGTTACTCTCGGGGTGAAAGCCGGAGGTAAGGCTGATCGAGACCCCCAGACGTTCCATGAACGCCTTCCAGACTCTCGACGTGAATTGGGGACCCCGATCAGACACTATATCCTCAGGTACACCGTAGTGCCGGAAGACGTGAGTAAACAGGGCTTCAACAGTCTGTAGGGCCGTAGGAAGACCGGGCAGAGGGAGGAGACGACAGAACTTAGAGAAACGATCCACAATAACCAGGATAGTAGTGTTTCCCTTTGAAAAAGGTAGATTGGTTAAAAAATATACAGACAGGTGTGACCAAGGTCGTTGTGGAACTGGTAAGGTGTGTAGCTTAACTCTGGGCTGGTGTCTCTGAGTCTTACACTAGGCACACACCAAGCAGGAGGAAACATAAACCCTCACGTCTTTAGCTAAGGTGGGCCTCAAGTACTTCCCAGTCAGACAGCGCACCGTCTGACTGATCCCCGGATGACCAGAGGAGGGTGACGTGTGGGCCCAATAGATCAACTGGTCACGGACAGCAGAAGGAACGTACATACACCTGACAGGACACTGGATGGAAGCAGGCTCTGTACGCAACGCCTGCTTATTAATGTCCACGTCCAGCTCCCAAACGACCGGTGCCAATGTCTCCACGCCTTCAACATTTTAACGACAGCCAACAGCTCCCGGTCCCCCACACCATAGTTACGCTCCGCTGGGCTGAGCTTCTTCGAGAAGAAAGCACAGGGGCAGAGATTTGGTGGCGTACCCGAGCGCTGTGAGAGCACGGCTCCTATCCCAGCCTCGGACCCTTCCACCTCCACTATGAACGCCAAAGAGGGATCCGGATGGGCCAGCACGTGAGCTGAAGTAAACAGAGCTCTTAGCTACCCAAAAGCTCTGACCGCCTCAGCCGACCACTGTAACCGTACGGGACCCCCCTTCAGCAATGAGGTAATGGGAGCAGCCACCTGGCCAAAACCCCGGATAAATCTCCGGTAGTAATTGGCAAACCCTTAAAATCGCTGCATCTCCTTTACCGTGGTGGGAGTCGGCCAATTACGCACGGCTGAAATGTGGTCACTCTCCATCTCCAGCCCTGATGTGGAAATGCAATACCCTAGGAAGGAGACGACCTGCTGAAAGAACAGGCATTTCTCGGCCTTGACGCTGCCAACATTCAACATTCGTCCAAGTACCTTGCGTACCAAGGACACATGCTCGGCGCGTGTAGCGGAGTATATCAGAATGTCATCGACATACAACACTACACCCTGCCCGTCCAGGTCCCTGAAAATCTAATCTACAAAGGATTGGAAAACTAATGGAGCATTCATCAACCCGTACGGCATGACTAAGTACTCATAATGCCCCGAGGCGGTACTAAACGCTGTCTTCCACTCGTCCCCCTCCCGGATACACACCAAGTTGTACACACTCCTGAGATCCAGTTTCGTGAAGAAGCGTGACCCATGCATTGACTCAATCGCCGTGTCGATAAGAGGTAGCGGGTAACTGTACCTCACTGTGATTTGATTGAGACCTCTATAATCAATGCACGGGATGAGACCTCCATCCTTCTTCTTCACAAAAATGAAACTCGAGGAGGCGGGTGAAGTGGAGGACCGAATGTACCCCTGACACAGGGATTCAGAGACATATGTCTCCATAGCCACCATCTCCGCCTGTGACAGGGGATACACGTGACTCCTGGGAAGCGCCGTGTCTGCCAGGAGATTTATTGCACAATCCCCCCGTCGATGAGATGGTAATTGAGTCGCCTTCTTTTTACAGAAGGCGAGAGCCAAATCAGCATATTCTGGGGTGATGCGCACAGTGGGGATCTGGTCTGGACCCTTCCACCGTGGTAGCACCAACGGAAAACCCTACACACCCCCCCGAGCACTCTCGCGACCACCCCGTGAGAGCCCTCTGTTGCCAGGAGATAGTGGGGTTATGCTGAGCTAACCAGGGAAGGCCTAGTACCACAGGAAATGCAGGAGAATCAATGAGGAAGAGACTGATTCTCTTCTCGTGACCCCCTGCGTCACCATGCCCAAGGAGATGGTGGCTTCCCTGATTATCCCGGACCCTAATGGTCGACTGTTCAGAGAATGAACCGGGAACGTTCTAACTACAGGAATAATGGGAATCCCTAAACTAAGAGCTAATACTCTGTCGATAAATTTCCCAGCTATGCCAGAATCAACACGCGCCTTATGCTGGGAATGCGATGAAAATCTGGGAAACAAACGGGTACAAACAAGTGGTCAACAGAGGACTTTGGAAGAGTGTGGTGCAGACTCACCTGGGGTGACGCCAGAGTGCCCTGCCTGTTGCCTTTACTCCCAGAGGAACCGACATGGCACCGACCAGCAGTGTGCCCTCTGCGGCCACAGATGGTGCAACTCCATGGGCACTGGAGCAGGGTTGCTAGAAGATGGCACCGACAGAGCCCCCTCTTGACGTCCGCTGGTGACCAGCAGGTTATCCAACCGGATGGACAAATCCACCAGTTGGTCGAACGAGATGGTGGCATCCCTGCAGGCCAGCTCACATCGGACGTCCTCGCGCAGGCTGCACCGATAGTGGTCGATGAGGGCCCTGTCGTTCCAGCCTGCTCCGGCTGCCAAGGTCTGGAATTCCATGGCGAATTCCAGGGCGAATTCCAGGGCGAATTCCATGGCGCTCCTCGTCCCTTGCCTCAAATGAAAGAGCCGTTCTCCCGTCGCTCTACCTTCGGGCAGATGGTGAAAGACGGGTGGTCTTCTGGGTGTACTCCTCCAACGCCGCGTCTCCTTCTCCCCACACGGCATTTGCATGAGACGAGGGCAGACACTCTCTCCCTCTCTGAGGGAGCTGGGTGCACAGTGGCCAGGTAGAGGTCTAGTTGTAAGAGGAATCCCTGGCACTGTGCTGCCGTCCCATCATACTCCCTGGGAAGGGAGAGACGCATCCCACTGGGACTGGTTCCGGACGGGATGGGTAGAGCTAACCCCGGATGCGCTGGTCGAGGCACTGGGGAGACTTCCTGTCTCTCCCAGTGGTCAATAGTCTGGACAACGAGATCCATTATGGCACCAAGATGATGTAACATAGCCGAATGTTCCTGGTTGCGTTCCTCGACTCCTCTAACCGGGGTCCCTGCTCCTGCTGACTCCATGGTTCGGTGTGTAATTCTGTCAGGTGTGTGTACGCGAGGCAAAGTCAGGTGCAGGAGAGCAGAGTGTAATAAACAGGCGCACTTTAATTCCGGTCCAAAAATGACAGCACATAAGAACAATAACGTACCAAAAACAGGAACATAGCAAAAGTATAGCACCTGAAAAAATCCACATAACAATAAACAATTACACACAAAGACATGGTGGGGAACAGAGGACTAAATACACACAGTAATTATGGAATGAAAACCAGGTGTGTAATGGAACAAGACAAAACAAATGGATATATGAGAAATGGAGCGGCGATGGCTAGAAAGCCGGTGACGTCTATCGCCGAACACCGCCCGAACAAGGAGAGGAGCCGACTTGGGTGGAAGTCGTGACAGTTGGGACTGCTATTTGTACAGCTTTATGTAGACCCTAACAGTTTGTGGGTACCGATTGTCACCATTATAGTGCAATTAATGTATTGTTTAGTGTTGTGTAGTGGCATTGCTGGCATGCATCCCACTTGTTTTGTTTTTTTGCCCCACCAAGATGTATATGCTAAAATCGCCACTGGACTGTCTGCATATTTCAAAACATGGCATATGAGTGTTCAGTGAGATATCCGATGGGTTGGACGATACTTTTCTCATCAGTTAATCATCCTGAAAAAACATGTACTTAAAAACTGGGACTCAACAAATCCTCCATCATTAAAACAATGGAAAGATAAAATGCTTCATTATCAAAATGTTGAAAGTGCGTGGGTGACGGAGAGAAACCAAATGGTGCAGTTTGAGGCCATGTGGCAGAGAGTGATGTAGGCGCTGGAGACATGGGTGTGTGCAAGTAGGGCAGGGGTGATGTTGTGGATGTTTCTGCATGTTTTGTATTGTTTATATATATTTCTAAGATTATAAACAGTACCAGTCAAAAGTTTGGACACACCTACTCATTCAAGGGTTTTTCTTAATTTTTACTATTTTATACATTGTAGAGTAATAGCGAAGACATCAAAACTATGAAATAACACATATGGAATTATGTAGTAACCAAAAGGTGTTAAACAAATCAAAATATATGTTATATTTGAGATTCTTCAAAGTAGCCACCCTTTGCCTTGATGACAGCTTTGCAGAATCTTGGCATTCTCTCAATCAGCTTCACCTGGAATGCTTGAAGGAGTTTTCACATATGCTGAGCACTTGTTTGCTGCTTTTCCTTTCCTCTGTGGACCAACTCATCCCAAACCATCTCAATTGGGTTGAAGTCAGGTAATTGTGGAGGCCAGGTCATCTGATGCAGCACTCCATCACTCTCCTTGGTCATATAGCCAAATTATATTTTACCTTTATTTAACTAGGCAAGTCAATTAAGAACAAATTCTTATTTACAATGACACCCTACCCCGGCCAAACCCGGACAACACTGGGCCAATTGTGCACCGCCCTATGGGACTCCCAATCACAACTGGTTGTGATACAGCCTGGAATCGAACCCGGGTCTGTAGTGGTGCCTCTAGCACTGAGATGCAGGGCCTTAGACTATTGCACCACTCAAGAAGTCTTGACCCCATAACTGGTGTCTGGGGTACTTTCTCATTAAGGGACAGTTTCCCGGACACAGATAAAGCCTCTAATTATATAGGCCTAACTGTGATCCAAATGTCGAACGTAAATAAATTAAATATCCTACTTGTGACATTATAACTCATGTATTTATCTATATGCTACTATAATGTGTCCCATGTTATAGCCTACCAAGTGCATTTGACTGCTTGGCATATTGCTTGGCATATTGTTTACTCAATAACTTATGTGAACTTACGTACATGTACAGTCTAATCCTTTTCTGTACAGTGAGTGTTTTGTCCTTCATGTGATTGAATAAAATTATATTCCTTACATGCTTATTGACAAAAGCAACATAAAGGTTGAGAATTAAAGAGATCCACTCCGGGCTGTAGTGATGCTGATATTAATATCCAGTAAGAATCTTTGTGGACATTAATCTGTTACAATTCCATGTTGCACAATCACAAATAATAATGAGAAATGTATAAGTGTATGATGTAATGGCAAACAACAGAGCATATTCCATATGCTGCAAAAACACCCATATGTTCTCATTCTAATAGCTTATGCACTCACTCAGTACCTGGTAATATTTTAAGAAAACCGTTACAAAAATACAAAACAATTTGTGTGATTGTTACATGCTGACCACACCACTCGCGTCGCATTCGCAAAATAAATGTACACATACATATTATTCAATCATTGCACCCACACTTCTCGCGCTTCACTGAGCGTCTGCACAGCCAGGTGCTAAAACAGAACTTTGTTCTATTTGTGATGCTTAACGTGTTGCAAGCCCCACCTCTCCCATCTCCTCATTGGTTTTTAGGAGCATATACCCAAGTGGGTGATTGAAAGAACTGAGGTCCACACTCCAGTCCAGTTGGTAATGGTAATGCACCTTAAAGTTTGGTTGCCAACCGCCATATAAAGTTGAATATGCCCAGTCTCAGTAAATGTCAACAAAAAAATGTAATTAAATTGTTGCCAGCAGCACAGTTATAGTCACTAAGGCTCTGGATAACATGAAAACAGCCTAACCAGCTCTGCTGTGGTGAGAAACATGGTTAGTTATACAAATATTTGTTTTCTCTGCTGGTGGTTGCGTGTTCTCTGTTGTCTAGTTAGCTACCTAGCAGGCTAACGTTCGTAGCCAGCCAAGAGTAGGCAAGCCCATGGGCAAGCCACTACTATACCAGCAGAGAGGAGCCCTTAAATCTACAGCTAACTGTGGCTGCTAGCTAGCAACCCAAACCACATTTCTCTAATCCACTTATTTAGCACAGGGCTCCTGTCTTTTGACCCAGTGTATCAGTATTCACAGTATTTCATACATAGCTAGCTATATGTTTAGTTCATTGACTAGTTCATTGACTCCTGTTGTCCTTCATTTCATTCATTCATGTGTGGTTGGTCGACAGTATTGCACCACTTGGCTTTAGCCATTCGATTGTTGCATTTTGTTATCAGACAGTTTTATGTTAATGGGGAGAATTTGAGGAGTGAGAGAGTCCTTCAAGTCAACTAACACTAATGCTAGGTAAATGTACTTGTCATTACCCACAGAATAAAACAAATAGAATAAGCTACATCATGACATGCTTACTGTCCTGTTTTATTTAGAGGGAAGAACTAGATAGTTAAACCAGGAAATGAACACACGAAATGGAGGAAACAGGCAGTGGTGTAAGTTACATCATTCTGTTTTATCTCTCATTCCCTTCCTCATGTCTTATGTTCCCTATTTTTGCTCAGCAACGTGAGGTACACTACCATTTAAAAGTTCGGGGTCACTTAGAAATGTCCTTGTTTTTGAAAGAAAGCACATTTTTTGTACATTAAAATAACATCAAGTTGATCAGTCGCCTCGTCAATGTTGATGTTGAGACTGGTGTTTTGCGGGTAGTATTTAATTAAGCTTCCAGTTGAGGACTTGTGAGGCATCTGTTTCTCAAACTAGGCATTCTAATGTACTTGTCCTCTTTCTCAGTTGTGCACCGGGGCCTCCCACTCCTCTTTCTATTCTGGTTAGAGCCAGTTTGCGATCTTCTGTGAAGGGAGTAGTACACAGCGTTGTATGAGATCTTCAGTTTCTTGGCAATTTCTCGCATGGAATAAAATTAATTTCTCAGAACAAGAATAGACTGACAAGTTTCAGAAGAAAGGTCTTTGTTTCTAGCCATTTTGAGCCTGTAATCAAACCCACAAATGCTGATGCTCCAGATACTCATCTAGTCTAAAGAAGGCCAGTTTCATTGCTTCTTTAATCAGAACAACAGTTTTCAGCTGTGCTAACATAATTGCAAAAGGGTTTCCTAATGATCAATTAGCCTTTTAAAATTATAAACTTGGATCAGCTAACACAACGTGCCATTGGAGATATGTAGATATTCCATAAAAAATCTGTCGTTTCCAGCTACAATAGTAATTTACAACATTAACAATGTCTACACTGTATTTATGATCAATTTGATGTTATTTTAAGGACAAGAAAATAGCTTTTCTTTCAAAAACAAGGACATTTCTAAGTGACCCCAAACTTTTGAACAGTAGTTTGAATAGTATTCAACTGATAATAGCATTGACTATGTTCAAATGGGTTGGGTAAGCTACAGTGACGTTTGCATGTAAATCTTGGTGGGGCATGCATGCCAGCAAGCCATTACACAACACTAAACAATACATTAATTTCACTATAAAGATAGGGTTTCACTATAACTGTTAAGGTCTATATAAAGCTACCCCAAAAGCAGCTTACTTTTCAGCACAATAGAGTGAATCTTTACCACTGCTATCGCTGGCTATCAGCGGAGCCTACTCTGGCAGCAAAACAATTCATTCAGCCTCATTTACTTCCTTAAAAAAAAAACGTAGCTGATATGGCTGACTTGCTTTAACAAATGTGGTTTCTACTGACAATTGAGATGTACAAACTATGGCGTGAGGGGACGACAAGCGGATAAGAGGCAATCCGTAATTTCGATTATTATCATTATTGAGCGAGCTAGGATGGACGCCTTCGGCACACACACACACACTTACACACCCACACACACACACACACCACAGACTTTGGACTGATCAGAATTTTAAGTAGGCTTATTAACTTGTGAAGCTTATTATGTGAGCTTACTCAGAAACACTTCAATAAACTAGTATTGGCCTACTATTTACTTATTTATTTCTTTTATCTCATACTTTTATAGCCTACTGGACTCATAGAGAGGTACTCTCTCAAGTTATCTTGTTGGGGCAAGTGACTCTTTGAACTTACAATGGCTGGCCCTAAGTTGTTATATTTGTTTCTTGTGTTTTATGTTATTTGCCTCATGACTCCTGCATGCTTTGTTGACTATGAAGTTGCTTGTTAACCCAACCATGGGACAGACTACGTGTGTTCCCACATTCGGGACTCTGACTCTCTGTTGGTTACACGGACTCTTGGCCTCCCATCCTATTCTAACCACCTCTTGCCGACTTTGTATTCATGTTACCTGATGAATTGCTGTACAATATGATCTTAATGTCATAAAAAAATGAACACCGCAGAGCAGTCCCTGTCCATGCCCTGATTGTATTACTGCTGATGATATCTGGAAATGTGCATGTACAGACTGGGCAATCTACTGTTGCTAGACCCAATACTGACTTCTGCTCTCGCAAAAGCCTACGTTTTCTGCACGTTAACACTAGAAGCTTATTACCTAAAATGTATCAATTGAAAGTGTGGGTTCACAGCTCCAATCCAGATGTGTTGGTCATTACTGAGACTTGGTTAAGAAAGAGTTGTCGTGGAAATGTCCTCTATTTACCAAATCATGGGAGTAAACCACACACACAAGTCAGAGTTAGTTATAAAAGTCCATCTTTAATTACATAAGCTCTATAGCATTTTGACTTTCAACAGTTCAGTATCTCTAATGAAAAGTTGAGAGTCCCCACACAATGGCAAAATGGGATCCTTTATAGCAAAGATCACACATAGTCAGACAGCATAGACATAATTCATCGTTCAGCTTTGTCTCCTTTCCCAAACCCCAGAACCATAAACCAATCCTCCAAATCAACAGGCATATATCAAATTGTCATTTAGATACAACCAACTCTAAATACAACCAAACCTGGACAAGCTCACGGAGAGGAGAGTGAGGCTATAGGTTAAGATAAAAGGGAGCATGAGAATGATTCCAGACACTGCCACCCTCCTTTCCCCACTAGAAAAAGGTAGGGAGTAAAAGATACGTTTACACATGATGACACTTTGACCTCTCCCCTCTCTGTGGCCCATGCAACTTAGTTTTGACATAGAACAGATAACTGCAACCTCGCCACAGCATTATACAAAAATACCATTCTGATGAGAAGTAACTTACACACATTTGATGAATATAAAAACATCTTACATATGTTACCAACAAATTCTGAATCTTCCCTAACAGAGTGTTTTGAACACTGATGTTAACTTTTGTGGTTCTAACCTTTTTCAGCAAAACAGATCTTCCAAAGGTGGTGTAGTGGCAATCTTTACCAAGAAACACCTTCAGTGCTCGATTGTCTCCAGCAAGTCTGTTGCTGGGTGGTATCGTCCACCATCTGCACTGGCCTGTACCCTACCTTCCCTAAACTCTCTCCTGACCCCTTACACTAAGTCTGAATTTGTCCTACTAGGTGACCTAAACTGGTACATTCTTAAACCCCCTGACCAAGTCCTAAAGCAATGGGACTCCCTAAATCTTTATCAGATTATTATCAATCACACAAGGTATGATTACAAACACCCAGAAAAGTTCTACTCTCCTTGATGTTATCCTCACAAATAATCCTGATAGGTATCAGTGTTGTGTTTTCTGTAATGACATTAGTGATCACTGTTTTACAGCCTGTGTTCGTAATGGCTGCTCAGTGAAATGACATGCCCTGATTTGTCATAGACACTTTAATGAGCAAGCCTTCCTTCATGACCTGGCCTCTATAAATTGGTATAGAATCAGCTTGATTCCCTTTGTCGAAGATGCTTGGACCTTCGTTTTTATATTTTCAGTGGTATTGTTAACAAACACGCCCCCATAAAAAAAATTATAATTAAAAACAGTTTCATCCCTTGGTTTGACCGTGATCTGTCAGAGTTACTCCACATCAAGAATTCCATTTGGTGAAATGCTTGGCCCACGCATACTCTTGGCTGACTGGCTCTCATTCAGGCAAATGAGAAATAAGTGCACTCAGGCTATCCGGAAGGCCAAAGTCAGTTCCTCAAAGGAACAGTTAAAGACCTGTTGAATAAACCCTCCTCATCACAGCTACCCATGTCCCTTCATGTTTATGATGTGGTTGTTACTAACAAGGAGCACATGGCTGAGCTCTTTAATCACCACTTCATTAAGTCAGGATTCCTATTTGACTCAGCCATGCCTCATTGCCCGTACAACATTTCATCATCTCCGACCCCTTCTAAGGCAACTAGCCCCGATGCTCCTCCCTCTTTTTCCCCTGCCCTGCTACAAAGTTTCTCCCTGCAGGCAGTCACTGAGTCTGAGGTGCTAAAGGAGCTCCTAAAACTTGACCCCAAAAAACCATCTGGTTTGGATCCGGTCTTCTTTAAAGTTGTAGCCCCTATCATCACCAAGCCTGTCTCACCTGTCTCACCTCTCTGGGGAGGTTGCCATTGCTTGGAAGGCAGCCACGATGCACCCTTTATTTAAAGGGGTAGATAGAGCTGATCCTAACTGTTATAGACCTATTTCTATTTTGCCCTGACCATCAAAAGTGTTAGAAAAACATGACAATAATCAACTGACTGGCTTTCTTGATGTCTATAGTATTCTCTCTGGTATGCAATCTGGTTGTCGCTCAGGTTATGGATGTGCTGTCTCAGCCACCTCCTGTCACCAAGGGAGTACCCCCAATTCTCGATCCTAGGCCACATGCTCTTCTCAATTTACATCAACAACATAGCTCAGGTAGTAGGAAGCGCTCTCATCCATTTATATGCAGATGATACAGTCTTATACTCAGCTGGCCCCTCCCTGGATTTTGTGTTAAACACTCTACAACAACACTTTCTTAGTGTCCTACAAGCTTTCTGTGCCCTTAACCTTGTTCTGAACACCTCCAAAACAAAGTTCATGTGGTTTGGTAAGAAGAAGCCCCCTCTCCCCACCAGTGTGATTACTACCTTTGATGGTTTAGACCTTGAGTTAGTCACCTCATAAACGTACTTGGGAGTATGGCTAGACAGTACACAGTCCTTCTCTCAGCACATATCAAAGCTGCAGGCTAAGGTTAAATCTATACTTGGTTTCCTCTATCGTAATCGCTCCTCTTTCACCCCAGCTGCCAAACTAACCCTGATTCAGATGACCATCCTACCCATGCTAGATTTACCATTCAGCCATAGGCCAGATTTGCCACCAATTCTCCTTATAGTGCACTCTATACTCCTCTGTAAACTGGTCATCTCTGTATACCCGTTGCAAGACCCACTGGTTGATGCTTATTTATAAAACCCTCTTAGGCCTCACTCACCCTATCTGAGATAACTACTGCAGCCCTCATCCTCCACACTCAACACCCGATCTGCCTGTCGCATTCTGTTAAAGGTCCCCAAAGCACATACATCCCTGGGTGGATTTTCTTTTCTGTTCGCTGCAGCTAGCACCTTGAATGATCTGCAAAAAAACACTCAAACTGGACATCTCTTCATTCAAAGACTCAATCATGGACACTCTTACTGACAGTTGTGGCTGCTTCACGTGATGTATTGTTGTCAGTACCTTCTTGCCTTAGTGCTGTTGTATACCCGTGCAGGTCTCTGAAAATCTCATCTACAAAGGACTGGAAGACTGATGGAGCATTTATTAACCCGTACGGCATGACGAGATACTCATAGTGCCCAGATGTAGTGCTAAATGCCATCTTTCACTCATCCCCCCTCCTTGATTACGCACCAGGTTGTAAGCACTCTTGAGGTCCAATTTTGTGAAGAAGCACGCCCTGTGCCATGACTCTGTTATACTGGCTATGACAGGTAGTGAGTAACTGTATTTTACCGTGATCTGATTCAAACCTCGATAGTCAATACACGGGCGCAAAACTCCATCCTTCTTCTAAACAAAAAAGAAACTAGAGGAGACAGGTAAAATGGAAGGCCGAATGTATCCCTGTCCCAGAGATTCGGTGACATATGTTTCCATAGCCTCCGTCTCCTCCTGGGACAGAGGATACACGTGACTCCTGGGAGGTGCAGCGTCTACCAGGAGATTTATCGCACAATCCCTCTGTGGTATTTGAGGTGGTAATTGATGGGGTGGTAATTGAGTCGCCTTCTTTTTTACTGAAGGCGAGTGCCAAATCAGCATATTCGGTAGGAATGTGCAGGGTGGATACCTGGTTTGGACTCTCCACCCTAGTGGCACATAAGGAAACACCTATACACCTCCCTGAGCACTGACAGGACCATCCCTTGAGAGCCCTCTGCTGCCACAAAATAGTGGGATCATGAGAGGCCAACCAGGGAAGACCCAACACAACAGGAAACACAGGATAGTCAATCAGAAAGAGACTAATTCTCTCCTCATGATTCTCCTGCGTTATCATATGGAGTGGAGCGGTGACCTCCCTGATTAGCCCTGACCCCGAAGGATGACTATCTAAGGCATGTACAGGGAATGGAACATTAACAGGAACAATAGGGATCCCTACACTAAGTGCAAAGGTACGGTCAATAAAGTTCCCAGCTGCGCCTGAATCTACTAGCGCCTTATGCTGGGAATGCTGGGAAAACTCAGGAAATGCTATATACAACCACATGTGTGCAGCAGGGAGCTCTGGGTGAGATGTGTGCCTACTCACCTGAGATGATCCACCAGTGCTCCGCCTGCCACCTCTACTCTCTGGGGAACCTCCCCAGCACCGACCAGCAGTGTGTCCTCTGCGGCCACAGGTGGTGCAGGGAACGGTCCGCCCTCCGGTCCCCCTCATAGCAGCACCTCCCAGCTCCATCGGTGTAGGATCAGAAGTGCTGGGGGATGGCACTGACGGACCCCGTTCGGGATGTCCGCGGGAAGCCAACAGGTTATCCAGCCGGATGGATAAGTCCACCAGCTGGTCCAGGTTAAGGGTGGCGTCCCGGCAGGCTAGCTCCCTACGAACGTCCTCACGTAAACTACACCTGTAGTGGTCGATCAGGGCCCACTCATTCCATCCGGCAGCCAGAGTTCTAAAGTCCAGAGCGAACTCTTGATCGCTCCTCATCCCCTGTCTTAAATGGAACAAGTGTTCCCCCGCCGCTCTCCCTTCAGGGAGATGATCGAAAACCGCCCAAAATAAAATCTTCGTAGTTGTCCAATGTCAGGCCTTCTACTCCCCAGATGGCGTTGGCCCAGACCAGTGCTTTTCCAGTCAGGCAAGAGATGAGGGTGCTCACTCTCTCGAGTCCCAAGGGGGTTGGCTGAACAGCTGCCAGGTAGAGTTCCAGCTGGAATAGTAACCCCTGGCACCCGGCAGCCGTTCTGTCATACGCTCCCGGGAGCGAGAGCCAAATTCCACTGGTTCCTGAAGAAGGAGGTGTGGACATCTGGGTCGGTTGTTGTGTGAGCTGGGGAGGTGCTGATGGGTTAACCGGAAAGCCCCCTCTCTCCCATCGGTCCATGGTTTGCAGCATGCAATCCATTGCTGTACTGAGACTGTGTAACATGGTTGAGTGCTGCTGAACACGCTCCTCCATTGTGAGAGGAGGGCTGGCTGTACCTGCTGAATCCATAAGAGGTGCGTAATTCTGTGAGGGTGTTGGTGAATGGGAAAAAGCGGAGTCAGGCGCAGGACACATATATGAGTAATAATCCGAAAATTTACTCAAAAATAGAAGTAATGTTCCAATCAGGAAAAACATAATATTCCCGAGTACAAAACACGAACCCACATAACAAACAATAAAGCACAAAACAGAGAGGGAAGCAGAGGGTTAAATAAGGAACATAAATAATGGAATCTAAACCAGGTGTGTAATAATTAAGACGAAAACAAAACGAAAATGAAACATGGATCGGTGGTGACTAGAAAGCCGGTGACGTTGATCGCCGAACGCCAACCGAACAAGGAGAGGGACCAACTTCGGCCGAAGTCGTGACAATTGGGATGTTTTTTAGGGGCAGGGACTGGGAGACTAGTCAGGAGCGAGGCAAAGATGAACCGACCAAAATACAGAGAGATCCTTGATTAGAAACCTGCTCCAGAGCACTCAGTACTTCAGACTGGGGCAAAGGTTCATATTCCAACAGGGCAACAATCCTAAGCACACAGCCAAAACAAAGCAGGAGTGGCTTCGGGACAAGTCTCTGAATATCCTTGAGTGGCCCAGATGAACCCGATCTAACATCTCTGGAGAGACCTGAAAATAACTGTGCAGCGATGCTCCCCATCCAACATGACAGAGCTTGACAGGATCTGCAGAAAAGAATGGGAGAAACTCCCCAAATACAGGTGTGCCAAGCTTGTAGCGTCATACCCAAGAAGACTTGAGGCTGTAATCGCTGCCAATGGAGCTTCAGCTTAGTACTGAATGAAGGGTCTGAATACTTATGCAAATATTATATTTATTTATTTTTCTAAAAACCTGTTTTGTTTGGTCACTATTGGGTAGATTGATGAGGAGATTGATGTGTAGATGTGTAGATTGATGAGGAGATTGATGTGTAGATGTGTAGATTGATGTAACATAACAAAATATGGGAAAGGTGAAGGGATCTGAATACACTCTAAAAATTAGGAGTTCAACAACATACTCTCAGATCCTCAAAGTTCATCGAAGAACCTTAGGGTTCATGGCACTGATCATTTCCCCCAAAAGGTTCTTCTAAGAACCCCATAGAAGGTGGGGCTCATCGAGGAACCTCCTTAGTTGGTGGGGGTTCTTGCAGGAGTCTAAATACCAACTACCAAACTACCAAACAGAAACATTTAGATTTTAATTTGAAAGGACAGCAGGTGCAGGCACTTAACTGAAAAATGTGAAGATCTCAGTTTAAGTTATGGTTTGTCCCCTGTGTGATCTAAATTGATATTGTTTTAATGATAATACTTTATATCTTTTTATATTTCTAAAAACAGAAAATGGACACAATTCAATGGATATCAATCAACAGAGGTGAGAAGATGTAGACTAGCTGTATTGGGTGCAGATGGCTGAACTGCTTACCTTTGTGTCTGTGTCTGCAAATATACAGACGAGGAGGCATACAAAGGTATGTCAATTGGTATTGGTATGTTATGCAGAGCACATTTACCATCCTCCTCCCTTACCTCTTCAATGAATATCCCATAGGCCTCTACATTATGGACAAGGTATGTGTATGAAAAGCATTATCAAAACAGTTTTTTTCATTCATATTTACCGCAAAAACCAAGGTATGAATACTGTTGTGTGCATGTTTTGTTAATCATCTGTTACTATTTTCCGTATTCACAGACTTCACCCTCCTTACACCTCTGATGAATATAACAGGAAACCTGTTCGATCACCATGCACTGCAAAATCATTCTGACTATGTATATGGAGAATGTAAACACACAAGAGGATAAAGCTATCACGACTTCCGCCGAAGTCGGCTTCCCTCCTTGTTCGGGAAGCGTTCGGCGGTCGACGTCGCCGGCCTTCTAGCCATCGCCGCTCCGTGTTTCATTGTTCCATTTGTTTTGTCTTGTTCCCCGCACACCTGGTTTTCATTCCCTAATTACACTGTGTATATATATTCCTCTGTTCCCCCCATGTCTTTGTGTGGGATTGTTTTGTGTTGAGTTTATGTTTATCACGCCAGTCTGGGTTTTCTCCCTGGGCATTGCCTGTACCCATTGGGGAATTATTTTGGTGACGTTATAGTTGTATTGACGGGATTTTGCTCCCGTCTGTTTATTGCTCTTGGCAAATAAAGACGCCTGATCACCTACTCTCTGCTCTCCTGCACTTGACTCAAATGACCAGCAGCGAAAACCTTGACAATACCCATTATACTTGGGGCTCTGCAGGGAGTTTACCTCATCTTCCATCACGTGGACTGGGAGATGTTTCGTATTGCGTCAGATAACAACATTGACGAATACGCTGATTCGGTGTGCGAGTTCATTAGAACGTGCGTTGAAGATGTCGTTCCCATAGCAACGATTAAAACATTCCCTAACCAGAAACCGTGGATTGATGGCAGCATTCGTGTGAAACTGAAAGCGCGAACCACTGCTTTTAATCAGGGCAAGGTGTCTGGTAACATGACCGAATACAAACAGTGCAGCTATTCCCTCCGCAAGGCTATCAAACAAGCTAAGCGCCAGTACAGAGACAAAGTAGAATCTCAATTCAACGGCTCAGACACAAGAGGCATGTGGCAGGGTCTACAGTCAATCACGGACTACAGGAAGAAATCCAGCCCAGTCACGGACCAGGATGTCTTGCTGCCAGGCAAACTAAATAACTTTTTTGCCCGCTTTGAGGACAATACTGTGCCACTGACACGGCCTGCAACGAAAACATGCGGTCTCTCCTTCACTGCAGCCGAGGTGAGTAAGACATTTAAACGTGTTAACCCTCGCAAGGCTGCAGGCCCAGACGGCATCCCCAGCCGCGCCCTCAGAGCATGCGCAGACCAGCTGGCCGGTGTGTTTACGGACATATTCAATCAATCCCTATACCAGTCTGCTGTTCCCACATGCTTCAAGAGGGCCACCATTGTTCCTGTTCCCAAGAAAGCTAAGGTAACTGAGCTAAACGACTACCGCCCCGTAGCACTCACATCCGTCATCATGAAGTGCTTTGAGAGACTAGTCAAGGACCATATCACCTCCACCCTACCTGACACCCTAGACCCACTCCAATTTGCTTACCGCCCAAATAGGTCCACAGACGATGCAATCTCAACCACACTGCACACTGCCCTAACCCATCTGGACAAGAGGAATACCTATGTGAGAATGCTGTTCATCGACTACAGCTCGGCATTCAACACCATAGTACCCTCCAAGCTCGTCATCAAGCTCGAGACCCTGGGTCTCGACCCCGCCCTGTGCAACTGGGTACTGGACTTCCTGACGGGCCGCCCCCAGGTGGTGAGGGTAGGCAACAACATCTCCACCCCTTTGATCCTCAACACTGGGGCCCCACAAGGGTGCGTTCTGAGCCCTCTCCTGTACTCCCTGTTTACCCACGACTGCGTGGCCACGCACGCCTCCAACTCAATCATCAAGTTTGCGGACGACACAACAGTGGTAGGCTTGATTACCAACAATGACGAGACGGCCTACAGGGAGGAGGTGAGGGCCCTCGGAGTGTGGTGTCAGGAAAATAACCTCACACTCAACGTCAACAAAACTAAGGAGATGATTGTGGACTTCAGGAAACAGCAGAGGGAACACCCCCCTATCCACATCGATGGAACAGTAGTGGAGAGGGTAGCAAGTTTTAAGTTCCTTGGCATACACATCACAGACAAACTGAATTGGTCCACTCACACAGACAGCATCGTGAAGAAGGCGCAGCAGCGCCTCTTCAACCTCAGGAGGCTGAAGAAATTCGGCTTGTCACCAAAAGCACTCACAAACTTCTACAGATGCACAATCGAGAGCATCCTGGCGGGGTGTATCACCGCCTGGTATGGCAACTGCACCGCCCTCAACCGTAAGGCTATCCAGAGGGTAGTGAGGTCTGCACAACGCATCACCGGGGGCAAACTACCTGCCCTCCAGGACACCTACACCACCCGATGCTACAGGAAGGCCATAAAGATCATCAAGGACATCAACCACCCGAGCCACTGCCTGTTCACCCCGCTGTCATCCAGAAGGCGAGGTCAGTACAGGTGCATCAAAGCTGGGACCGAGAGACTGAAAAACAGCTTCTATCTCAAGGCCATCAGACTGTTAAACAGCCACCACTAACATTGAGTGGCTGCTGCCAACACACTGTCAATGACACTGACTCAACTCTAGCCACTTTAATAATGGGAATTGATGGGAAATTATGTAAATATATCACTAGCCACTTTAAACAATGCTACCTTATATAATGTTACTTACCCTACATTATTCATCTCATATGCATATGTATATACTGTACTCTATATCATCGACTGCATCCTTATGTAATACATGTATCACTAGCCACTTTAACTATGCCACTTTGTTTACATACTCATCTCATATGTTATACTGTACTCGATATCATCTACTGTATCTTGCCTATGCTGCTTTGTACCATAACTCATTCATATATCCTTATGTACATATTCCTTATCCCCTTACACTGTGTATAAGACAGTAGTTTTTTTGGAATTGTTAGTTAGATTACTTGTTCGTTATTACTGCATTGTCGGAACTAGAAGCACAAGCATTTCGCTACACTCGCATTAACATCTGCTAACCATGTGTATGTGACAAATACATTTGATTTGATTTGATTTGATCTTTAGATTTGTTTAATCTGCTTTGCACACTAAAATCAAAACACAATATTTTTGTTGTCAGTGTTTATTATTGTTGGTATGCGTATTATTAATAATAATAGGGGGGGTCGTTAAAAAATTCACCCCCAAAGGTTTTTGAGGAACCATTAAAAGAGGGTCTTTGAAAAACCATTGGCCCAGCATCGTCCAGGTTTCGGCTGGGGTAGGCCGTCCTTGTAAATAAGAATTTGTTCTTAACTAACATGCCTAGTTAAATAAAATTTAAAATTTAAAAAACATGTTTATACACCTTTATAGAGTATGACATACACAGACTATTTATGAAGCATAACCATTTATGTAGTGCTTATGAAGCATTTATGTAGTGCTTGTGAAGCATTTGTGTAGTGCTTATGATGCCTTTATGTAGTGCTTATGAAGCACTTGTGTAGGCTATAAAGCCTTTATAAGTTGAGCTTCCTTTAAAGTGGGAACCACATTTGTTATGTCAAATGTGGGAACCACATTTGTTATTTGTTGTATTCTTTGGCATATTTCAAGACAATGTCAATGATCAACATGGCCATTTGTTTTAATTAGTGGAATTGTCGGCCACTGCCTCCTGGAGAGCTATAGCTAAGCAAAACCAAAGTAGACAAATTGGTTGAATGGTTCAATGATTTACGTGCCTAAATAAACACATACTTTGTAATAATGGAGATGTTTGGACTGAATGGGTCAGTTCTGCAAGTTTTTCAATTAGACCGATTGTTTAAGAAAATCCAAAATACAAACTTTTGTTAAGATTTCTGAAGTGATGATGTCATTGGTCAAGAACAAAACTGTAGACCAGATGTTTCGATGTTTTTATTGTTTATAAAAAGAAAAGGTTCCTGTAGTAACCTTTAGGGGTTCTTTAAATTGAAACTGTGGGGGAACCCCTATAAGTTCTTCGAGGAACCATTTAAAAGGGTTTGTTAAAGAACCCGTTTTAATGCTTCCTCGAAGAACCTTTTGAATAACCTTTTGGGGTTAATCATTTTTCTTTTAAATAATACCCCCTCCCTATATGTTTATTTCATATTATTATTAATAATAATAATAATAATACACATAACAATAACCCAATATGTTAGTTCTCAGTGTTTATTATGATTTTAGTGGCAAAGCATAATTAAAAAAATTGAAATATGAGGTAAACTTCCTGCAGAGCCTCAAGTCCTCTGGTGTGTTGATGTTCTCCGTATCCATAGCCAGAATGATTTTGCAGGGCATTGTGATCGAACAGGTTTCCTGTTATATTCATCAGAGGTGTAGAGAGGGTGAAGTCTGTGAATCCAAAAAATAGTAATTATACAGATGATCAACAAAACATGCACACAACAGTATTCATACCTTGGTATTTGTGGTGAATGTGAATGGAAAAAACGGTTTTGATCATGGTTTTCATACCCTGTTCATAAGGTATAGGATATTAATTGAAGAGGTCATGGAGGAGGGTGGTAAATGTGATCTGCATAACATACCAATACCAATTGACATACCTTTGTTTGCCTTCAACATATTTTTATTGCTTACATATTCTTTCCTCTTTACGATTTAATTCAGAGAACATTTGGTTAAAATATTAGATCCAGGCGCCTGCGTAGTAGCACTGTACTGCGGAGGGAAATCCCACTCCCAGTTCAGATGTGTGTTGGGGGCGGTTGCTGTGAAATGGGGGTCCTGTAGCCGATGTGTGTGAATGTAGGCTAATCCTGCGTGTGTGCTTGAACGTGTATATTATAATAGTTCGAAGTATTAGAATAGTCCGGCCTACATACAAACAATATAAGTATTTTAACCTAGTAGGCTACCATGGACAGTATGTGCGATTTTATGTTTTATAAATAGCATATGCATGAACTGCGGTCTCATTGAAGGACACGAACGAGGGGCATTAGTAAAGCAATCGGACCTCAGATCATCATGTCTACGTCGGCTACGAACAATGGTAGACCACATACGGACGAGAAATGCAAACAGCGAAAATACCAATCTTTTCTCTTCTATCAGGCCGTGCGAGATCTAAAGCCTGTTTGGATGTTGGAGGACATGCGGACAATGGAGACTTTTTACTGGGAGGAAGACGCCAGCCAGAGATCCTACACTCCCTCGGAGGCATTGCTGTACGCTATCGTACATGACCACCAAGCCTACGCTCAATACTTGCTCAGTCATTACACCGATGAAGCACTGGCCATGCCCGGCGAGCGCTTTTGCTGCTGTCCATCATCGGCCCCGCATTTGGCGATGGCTGTCAGATATGACAGACGGGACATACTAGGTCTCATATTGCAAGAAGCGCATCGACTACCTAGTCTGCGGTCATATATGAACCGAGGCGGATGTTTTCACATGGAGGACGGTAAAACTCCACTGCATCTGGCCTGTGAGCTCCTGCGCTCAGAGTCCGTTATTCTGTTGTTGGGCAACGGCGCCTCGCCACAGGCAGAAGATCAAAACGGTATGACGCCATTGGATGTCATTTTGGAACAGCTGTGGGACTCCAAAGTGAACATTGGGCCCAAAAAGCTGTGTCTTGACAACTTGTTAATGTTTATGCCAGAGATTCGTTTCAAAATGAAGAGTGCGCTCGAAGGAGACCCAGTTTGTTGGTCCAAAGTCCTAGGTGAGGACAAATTCAAATACCTCGTTGGACAGAAGCCAGCTCCACTGTTTCTCATGGCTATGCAAACAATTCTGAGGCAGCTTCCACCAGAGCAGTTCCCTGACAGCCTAGATGAGCTTCCCATACCCTCTTCATTGAAACCACTACCCTGCAAACAGCTTGGACAGCTGAAAGTGTTTTAAACGTGTTTTGACAAGTTTAAAAAAACTGTCTACATTATGTATTTATATGAATGTTTTAGCATGGTTAAGATATCTGTGTGATGAGCATGTAGGCCCTATGTATTGTTGTGTCAATACAAACCCCTTGTATGAAATTAAGAGGCTATAAGAATGGGTGCTAATTATGATCATATCTGTGATTCAAGTTTCATATGAAATGAAGAGGTAATTGTGTAAATTATTTTTATTTGATTTTTAAACCTTTTTATATAAGTTGTATGCAAATGTCTCAGAGTGGAGACTACAGTATAACAATATATTTTCATTGCTGTGCTGAATTTACGCTTTTATAGCCTACAGAACAAAGACCATGTGTGATTGGTTATCTGTATAGAATGATTACCTCAAATATGTTTAATAACTTAATAGGAATTATGATCTAGGAACTTTTAAACATATTTAAAATGCCACTATCAATTCCATTATGCTTCTCCAGTGAGCGCTTTCCTCATTATCAACATAATACTAAAGAGAAAAGGGAACTTGAGAAACAAATAAATCGAAACTCGCTTCATTGTTGTTTCTTCTCTTCAGTCTTTTATAATTTGAATAGAAGTGACAAGCTTATTGATTGGTATCTTTCCTATTGCCTTAACTGTTGTTAGATCATTTGTAGTCAGCAGCAGCTCCGCTCTCTGCCGGCATACTGTGGCCTAGATGTGTCATAGTGCTGTCAGTGTTTTGTTTTAAAGCTCTACCATGCCACCGAACACATTCAAATTCCCTTTATAAGCTTCATAAGGACTGTTTAAATGCCCTGTATAAGCTTAATAAGGACGGTTTAAATGCCCTGTATAAGCTTCATAAGGACTGTTTAAATGCCCTGTATAAGCTTCATAAGGACTGTTTAAATGCCCTGTATAAGCTTAATAAGGACGGTTTAAATGCCCTGTATAAGCTTCATAAGGACTGTTTAAATGCCCTGTATAAGCTTAATAAGGACTGTTTAAATGCCCTGTATAAGCTTAATAAGGACTGTTTAAATGCCCTGTATAAGCTTAATAAGGATGGTTTAAATGCCCTGTATAAGCTTCATAAGGACTGTTTAAATGCCCTGTATAAGCTTCATAAGGACTGTTTAAATGCCCTGTATAAGCTTAATAAGGACTGTTTAAATGCCCTGTATAAGCTTAATAAGGACTGTTTAAATGCCCTGTATAAGCTTCATAAGGACTGTTTAAATGCCCTGTATAAGCTTCATAAGGACTGTTTAAATGCCCTGTATAAGCTTAATAAGGACTGTTTAAATGCCCTGTATAAGCTTAATAAGGACTGTTTAAATGCCCTGTATAAGCTTCATAAGGACTGTTTAAATGCCCTGTATAAGCTTAATAAGGACTGTTTAAATGCCCTGTATAAGCTTCATAAGGACTGTTTAAATGCCCTGTATAAGCTTAATAAGGACTGTTTAAATGCCCTGTATAAGCTTAATAAGGACTGTTTAAATGCCCTGTATAAGCTTAATAAGGACGGTTTAAATGCCCTGTATAAGCTTCATAAGGACTGTTTAAATGCCCTGTATAAGCTTCATAAGGACTGTTTAAATGCCCTGTATAAGCTTCATACGGACTGTTTAAATGCCCTGTATAAGCTTCATAAGGACTGTTTAAATGCCCTGTATAAGCTTCATAAGGACTGTTTAAATGCCCTGTATAAGCTTTATAAGGACTGTTTAAATGCCCTGTGTAACGGTTTTCTTTAGGTGAAAGAGAGTCAGACCAAAATGCGGCGTGGCTATTGCGATCCATGTTTAATGAAAACAAAATAAACACGAATCAAATACAAAAAACGTAACATGAAAACCGAAACAGCCTAATACTGGTGCAAAGTAACACAGACAGAACAAGGACATAAGGACAATCACCCACAAAACCCAACACCAAACAGGCTACCTAAATATGGTTCCCAATCAGAGACAATGACGAACACCTGCCTCTGATTGAGAACCATATCAGGCCAAACATAGAACTAGACAAACTAGACATGTAACATAGAATGCCCACTCAGCTCACACCCTGACCAACCAAAACATAGAAACATACAAAGCAAACTATGGTCAGGGTGTGACACCCTGTATAAGCTTCATAAGGACTGTTTAAATGCCCTGTATAAGCTTTATAAGGCCTATTTCATTAAACATATATTATTACAAGTCATATTGGCGTGTGTCACAATTGGCTAAGAGACTAATAAAGGCCTGTTATAATACCCTTATATACCCTTATATAGTCAATCAAATGTATTTATAAAGCCCTTTTTACATCAGCCGATGTCACAAAGTGCTATATTGAAAGCCAGCCTAAAACCCCAAACAGCAAGCAATGCAGATGTACAAGCACAGTGACTTGGAAAAACTCCCTAGAAAGGCAGGAACCTAGGAAGAAACCTAGAGAGGAGTGGCCAGTCCTCTTCTGGCTGTGCCAGATAGAGATTATAACAGTACATGGCCAAGATGGTCAAACGTTCATAGATGACCAGCAGGGTCAAATAATAATAATCAGTGGTTGTAGAGGGTGCAACAGGTCAGCACCTCAGGAGTAAATGTCAGTTGGTTTTTCATAGCCAAGCATTCAGAGTTAGAGACAGCAGGTGCGGTAGAGAGAGTCGAAACAGCAGGTCCGGGACATGGTAGCACGTCAGGTGAACAAATCGGGTTTCCATAGCCGCAGGCAGAACAGTTGAAACTGGAGCAGCAGCATGAGCAGTTGCACTGGGGACAGCAAGGAGTCATCAGGCCAGGTAGTTCTGAGGCATGGTCCCAGGGCACAGGTCCTCCAGGAGGGGAGGAAGGAGAGAGAATTAGAGGGAGCATACTTCAATTCACACAGGACACCAGATAAGACAGGAAACTCCAGATATAACAGACTGACCCTAGCCTCCCAACACGTAAACTATTGCAGCATAAATACTGGAGGCTGAGACAGGAGGGGTCAGGAGACACTGTGGCCCCGTCTGACGATACCACCGGACAGGGCAAATCAGGCAGGATATAACCCCACCCACTTTGCCAAAGCACAGCCCCCACACCACTAGAGAGATATCTTCAAACCACCAACATACTACCCTGAGACAAGGCTGAGTATAGCCCACGAAGATCTCCCCCACAGCACAAACCCAAGGGGGGTGTCAACACCGACAGGAAGATCACATCAGTGACTCAACCCACTCAAATGACGCCAAAGGGACGATACGGAAGAGCACCAATGAGCCAGTGACTCAGCCCCGTAATATGGTTAGAGGCAGAGAATCCCAGTGGAGAGAGGGGAACCGGCCAGTCAGAGATAGCAAGGGCGGTTAGTCGCTCCAGTGCCTTTCTGTTCACCTTCCCACCCCTGGGCCAGACTACACTCGATCATATGACCCACTGAAGAGATGAGTCTTCAGTAAAGACTTAATGGTCGAGACCGATTCTCCGTCTGACACATGGATAGGCAGACTATTCCATAAAAATGGAGCTCTATAGGAGGAAGCCCTGCCTCCAGCTGTTTGCTTAGAAATTCTAGGGACAATAAGGAGGCCTGTGTCTTGTGACCGTAGCGTACGTGTAGGTATGTACAGCAGGACCAAATCGGAAAGATAGGTAGGAGCAAGCCCGTGTAATGCTTTGTAGGTTAGCAGTAAAACCTTGACATCAGCCCTAGCCTTAACAGGAAGCCAGTGTAGAGAGGCTAGCACTGGAGTAATATGATCAATTATTATTATTACTTTTATTTTTGGGGTTCTAGTCAATACAGTGTGACATTTTCTTAAACATGATTTGTGGGTTTGAATAGTCCTCATCAATATCATACACATATTATGCCAACATTACAATGATGATAGTTTCTCCTGGCAGTAGTTGGCCAGAGGCTCACACAATATTTGCTTCTGGATTGCTGATGTTAAAATAATGATAATGATTCTGATAATAAGCACTGACAGTACACTCATTATGGTCAGAAAATACAGTCTCTCATACAGACTTGCGGGGACATGGGAAATGTAGGCTGAGTGCTGTTGGTCTATCCACCAGGAAAGGTACTGTATGGTAGTCCTCTGTATTTGTGGGTCCCTATTGTTTTTTCTATTGACGATGGGACCTGAAAAACCTACCCAGATCACTTTGTTGAATCATTTTGAGGCCTGATCAATACACGTTTTATTATCCTCCAAATCAGCATCATCAATATTTGAATTATAATCTGATCTGTGTTTACTTATCAGTGAGACCACTGTAACAACTTCCAAAGAGTGTTTGTTTACGTGAAATGAGTGTTTATCATATCTAATTGGTCAGTGATTAATCACCTACACATCAAATCTTTTTCTTTTTTTATCTGAAGAAACATGGAGGAAAAAGTGCCACAAGGGTTACTTGGGAACACTAGATGCGTAACTGGCTTGACTGGGGTACATACTACAGTCAGTGTGCTTCCTCTGTTAGAAGGAAAGGTTGCCCAACATATCCATTCAACCTTCAGTTATTTATTAATCATGGATGTGTTGTACAGTAAGCATGTGTTCTCTGAAATGTAAAGAGAGAATGACAGAATAATGAATACAAGGAATACGTAGTAGCCATTAAATAGTTAACAGTAATACAACTCTGCCGCTAGATGTCAGTATCTACTTCTAAAAAGGCCACTAAAGCACAACTCCCTCAAAGAAACGGAAATACACCTTGCTGTCGGGTAATTGGTAACCCCCATTTTAGACATAAACAGGCCACATGAAAGTATACCAATAAAGTTGGCATAAAGCTCTGTAATATACACAAATAAAGGAAGGTAATATTAAGGCTGTAATAACCAAATACCTTGACAAGGTTACATACAGAGATAATAGGGAACAGCTGTATAGGAATTAGTGGAGTGCTCACATATGAAATATAAACCAGAGGAGTCAGAAATGCAGACAATACAGGTAATATATCAGAATAAACAAACCAAGGGTGGGAATATGCATACTGCGAGTGGCATTTCTGCAAAACCTTAAGTACAAAACTCTAAACTGATAACACTTCTTGTAATGTCATAACCTTTAATTGTGCATTCATTGGAGTCGAACACACCCCACCTTTTAAGTTTGTCGTTAGAACGTTTCGTTTAGTCAGTAATATATTAGATAATGATATGTAAAATGACTCAACGGGGAGCCTAACGTTTAATCCACTAGCAAGAAATACATTATAAACTGGGTGGTGCGAATGCTGATTGGCTGAAGTCGTGGTATACCGCAGGTATGACAAAACATTTTTACTGCTCTAATTATGTTGGTAACCAGTTTATAATAACAATAGGAAACCTCAGGGGTTTGTTATACTGTATATGGCCAATATACCATGGCTAAGGGTTATATTGGCCATATACCTCACCCCTCAGGTGATATTGCTCATTTATACAATTTTCTAAACTGTTCTTTTTGAAGTGCTAATCATTTGTTTGTATCATATGTAAGTTTGGAGAATGTGCTAAAAATGTTAGTTGTACAGTTGTGGTATCCTTTATACAGAGCATATGTAGATTAAATTGTCAGATATAGGGGTAGAATGTATTGTAAAGCAGTAGACTACAGTAAAAAGGTATTGCTATATCCTTCCTGTTTGGCCCTGTCCGGGGGTATCATCGGATGGGGCAACAGTGTCTCCTGACCCCTCCTGTCTCAGCCTCCAGTATTTATGCTGCTGTAGTTTATGTGTCGGGGGGCTAGGGTCAGTTTGTTATATCTGGAGTACTTCTCCTGTCTTATCCAGTGTCCTGTGTGAATTTAAGTATGCTGTCTCTAATTCTCTCTTTCTCTCGGAGGACCTGAGGCCTAGGACCATGCCTCAGGTCTACCTGGCATGATGACTCCTTGCTGTCCCCAGTACACCTGGCCGTGCTGCTGCTCCAGTTTCAACTGTTCTGCCTGCAGCAATGGAATCCTGACCTGTTCACCGGACGTGCTACCTGTCCCAGACCTGCTGTTTTCAACTCTCTAGAGACAGCAGGAGTGGTAGAGATACTCTTAATGATCGGCTATGAAAAGCCAACTGACATTTACTCCTGAGGTGCTGACTTGCTGCACCCTCGACAACTACAGTGATTATTATTATTTGACCATGCTGGTCATTTATGAACATTTCAACATCTTGGCCATGTTCTGTTATAATCTCCACCCTGCCCAACCCGAAGAGCACTGGCCACCCCTCATAGCCTGGTTCCTCTCTAGGTTTCTTCCTAGGTTTTGGCAATTTCTAGGGAGTTTTTCCTAGCCACCGTGCTTCTACACCTGCATTGCTTGCTGTTTGGGGTTTTAGGCTGGGTATCTGTACAGCACTTTGAGATATCAGCTGATGTACGAAAGGCTATATAAATACATTTGATTTGATTTGTAAAGCAGTAGACTACAGTAAAAAGGTATTGTAAAGCAGTAGACTATTGTAAAAAGACATTGTTGCAGCATGGTGTAGAGTTAATTCGGAAAGTATTCAGACCCCTGGACTTTTTCCACATTTTGTTACATTACAGCTATATTTCTCAAATGTATTATATTATTAGTTTTTTTCTTCATCACTCTACACACAATACCCCATAATGACAAAGCAAAAACAGGTATGTAGCATTTTTTGTAAATTAATAAATCACCCAGCCCCCTGAAATATCACATTCACATAAGTACTCAGACCATTTACTCAGTACTTTGTTGATCCTTCTTTGGAAGCAATTACAGCCT
Organism: Oncorhynchus kisutch; assembly: GCF_002021735.2. Classification (NCBI taxonomy): domain Eukaryota; kingdom Metazoa; phylum Chordata; class Actinopteri; order Salmoniformes; family Salmonidae; genus Oncorhynchus; species Oncorhynchus kisutch. Next base: position 34,093,106 of record NC_034194.2, on the reverse strand, counting down.
CGAGTCCTCTTGGGTATGACGCTAAAAGCTTGTCACAGCTGTATTTGGGGAGTTTCTCATTCTTCTCTGCAAATCCTCTCAAGCTCTGTCAGGTTGAATGGGGAGCGTTGCTGCACAGCTATTTTCAGGTCTCTCCAGAGATGTTCGATCGGGTTCAAGTCCGGGCTAAGGCTGGGCCACTCAAGGACATTGAGACTTGTCCAGAAGCCAATCCTGCATTGTCTTGGTGGTGTGCTTAGGGTCATTGTCCTGTTGGAAGGTGAATCTTCACACCAGTCTGAGGTCCTGAGTGCTCTGGAGCAGGTTTTCATCAACGATCTCTAAGTACTTTGCTCCGTTCATCTTTCCCTCGATCCGGACCAGTCTCCCAGTACCTGCTGCTGAAAAACATCCCCACAGCATGATGCTGCCACTACCATGCTTCACTGTACGGATGGTGCCAGGTTTCTTCCAGACGTGACGCTTGGCATTCAGGTCAAAGAGTTCAATCTTGGTTTCATCAGACCAGAGAGTCTTGTTTCTCATGGTCTGAGAGTCTTTTAGGTTCCTTTTGGCAAACTCCAAGTGGGCTGTCTGTTAGGCGGAGCGGCACAGGGGAACCCAAAAGCAGACTCAGACAAGGAAACAGGGATGGAACAGGCTCCAAACAGGACAACAGCTTTATCATTGGTGTGCAGGATATAACGCCTCGCTCTGTCTCCAGTTAAGCTAAGAGGAACCAGTTCATTTCTGTCAGGTCTTGGCTGAGCTGCCAGGCATCATGGGGTCATACTACCCACAAAGAACAGTTAAAACAGGCCTCTACTAATACATACACACACTTTTCTATCTTACATGATTTAATATCTTTAACAATCTCAAGCCCAATGTACATGCAAAACACAGATATTACAGTGAAACAAACAATTCTTATAATCTCCCTGGAATAGAGCATTATAGGATATAATATATATGGCTTTATGAATACTGAACAAAAATATAAATGCAACATGTAAAGTGATGTTTCATGAGCTGAAATAAAAGAAATCCCAGAATTTTTCCATACGCACAAAACAATTATTTTTCTCAAATTATCTCAAATTTGTTTACATCCCTGTTAGTGAACATTTTTAATTTGCCAAGATAGTCCATCCACCAGACAGGTGTGGCATATCAGAAGCTGATTAAACAGCATGGTCATTACACAGGTGCACCTTGTGCTGGGGACAACACAATACCACAGATGTCTCAAGTTTTGAGGGAACATGCAAATGGCATGCTTACTGCAGGAATGTCTACCGGAGCTGTTGCAGGAGAATTGAATGTTAATTTCTCTACCATAAGCCACGTTCTTTTAGAGAATTTAGCAGTATGTCCAACCAGCTTCTCAACCGCAGACCACGTGTAACCACGCCAGACCAGGACCTCCTCATCTGGCTTTTCACCTGTGGGATCATCTGAGACCAGTCACCCGGACACCTGATGAAACTGAGGATTATTTATGTCTATAATAAAGCCATTTTGTGGGGGAAATCTAATTTTGATTGGCTGGGCCTGGCTCCCAAGTGGGTGGCCCATGCCCTCCCAGGTGCACCCATGGCTGTTCCCCGTCATGTGAAATCTAGATTAGGGCCCATGTTATTGAACCCCTGACTGAGACTGGTTGCCAGTCGATGACAAATGACAGGAAGAAATGACAGGAAGAACTAGACGCAGCACCTGATCAAGCATCTCTTGATTCTGCCTCTTTCCTCTCTCCTCATCCTTTAACTCTTTCTCTCCTCTCCGTCCAGCCAGAATTCTGCATCTAGTGACTTCGGATTGGCCAACAATCTGCCCACTCATCCCATCCCCTCCTCCATCTCCTTACATCATCTACAGCTACTGTTATTGTCATGTTGTCAATATCTGCTAATCAAGTTTGCTAGCCATATCATACCGGGAATATAATATGTGAGATACACAGATTAACTAAAAACACTAGCACTGCAAACACTCAGAACAAAGAGAGCAGCAGTGCCTGGACTTCGCAGTCTCCCTCTTCAAGTCCCCCTTCCGTGACTGCCTGTTGAGAACAAGTGACAGGCAGAACCTCCCAACCACACAGCACCCACCTCTTTATTCCACACACCAGAATTAAGTATTTCAGTCTGATTGCCATGTGAGTGCACAAAAAAAATCATCTGTAAAAATAAATGAATGACAGAACTGTACCAAAGAACGATCAAAGTGCATACTCATCTTAAATATTGATCGGTTGGTTTTCACAGCTGTTTCACAAGGTGTTCATTGTTGTAAGTTGTAAGGTATCCTTTGATGATATTTATTTGCTCCACGTTATTAATTGTTGTATCCGAGGACCAACAATAGATACAAAAATATTCAACCACAAGGGTGTACCAATGAGCTATGCGAGATAGAAAAAATGAGGACTACTGAAATTATATTATTTAAGTGTAGACAAGGGAAGAGCAGGTTAAAACAAAACATGAAAGCCAGACAAACCAGTGTATGAATCAAACGGATTTATGAATGGAGTGGAAATTAGCTGACTTCGTGATCTGTACTTTAATGTGTCAAGCAGATTACAGGTTTGTTTTTTTGCCATTTCCGAAATGTAGCAACGTTTAAAAAATTAATTTATTGTTGCAATGTTAACAAGGGACAAAAAAGTAGTGAGAATTATCGTTTTAATTTTATTAGCTAAACAAAACAAAATTATAATGCTAATTATTACACGCAGAAATCCGAAATAACTTCCTCGTTCGCCACTAGTCTCTGTCTGTCGCCCGCTCTGTGTGAGTAGCCATAGCAACTGCTCGGCTTGGCTGCTCTTCTGTTGCCTGCTCTGCGCACAAGGCTGATAATAACCACATTACCAGATGTTGGCATTCAAGGCAGCCCTGCTTACCCGGAGTCGGATGATCTCAATTCCTCTCCTGAAGGCTTCAAAATTGGCATCTGAAGTAAAGTAGTGACTGCGGGGTCGATGGAAGGGTGAGAGGGGGAATTAGCATTTATTTTTTAATAGATTTTTATGAAGTAAAATATTATGATTTTTTAATGAAACGCTTTACACATACTCCCCCCACCCGGGACTCTCGATCCTGTACCGTCCTGACCAGAACTTGACTCTAGATTAGAACATGACTCCCATTCTTACTTTACAGGGGAGTTCTGTTCCCATGTCAACCTCTAGTGTGTGTGTGTGTGTGTGTGTGTGTGTGTGTGTACAGTTAGTTGTACATTGGTCTTCATAGTTCAACGCTATATCCACCAATTTGTCACATTTGTGTATTTTCATCCTAAATTATTGCTTATAGGTACCTTCATGTGTGTGTAAAATATTTCACAGATGTTTCATTCATAGATTTTAGGTTTGTATGAAAGTGTATTTTTTTGCTAAACGCATATCCATTGTTTATCTTGAATGGAATGTTTGTATCCTGTATATTTGACTGTGATATGTAGTTGTCTCACCTAGCAAAGTTAAGATGAATGCACTAACTGTAAGTCACTCTGGATAAGTGCATCAGCCAAATGACAAAAATGTAAAATATAAATGTTTAACATACAGATCTCATCAGGGGCGCAACTTTCACTTTCACATGTCACCCCCAAATTCAGAAATTGCATTTTTGTCCCCCCAGTTTTCTCATTGGAACTTGATACAAAATATTGCAACTGTGTGGTTTTGGGCCATGTGGATGCCTCAGAGTAGTTGGGTAGACTGTTTAGAGTGTTTATCCGACTGGGGAGAAAAACCTAATTTAGGCACTGGATCTGATATTACTGAACTGAATTATTATTTTTAAACATAAATATTGATGTCACAGATGTATAATTTGTACAGTTCTTTATTAAAAATGCAGTTATTTGTTCAATTTGACTGTAAAACCTAGCAGTAGTGCTTATTTCTCTGAGAGTGAGGCGGATATACAGTGCCTTGCAAAAGTATTCATCCCCCTTGGCATTTTAACTATTTTGTTGCATTACAACCTGTAATTTAAATTGATTTTTATTTGGATTTCATGTAATGGACAGACACAAAATAGTCCAAACTGAAAAAAATCACAAAAATAAACAGAAAAGTGGTGCATGCGTATGTAATCACCTGAAGGAGCTGCAAAGCTCCACAGCGGAGATGTCAAGATCGTCATCAGTGTGGAAATGACCAGACCAAGGTGCAGCGTGGTCAACGTACATTGTCCTTTATTAAGAACAAAAACAAGAAACAACAAAACGAATGTGAAGTTTACTAGGGCTATACAGGCCACTAACAAAGTCAACTACCCACAACTAAGGTGGAAAAACAGGCTGCCTAAGTATGATTCCCAATCAGAGACAACGATAGACAGCTGCCTCTGATTGGGAACCACACTTGGCCAACCACACAGAAATACAAAACATAGAATGCCCACCCCACATCACACCCTGACCTAACCAAATAGAGGGGAAAAAAGTATCTCTAAGGTCAGGGCGTGACAGGAGATTGGAGTATCTATCCATAGGACCACTTTATGCCGTACACTCCACAGAGCTGGGCTTTATGGAAGAGTCGCCAGAAAAAAATCCATTGCTTAAAGAAAGAAATAAGCAAACACGTTGCTGTACAGTTGTTTCCAAAAGTTTTGAGAATGACTCAAATATTAATTTTCACAAAGTCTGCTGCCTCAGTTTGAATGGTGGCAATTTGCATATACTCCAGAATGTTATGAAGAGTGATCAGATGAATTGCAATTAATTGCTAAGTCCCTCTTTGTCATGTAAATGAACTGAATCCCCGAAAAACATTTCCACCTTATTTTAGCCCTGCCACAAAAGGACCAGCTGACATCATGTCAGTGATTCTCTCGTTAACAGAGGTGTGAGTGTTGACAAGGACAAGGCTGGAGATCACTCTGTCACACTGATTGAGATTGAATAACAGACTGGAAGCTTCAAAAGGAGGGTGGTGCTTGGATTCATTGTTCTTCCTCTGTCGACCATTGTTACCTGCATATAAACATGTACCGTCATCATTGCTTTGCTCAAAAAGGGCTTCACAGGCAAGGATATTGCTGCCAGTAAGATTGCACCTCAATCAACCATTTATCAGATGATCAAGAACTTCAAGGAGAGCAGTTCAATTGTTGTGAAGAAGGTTTCAGGGTGCCCAAGAAAGTCCAGCAAGTGCCAGGACTGTCTCCTAAAGTTGGTTCAGCTGCAGGATCGGGGCCCCACCAGTACAGAGCTTGCTCAGGAATGGCAGCAGGCAGGTGTGAGTGCATCTGTATGCACAGTGAGGCAAAGACTTTTGGAGGATGGCCTGGTGTCAAGAAGGGCAGCAAAGATGCCTCTTCTCTCCAGGAAAAACATCAGGGACAGACTGATATTCTGCAAAAGGTACAGGGATTGGACTGCTGAGGACTGGGGTAAAGTCATTTTCTCTGATGAATCCCCGTTCTGATTGTTTGGGGCATCCGGAAAAAAGCTTGTCCGGAGAAGACAAGGTGAGCGCTACCATCAGTCCTGTGTCATGCCAGCAGTAAAGCATCCTGAGACCATTCATGTGTGGGGTTGCTTCTTAGCCAAGGGAGTAGGCTCACTCACAATTTTGCCTAAGAACACAGCCGTGAATAAAGAATGGTTCCAACCCATCCCCGAGAGCATCTTCTCCCAACCATCCAGGGACAGTTCTTGTGGTCAATCTTCAAGAGGTGGGTGGACAAACAAAAACCCACAGATTATGACAAACTCCAAGCATTGATTATGCAAGAATGGGCTGCCATCAGTGGCCCAGAATCCCAGAAGTTAATTGATAGCATGCCAGGTCGGATTGCAGAGGTCTTGAAAAAGAAGGGTCAACACTGCAAATATTGACTCTTTGCATCAACTTCATGTAATTGTCAATAAAAACCTTTGACACTTATGAAATGCTTGTAATTATAATTCAGTATTCCATAGTAACATCTGACAAAAATATCTAAAGACACTGAAGCAGCAAACTTTGTGGAAATGTAATATTTGTGTCATTCTCAAAACCTTTGACTGTACATCAGCGGAACCCATCCAACTTGAAGGAGCTGGAGCAGTTTTGCCTTGAAGAATGGGCAACAATCCCAGTGGATAGATGTGCCAAGCTTATAGAGACATACCCCAAGAGACTTGCAGCTGTAATTGCTGCAAAAGGTGTCTCTACAAAGTATTGACTTTGGTGGGTGAATAGTTGTACACTCAAGTTTTCTGATTTATCTGTCTTATTTCTTGTTTGTTTCACAATAAAAATATTTTGCATCTTCAAAGTGGTAGGCATGTTGTGTAAATCAAATGATACAAATAATTCCAGGTTGTAAGGCAACAAAATAGGAAAAATGCCAAGTGGGGTGAAGACTTTCACAAGCCACTGTATAGCATTTTGCAACAAAATAGATATGATTATTTGTCTCCCTGAAATGAAACCATCAAGTAGATTTTAAACAAATACATGTCTGTCTATTAATGTTCTGTCATGTTTCATGTTTCGTGTGGACCCCAGGAAGAGTAGCTGCTGCTTTCGCAACAGCCAATGGGAATCCTAATAAAATACAAAATAAAATAAATAATAATTCCTCTCTCCACGCGCCCTATGCTGAAGCTGCATATTGTACACTACACAGAGAGATGGTGGACAATCAACAAGCAGCTGTCTCGACTTTAAAGAGACATGGAAGTTATCAGAAAAGGGAACATTCACGCATTCGCATATTTTATAACACGACATAGAGCCTCATTTTACACATTTTAGGTCCATCGAAAAAAATTCGCTAAAATCGATATACAGTCGATTTTATATATCGGTACTCATTACTAAGTAGCGTACAATATAATATAAACCAGGAACTCTTTGTTTAAATGTCGAATGAGGTCAGGAAAGTTATTTGTAAACATTGGCATTTTCACTGAACTACGAAGAGCATGATTAGCAAACAAATCCACAATGCTTTCAGGTTCTACTCACTGGGCACACCACGTCATTTCCACCTGGATAATTGGGTAATATTTGGTTGAGAGTGATGTTGATCAATGAGATTTTAAGATTTATTCACCCACTCAAAAAGACAGCCAAAAGTTAGTTAAATGTCTAATGTGTAATTACTGTGCTTTCAACCATCTATTAGCACAACCACATTCCAATGGAAAAACAATGTTTTCATCTAAATGTCTATCACTGTGCTTTCAACCATTTAAAAAGTTTAAATAGAAAAACAATGCCAGATAATGTGTTGATTTATAAAACAGATGTATGCGTTATTACTCTATAATGTATAGTTCCGGGAAACCTCAATGTGGCCATGGATGTCTTCCTCACTGTAAGGTTGAATGTTACATTAGTTTGTAAGACAGCTTTAACTTTAGGCTATTTACTAGATTACAAAAGTAATATAGAATTGTGTTTACTTGACAACGTAAACAAAAATCAACATTTAAAAGGAGATGTACTGTATCTACCGCTTGGATAGTTCCATCTGGCTTAATCCCATTCTTTAACTTTTATTTTTGGTTCAATTGGAGACGTTAATCCAACACATGGTCAAGTTAATAGGCTATTTATGTATTTCAAAAATTATATTGAATTGTGATTGGTTGTCAATGCAACCACATATAAACAATAGAAAAGGAAAATCAAGTTAAATAATATAACTAAATCAAATCAAACTTGAAATTAAGTTTATTTGATTTATCCCTAGTCTTTCATTTTTCGTTGAGATGTAGTCGTGAATCCAACATATCAATTGTTAATTTGAAGACATTTAAAGCCAGACTAATTCGATGCCACAGATGCAACCATACAAGCAGAATATAAACTCCTTTAAATGTTGATATTTGGTGCAAAACCATTGATTCCTGATTCATCAGACACATCCCTTCTCTATTTTCTCTCTTGCCTCTCACTCAAACCTACACACATAATGCATTTGAAGAGGAAGAGATGTACCAATCACACCCATCTCTAACAATGTTGGTGCAGGAATGATTTGACACACGTATAACTTCTGAGAAATATAATATTTTACTGTCTCTTTACACATACCGCAATGTTTTTATTTCTGTATTTATAAAAAAAAATATTTGGTGAATTTCAAAAATGTAAATAATGATATTGATGATGGTGAGAGCGCAGTAACCGTCGCTTTCATAATTTGTCTATAAAATCACAAATCACAAGTTTCCATTTCTATTGTCATGCGAGTATATATTTTTTAATTGAAACGAAAAAAATGTCAGCCTTTTGCCAAGTCCGAATATTTTCGTTAGCCTATAATACAACATATAAGCCTTCAAATCTGCCCTTCTAAACGAATTTATTTTAGACCAAAGCCTAAGTGATTTAATGAAAACCTACGTGATTTAATGAAAACCAACAAATAGACATAGCATTGTTTCACTTTACAAAAAAAAGACTAATGAACAGAAACAGGCAATAGGCTACAGCTGGCTTCACTGTTTCCCCGCCAAATAGACCTACAATGAAACTCAATGTATCGCAATGAGGTTGAATGCACTTGGGTCTGTACAGGAGAGTAGTACATTCCGCAAATATATTTCCTAAAGAAAAAGAGCATACAGACAATATGATGATAATCAGTGGCCTACCGCTGTTTCGCAAAAACATGTGAAGTTTAATAGGTGATCTCATGCTAGAGAATTGTATAATTTTTAGAGAGAATTGTACATTTTTCAAGCACATTTTGTGGTTTTCTACGCACTTTGCCATAAGGCTGAGTGAGAACTTTGCAGTTTTACAGCTAATTTCCTGTAATTCTAAACATTTTTAGTCGTGGTTTATGACCTGTTCATGTTCATATTCATATCTGGGGGGGGGGGGGGGGGTACACCAGTGATGGTAATAGCTCATCAGAAGGGACTAATTAAACCAAATACCATTTGTAAAGATCGTGAACAACCCTGTACTCCTTATGTTTGCCTATATGGTCACAGGCATAACAAATAGATTGGATGAACTCTTGACTCAGTTGAATTAGATGTTGCTGAGCAAATAAGTTTCTACGCCACTGAAAGTAGCGCAGATATGACTCATCATCCTTGTCCAACTTCAGGAGGAATTCAGCCAGGGCTTTTGCATTGGGAAAGTCATTAACATGGATGAAGGAATCTCCCGGGACAAAGTCCTCATAGTTCTGTCTCGGTGGGCCCAATACTACTGGCACAGTTCCTGCTACAAGTGGTCCGTTAAGCTTCTCAGTGATGTAGTCTCTGTGGACTGAGTTCTCAAAGGAGAGGTAGAACTTACAGCTGGAGAGTGTTGAGTAGTAGTCCTCATTTCTCAAGAATCTTGCAAAGGCTTTTCCATAGACATCCACCTTAATATGTTTGACAAGTTCTCTGTAATAGTTATCCCTTACGGCTGTTCCAGTTGCAGGGTTATTGTTACTCACAATCCAGCAAACTAATTTATCCTTCTTGGGCAGCACAAAGTCCTCACCCTGACCTTTCCTTGCAGTTAAGCGCCAACGTACAGGGATGTCTGCATCTTCTCTATAACTCAAGGTCAAGTTGAAAAGGTTCTCTAGACCAGGTATCCTAATTGTGTTTGTAGGTGATTCCACATGATACCAGATCCACTTCTGGAATGGTGGTCGAGGTGATGGAGGCAAGTTGGATAAATCATGTTTGATGGATTTGTGAAAGATGAGCACCCCGTCTGCCTTGTTGTACAGAGACCGGTCATCTGTCAGTTGGCAGCCATCAATGTTGAAGAAAGTGGTGCAATCGCTAAAATCAAACCTGCGGTTTTCAGGCCAGAACCACAACAGCATGATGGGCTTGTCTGGCTCTGGCTGCTTCTTAGACAAGGAGCTGTTCTCAGGTGGCTTTGAGTAATGACGTGGCAAAGCAGGCTGGGGAGGGCAGATCTGAGATGGAGCTGATTGATAGTACATTACAAACAGCGTCAGAAATCCTCCTATACCAAGGATCGAGAACAGGGCAACGCGTACAACTCCAGAAATCATTATGGGCATTCTGTAAAAAAAAGATAACTTTTTGAATGATTTTAAGTCAATTGAATCTTCCTGTACACTAAACAGGTTGTTTTACCTCTTAACAGTCTGTTTGACTTCTTAACTGCTTGTTTTACTTCTGCTTGTTTTACTTATTAACAGTTTGTTTTACTTCATAACTTCTTGTTTTACTTCTTAACAGCTTGTTTTGTGTACAGGAAGAAAGTATGAGAAAATAGCAAATGCAACAACTGCACAAAGTATATGTCAGCCCAGAACTGTAAACCAAATCCTGTTACAACAAAGGGGAAGTGGACGATACAGGGCCAAGCAACATTATAAGAGATGTTGGTTAACTTATTCAAGAGGGACAAGTCTGCTTGTATCTATAAAATAGACTTTTATTTGTTAATTTGCTTTTACCCTGTAGCTGAAAGACAACTATCACGTCTCTCTCGTTCATGCCATACACACCCACCTCAGGTATGTGTCTGTCAATAGTTCACTTTTGGTCTCAGTACAACACAATTTTATGGACATTTTTACAATGGTTGGTGAGGTGTATTTTAAACAAGTAACTTCAAATCTCTACCCTTTACTAATACAGTTCCAACCTGCTCTTCCGCTTTGTTCTGCAATGTGATATGGTTTAGGTAGATGACAATCTCTTCTAAAATTGTTTCAAATGTATGTCATGTGTAAAAACACTTCATCAGCCTTTACCTTTGATTATTTCACTAGACCTTTCAAAATGGCCCTAAGGATCCTCTCCCTTCATATTTACAAGCAGATCTATAAAACTGAAAAACTATGTTCACTTGGCTACCATATTCTTAGATAAGTGAAGTCTGTAGTTTAATGAGGTCTATAATCAAAGAGAAAAAGATCAAGACTCACGAGTCAACAGGTTGTTCTGGTTGCAGCTTGTTCAGAGATGTTCGGTGATGATCTGCTTTGTGATCGGTTTTGTAATTCCTACACACACCCAGTCAGAAATGTTGAACTGCGTGATTCGTTTCTCAGTCACATACTCATCTGTTCAAGTATATAAACGTGAAACAGTGAGACGCTGTTTCAAATGATCTTCAAAATATACACCTATTGTTTACATTTGAAAAGGAAGAACCATCCGACAGCGGCAGAAAACATCCTCGATACGCTTCAGGGGAATATTTCAGGAGTGGCAAAGCGTGGTACTTCCTCCTTAGCCACAGCCAATGAGCAGCAAGGGCAGAAATGGAGAAAAACGACCGTAAACTCTGCCAGAGAGAATGATTCTGAATCCATATTTAATTTACTCTACAGCGATTATGACTTATTTAGGATTTAATGTTTTAAATTCCTATTGTCAGCATCTTAGCTTCAAACATAGCCCCCCTCCCAGGTATTAGTGTGTCCTGTATCTATGACGCCACTGGTGTGTCCTGATACTACCCGGACAGGTTACGATAACCTTTACCTGTATCTATTTGTTTTTAGAAAGATCCTGGTTCTACATAGCTATCTATCATAGAGCACTGCGCTTTATTATGGGCGACAGTATTGGTATTCATCATTGCATTATCTACCAGAAAGTTGGATGGCCTTCTGATGTCACGTACTGTAGGTTGATACATTGCTATGTTTTCATTTATAAAGTATTTTTTACAAAAAGTCCCACTCTACCTAACATCATTACTAAACTTTAGACACACAAGTTACCACACCCGGTCTCGGGGATGGCTAACTTTGGAAATTATTTTGGTAAATCAGAATTTATTTATTGCACTGTATTTGTGGAACAATCTTCAAAATGTTCTCAAATGTAACATTCTGGCCCCGCTAGTGTAATTCAGAAAGCTGAATGAGGACCTTATTGCCATGAATGTAACATTCTGGCCCCGCTAGTGTAATTCAGAAAGCTGAATGAGGACCTTATTGCCATGAATGTAACATTCTGGCCCCGCTAGTGTAATTCAGAAAGCTGAATGAGGACCTTATTACTGATGAATGTAACATTCTGGCCCCGCTAGTGTAATTCAGAAAGCTGAATGAGGACCTTATTGCTATGAATGTAACATTCTGGCCCCGCTAGTGTAATTCAGAAAGCTGAATGAGGACCTTATTGCCATGAATGTAACATTCTGGCCCCGCTAGTGTAATTCAGAAAGCTGAATGAGGACCTTATTGCTATGAATGTAACATTCTGGCCCCGCTAGTGTAATTCAGAAAGCTGAATGAGGACCTTATTGCCATGAATGTAACATTCTGGCCCCGCTAGTGTAATTCAGAAAGCTGAATGAGGACCTTATTGCCATGAATGTAACATTCTGGCCCCGCTAGTGTAATTCAGAAAGCTGAATGAGGACCTTATTGCCATGAATGTAACATTCTGGCCCCGCTAGTGTAATTCAGAAAGCTGAATGAGGACCTTATTGCCATGAATGTAACATCTGGCCCCGCTAGTGTAATTCAGAAAGCTGAATGAGGACCTTATTGCCATGAATGTAACATTCTGGCCCCGCTAGTGTAATTCAGAAAGCTGAATGAGGACCTTATTGCCATGAATGTAACATTCTGGCCCCGCTAGTGTAATTCAGAAAGCTGAATGAGGACCTTATTGCCATGAATGTAACATTCTGGCCCCGCTAGTGTAATTCAGAAAGCTGAATGAGGACCTTATTGCCATGAATGTAACATTCTGGCCCCGCTAGTGTAATTCAGAAAGCTGAATGAGGACCTTATTGCCATGAATGTGTTTGTTTTTTTATGACTGTGTTTTGCTTTCTGCTTGCATTTTGCATTTATATTTTGATGTGTGCATTCTCTGTCATTTATGTAATTCAGGGTTCTTCTGTCAAATAGACCTTGTTCTCAGTTTGACTCCCTGATCAAATAAAAGTAAATAATAATAATAAACATATATATAGTGTTGTATATGTTTTCCTTTTCTTTTTTGTGCAGCTTTTCGGCTGTAGTGCTCTGTTTCTGAGAGTATGGGCTCCATATACTAACACCCCTTTCTTTTTTTATCTGTACATGTGTTTTGTTCTAGTAGAAATACATCTATAATATGTTCTGTTCTATCTAGCATTTGTATTTCTATTTGATAGTATGACATCTAGTGGCCCTTTTGACTACTTTAGTTAACCACAGGTGTCTGTAGTTATCTGTGGCTCACTGTGTGGCCGTATCTGTCCCACTATTGTTTGTGGAGACATGCATTCTGTGAATAGTAGATAGGTTTTGATATATCCCTGTGAATAGTAGATTATTACGTTTATTATTTTACCTTTATTTAACTAGGCAAGTCAGTTAAGAACAAATTCTTATTTTCAATGATGGCCTACCGGGGAACAGTGGGTTATAACTGCCTTGTTCAGGGGCAGAACGACAGATTTTTACGTTGTCAGCTCTGGGATTCGATCTTCCAACACTCTAACCACTAGGCTACCTGCCGCCCCTGTCATTCACATCACGTCATTAAACATCCATTTTAGTTGAAAATTAAATATCATACAATTGATTTATAACGGATTTCTTATACATTTGTACATGAACTTGTATTGAATATTATTTCAAGTGATTTTTAAGGTTTTCCTAATATTAATAATTCAACACGACGCCTGAATGTATAAACTTGCCTTGGTGACAGCTGAAAACATGTATCTATCATGAAAAATAAGATATTTCCACACAACCTTTTTGTGAGATTATGATAACAACCATATGATTTCCATATCTAAAACAAATACATGTATGTCAATTATACATAACATACTCATTTACCTCAAAAATATGGGATGTGATGGAAATGACAAGGTGTGGTGGAAATTATATCTAAGTAAAAAAAATTGTTGAATGAGTTTCCTGTAAACAATAGATATTATATTAATTCTCTTTTAGCCAGGTAAATACTGGTGGTCTCTTCTTATTATCTGCTAAGCCAATACAATTATAACTGGCTATACTTATTTCACCACTTACCAGAATGAGACACATGTTTCAATTCTATTTATCAGAATATATGTTTGTAAACGTACCATTAAAAAGTAACATAATGATTGAGTGTCTATATAGCTGTACCATGATATTTGCAATGCTACTAAGTAAACCTCCAATTGGTCCCCCCTATTCCACCCGCTAAAAGCCCTCCTCATCCTCAGTTGGGTTGTCATCCCAATGCCCGGCAGACCACCCCCGACCCCCCGGATCCCATAGCCGCGGAGAGACCGGGACCCATCCTTCTCTGAATGTCCGTGTGTGACCCCCTCCCCATGGGTTACTGCAGCTAGTGTTGCCAGCACTGCCACTGCCTGAGTGGAGGCTAGGTACAAGGTCATCAAGGTTCTCATCCAATCAAAGATGGCGTAGCAGTCAGACATCTTTGCCTTTGTCCTGTCATGTCCCTTGTATATATCTTTAAACATATTTTTCTTCGCATACCTTTGTAAAATATTTTCCTAAACCTAAACTTAAAAATCCTCTCCTGCAACCCGCCTCACCCAATGTGGCGTGGATCTGCTTTTTTCTAAAGTATTTCTATTTACTTCGGATCTGGAATCCCTCAACTGAAGCTAGCCGGCTAACTACCTACCAGCGATCAGTTAGCAAACCATAGCTAGCGGTCATCAGCTAACCTTTAGCTCAGAAAGCTCACGCCCGTTCGAACAACGTGACTCAAACCAGAGCATAACGGACCTATTTCTCTCCATATCCCCCGATTCCTACAGCAAACTCTGAACATTTTCATCTGGATCTTCGCTACTATCTAACCGCAATCCCGGGTGACCACTCCTGGCTAGCGTTTCCATCCCGGAGCAAGCACCAATTAGCCTGAAGCTAGCCCGGCCAGGGCCCCTGTGCTACCAACGAAGCCCACTCCTGGGCTACAATATCCGGACCCTTTCTACTGGCGGTATGGGGCACGGACCCCCGCCGATCCTCTACGACTGGAATACCGACATAATCTGCCCGAGGATTCCAACAGGCCCCTCAGGCGCAACGCCCGCTGAAGGCCCATTCTGCTAACCCTGCTAGCTATCTAGAGCTACCTGGAACCCTACTAATTCCATGACTGGTCTATCGACGTCACCACACGAAGAGGCAAAAACAGACTTACCCCCACGTCGTCCCCCAAAGGCTAACTTGCTATCCCCGGTCTGCTAACTGCTAGCTTGCCTGCCTCGGTCTGCTAACTGCTAGCCCCTGCTAACTGCTTGCTTGCTAACCTGGTCTGCCAGCTGCTAGCTTGCCAGCCCCGGCCTACTAACTGTTAGCTTGTTAGCATCGGCTTGCTAACTGTCTGAATCGCCGTGTCCCCAGTCAGCCCAACCACTCACTGGACCCATATGTTCACATGGCTACGCATGCCTCTCTGTAATATCAATATGCCTTGTCCATTACTGTCTTGGTTAGTGATTACTGTCTTATTTCACTGTAGAGCCTCTAGCCCTGCTCAATATGCATTAACCAACCATGTTGTTCCACCTCCTACATATGCGATGACATCACCAGGTTTATAAATCTCTAGAGACTATATCTCTTTCATCATTACTCAATGAAAACATTTTTTTTTTTTTTATAAAAAAAAATGCCTAGGTTTACCTCCAATGAACTCACATCCTACCTTACCTTTGTCTGTACACTATGCCTTGAATCTATGCTATCGTGCCCAGAAACATGCTCCCTTTACTCTCTGTTCCAAATATGCTAGACGGCCAGTTCATATAGCATTTAGCCGTACCCTTATCCTACTTCTCCTCTGTTCTTCTGGTGATGTAGAGGTTAATCCAGGTCCTGCAGTGCCTAGCTCCACTCCCACTCCCCAGGTGCTCTCATTTGTTTACTTCTTTAACCGTAATGCCTTGGTTTCATGCATGTTAACATTAGAAGCCTACTCCCTATGTTTGTTTTACTCACTGCTTTAGCACACTCTGCCAACCAGGATGTCTTAGCCATGTCTGAATCCTGGCTTAGGAAAACCACCAAAAACCCTGAAATCTCCATCGCTAACTATAACATTTTCCGACAAGATAGAACTGCCAAAAGGGGGCGGTGTTGCAATCTACTGCAAAGATAGAAATACAGAACTCTGCAAGTCTGTATCCAAACATTTCGAGTTTCTACTTCTAAAAATGCACCTTTCCAGAAACAAGTCTCTCACTGTTGCCGCTTGCTATAGACCTCCCTCTGCCCCCAGCTGTGCCCTCGATACCGTATGTGAATTGATTGCCCCCCATCTATCTTCTGAGCTCGTGCTACTAGGTGACCTAAACTGGGACATGCTTAACACCCCGGCCATCCTGCAATCTAAGCTTGATGCCCTCAATCTCACACAAAATATCAATGAACCTACCAGGTACAACTCCAAATCCGTAAACACGGGCACCCTCATAGATGTCATCCTAACTAACTCGCCCTCCAAATACACCTCTGCTGTTTTCAATCAAGATCTCAGCGATCACTGCCTCATTGCCTGCATCCGGAATGGGTCTGCAACCAAACGACCACCCCTCATTACTGTCAAACGCTCCCTAATACACTTCTGTGAGCAGGCCTTTCTAATCGACCTGGCCGGGGTATCTTGGAATGACATTGACCTCATCCCGTCAGTAGATGATGCCTGGCTATTCATTAAAAGTGCCTTCCTCACCATCTTAAATAAGCACGCCCCATTCAAAAAATGTAGAACTAGGAATAGATATAGTCCTTGGTTCACTCCAGACCTGTCTGCCCTTGACCAGCACAAAAACATCCTGTGGCGTTCTGCATTAGCATCTAATATCCCCCGTGATATGCAACTTTTCAGGGAAGTTAGAAACAAATATACACAGGCAGTTAGGAAAGCTAAGGCTAGCTTTTTCAAACAGAAATGTGCATCCTGTAGTACTAACTCAAAAAGGTTCTGGGACACTGTAAAGTCTATGGAGATGTATCATGTATCACTAGCCACTTTAAACTATGCCACTTTTATATGTTTACATACCCTACATTACTCATCTCATATGTATATACTGTACTCGATACCATCTACTGCATCTTGCCTATGCCGTTCTGTACCATCACTCATTCATATATTTTTACGTACATATTTTTCATCCCTTTACACTTGTGTGTATAAGGTAGCTGTTGTGAAATTGTTAGTTTAGATTACTCGTTGGTTATTAATGCATTGTCGGAACTAAAAGCATGAGCATTTCGCTACACTCGCATTAACATCTGCTAACCATGTGTATGTGACGAATAAAATGTCATTTGATTTTGAGAATAAGAGCACCTCCTCCCAGCTGCCCACTTCTCTGAGGCTAGGAAACACTGTCACCACCGATAAATCCACTATAATTGAGAATTTCAAGAAGCATTTCTCTACGGCTGGCCATGCTTTCCACCTGGCTACCCCTACCCCGGTCAACCGCCCAGCACCCTCCACAGCAACCCGCCAAAGCCCCCACCATTTCTCCTTCACCCAAATCCAGATAGCTGATGTTCTGAAAGAGCTGCAAAACCTGGACCCCTACAAATCAGCCGGGCTAGACAATCTGGACCCTCTCTTTCAAAAATTGTCTGCCAAATTGTTGCAACCCCTATTACTAGAATGTTCAACCTCTCGTATTTTCTGTGATTCCCAAAGATTGGAAAGCTGCCGCGGTCATCCCCCTCTTCAAAGGGGGGGACACTCTAGACCCAAACTGCTACAGACCTATATCTATCCTACCCTGTCTTTCTAAGGTCTTCGAAAGCCAAGTTAACAAACAGATTACCGACCATTTCGAATCCCACCTTCTCCACTGGTCATGGGTGCACCTCAGCCACACTCAAGGTCCTAAACGACATCATAACCGCCATCAATAAGAGACATTACTGTGCAGCTCTATTCATTGACCTGGCCAAGGCTTTCGACTCTGTCAATCACCACATTCTTATTGGCAGACTCGACAGCCTTGGTTTCCCAAATGATTGCCTCGCCTGGTTTACCAAGTACTTCTCTGATAGAGTTCAGTGTGTCAAATCGGAGGGCCTGTTGTCCGGACCTCTGGCAGTCTTTATGGCGGTGCCACAGGGTTCAATCCTCGGGCCGACTCTCTTCTCTGTATACATCAATGATGTTGCTCTTGCTGCTGGTGATTCTCTGATACACCTCTACGCATACGACACCATTCTGTATACTTCTGGCCCCTCTTTGGACACTGTGTTAACTAACCTCCAGATGAGCTTCAATGCCATACAACTCTCCTTCCGTGGCCTCCAACTGCTCTTAAATGCAAGTAAAACTAAATGCATGCGCTATTCGACCGATCACTGCCCGCACCTGCTCGCCTGTCCAGCATCACTACTCAGGACGGCTCTGACTTAGAACACATGGACAACTACAAATACCTAGGTGCCTGGTTAAACTGTAAACTCTCCTTCCAGACTTCACATTAAGCATCTCCAATCCAAAAATGTAATCTAGAATCGGCTTCCTAACAAAACATCCTTCACTCATGCTGCCAAACATACCCTCGTAAAACTGACCATCCTACCGATCCTCGACTTCGGTGATGTGTTCTATAAAATAGCCTCCAACACTCTACTCAACAAACTGGATGCAGTCTATTACAGTGCCATCCGTTTTGTCACCAAAGCCCCATACACGACCCACCATTGCGACCTGTACGCTCTCGTTGGTTAGCCCTCGCTTCATACTCGTCGCCAAACCCACTAGCCTACCTGGTTAAATAAAGGTGAAATAAAAATATATAAAAAATAGCAGCTTTAAGAATTTCCTTGTATATTATGTTCTCCCATCAGGGGGCTTTGGCTTTGCAGGACCAACCCTGCCAGGCAGGCTCAGAATCTTGAGGGGGTGGTGCTGCTCTAGAAGGTCTCTGACCGCATTTGGCTGCATACAGGCCACTCACAGCCGACCCATAATACAGATATGGATTTTGACGGAGAAAACTTGTAAATAGTATTTATTTATTGAGTTAATGTTGAATAATAGAAGAGAACACTTAGCATTTGTAAGTGTGTTTAACAGTAGGTTAGAGAAATATTGAATGCATAAAAGTATGTGTCTGTTACAATTGAACATCCTGTGTAATTGTGAAGTTTTCTGTTTCGTCTATTCCCAGAAGAGCGAGACTGAGTTGAGAAAGTGAAATAAGCTAGATGCTATGACACCACTGTTTCCTGTTTTGTGGTAGAGTTGTCAATTGCAAGCATGAATAATAATTATAGATGCACCCTGTTAGGGTATAGGGTTGTGGACCTTTCCATCAATATAGGACCATAAATAAATACATTTGATGTATAATTTATTTTAAAACGCTGTTCCACCATGATAGGACAATAAATGAATGAATGTATAATTCTTTATAAAAATGTATATCCTTCATCTGCACAACATTAAAAGCTCTCTCACAACCCCTGCTCACAGAAATACATTGGTTCTGGAACATGCAACCATTTCCTTTCTCACTCAACGCCACACTTTCCCAAACACCAAAAAAACACACACCACACCATCCATAAACACATACTGTGCCTTCTGTTAACTGTGTTTTTATCTCCACCATGTTGAATTAGTGCTTTTGTGTTGCAATTAGTTATATTTGAAGATGGATAGAAAAGCTATATTTTTGTTGTTGTATTATTACAATCCATAACAGGGCTAGAATTGTGTGTTTCATTATTTGTCTCCTCTATGAGAACTTTGTAATTTTTTAAATAGCCATGGAGTAGTCTTTGTGTCTCTGAACAACTGGTTATCAATATACAGTTTATCGACCACGAGAACTACGCGTTTCCCTTTCAATCTATTTTCCTTGAAAATTGGATACAGAACTTTACGCCGTTCTGCAATTTCCTTCGGGAACTGGTCATCCATGCCTATTTTCGTGCCTTTTACCCAGGCTTTTAACCATTATTTTATGTTTAAAGAAAGCACATTTGGCAACGATTGGGCGTTCATACCTCTTCCGGAAGATATGTACACTTTCGAGTTGAATTTTGTTGATAGCTTCGCGTGGGGTCTGATGCGCTGTAAGGAGGAACGATCTAACTACAGATTCGGGAACGTCTTCTTTCTCTTCGATACCTGTAAGTACCAGATTATGTCTCATGGATCTAGCGTGTATGTCAAGTTAGCCTTCTCTCCGTACGCCGTTCTCCCTTTTTACGTTCACTTCGGTTTCAATCATATTGACTGTCCGTTTTAGCTTGTTTGTGTCTTTCTGTAATGTCGCAGTTTTTTCGTCACTCATCTCAATGCTTGCCTTCAACTCTTTTATATCCGTCCTGACTAGTTCAAGTATACCCAGTTGGACATTTATTGATTTTAACTGATCTGTTTCGACCTTTACCATTTCTGGTGGTGAAAATATTAAATAGTCACGTTTCGTTTTGAAATAGGTTCCCCTGTCCTCCGACAATGAATACTACATTTTTATCTTGAGGTGTTCAACATAACTGTGTTAAATCCGCCGTCTTGGATTGGTGCTTTTCGACATCATATGGTATTGTAATGAAACAACAGGGAGCAGGTCTCGAACCCTTGACCTTCGAGCCCGAGGTCCGGCGCGCTATTGACTGTGCTGCAGTCTATTTCCGCGTTTATAAACCCAGGGTCGTTACAGTATGTATTAATTTGAGGATTGTCGCGCCCTGGCCATAGAGAGGCTTTTTATTCTCTATTTTGGTTAGGCCCGGGTGTGACTAGGGTGGGCATTCTATGTTCGTTTTTCTATGTTTTTGTATTTCTTTGTTTTTGGCCGGGTATGGTTCTCAATCAGGGACAGCTGTCTGTCTGGGTAGTTATTTTCTGTTTAATGTGTGGTGCACCTGACGGAGCTGTTTCGGTTGTGCACTTTGGCACTTTGCGATCTAGTGTTCAGTTATATTTAATGAAATGCCGCACCCTTTATGCTCCTGAACAAGGCAGTTAACCCACTGTTTCTAGGCCGTCATTGAAAATAAGAAGTTGTTCTTAACTGACTTGCCTAGTTAAATAAATGTCAAATAAATGTAAAAAATCTCACGATTGTGTCTGTCAATAGTTCACTTTTGGTCTCAGTACAACACCATTTTATGGGCATTTTACAATGATAGGTGAGGTGTATTAATTAGTTCATAAGTAACCTCGATTCTCTACCTTTTACTAATACAGTTCCAACCTGCTGTTCTGCTTTGTTCTGCAATGTGATATGGTTTAGGTAGATGACAATCTCTTCTGAAATAGATAAAAATATGTATTTTACATGTGTAAAAGGGTGATTATGCAACTTTGGCCGTGCAAACTTTCAGAAATTAAAACACCATTTTACCAGTATTGTACGTCTTTGATTTGTCTAGAAACTATATCTGATCATGGCTGCCATCTACTATTCAGGAATTTCTATATTTTTGTCATTTTTCCCCAGACAGCCATAGACAAATGTCATTCCCATCTCGTCATTAAACATCCATTGTAGTTGAAAAGGAAATATCATACAATTGATTTATAACAGATTTCTTATACATGTGTACATTAACTTGTATTGAATATTATTTTAAGTGATTTTTAAGGTTATCCTAATATTAATAATTCAACACGACACCTGAATGTATAAACTTGCCTTGGTGACAGCTGGAAACATGTATCTATCATGAAAAATAAGATATTTCCACACAACCTTTTAGTGAGATTAAGATAACAACCATATGATTTCCATATCTAAAACAAATAAATATGTATTTTGTACAAAATATACTAATTTACCTCCAAAATATGGGTTGTGATGGAAATGACATATGTAAAAAATAAATATACTTATGAAAACAATATTTTATTTCAAACATTTTGAACATCAACCATTGTTAAAAATGTAATTAATATAAGACAAAGTAAGATTCCAAAACACTGGAACTAGCACTTGAGAACAATGTGTTACAGATGCTACAAATAGAAATTGTAGCACATGTATAGAAGGAAGAGTTAATTGAGAGCTACACATGTTTTATTTTATGTATGATTTGATGCCCTGCTTTGTATGTACTGTATAGTGATTTTCCAAGTGTATCTAAGGCTTAGAACAGTTGGGGCCAACACGACTCATGGTTTTCACAAAAGCACCACTCTCTGCGTGAATGTCTTGCACGATACCAGGGTAAATGTCCTGATCATACTCAACCACACATCACTTTCCAATCAATGCTTCACTTAGATCTTCAATGGGCTGGATGGTGCTTTGAGATGAGTTGAATTTTCTATCTTGGTCTGCCTCTGTTTTTTCAACCAGAGTCACAGTCTGTGGGCTGAAACAGCTGCAGTGATGTGGAAAGGAACAGAAGCAACTGTGTAGCCGCCAGGTTATCTCCCCTGGACTGTCAGTGACGATCTGGAAACACAGGAAATTCAAAACGTTATGCATAGTCTAGTGATAATGTTATAATGTTTGTATAACAAATGTGAAATTCTACATAAAATAACCCACAACTATTACCTGGTGTATCTTCACTGTCCCACTGATTGTCTCCAGGTGATCCGGTAGGAGGGCCTCCATGCTCTCTAGCTCCTCCTCTGAGATATATAAGAGCTTG
Organism: Oncorhynchus kisutch; assembly: GCF_002021735.2. Taxonomy (NCBI): domain Eukaryota; kingdom Metazoa; phylum Chordata; class Actinopteri; order Salmoniformes; family Salmonidae; genus Oncorhynchus; species Oncorhynchus kisutch. The sequence continues at coordinate 34,070,604 of NC_034194.2, read as the reverse complement.
ATAGCTGACTGATCTTTTGACAGTTCCTCAAATACAGTTTTTCCATTTCGGAGGTCCTTGCCTTGTGCCACAATTCTATCTGCTCTTCGTTTCACAGCTGCTCCTACCCCATCAGCTGGGCCTTTTCCGTGTCCGGCTTCTCGGAAATTCCATCCTTCTCTCAAAGTGTATTGCAGTAGCCGATGGGCAGAGCTCAAGGAAGTAGGTCAGTGTTTTTGAGAGATGGGCCCAGATAGCAGAGGGATCATGTCGCATAGAAGAGCTCAGTGAGCAAAGTGAAAATGTATCATTTGTGGTATATCCAACACAGGTGTGGAGGGTCACCTGCTTGTGAGAATCACCAAAGTGAACTGCCTGGATTTCACTGGTGTATTTACACAGGTAGTTTTCTGCAAAGTCAATATGCACAATTATCTCCTCTTTCCCCAGATTCTCTTCTATTTCTCTCAGTTTGAAGTATTGGTGTTGAATGTTGTACACGTGTTTCCCCAACTTCTCTTTCAATCCGTTGGAGGAGAAGTCCTCCAATCGAATCTGTAGTGTGCCACATACCTTTTCTTTTACTGTCAAATGTACAGTGAACTTTCCATGTTTCCCTCTTTGTTTTTCTTCTCTCTCTCTTCAGCTTTGTTTATCCACTCAAACCACCATGTCTGCTCACCAGCATCAAAGTCAGATGTTTCAAGCTCTTTTTCTTGGCAAAGGGAGCACTCTATACATGCACTCTTTGTTCAGGTTCTCACAGCCAAGACTCAATTACTTTCTCAATGTTGCTGCAGCTGATCACTTTTTGTTTGTCCGCCATGAACTGAAGGTTGGCGTGGGTTTTGCACACGTGTCCCTATCCTGGACTGCTGGCTTGACAACCCAAAAAGGACACCTTTTGCAGAATTCACAGTAGGACATTTGAATTTCATACTTTCTCAGGATAGTGCCTCTGTGCATTTTTGAAGCCACTTGTTTGTCCTTGGCACTGCACATTTTTTTATACTTTTGTTTTAACTCTGCAATGATGGCATTTTGAAACAATAAAATGCTTCTCAAGTTCTTCGGAGTTCCCTTCATTTGCTGTTTTGTCTTTTGTCTTTGGGGAATCTTGTCTCTCCATTTTGTTCATCAGTCGATCATACTTTTGTTGTATTTCTCAGCTTTCCGTAAAGCATTTATCAAGTTTGACATTTGTCATACTAAGATCTCTGTAAGCTTTTGAGCGACCTCTTCCAAACTTTTTCCTTCCAGCAAGTATTCGACTTCTCATTCCTGTTGCAGACAATGAGGAAGGAGTGTTAGGGGCAGGTATGTTAGCCTCATGTTCTGGCTGCAGGTCATCTGGTGACTGAGGTGTTGTGTTGCCTGATAGGTAGGTCTCCATTGCATCTGTTCTCTTTAAAGTCTGTCTTCTATTCCGTTGGTTACATTTCCATTGTCTTCTCTTGTTTCTTTGTTCTCGCTTTGTAAGCTCAGAGATAGATTTCACTTCTCCCTTCTTTTTTTCTTCCAGTATCTCTCCCTGTCTTTTTGCACATGTTCCTGGTATCATATAGGATAATTTTTTACATTTTGTATCTATTTGTCTGTGACCTCTGTGCTGTTTTATGTGGCATCTTCAGAAAATAACGACAAATACTACTTCGTTTTCAACTACAGCAACCTTGGAGCATTTTCTAGATTCAATTAATTTAAAACATGATTAAAACAAGCCTACAGTAAAAATAATAATTTAAAAAAGTAAAGTAAAAACGAATAAGATAATGGATTTGTGTAATTTCCACCACTTTCTGTCATTTCCACCACACTTAAGTTTGATGGAAATGACTGATGGAAATGACACTTCTACAGTTTCTGGAGAAAATTGACAGACTGCTTAGCATGCTTTGGTTAGTATTACAGCTAGCATATTGTTTACACTAAATACATAAAATCTAACAAAAAATTCAAAAGTTCTACCACAAATTAAAGAAATTATAGCCTGTGGAAATGACTGACAATTAAAATATTCTCTACACAAGTAATATTTACCTTGATTTTTCTTCAACTTCTGGACATCACATCTGGAACAACTGTCCACTGCAGCCATGTGCTTCAGTGTCACAATATGTTTCCACGGTAACTAAATTAACATTCTCTTGAAAACTTTATTAATGAGGAATTTGTCCTCAGTGGTGGAAATGACACCATTCCCAAAGGACAGGTATTTTTTATAAAGGGCTTACTCACAAATATAGATATAGATTTTATTTAATTGACGCTTTCTGTAGTACATAACATTATATAATGTGTCATTATTAATGTTTTCTCATAGAAAACATAGTAGAAGCTTAAAAGTCTGGGTCAGGGACAAGGGCAAAATAGTGAAATTGAAGTATAAAATGTATCTGAAAAGTAGCTAAAATACTTGATAGAGAGGTGTTTAAAAAAGTATGGGATGATTCCAGTGTGAACTGAACATACAGATATTTGTACTTGTTTTATTTTTGATAAAATCCCCAAAATTGACCCGAGGACATAGAAGTTCCCGTAGTTGTACCATCACCCAAAAACACTTAATCAAATCAAATTTATTGGTCACATACACGTTTAGCAGATGTTATTGCGGGTGTAGCGTATAATAGAGCCTGTATTTTTTTATAATTTCACTTGACCATTCAAAACTGACCTCACCCTCACATTATGACCCTAAAAGAGGATCCCCTCCCTTCATAGTTACAAGCAAATCTATGAAACAATGTACGTTTGATTAGTGTAAAAAAGGCAGTCCTTTTATTACATTTTTATTTAACCTTTATTTAACTAGGCAAGTCGGTTAAGAACAAATTCTTATTTGCAATGACGTCCTACCAAAAGGCAAAATGCCTCCTGCAGGGACAGGGCCTGGGATTATTGGGGATTTTACATGCTGTGTAATAATAGGTAATAACCACTAATTACTTTGATACATTTCAGCCATATGTTTTAATGTATGGCTATTACTATTCTTTAATGTAAGTTGCCAATACTGCTTTGCGTATTGTTTATCGTATGTAGTGTTATTCCATACTGCCATAAGTGTTATTGTTGCTTTGGTTACACAAGTACTTTTGCAGAGCTGGTTTAAATTGTTGAATTGATAAACATAGCGTTTGCATGCAAAATACTATCACAGCATTTTCCATAGTGGCCTTGATCATGGTGTTTTATTGCGCTGCCATGGGGGGGGGGCTTCTAGAGTCATCCCAGACAATTCTTGGAGCTTGCTCATGCGCAGAGTAATTGATGACCATGTGGTGCCAGGGCACATCTGCCTGGAACCCAGAAGCGCTGTTTGACATATTCCTGCACGGAGTATCAGAGGAAGTGAAAGACAAACTCGCAGGCCAGGAACTACTGACGGATCTCGATTCGCTCATCGCCTTGACAATTCAGATCAAATCGGCGAATACGGAAGCAAAGGAAGGAGAGGAGGTTTGATTTCAATTGCCCGCCCAAGGCTTCCTCTTCGCCAACCCAGAAGTCCTCGACGGCTTCGATGCCGAGATAACTTTATGCTACCTGGGTTCCCACGAGAGTCTCAAAGGTCTGCCAATTCACCTCTTCCCGAGCCGATGCAACTAGACAGAGCTAGGATGTCCCCAGCAAAACGCCTATACAGGCTTCACACAAAGAGTTGCCTGTATTGCGGGACTGCTGGTAATTTCGTCTCCACCAGTCCACTAAAAGACCAGGCTCATCAGTAGGAGCGAGTATTCTGGTGGGCCATATGGAGAACTTTTCCTCTGCCCTTACTCGCATCCCTTTTCATGCCATGTTACTGTGGGGGAACCAATCGAAATCTCTCCGGGTACTCATCGACTCTGGGGCCGATGAGAGCTTTATGGACACTACCCCGGTGTCCGAGCTGGGCATCCCCACTCAGCCCTTCTCCATTCCCATGGACGTTAGAGCCCTGGACGGGCGCTGTATAGGCCGAGTCACCCACAATACCAACCCCATCAACCTACACAGCGAGACGATTCAATCCCTGCTTATCTCCTCTGGTTCCCGTGGTATTGGGATTCTCTTGGCTCCAGCAACACAAGATATCAGCTGATGTAAGAAGGGCTATATAAATCTATTTGATTTGACAATCCCCTTATTGACAGGTCTGCTGGTGCCATCATGGGCTGGAGCCCATTCTGCAACGCTAATTGCCTGAAGTCAGCGCAGCCTGCCCAGGCACCACTCCTCCCCGTGGACGACTCTACTCTCTGTTGGGTCTGGAGACCAAGGCTATGGAGACCTACATTGAGGGTTCATCCGTCCTTCTGCCTCCCCCACCGGCACAGGGTATTCCTTTGTGGAGAAGGACAAAACCCTGCGCCTGTGCATCGACTACCGGGGCCTCAAAGACATCACTGTGAAGAACCACTACCCTCTACCACTCAGCTCTCTGGCCTTCGAGCCGCTCCAGGAGGCCACCGTGTTCTCCAAGTTGGCCCTAAGGAACACCTACCATCTGGTGCGGATACAGGAAAGGGACAAGTGGAAGACTGCCATTGCAATTCTACAGACAAAGGAATTCTCCGGTTGAAACATTATTGAATATTTATGATAAAAACATCCTAAAGATTGGTTCTATACTTTATTTGACATGTTTCTACGAACTGTAATATGACTTTGTCTGAACTTTCGCCTGGACTTGCCCACGCCTCGTGAGTTTGGATTGTCTACTAAACTTGCTCACAAAAGGAGGTATTTGGACATAAAGATTAACTTTATCTAACAAATCAAACATTGATTGTGGAACTGGGAATCGTGGGAGTGCATTCTGATGAAGATCAAAGGTAAGTGAATATTTATAATGCTATTTCTGACTTCTGTTGACTCCAACATGGTGGATGTCTGTTTGGCTGGATTTGTTGTCTGAGCGCCCTACTCATATTATTGCATGGTTTGCTTTTTTCGTAAAGTTTTTTTGAAATCTGACACAGCGGTTGCAACAAGGAGAAGTATATCTTTAATTCTGTGTATAACAGTTGTATCTTTGATCAATTTTTATTATGAGTATTTCTGTAAATTGATGTGGCTCTCTGCAAAATCACTGAACGTAACGCGGCAATGTAAACTGAGATTTTTGGATATAAATATGCACTTTATCGAAGAAGACATACATGTATTGTGTAACATGATGTCCTATGAGTGTCATCTGATGAAGATTATCAAAGGTTAGTGATTAATTTGATCTATATTTCTGTTTTTTGTGACTCCTCTCTTTGGCTGGAAAAATGGCTGTGTGTTTTTGTGACGTGGCTCTGACCTAACATAATCATATGTTGTGCTTTCGCTGTAAAGTCTTTTTGAAATCGGATACGATGGGTAGATTAACTTCTTATGGCTGCAATCGTGTTAACGGGAGCGATATGACAGCAGCCAGTCAAAGTGTAGGGCGCCATTTTCAAAACATCAAAAATCTCATAATTAACATTCCTCAAACATACATGTACAGTGGGGCAAAAAAGTATTTAGTCAGCCACCAATTGTGCAAGTTCTCCCACTTAAAAAGATGAGACAGGCCTGTAATTTTCATCATAGGTACACTTCAACTATGACAGACAAAATTAGAAGAATAAAATCCATAAAATCACATTGTAGGATTTTTAATGAATTTATTTGCAAATTATGGTGGAAAATAAATATTTGGTCAATAACAAAAGTTTATCTCAATACTTTGTTATATACCCTTTGTTGGCAATGACAGAGGTCAAATGTTTCCTGTAAGTCTTGAAGGTTTTCACACACTGTTGCTGGTATTTTGGCCCATTCCTCCATGCAGATCTCCTCTAGAGCAGTGATGTTTTGGGGGTTTTGTAGGGCAACACAGACTTTCAACAGAAAAACAGCCCCAAAGCATGATGTTTCCACCCCCATGCTTCACAGTAGGTATGGTGTTCTTTGAATGCAACTCAGCATTCTTTGTCCTCCAAACACGACGAGTTGAGTTTTTACCAAAAAGTTATATTTTGGTTTCATCTGACCATATGACATTCTCCCAATCTTCTTCTGGATCATCCAAATGCTCTCTAGCAAACTTCAGACGGGCCTGGACATGTACTGGCTTAAGAAGGGGGACACGTCTGGCACTGCAGGATTTTGAGTCTCTGGCGGCGTAGTGTGTTACTGAAGGTAGGCTTTGTTACTTTGGTCCCAGCTCTCTGCAGGTCATTCACTAGGTCCCCCCGTGTGGTTCTGGGATTTTTGCTCACCGTTCTTGTGATCATTTTGACCCCACGGGGTGAGATCTTGCGTGGAGCCCCAGATCGAGGGAGATTATCAGTGGTCTTGTATGTCTTCCATTTCCTAATAATTACCCCACAGTTGATTTCTTCAAACCAAGCTGCTTACCTATTGCAGATTCAGTCTTCCCAGCCTGGTGCAGGTCTACAATTTTGTTTCTGGTGTCCTTTGACAGCTCTTTGGTCTTGGCCATAGTGGAGTTTGGAGTGTGACTGTTTGAGGTTGTGGACAGGTGTATTTTATACTGATAACAGTATAACAGTACAAACAGGTGCCATTAATACAGGTAATGAGTGGAGGACAGAGGAGTTACAGGTCTGTGAGAGCTAGAAATCTTGCTTGTTTGTAGGTGACCAAATAATTATTTTCCACCATAATTTGCAAATAAATTCATAAAAATCCTACAATGTGATTTTCAGATTTTTTTTCTCATTTTGTCTGTCAAAGTTGAAGTGTACCTATGATGGAAATTACAGGCCTCTCATCTTTTTAAGTGGGAGAACTTGCGCAATTGGTGGCTGACTAAATACTTTTGCCCCACTGTATCTCATACCATTGTAAAGCTATTCTTGTTAATCCCACCACAGTGTCCGATTTTCAAATATGTTTTACAGCAAAAGCACCACAAACGATTATGTTAGGTCACCACATATAGCCACAGAAAAACGCAGTCATTTTTTTCCCCAGTCAAAGAGGAGTTTCAAAAAGCAGGAAAAGAGACAAAATGAATCACTAACCTTTGATGATTTTCATCAGATGACACTAATAGGACTTCATGTTACATAATACATGTATGTTTGTTTGATAAGGTTCATATTTATCAAAATGAGTTTACATTGGCGCGTTACATTCACTAGTTCCAAAAACATCCAGTGATTTTGCATAGCCACATCATTCAACAGAAATTAACATCATAAATGTAGATGATAATACAAGTTATACATTTGGAATTATAGATATACCTCTCCTTAATGCAACCGCTGTGTCTGATTTAAAAAAAACTTTACGTAATAAGCCAGCCATGTAATAATCTGAGACGGCACTCAGAAATATTTGTCACAATAGCCACCATGTTGACATCAACATAAACAAGAAATTACATGATAAATATTCCCTTACCTTTGATGATCTACATCAGAAAGCACTCCAGGAATCCCAGGTCCACAATAAATGTTTGTTTTGTAAGAAAATGTCCGTTATTTATGTCCAAATACCTTCTCTTGTTAGCGCGTTTGGTATACATATCCAAACGCTCATTCTGGTCAGAGTTACATCGGACAAAAACTTCAAAAAGTTATATTACAGGTCGAAGAAACATTTCAAACTATGTACAGAATCAATCATTAGTATGTTTTTAACATATACCTTCAATAAAGTTCCAACCGGACTATTCCTTCTTGTCTTCATGAGCCATGGAACGCAAGTGACTACCATGAGGAATAAGCATGATCAGAAAATGTCTGACTGCCAGAAACCTGACTGATTCTGCTATCATTCACTCCCACAACACCATAGAAGTCTCATTATAATTTATATTGATGGTTGACATCTAGTGGAACCCCTAGGCAGTGCAACATCATTAATATCTCAAGGGGATTTCATTGGGGACTCTGGTGAATGCAAACAAAGCTCAGGATTCTCACTTCCTGTTTTGATTTCTCCTCAGGATTTTGCTTGCAATATGAGTTATGTTAAACTCACAGACATCATTCAAACAGTTTTAGAAACTTCAGAGTGTTTTCTAAGATGTTTCTTTCATTTGGTGTATTGCACTTGTTAATGTATGAAAGTTACATATTTCTAAAAAATATTTTTGAATTTCCCACGCTGCCTTTTCAGCGGAATGTTGTCGAGGGGTGCCGCTAGGGGAACCCTTAGCCGTAAGAAGTTAAGAATATGTAGATATAAATATATGGATGAGGGATGGCCGAACGGCATAGGCAGGCGCTGTTGCTCCTTTTTCACCACGCTGTCTGTGTGGGTGGACCATTTCAGTTTGTCCGTGATGTGTACTCCGAGGAACTTAACTTTCTACCCTCTCCACTACTGTCCCGTCGATGTGGATAGGGGGGTGCTGCCTATCCACATGGAAGTCCACGATCATTTCCTTTGTTTTGCTGACATTGAGTGTGAGGTTATTTGCATGACACCACACTCCGAGGGCACTCACCTCCTCCCTGTAGGGCGTCTCGTTATTGTTGGTAATCAAGCCTACCATTGTAGTGTCGTCTGCAAACTTGATGATTGAGTTGGAGGCGTGCATGTCCACGCAGTCATGGGTGAACAGGGAGTACAGGAGAGGGCTGAGAACGCACCCTTGTGGGGCTCCAGTGTTGAGGATTAGCGGGGTGAAGATGTTGTTTCCTACCCTCACCACCTGGGGGCAGCCCGTCAAAGTCCAGGACCCAGTTGCACAGGGCGGGGTGAGGCCCAGGGTCTCAAACTTGATGACGAGTTTGGAGGGTACTATGGTGTTAAATGCTGAGCTGTAGTCGATGAACCGCATTCTCACATAGGTATTCCTCTTGTCCAGATGGGTTAGGGCAGTGTGCAGTGTGGTTGCGATTGCATCGTCTGTGGACCTATTGGGGCGGTAAGCAAATTGGATTGGGTCTAGGGTGTCAGGTAGGGTGGAGGTGATATGATCCTTTACTAGTCTCTCAAAGCACTTCATGATGACGGAAGTGAGTGCTACGGGGCGGTAGTCATTTAGCTCAGTTACCTTAGCTTTCTTGGGAACAGGAACAATGGTGGCCCTCTTGAAGCATGTGGGAAGAGCAGACTGGGATAGGGATTGATTGAAAATGTCCTTAAAGTGATTTTTGTAGTCATTACTCACACTTATAGAGTCAAACTCATTCCAGGGAGGGGGCATAGTGTTTGCTGGTTTTGCCTTTCGATGATAACCTAGACAACCAGGTGAGGGGATGTTAAGGGAATTTTTTATCTATAATGACTAATTATGTATACATTTCAATCAGGATGAATTAAAGGACTATTATGTTACTGTACATGTATGAATTTTCTCTCTTGCTCCCATTTCCAATTGTATATAATGTAGTCAGGAGTTTAGAACAATGCCTTGGTACAAATGAATGAACTGTCTCCAGACTGTCTTGAATGCTTATCTACACTGACTGACCTTGGCTCTAGGCGAGGAGGGAAGGCTTGAGAACTATAGGGCCTTTCTACCAGTGTCAAGAAGAGACGGAACATTTAGAAAACGCTGACGTCATTTTCAGTTTATAACCTGTGGTAAAATGTGTATGAACTCAGTACTCTCTTGAATTAAAGGCTGTTACTTGACTTTTAAGACCAGGGCTCTGTCCATTCTTATAAAATAAGGGTCTTACAAACCCTTTTGCATTGACAGAGTGTTTAATTTTGATTGGGAATTAAAACAGAGGAATTCAATTCCTTCAACAGGGGATGAACTCTGGAGCTCTGTAAGAGTGACCATCGGGTTCTTGGTCAACTCCCTGACCAAGGCTCTTCTCCCACGATTGCTCATTTTGGCCAGGCGGCCATCTCTAGGAAGAGTCTTGGTGGTTCCAAACTTCTTCTATTTAAAAATGTTGGAGGCCTCTGTGTTCTTGTGGACCTTCAATGCTGCAGACATTTTTTGATACCCTTCCCCAGATCTGTCCCTCGACACAATCCTGTCTCGGAGCTCTACGGGCAGTTCCTTGAAACACATGGCTTTGTTTTTTCTCTGACATGCACTGTTAACTGTGAGACCATATATATAGACAGGTGTGTGCCTTTCAAATTCATGTCCAATCATTTTCATTTGCCACAGGTGGTCACCAATCTAGTTGTAGAAACATCTCAAGGATGATTCATGGAAACAGGATGCACCTGAGCTCAATTTTGAGTATCATAACAAGGAGTCTGAATACTGAAGTATATAAAGTTTTTTAATCATTTAAAATGTGCAAAACATTCTTAACCTGTTTTCGCTTTGTCATTGTATTGTGTAGATTCATGAGATTACTTTTTTAAATACATTTTAGAATAAAGCTGTAATGTAACAAAATCGGGAAACAGTGAGGGGTCTGATACTTTCCGAATGCACTGTAGACACACAGGCTTTACTTATTAAGGATAGTGGTAGGTCATCAGTAAAAATGTAAAACAGTAAAGAACCAAGACAGCTGCCTTGAGGTATACCACACTCTAATTGCTTTACATTAGAAAAGATTCTATGAAAGAAAAACCCCTGTGTTATGTTAGATAAGTGGCTTTCAATAATCCTCAATGAAATATCCTCCTCAAGTAGAAGTACTGTTACTTTCATGACATGTTACTCAAGTAGAAGTACAAATATTGGTGTAAAAAAACAACTAAAGTGACAATATAAAGTAGCTCATTTGAAATCAAATCAAACTTCCTAACAGTGCAGTGAAAATGTCAAACCAGTAAACAAATAATAATACAAATGAATCAAATTCACATAATGCTCAGGGTAAAAGGAATTGAGGTAAAATAAAAACATTGTCCTTGATAATTAGATCATTCCGCTAAGGTTAGCTGAATGTTGTTACACATTGTATTTTTCCTGCATTAAATTGAAAATAGAGAATTATGTACAGTAGGAACTAAGGGCATTTGTTTTATGAGTTGTATAAAGGCACATCTGTTACCTGGGCCCCCATTGCAAAAGAGGTTTCTAACCTCAATGCTCTGAAAGTATAAGCCTCTAGTTGTCAGACAGGTTATTTTGATGGCATAGGTGTGCCTCGTCACTAGTCTAGTTGACATTAACAAGAGCCCTCTATGGTAAGGGATGGTTTATTTTCTTTCTCAAACCTGATTTCACAAGAGTTTTAAACATGTTTGATTTAAAGACATTCTATTAACAAAACATGCTCTGTTCAAAAGTGTATTATTGTTTAGGAGAATGCAGCCATACACCTTTTATACAGTCTATGTCCTCGGGATAATGTTAACTTACTTGAGGACACTTTACATGCTATTTAAAAAATGTTTTTTAATTCACCTTTATTTAACTAGGCAAGTCAGGTTAAGAACACATTCTTCAATACAATGACGGCCTACAAGCACTGTTAATAATAGCCTTTAAGATTTCCTATTGTTAATGATTGTCATTATTCTGTGTTTGTGCAGTAAAAACTGATAGAAACCTTTCAGAAAAACTGCATGACTCACCATACACAGATTACGGGTGAATTTGATTCAGATGGAACAGATTATAAAGGCATTTTAACATCATATATTTAGCCTGTGGTAACTTTTTGAAAAGACAATGGCTGGAATATGGTTTTAACCAATCACCATTCAGGTTTAGAACCACCCGTATAATCAGAGCATAAAGCAACGCATGTGAAATCTTTTCAAGCTGTTCCTTTTTTATATACTTAATATCTAAAGTTGTGTTTATTTCTTACAGGACAAACATGTCATCAACAACTTCCAAACGAAGACATCATCTAACTCTGATAGCTGCTCTTGGTGTTTTGTGTTCAGTGGTACTATTTTTTGTTTACTTTAAACCCTCATCTACTGCATGTTCATCTCGGTTGGAGGATTTGCCATTTTTGGCAAAGGGAGATGTTTCCTCACCTACCAAAAAGCCTGTGGAAAAGCCACTTGTGTTGCTCTGGTTCTGGCCACTGGGTGTGAGATGGAATTTTTCGTTCTGCCAAACCCATTTCAACATCGATAGCTGTGTTCTGACAGATGACAGATCCCTTTATTACAAAGCAGAGGGAGTGGTTATTTTTCACCAAGACATCAGCTGGGACCTGAAGAACCTGCCTCAGTCTCCTCGTCCACATTTTCAGAAATGGATCTGGTTTCATGTGGAATCACCAACAAATACCGCCAGAATACCAGGTCTGGAAAACCTCTTTAACCTCACTTTGGGCTATAGACGAGATGCTGACATCACAGTGCGAAATGAATTGACAACCGTGAAGAATGAAAAGGACAGTGAGTTTGTGCTGCCCAAGAAGGATAAATTGGTTTGTTGGATTGTGAGCAACAACAATCCTGCAACTGGGACAGGAACCAGAGCAAAGTACTATCAAGAGCTGGTCAAACACATCAAGATACATCTTTTTGGTGCTGCTTTTACAGGGAGTCGTTTGAAGTATGAGGACTATTACTCAACCCTTGCTAGCTGTAAATTCTACCTTTCATTTGAGAATTCAACCCACAGAGACTACATCACAGAAAAGGTGAACGGACCACTTGTAGCAGGAACCATACCAGTAGTCATGGGCCCAACCAGAGAGAACTATGAACAGTTTATCCCAGCTGGTTCTTTCATTCATGTAAATGACTTTACTAATGCAAAGGCACTGGCTGACTTCCTCCTTCAATTGGACAAGAATGATGAGATGTACAGTGCCTTGCGAAAGTATTCGGCCCCCTTGAACTTTGCGACCTTTTGCCACATTTCAGGCTTCAAACATAAAGATATAAAACTGTATTTTTTTGTGAAGAATCAACAACAAGTGGGACACAATCATGAAGTGGAACAACATGTATTGGATATTTCAAACCTTTTTAACAAATCAAAAACAGAAAAATTGGGCGTGCAAAATTATTCAGCCCCTTTACTTTCAGTGCAGCAAACTGTCTCCAGAAGTTCAGTGAGGATCTCTGAATGATCCAATGTTGACCTAAATGACTAATGATGATAAATACAATCCACCTGTGTGTAATCAAGTCTCCGTATAAATGCACCTGCACTGTGATAGTCTCAGAGGTCCGTTAAAAGCGCAGAGAGCATCATGAAGAACAAGGAACACACCAGGCAGGTCCGAGATACTGTTGTGAAGAAGTTTAAAGCCGGATTTGGATACAAAAAGATTTCCCAAGCTTTAAACATCCCAAGGAGCACTGTGCAAGCGATAATATTGAAATGGAAGGAGTATCAGACCACTACAAATCTACCAAGACCTGGCCGTCCCTCTAAACTTTTAGCTCATACAAGGAGAAGACTGATCAGAGATGCAGCCAAGAGGCCCATGATCACTCTGGATGAACTGCAGAGATCTACAGCTGAGGTGGGAGACTCTGTCCTTAGGACAACAATCAGTCGTATATTGCACAAATCTGGCCTTTATGGAAGAGTGGCAAGAAGAAAGCCATTTCTTAAAGATATCCATAAAAAGTGTCATTTAAAGTTTGTCACAAGCCACCTGGGTGACACACCAAATATGTGGAAGAAGGTGCTCTGGTCAGATGAAACCAAAATTGAACTTTTTGGCAACAATGCAAAACGTTATGTTTGGCGTAAAAGCAACACAGCTCATCACCCTGAACACACCATCCCCACTGTCAAACATGGTGGTGGCAGCATCATGGTTTGGGCCTGCTTTTCTTCAGCAGGGACAGGGAAGATGGTTCAAATTGATGGGAAGATGAATGGAGCCAAATACAGGACCATTCTGGAAGAAAACCTGATGGAGTCTGCAAAAGACCTGATACTGGGACGGAGATTTGTCTTCCAACAAGACAATGATCCAAAACATAAAGCAAAATCTACAATGGAATGGTTCAAAAATAAACATATCCAGATGTTAGAATGGCCAAGTCAAAGTCCAGACCTGAATCCAATCGAGAATCTGTGGAAAGAACTGAAAACTGCTGTTCACAAATGCTCTCCATCCAACCTCACTGAGCTCGAGCTGTTTTGCAAGGAGGAATGGGAAAAAATGTCAGTCTCTCGATGTGCAAAACTGATAGAGACATACCCCAAGCGACTTACAGCTGTAATCGCAGCAAAAGGTGGCGCTAGAAAGTATTAACTTAAGGGGGCTGAATAATTTTGCACGCCCAATTTTTCAGTTTTTGATAGGGTAAAAAAGTTTGAAATATCCAATAAATGTTGTTCCACTTCATGATTGTGTCCCACTTGTTGTTGATTCTTCACAAAAACATACAGTTTTATATCTTTATGTTTGAAGCCTGAAATGTGGCAAAAGGTCGCAAAGTTCAAGGGGGCCGAATACTTTCGCAAGGCACTGTATGTAAGTTACTTCACTTGGAGGAGGTACCTTAATGCCAAGCCCCACCTCCTGACAATACAGGAAGAGTTTATTCAACCTGTTTGTTTAGCCTGTGAACGCATGGCCAGAGACAAAGGATATTATAATGTTGTCCACAACCTTTATGAATGGTACTTTGGATGAGGGTTTAGCCAAAATTTTGTAAGAACAGAAAATGTCATTTTGATGCAAACTATTTTGTTATCAATTTAAAGGATGGGTATTCAAGGTATAAGGTTTTTTTTGTTTTTTTTATTAAACACTTTGGAAGCAGAAAACACTGTAAACCCCAATGTGCTGTCATTACTCAAAACGTTTAAGGAACCCATTGCACTTAAAAAAATTTTTTTACTGCAGTGGGCTAAATCAGCTGGTCACAGTGATTCTTCGTGGTCCTTAACAAATCTACTTTGAAACCAAAGTATACACCTCCCACACATGGTTATGGGCTTATAAAAAAAAAGACACCTGTACCATGTCAGAAAGAGTTGAAATGTGTTACATTGAGTTTCTATCCCAATTTTCCATTTTAATTACATCACAGAAGACTAAACTATAACAAAACAGCTTTGTCTTTGTTTGTCTTTGTTTGTCTTTTTTTAATAATCTTTATTAATTATGAAATTATGAAAAATATGAATAACATTCCACCCATGAGGTCAAAGACGGTGCTTTTGGTAATTGAATGCAGGAAAGGGCTAATATATTGGAATACAGTTACTTAAAGTGAATTTGTAGTCATTACTCACACCGATAGAGCCACTGTGACCATGTAGGGCAGAGGTGTCAAACTCATTCCAGGGAGGGGGCATAGTGTTTGCTGGTTTTGGGTTTTTCCTTTCGATGAAAACCTAGACACCCAGGTGAGGGGATGAACTCTGGAGCTCTGTAAGAGTGACCATCGGGGTCTTGGTCACCTCCCTGACCAAGGCCCTTCTCCCACGATTGCTCAGTTTGGCCGGGCGGCCATCTCTAGGAAGAGTCTTGGTGGTTCCAAACTTCTTCCATTTAAGAATACTGGAGGCCACTGCGTTCTTGTGGACCTTCAATGCTGCATTTTTTTGGTACCCTTCCCCAGATCTGTTCCTCTACACAATCCTGTCTCTGAGCTCTACGGGCCATTCTTTTGACCTCATGGCTTTGTTTTGTGCTGACATGCACTGTCAACTGTGGAACCTTATATAGACAGGTGTGTGCCTTTACAATTCATGTCCAATCAATTGCATTTACCATAGGTGGTCTCCAATCAAGTTGTAGAATAATCTCAAAAATGATTAATGGAAACAGGATGCACCTGAGCTCAATTTTGAGTCTCATAACAACGGGTCTGAATGCTTATGTAAATAAGGTTAATTCATTGTTATAAATGTGCAAAAAATTCAACCCTCTAATATTTGTCACATGTCCATGGGACTGACTGACTGGCATTCATTCAATCACCCATTCACACTGTCCCTCACTCACTCACAAACTCCCTATTTCACTGTCCCCAAGGGTGTCAAGAGTTCTGAAATATACTACAAGTAAAAGTACTGTTACTTTAATGAAATTGTACTCAAGTAGAAGTAAATTGCTATGATAAAAAAAGTGCAAGTGCTCAGAGAACCCACTCAATTACTGTAACAATAGTACACCTTTGCTTAGGACAATGAAGTCCTTCCTGTTTGGCCCTGTCCGGGGGTATCATCGGATGGGGCAACAGTGTCTCCTGACCCCTCCTGTCTCAGCCTCCAGTATTTATGCTGCAGTTGTTTATGTGTCGGGGGGCTAGGGTCGGTTTTGTTATATCTGGAGTACTTCTCCTGTCTTATCCGGTGTCCTGTGTGAATTTAAGTATGCTCTCTCTAATTCTCTCTTTCTCTCAGAGGACCTGAGCCCTAGGACCATGCCTCAGGACTACCTGGCATGATGACTCCTTGCTGTCCCCAGTCCACCTGGCTGTGCTGCTGCTCCAGTTTCAACTGTTCTGCCTGCGGCTATGGAATCCTGACCTGTTCACCAGACGTGCTGCCTGTCCCAGACCTGCTGTTTTCAACTCTCTAGAGACAGCAGGAGTGGTAGAGATACTCTTAATGATCGGCTATGAAAAGCCAACTGACATTTACTCCTGAGGTGCTGACTTGCTGCACCCTCGACAACTACTGTGATTATTATTATTTGACCATGCTGGTCATTTATGAACTTTTGAACATCTTGGCCATGTTCTGTTATAATCTCCACCCGACTGGCCACCCCTTATAGCCTGGTTCCTCTCTAGGTTTCTTCCTAGATTTTGGCCTTTCTAGGGAGTTTTTCCTAGCCACCGTGCTTCTACACCTGCATTGCTTGCTGTTTGGGGTTTTAGGCTGGGTTTCTGTACAGCACTTTTAGATATCAGCTGATGTACAAAGGGCTATATAAATACATTTGATTTGATTTGAGTATGCCTGTCTGTCTACACAAAGCTACCAATGTGTGGTTAAGGGCAGTTAAAAAAAATAAAGCCAATGGATGAGGAAGTAGTGCATTGCGTGTTTGTGTGTGTGTGTGTACTGGTATGACTGGAAAAACAACTTCTGATTGGGCAGTCCATCCAGGAAAAGGTTCTCTGTCAGTGGTCCTTTACTGAACTCTTTCATATATTTAAGTGCAAGACAAAAAAACACTCCACCTCGTGGCAGACAAACAACATTTATATACAATAAAAGACAAAACAAAACACTAACTATTGACAATAGCACAAATAACAGAAATAGTGATATAGTTAGTTTGGGTCCTTTGCAGCACTGCCCATACACACTGAGTGTACAAAACATTCGGAAAACTTGCTCTTTTCTTGACTGACCAGCTGAACACTATGATCCCTCATTGATGTCACTTATTGATGTCAGCCAGTGTAGGGGAGGAGTCAAGGATACATTTTTAAGCCTTGAAACAACTGAGACAAGGATTGTGTATGTGTGCCATTCAGAGGTTGAATGAACAAGACTAAATATTTAAGTGGCTTTGAATGGGTATAGTAGTAGCTGCAAGACGCCCCGGTTTGAGTGTGTCAAGAACTGCAACGCTTCTGGGTTTTTCACACTCAACAGTTTCCTGTGTATATCAAGAATGTTCCACCACCAGAAGAACATCCAGCCAACTTGACATAACTGTGGTAGGCATTGGAGTCAACATGGGCCAGCATCCCTGTGGAACGCTTTTGATACCTTGTAGAGTCCATGCCCCGACAAATTGAGACTGTTCTGAGGCCAAAAGAGGGTGCAGCGCCGTATTAGGAAGGTGTTCCTAATGTTTGGTACACTCAGTGTAACTGGGCAGTAGTCCAGGTGTGATAAAACTAGGTGCTGTAGGACTTATTTGGTTGATTGTAAGGTCAAGAAAGAAGAGCAGCGCTTTATCACAGACAGACCTCTCCCCATCTTAGTAACCATTGTATCAATATGTTTTGATCATGTCAGTTTACAATCTAGGGTTACAGTTTAGTCTCCTCAATTGTCACATTATTCATTATACGATTTAAATGAGGTTTATTGTTGAGCAAATTATTTGTTCCAAATACAATGCCTTTAGTTTTTTTATATATTTTTAGCTTATTACTAGCCCCCCATTCTAAAGCTGAATGATGCTCTGTTAAGGGTCTCAGTTACTTCATTTGCTGTGGTAGCTGATGTGTATAAATTTGAGTCATCAGCGTACATACAGTGCATTTGGAAAGTATTCAGAACCCTTGACTTTTCACACATTATGTTACGTTACAGCCTTATTCTAAAAATGATCCAAAATTTTAGGACATTTTTGCAAATGTAATAAAAACAGAAATATCTTATTTACATAAGTATTCAGACCCTTTGCTATGAGACTTGAAATTGAGCCCAGGGTGCATCCTGATTCCATTGATCATCCTTGAGAGGTTTCTACAACTGGATTGGAGTCCACCTATGGTACATTCAATTGACGGGACATGATTTGGAAAGGCACACGTCTATATAAGGTCTTAAAGTTGAAAGCTCATGTCAGAGCAAAAACCAAGCAATGAGGACGAAGGAATTGTCCATAGAGCTCTGAGACAGGATTGTGTCAAGGCACAGATTTGGGGAAGGGTACCAAAACATTTATGCAGCATTGAGGGTCCCCAAGAACACAATGGCCTCCATCATTCTTAAATGGAAGATGTTTGGAAACACCAAGACCCTTCCTAGAACCCTTCCTAGAACTTGCAACATTTTAGACATCAAAACTCTCTTTACTGTCTGTCTTGCAATATTAGAAGAAAATCTAACTTGCAATCGTGCTCAATGCCACGGTACTCTCCATGCGCTGTGACGCAGGCAAAACATTTGATCCAGCGTTTTCTGTAATTATATTAATCCATTCTACTGCTGAAATCATATATGTTAGCAAACAGTTCACCAAAACAGACAAGAAAATACAGCCAGACGCTTCATAATATTTATGTGGTGTATGTAAAAGTAAATGTATTTGCTGATTAAGTAAAATACCATTTCAGGTGATAAATGTGAATTTAATATGCTCAACTAAAGTACCACTTGTAAGGGTAGTGGAGAACATTACCAGGGACAACATCCCTTGTCTCTTTTTGCTATGTGTTAAAGAGAGTGAAATGCGTACATCCATAACATAAAACATTTCCAAGATGCTGGATCCGGGAGGAAGACATAGATTAAATCAAATGTATTTATAAAGCACTTTTTAAATTCAATAGATGTCACAAAGTGTTGTACAGAAACCCTGCCTACAACCTCAAACAGCCTAAAACGCCAAACAGCAAGCAATGCAGATGAAGAAGCAGATTCAGTGCTTTACTTGGGCAGGAGCTCACCAGAGCGGAGTACCAGCACCTCAAATGTTCTGCTGCTAGAGCTCCTGTTCCTCTTATAGAATATTAGCTCCAAAGTATTCTGGAGCTCCTGCACCTAAATATAAAATACCGGCAACCAAAATGAGTACCGGCACCTACAGTATATGTCACGTTGCAAGCCAGCACAATGTGACTTGCAGGTGGGGTTGCAAAATGATGGTACATTTCCCAGGTTTTTCAGGAATCCCAGTTGGAAGATTCCTGGAAATCCTTCAACCAGGATTTTTTGAAAATGTGGTAAAGTTACTGGAATTTCACTAGACCTCAAAATAAGGCCTTACTGCAAATGTAATGTTTTGTCATTAAGAGTTGAACTATAAAGACAACATTTGCCTAGGAACTCACTCAGTGAAGGCCACCCACACAACTAAAAATGAGTGAATTCAACAACCTTGTCTCTGTCACGAACAAATACAGTCATGGGTGGTACAGTAACTCTGCAATTCACTCAAAGACTAGGCACACTGGGAAATTATATTGGAGGCATACACTACAAAATCACTTTAAGTAATTGTATTCAGACATAGTAGCCCTTTCCTGCAATCAGTTACCAAAAGCGCCGTCTTTGACCTCAATAATAAAGTTTTTTTATTTTTAAACAGACTAAAATCTTGTGTTTCTATATCAAACCGTGTTGTTATAGTTCAGTCTTCTGTGATGTATATAAAATGTAATATTGACATTCGAAGTGAAAATGTCATACATTTCAACTCTATATCTGACATGGTAAAGGTTTCTTATTTTTTTAAGCCCATAACCATGTGTGTGAGGTGTATAGTTTGGTTTCAAAGTAGATTTGTTTAAGACTACCAAGAATAACTCTGACCAGCTGATTTAGCCCACTGCAGTAAAAGGTTTTATTTAAGTGTAATGGGTTCCTTAAAAGTTTTGAGTAATGACAGCACATTGGGGTTTAGAGTGTATGTTGCTTCCAAAGCGTTTAATTATTTATTTATTTTAATCTACCCCAAAACCGTGAATGCCCATCCTTTAAATTGATAAAGATTTTGAAACAAAATATCCCCAAATCCGAAGACACTTTTAAAATTGTATTCCGTTTACTTAGCTAAGGTAAAATGATATTTTCTGTGCTTACAAAACGATGGCTAAACCCTCATCCAAAGTACCATTCATAAAGGTTGTGGACAACATTGTAATATCCTTTGTCTCTTGCCATGTATTCACAGGCTAAACAAACAGGTTGAATGAACTCTTCCTGTATTGTCAGGAGGTGGGGCTTGGCCTTAAGGTACCTCCTCCAAGTGAAGTAACTTATATACATCTCATCATTCTTGTCCAATTGGAGGAGGAAGTCAGCCAGTGCCTTTGCATTAGTAAAGTCATTTACATGAATGAAAGAACCAGCTGGGATAAACTGTTCATAGTTCTCTCTGGGTGGGCCCATGACTACTGGTATGGTTCCTGCTACAAGTGGTCCATTCACCTTTTCTGTGATGTAGTCTCTGTGGATTGAATTCTCAAATGCAAGGTAGAATTTACAGCTAGCAAGGGTTGAGTAATACTCCTCATACTTCAAACGACTCCCTGTAAAAGCAGAACCATAAACATGTATCTTGATGTGTTTGACCAACTCTTGATAGTACTTTGCTCTGGTTCCTGTCCCAGTTGAAGGATTGTTGTTGCTCACAATCCAACAAACCAATTTATCCTTCTTGGGCAGCACAAACTCACTGTCCTTTTCAGTCTTCACGGTTGTCAATTCATTTCGCACTGTGATGTCAGCATCTCGTCTATAGCTCAAAGTGAGGTTAAATAGATTTTCCAGACCTGGTATTCTGGCGGTATTTGTTGGTGATTCCACATGAAACCAGATCCATTTCTGAAAATGTGGACGAGGAGATTGAGGCAGGTTCTTCAGGTCCCAGCTGATGCCTTTGTGAAAAATCACCACTCCCTCTGCTTTGTCATAAAGGGATCTGTCATCTGTCAGAACACAGCTATCGATGCTGAAATGAGTTTTGCAGATTTCAAAATTCCATCTCACACCCAGTGGCCAGAACCAGAGCAACACAAGCGGCTTTTCCACAGGCTTTTTGGTAGATGAGGAAACATCTCCCTTTGCCAAAAATGGCAAATCATCTAATCGAGATGGACATGCAGTAGATGTTGGTTGAAAGTAAACAAAACATAGTACCACTGAACACAAAACCCCAAGAGCAGCTACCAGAGTTAGATGATGTGTTCGGTTGGAAGTTGTTGATGACATGTTTGTCCTGTAAGAAAGAAACACACCTACATTTTAGACGTTATAAGTATATAAAAAGGAACAATGTGAAAATTGACTATGACATCAGAATGAGTTTCTGTATTATACAACAGGTGGTTCTAATCCTTAATGCTGATTGGTTCAAACCGCATTTCAGCCGGTGTCTATTCCACAAGTTACCACCGGCTAAATCTATGAAGTTAAAATGCCTATTTTCTCTCTTCCATCTGACTCAAATTCACTCATAATCAGTGTATGGTGAGTCATGCAGTTTTTCTGAAGGTTTCTATCAGTTTTTACTGCACAAACACAGAATAATGACAGTCATTAAGAAAAGGAAATCGTAAAGGCTATTATTAGCAGTGCTAGCATGTTCAGTGTACTGAAGTTAGGTAACATTATCCTGAGGACAGGTTAGACTGCATAAAGGTGTATGGCTGCATTCTCCTAAACAACGCTAAACTTTTGAACAGAGCATGTTAAGTTTATAGAACATCTTTAAATCAAGATCAGGTTTGAGAAAGTTTTGAGAAAGAAAATGAACCAATCCTTACCATTTAGAGGCCTCTTGTTAGTGTATGTGTTTGCTATCCATGTAAATCCATGCACTAGATTTCAACCAGACTAGTGACGAGGTGTGGCACAACTGTCATCATGCCTTTTCATGGGAAATGCAAAAGAACCTGCCTGACAACTAGAGGTTGATCCTTTCAGAGCTTTACATTTCTTGGAACCTAATCATCCGCATAATACATTTTTTTATGAAACCTTCACACAACCAGGAAAATACTCTTGAGGTTTAAAACCTGTTTTGCAAGGGGGACCTGGGTTATAGCAATTAGGTGTTACCATGTATCCTTGCCAACTCGAAGCTGGGGAACGAATAGTATGTTAAGGGGAGAAGGGAGGAAGAAGGGGAAAAGAATGTTGAAAGAAAAGAAGGAAAACATTTGAGAGAAAGTAATAAAAAGGAAAGGTTAAGGGTTCTTCTTCATAATGTATTTATTATTCATTATTTATTACCATAAGTTGAAAAGCAACGAAAACATCATTTCTTTCCTGTATTTGAACCGGAAGATTGAACCCGAAGGTACCCTGTTCAAATCCCGCCTCTGCCAGAATTAACATTTCTTAACTATAGTTTTCAAAAGTGTTATTATTTCGCATTGGTGAATTTCAGATAACCTAAGTTAATAGAATGATTATGGGGGCATAATCATAATATATATAAGTGTTGTTCTAATGAGATTGCCTTCTTACTGTACTATATTCTCATTACTATACTCCGTGCTTGTGCATTTCCTGCTGTTTGGGGTTTAAGACGAGATTTCTGTATAGCACTTTATGACATCTGCTGATGTAAAAAGGGCTTTATAAATACATTTGAGTGAATTTGATTAATTTGTTTAATCTGTTGAGGTTTCTTTTGGAGTACATAAACTCAGGAACAAAAGAAACGTCCTCTCACTGTCAACTGTGTTAATTTTCAGCAATCTTAACGTGTAAATATTTTTACGAACATAAGATTCAACAACTGAACCAAACTGAACAAGTTCCACAGACGTGACTAACAGAAAAATAATGTGTCCCTGAACAAAGGGGGTTAAATCAAAAGTAACAGTCAGTATCTGGTGTGGCCACCAGCTGCATGAAGTACTGCAGTACATCTCCTCCTCATGGACTGCACTGGATTTGCCAGTTCTTGCTGTGAGATGTTACCCCACTCTTCCACCAAGGCACCTGCAAGTTCCTGGACATTTCTGGGGGGAATGGCCCTAGCCCTCACCCTCCGAGCCAACAGGTCCCAGACGCGCTCAATGGGTTTGAGATCCAGGTTCTTCGCTGGACATGACAGAACACATTCCTGTCTTGCAGGAAATCACACACAGAACGAGCAGAATGGCTGGTGGCATTGTCATGCTGGAGGGTCATGTCAGGATGAGCCTGCAGGAAGGGTACCACATGAGGGAGGATGTTTTCCCTGTAACGCACAGCGTTGAGATTGCCTGCAATGACAACAAGCTCAATCCGATGATGCTGTGACACATCGCCCCAGACCATGACGGACCCTCCACCTCCAAATCGATCCTGCTCCAGAGTACAGGCCTTGTGAGTTCTTGGCTCATTCCTTCGACGATAAACGCGAATCCGAGCATCACCCCTGGTGAGACAAAACCGCAAATTGTCAGTAAAGAGCACTTTTTGCCAGTCCTGTCTGGTCGAGCGAAGGTGGGTTTGTGACCCAGTGATGTCTGGTGAGGACCTGCCTTACAACAGGCCTACAAGCCCTCAGTCCAGCCTCTCTCAGCCTATTGCGGACAGTCTGAGCACTGATGGAGGGACTGTGCGTTCCTGATGTAAAACGGACAGTTGTTGCCATCCTGTACCTGTCCCGCAGGTGTGATGTTCAGATGTACCGATCCTGTGCAGGTGTTGTTACACGTGGTCTGCCACTGTGAGGGTGATCAGCTGTCCGTTCTGTCTCCCTGTAGCGCTGTCTTAGGCGTCTCACAGTACGGACATTGCAATTTATTGCCCTGGCCACATCTGCAGTCCTCATGCCTCCTTGCAGCATGCCTAAGGCATGTTCACGCAGATGAGCAGGGACCCTGGGCATCTTTCTTTTGGTGTTTTTCCAGAGTCAGTAGAAAGGCCTCTTTAGTGTCCTAAGTTGTCATAACTGTGACCTTAATTGCCTACCGTCTGTAAGCTGTTAGTGTCTTAACGACTGTTCCACAGGTGCATGTTCATGAATTGTTTATGGTTCTTTGAACAAGCATGGGAAACAGTGTTTTAAACCCTTTACAATGAAGATCTGTGAAGTTTAGATTTTTACGAATTACCTTTGAAAGACAGTTTCTTTTTTTGCTGTGTTTATTACCTGATTAGAATTAAATACATCACGTATGACAATTTACTCAGAGCTACATGTTTTAGTTAACGAACGTGAAGAATAATTGACCTACAATCAAAATTAAAGTTTTTTTCTTTATTAATGACAAATTTGAAACACACCCAGCCCCTAGTGGCCCAAGGTAATGAGTGGGTATGGCAACTGACTGATTCGGAGTGAATGACAACAGAATCCATGCAAAGAGGAAAAAAATCCATCTGATAAAGGGCTAGGGCACGATTATATTAGATTAACTATGGTAAACATCCACATACCGGTTGTTTTATCGGTGTCGGAGGTGGAACTGTGTTAGATCTGTCAAATCCTGAGTCACGTGATGCTGTTGATCAGACTGGCAGCTTGAAAATCCAGCTCCAACTACCGTTGCAGAAATATTATTTGATCAACAAGTTTAGAGCCTCATTTTATATTTCGAGAGTACCTACAACTCCAACTTTTGATATGAGTAAACTTAAGCAGCAGAATATTGACAAGAGACAACTAAATACATGCTTCCTCGTTTCTCCTTCAAACTAGCCAATAAACGACAAGGCAGAGTCTGACAACCACGAGAAAATCTAGGATCTCCTGACAAAATGTCTGCTTATCAATAGAGTAAACTAGGAAATCCAGCGCTCTACAGTATCAATGGATGGTAAACTGACTGATCAGTGGCGTCATTAGGCCTGGGCTTCTAGGGCTTAAGCCCCGGATGTTTTTGCGCCAGACCCAAATCTTTTGATGGTAAAATAAAGAAATAAATATATTTTTTTTATTTTAGAAATTAATTTCAGGCTGATATGAGATGCCATAACCACACATTTAAAACAAATGTTTAACAGAATATTTATGACAGAAATATTCAATGCAATACAGAAGAAACTGCAAGAAGCTCCTAGGGTGACAGTGCCTGCTGTGATTGGTCAAGATTTCACAATGCAGGTGACCATTCACATCTCTTGACCTCAACCCTACAGCACCGGTTAGACGTCAATGTAATCACTCAGCAAAACGCTGGTCACTCAGCCAGGGTACACAGCATAGCACAGAGCAAATATGGATTTTTGGAACTTCCTCCAAAAGAGAGGGAAAAAAGCAAGCACTTTGAGCATGAGCAGGCAGCAGTGAATGAGGTGGAGAGGGCAGAACAGACAGAAAGTCAAAGTGCAGTAGCAGCAGCAGAGGTCTTATAATGAGGTCTTATAATGTGTGGTTATGGTATGACTCACGAACACGACAGTGTCGGTTTTTAGGCTCTGACATCCACACGTTTCCCAGCAGTTGTCTGAACTCTGTCGCGGACATCCTGACTTCTGTCGTGGAAAATTGGTTCAAATATGACACAATCAAGAACTTTGTGAAATTCAATAGGCTTATATCGCAAGCCGGAGCGGTCCGCGGAACACACCTTTTCCAGAGCCCTGGCTCCAGTATTTATCCACATATTGCATATGAGCCCATCCCACATGCAAATTAAGTTACATTCCAATCCGTGCATCCTGCTTGTTCAGCTCAATAACGCCCATACCTGCTTTCCGTCAGATTATAATGATGACAAGACCCTTGCTTTGTTCCTGCACTTAGCTAAATGCATTCTTTTGTTTGTGTATTATCTAGGATCAGCAGACTATGTGTCTCCTCAGTTTCTAGCGTGTCCAGCTATACTAAAAATACTATACATTCCTCTATTTTACAGCCCTGCGCTTTGGCTCTGCACTTATCTCAATATGTTATTTTGTATGTGTGTCTTTATCTCAGAGCAACAGACTATGTGTCTTCTCTGTCATTCCTTCTGCATCTCTACATCCTAAAAATATGCGAACTATGTCTATTGGTCATCAGTTAGTCATTTGACTGACCCCCTCCTTTGTATATCCCTCTGGCCTTGGTATGTCCAGCTATCCTATACATCTTATGCATTTGTCTATGTGTTATATTTGCTCCCACACTTCAAAGAGGTCTTCTCACAAAACTGTTGGATCTACAAACTAATGTCACCAATAACGAAAGAAACTCATGAACACGAAGGTGTCGGTTGATCTGCTCCTCGATGGAAATAGTCTCATTTAAGTTGTATAGTTTGACGGTCCCTAACTAGCCCCAGAGATAGCCAATCCAAAGTCAGGTTGCACACCAGCCAGCTGAAGCTAAATGTTGAAACTATTTGGCTAACTCTTCTCACCTGCAAACACACATCAAATCACATCCCGAAACAAACATTTCAATTCAGTCATGGCCGCTTTCATTTCTTAATTAACCAAATCTAAAACAAGGTTAAATCAGGAAGTGCATTAACCCTTTAAAACAAATTAAAGTTTGCACCTTCCAGATGAGCCAAGGAGGAACACTTAGAACAGCAGCAGCCAGAGGCTGGGTTGTAAATTCATTTTGACATGCTTCCATACCGCCGTGATGAGCTGCACTAAAAGTCACAGTGTAACAGTACTCTTCTTGCATTGTGTACAATCAGTCATCGACACGGAACTCCAATATGTAGCACCAGTCATGTAGCTTTATTCTGTTAGGAACGGCACAAAATTGCACGTCATGCAATGCACGTCTCACCATCCAACTCTGCACTCACGCACGCTGGTTTGGTGCTTGTTCACTGGGCTAGTTACCAAAAGAATAAAATTACAATATACAATATAATATCTTTAACAATGTACCTGTTAGGAATGGCACAAAATTGCACATCATGCAATGCACGTCTCACCATCCAACTCTGCACTCAACGCACTGTACAAAATATATGAACCCCCCCACCAGACACAGTAAGTTGCTAGGTAGTACTGGTGGGAATTCTTTACAACAAAATGCACAACAAATATTCTCCAAAAACCGCTGCATCTTATGTGTGATGTTCGAATAACATTTACAAACAATTTGATATAAATTGTACATTTAAATCATCACTTGAGAGTATAAAAATCACTTTTGATGTACAGTGCTTTGCAACCAGCAACTTACCGCTGGTTTGGCGCTTGTTCACTGGGACGATTCTAACTGGAACATCCTCCCTCGTAAGCAAGCTACGCAAACCAGCCAATAAGATGCCATGTTGAGTAGGTGAAGGCAAGACAAACTCAAACCAAAAACCCATTGGCTTAACAATAAAGTGGCAAGGGGAATCACCAATATAACCCTGTTACAACAGCAGGCACTGCCAACGTGCTTCAAGCCAAATGTCAGCGCATTGCCACTCACACACAAGCCAGGGCGCTGTATCATATAATCTGTAATTGCACTGGCCGAATCTTCTACCAATCCAAAAGTTTAAACATTGTGAAGGGATCAGCTAGTCCAAAGCACCCCAACACAGGCAGGGGGCATAAAATGAGACCAGAGGCCGTGGTTGTGGTTCCTTTTGTATAGTCTCCTAAACAGGTCTTCTTTTGCCCGACAAAATAACTCCAGTACAGGGAAGTCCAACATTGAAACATCAGTGTAACAAAACAAATAAACAAACTAAGCGTTTCACCAAAAGGCTATGGCCAAATTGGAAAGCAAAACAACAAACGGCTACTACTGTCTTAGACTATCGTCTACACATAACAGTTACAGAAGGAACGCTTCTCTCTACCTAAAGCCTGCCTTGGTTAACAGAGAGACAAGGTGCCCAGTCACAGAAGCTTTCTCTGAGGTAGGCAATACCTACATCCTCACAGGTCCCCATCTCTACTCCCAATCCACCCCCAGCTCCTCTCCTGGCACACCTATATAGAGGAAGACACAAAGCAATTAGTTGGCCCAGCTCTGTACGAATTGGCTTTACACTGAGTACCTATCCCCTGAGGAGGGTGCTGTAGTGTTGTCTTCCTCCAGCTGGTCACTGATCTCTCACAACATGTTGTAGGCTAAATGTCCATGCCAAGTCTGGGTTCCAACGGGTCATTGCTGTAGCCTACAGAAAATGTCATCTTAGTCATCAAAAAGTTATAATATAAGGGGCTCACGCGAGGTTATAAATTACGACTAAAAGACAATAGGAGACACAAGACAGTATAAATGAGTCAACAGTTGAGTCCTCTATTTTTATGAATTTACAGCCTGGTGGACAGTGAATTAAACGCTTTCATGTGTCCCGTTTACAGAGAGCAGTACAGACACATGCCACAGTCCAAGCTTGGTTTTTAAAGCTTAACAAGAAATAACAATCAAAAAAAAACTGCAACAAAACACCATGCAAAGGAGAAACGTGCCGAACTATTACTAATTTGAACTTTGAACTTCTACTTTAAAATATTCACCTCTCTGAAAACAAGTCTCTCACCATTGCCGCCTGCTATAGACCACCCTCTGCCCCCAGCTGTGCTCTGGACACCATATATGTGAACTGATTGCCCCCCCATCTATCTTCAGAGCTCGTGCTGCTAGGTGACCTAAACAGGAACATGCTTAACACCCCAGCACTCCTACAATCTAAGTTTAATGCCCTCAATCTCACACAAATCATCAATAAACCTACCAGGTACCACCCCAAAGCCATAAACACAGGAACCCTCATAGATATCATCCTAACCAACTTGACCTCTAAATACACCTCTGCTGTCTTCAACCAAGATCTCAGTGATCACTGCCTCATTGCCTGCATCCGTAATTGTTCAGCGGTCCAACGACCTCCCCTCACCACTGTCAAACTTTCCCTGAAACACTTCAGCGAGCAGGCCTTTCTAATCGACCTAGCTGGGGTATCCTGGAAGGATATTGATCTCATCCCGTCAGTAGAGGATACCTAGTTATTTTTTATAAATGGCTTCATCGCCATCTTAAATAAGCATGCCCATTCAAGAAATTTTAGAACCAGGAACAGATATAGCCCTTGGTTCTCTCCAGACCTGACTGCCCTTAACCAACACAAAAACACCCCATGGCGTTCTGCATTAGAATCGAACAGCCCTCGTGATATGCAACTTTTCAGGGAAGCTAGAAACCAATATATACAGGCAGTTAGAAAAGCCAAGGCTAGCTTTTTCAAGCAGAAATTTGCTTCCTGCAACACAAACTCGAAAAAGTTCAGGGACACTGTAAAGTCCATGGAGAATAAGAACACCTCCTCCCAGCTGCCCACTGCACTGAGGATAGGAAACACTGTCACCACCGATAAATCCACTATAAATGAGAATTTTGTGGTGGCAAATCGGTTCAAATATGACACAACCAAGAACTTTGTGAAAAGCAATATAGACTTTTAATACAACAGTATCATAAGCCGGAGCGGTCCGCGGAACACACACCCCTTTCCAGAGCTCTCACTCTTCATTTTATACCCACACATACATCATCAGTTCATCCCCAATGCAAATACAGTTACATCCCAATCCGTGCATCCTGCTTGTTCAGCCCAGTAACGCCCACATCTGCTTTCCGTCAGATTATAATGATGACAAGACCCTTACTTTGACCTAAAGATAATATACGTCCCTCTTTCCTGTGGCCTGTGTTTAGACCCTGTAATTAACTCCATGTGTCCCTTTGTATGTGTGTCTTTTATCTAAGATCAAACAGACTTGTGTCTCCCCTGTGATGTGATTGATGTCTGTAATCCATCATTTGGTCCTTTGGCTGACCCCCTCCTTTGTCTATCCCTCTGATCTTTGTATGTCCAGCTGGTCTAGGCAGCTATGTCACCTTTCCTTCATGTAGTCTGTTTTTAGTGTTCAGCTATTCTATACATCTTATGCATTTGTCTATGTGTTATATTTGCACCCACAATTTCAATAAGCATTTTTCTACGGCTGGCCATACTTTCCATCTGGTTACCCCTACCCCGGTCAACAGCACTGCACCCCCCACAGCAACTCACCCAAGCCTTCCCCATTTCTCCTTCTCCCAAATCCAGTCAGCTGATGTTCTGAAAGAGCTGCAAAAGCTGGACCCCTACAAATCAGCCGGGCTAGACAATCTGGACCGTTTCTTTCTAAAATTATCTGCCGAAATTGTTGCAACCCCGATTACTAGCCTGTTCAACCTGTCACGTTCTGACCTTAGTTCCTTTGTTTTGTCTTTGTTTTAGTATGGTCAGGGAGTGAGTTGGGGTGGGCAGTCTTTGTTCTTTTTCCTATGGTTTGGGATTTCTGTGTTTGGCCTGGTATGGTTCTCAATCAGAGGCAGCTGTCAATCGTTGTCCCTGATTGAGAACCATACTTAGGCAGCCTGTTTTCACGCTTGATGTGTGGGTGATTCTTTTCTGTTCTGTGTTTTGTGTATTCACCGTACAGGACTGTTTCGTTTCGTTCTTGTTATTTAGTTTTTTTGTGTTCATGATAATAAATTATCAATATGGACACTTACCATGCTGTGCATTGGTCCTCCTCTTCTTCCACCACCAACAACGGCACTTACACTCTCTTTTGTGTCGCCTGAGATTCCCAAAGATTGGAAAGCAGCTGTGGTCATCCCCCTCTTCAAAGGGGGGGACACTCTTGGCCCAAACTGCTACAGACCTATATCTATCCTACCCTGCCTTTCTAAGGTCTTCAAAAGCCAAGTCAACAAACAGATTACTGACCATTTTGAATCCCACCATACCTTCTCTGCTATGCAATCTGGTTTCAGAGCTGGTCATGGGTGCACCTCAGCCATGCTCAAGGTCCTAAACGATATCTTAACCGCCATCGATAAGAAACAATACTGTGCAGCCGTATTCATTGACCTGGCCAAGGCTTTCGACTCTGTCAATCACCACATCCTCATCGGCAGACTCGATAGCCTTGGTTTCTCAAATGATTGCCTCACCTGATTCACCAACTACTTCTCGGATAGAGTTCAGTGTGTCAAATCGGAGGGCCTGTTGTCCGGGCCTCTGGCAGTCTCTACGGGGGTGCCACAGGGTTGGACCGACTCTCTTCTATGTATACATCAATGATGTCGTTCTTGCTGCTGGTGAGTCTCTGATCCACCTCTACGCAGACGACACCATTCTGTATACTTCTGGCCCTTCTTTGGACACTGTGTTAACAACCCTACAGACGAGCTTCAATGCCATACAACTCTCCTTCCGTGGCCTCCAATTGCTCTTAAATACAAGTGAAACTAAATGAATGCTCTTCAACCGATCGCTGCCTGCACCTGCACACCCATCCAACATCACTACTCTGGAAGGTGCTGACTTAGAATATGTGGACAACTACAAATACCTAGATGTCTGGTTAGACTGTAAACTCTCCTTCCAGACTCACATCAAACATCTCCAATCCAAAGTTAAATATAGAATTGGCTTCCTATTTCGCAACAAAGCATCCTTCACTCATGCTGCCAAACATACCCTTGTAAAACTGACCACCCTACCGATCCTCGACTTCGGCGATGTCATTTACAAAATAGCCTCCAATACCCTACTCAATAAATTGGATGCAGTCTATCACAGTGCCAATCGTTTTGTCACCAAAGCCCCATATACTACCCACCACTGCGACCTGTACGCACTCGTTGGCTGGCCCTCGCTTCATACTCGTCGCCAAACCCACTGGCTCCAGGTCATCTACAAGACCCTGCTAGCTAAATTCCCCCCTTATCTCAGCTTGCTGGTCACCATAGCAGCACCCACCTGTAGCACGCGCTCCAGCAGGTATATCTCTCTGGTCACCCCCAAAACCAATTCTTCCTTTGGCTGCCTCTCCTTCCAGTTTTCTGCTGCCAATGACTGGAACGACCAACAAAAATCTCTGAAACTGGAAACACTTTTCTCCCTCACTAGCTTTAAGCACCAGCTGTCAGAGCAGCTCACAGATTACTGCACCTGTACATAGCCCATCTATAATTTAGCCCAAACAACTACCTCTTCCCCTACTGTATTTATTTATTTTTCTCCTTTGCACCCCAGTATTTCTTTCTCTACTTTGCACATTCTTCCACTGCAAATCGACCATTCCAGTATTTTACTTTCTATATTGTATTTACTTTGCCACCATGGCCTTTTTTTGCGTTTACCTCCCTTATCTCACCTCATTTGCTCACATTGTTTATAGACTTATTTTTCTACTGTATTATTGACTGTATGTTTGTTTTACTCCATGTGTAACTCTGTGTTGTTGTATGTGTCGAACTGCTTTGCTTTATCTTGGCCAGGTCGCAATTGTAAATGAAAACTTGTTCTCAACTTGCCTACCTGGTTCAATAAAGGTGAAATAAAATAAATAAATAAAATTACAGTAGCCTTGGCTGGCAACAACTACAATATATTTGAACTATTTCTTATTTTGTTTTAATATGTTAAAATGCTATATATGTAAGCACGCAATGGTATGGTCTCTATTAACCAATCCACATGGTGAGTCCAGATAAATGTTTAGAATTGTTTGGTTTAATTCAACCCATTCACATAAAGTGTATCAGTCTCTTATATTCTTCCTTTAGTATTATAGAATGTTTCACATAAACAATGTTCATCCACTAGGAGTAGTGGTATAGTCTTGATAGTCAACACACCAAAACAAAAGCAACAGTATGGTGCCTCAATAGTCAATGTATACAATCAAACACTGATATACTGTAGATTCCGTCTGATAACACTCAATGAAAATAATAAAGAGCAGTGGACTGATTTCTCCAACCATCAGCATTAAAGACTCAAAATGAAACAGTAGTTTCACAAAACCATATACTGTACAGTACTCAAAAAGGCGTAGCAAAGTATTTCTCACACTTAGTAACCCTCAATAACTAATAGCAAAATAGTTCAACACTAGTTGGTGGAATATCCAAACAGTCACCCAATCCATGACATTGTAGATAATCAACCTCTGATTATCAGATAACTTGAAAGTATGTCACAAATAAAAAAGTCAATAAAATAAAATGAAATTCATTTTGTTTCAACTCCAGTCCCATTTAACAAAATAAACCAGCGACTCAAGCCTAAACTTTGTTCATTGTCAATGTCATTTAATCTCCCATCATAGAACTCCTTTCTTCCATGAGAGAAACATGTTCTTCTTTCATATCTGTTACCAAACTAATGATCTTCAGCTTCAATGAGTTAGTAATCCGCATCTCTAGTTAGAGTTAGCGATATGCTCCAGCTCATCTCTAGTCAGAGTTAGCGATATGCTCCAGCTCATCTCTAGTCAGAGTTAGCGATATGCTCCAGCTCATGAGTTTCCAGAATAGCTGTATTTGCTTAAGCTGCACTGTCTGCTACTGTGGCTAATTGTTATTTGTTGCCAACTTCACACCATCTCTGTCCCATTCACACTGACACTATCCTGTTCTATGAATGACGTTGAGTCTAAGTCCAACAGTGACAGTTTTTACTTCCCTTTGCTGTAGTTCAATGTCCGCTTTCCTCCAGCTGCAACTTCCTGCGCTATTCAATGTCACGATCCTTGACATTGCTTTTCCCGATCCCGTGCTGCTGCTAACTCGCCTCTCTGTAGCTGAAGTCTCTATGGTCCCAGCGCCATTGGCAAGCTCACTAATATTGCTTGCCGCCGCAAAACATTTGTGGTCTCCTCGCTCCACTTGTAGCGCCGATGAATGAAAATAGTATTACGCAGAAAGCCTCTCATCCGTTCTCCAGTACACTCTTAGAAAAAAGGGGTCCAAAAGGGTACCTCAGCTGTCCCAATCGGAGAACCATTTTTGGTTCAAGGTAGAACTCTTTTGGGTTCCATATAGATACCTCTCTGGAAAAGGTTCTACATGAAACTTAAAAGGGTTCTACCTTGAACCAAAAAGGGTTGTTCAAAGGGTTCTCCTACGGGGACAGCCGAAGAACCCTTTTAGGTTCTTGATAGCACCTTTGTTTCTAAGAGTGTAAACTCCACTGATTTGAGGTAAGTCACGTTATTTATAACTGTATTGATTGTCTTCTTCTTTGGAATCTATAGGCTATACTGTACATTTCTCCTTCATAATGTCAATTGCATTTGCATTACATTGTTATGTAATTCATGAGATTATTGTTATATAGCCTTCTCTATTGTACCCATGTGGAAGAGAGGAGTCTGGCGTATTACAGGCTGACTTCACCGCTCGCGTCGCGTGCACGAGCATAGCAAAATACATTTAGAAATCTATATTATTCAATTATCACACCCACACTGCTCGCGTGCACCAACGAGCGTCTGTGTTGCCAAGGGCTAAAATTGAAGTCAGTTCTATTTGTGATGCAGATCGAGCTGCAAGTCCCACCTCTCCCATCTCCTCATTGGTTTATAGAAGCAGGTACCCATGTGCCATCTCCTCATTGGTTATACCCAAGTGGGTGACTGAAAGATAAATGAGGTCAGTGGCGGTAATGCACCTATTTTATGAAAGTTGGCAATTGCAATATAAAGTCCAGAGAAGAAAAGGCCTGGAAAGAGGAGAGATGACTAGAAACGATTCGGTTGACCGTTTTATGTGTGGATTAATTGTCGGAGTAGAGGACCTTGTGCATTTCAGGTAAAATAGCAACTCAATGTTTATATCCCAGGACAAATTAACTAGCAACAGCAAGATATCTAAATAAGACAAATTAGCTAGCAAGTGCAAGCTATCTAGCTAAATTGCCATAAATGTTTAATGCTTTTCGACCTGTCCCCAAATTAATGTAATTGGTTCAGAGTTTGTTTTGATATTTTAACCTGCGTGTCATGATCGCATTTGGTGTGGGGGGACAAAATACATTTATGCACGATGGCGCACACACGAAGCAGGTTTGGGTTCCGTGTTAGGGCAGCACTATGTTTGTTCATGGAAGTTATTCCTGTCGTTGTCAGAGAATAAAAGATCAACACCAAGCCTGATCCTTTTGTTGGCGGATCGCGTCCAACTTAAAGGTGCATTAACCACCACCTACTGCTCTAAAGTGTGAGGCCAGTCACGTCATACATACATTAAATTATCTTCCTTATTCCTGTTCCTAAAATACATTTTAAAAATTCACAACCAACTAACCCTACACCTATATACCACTATTTTATATAATTATAAATCACCACCCCATGAACTCTTCTGCAGTAAAATCTCATACACCCAGGTACTTCTCAGCAGTTGCTACCTACACTCATTAAAAATCCATTACCCCATTCCACTACTTTGACCCTATCTGCTCATTCACCATGCCAACGTCCTGGGAGGACGGGACACCACCACTCAACACACCCTGTAACTCTTCTGGAGTCAAATCTCGTATACCCAAGTACCTCCCTGTGACTTCCACCACAACATATATTTGCTGTGATTTACTTTCCATTTCTGCGGTACAGTTGATAACCATTGCTATGAACGCTAAGAAGCCAACCTTACTGAAGCATAACTCACTCATTACCCTATCCTTCTGTACTGCACAGATCTACTGCTCACAGGGATCCTCTCAGCATCCCTCACCCTTTACCCATCCTCCTCCACTTTCGTCACTGCCTCAGCATACAACCCCCTCTGCACTACTCTGACTATGGCCATTTTAATCTGCCTCTTTCACACTGGACAATTCTGATCCCCAGCAACATGAGCACCCCAACAATTGACAGACACAACTTTATCAACTGAAACTAAACAATCATCTGTCCCATGCCCTCCTGCACACTTCCCACATCTTAGAATCTCCCTCCTTCACACTGCTGCAACATTAACATAAATGTTGCACCTGAAACAGTGGAACAGTGGATTCTGCACAAAAGCTCTGGCAGGATAACTGATATATCCTAACATGACTTTATCAGATAGACTCTCAAAACTCAAAAGGACAATGACTCTTCTGTTTCCCAACACTCACCACCGGGTCTGCGTCGCACCAAGCACCAAACACCAGAAATTTTCAACTTCAATTGCTCCACCTCCACACTTAACGATACCCCAGAAATCACTCCTTTCAGTGGTGCCCTGTTCCTAAGAGCAAAGCAAGAAACAGATCTTGACCCAAGTTGGTCAGAAGAAACACAAACAAATATCACAAGTCCAGTACTGGTTACCTTTACTGATTCCACTACACCCAACTCCTTTCTCACCCACCCTGAAACCACAAATGGATCATCCAAAAGACAAGGGTCCACTTTCTCTCAGAGATGTCACTCATACTGGTCCAGATTCTTCTTTATCATGTCTGACGCCCGTCTTCTTCAACACACATCTTCCCACTACACTCGGCTCTTCTTCTTCCTCACTGTCAATAAATATGTCTCTCCGTTCACCACGCTGTTGCAGAGCACACACTGATGTCATTTCTCCAAAACCCAACTTCGGTTCCCAAGGCCACTTTACAAGACTGGCTATCTCTGACTTCTCCATGCTTTCCCAAACCCATCGTCTCTTCCGCAGTTCCTCCTTTTGTTGCCTTTGCTCTGTGGGCTTTATCATATCACTCTATCCAACATGTGTTTTACATCTGTTCCGCATCGTGCAGAACTTGATCGTTAGTCCCGGTTCTTCTGAATAAAAATGAGTTTTATTGGACCTTGTCACGACTTCCACCGAAGGTGGTTCCTCTCCTTGTTTGGGTGGTGCTCGGCGGTCGGCGTCGCCGGGCTACTAGCCATCACCGATCCATTTTTCTTTTTCTGTTTCTTTTGTCTTTGGTTGGTGTTCTTTGAACACCTGGTGTTGCTTTACTTTCTGTGTGTATATTTACCCCTGTTTGCCGCTTAGGTTTGTGCGGGATTATTTTCATGTTGCTCGGTGAGGTTTTCCTCAGGTTATTCACGTGTGTACAGTGTTGTTTTTTCTCCTTCCGTGAGTGACTGTGTGTTCCTATGTCTTGGGCATTTATTGGTATTGTACCTGACCCATTTTGGACTTGCCTATTAAAGACGCTACTTTGACATCTCTGCTCTCCTGCGCTTGACTACCTTAGCTACCTCAGTACAAAGATGCAACAGACCTTTCTTAGAATGTCTTGGTTCTGTTTAATGATTGACTGGTTCAGCAAAGAGACAATGATCTTAACCAATCAACTATTCCTAACATACTGTAGATATATTCCTCTTTTTTTACAGTGTGCGTGTCTCCATCTCTTTCATTAAAATTCTATATAAGTGGACAATATAAAGCGCCATATTTTTTCGAATAAAACAATCGACAGTTTGGGTCACAGTTGTATGCAATTATTTTCTTTTAAACAAACAAAATAGGCTATGTATGGCCCGCAAATTCTTGGTGTTTTTTTCAATATGGCCCATGCACTGATAGAGTGATTAAGGTGACCAAGACACAGGCCCAATACAAGTTAAGCTACCACAGTATCCCAGTGACCATTTTAGATCACAAAGAGACACACCAGACAATAAACAGAGAGTGGAGCCATAACAGAAGAGGATAGACATAGGAGACAGTAACAAAGAGGAACCTGAGATGGCAACAGACAAAGACACAGACGGTAACATACAAGACACAGACAGAGAAAGTGCCAGAAGAGGGCAGATGGAGAGAGAACAGAGGTGGATTGAGCACGAGAGAGAGAGAGAGAGAGAGAGAGAGAGAGAGAGAGACTGTATATATATAATATGACATTTGTAATGTCTTTATTGTTTTGAAACTTCTGTATGTGTAATGTTTACTGTTAATTTTTATTGTTTATTTCACTTTATATATTCACTTTATATATTATCTACCTCACTTGCTTTGGCAATGTTAACACATGTTTCTCATGCCAATAAAGCCCTTGAATTGAATTGAGAGAGAGAGAGAGAGAGAGAATGCTATGGAAGGTTGGCAATACACTGTAGTAGACGTCTTCACGGGCCCATATTTGGTCCCATCATCAAATATGATTACGTAGTACCTGCCTCAGACTGCATAATGTTAGCTAGCTAGGCTAACTGAGGCTGCAGTGCATGTGACTTTTCATTCTACAGTCATCCTACAATAACAACTCCATTCAGTACATTAAGTAGCAGTTGGTTGGTTCTTGGTCGTTGCAACCTATCCTTCTCCTTTAATGTTTAATTCCATCTTCCATTGATTAGAAATGTCCGAACTTCCTGCTGGATGCAAAGACAACGGGGATGTGCATGGCCTATCAGGAGATGTTGCCACACTACCTGGACAATGAGCACAGCAAGAGGCGCATCAAGGAGGTACCGTGGAAAATCAGTCTGCCTGACCCTCAGCAGGCTGATGATGACTTCCTGGTCCATGCAGTGGACACAACTGAAGCTTACACAGAGTGAGTGTCTGTGTATGTCATAGTTTACGCCCTGAGGGAGCTGCTCAAGTGACACCAGGACAAAACAATTCCCCATGATAAAAAACATTCAAATAAAAAATGTAATGTCATTTACTTTCTGATAATTGAGTGCTGTCAAGATCAAACATAATTCTAAGCAAGATTTATTTTCACCTAAAACCAAATATATTTTCTTATTCCTTGTAGCTTTTGGAAATATAAAAAAAACGTATGTTTTGAACTTGACAAATGAAACTTTCTCCTTCGACTTTGCGGATGGTTATGATCTGATAGTGTGGGAAAAATAAAGGGGGAGATTTCACACATTAGCTAAAAATCATTTGGGTTGACGCATAAAATAAATCATTGGCTTTCTACGCAACAACATGGTAAGAGAAAAATAAAACAATTGCCATATTACCACTTAAAACAAAAAAAAATTGCTCTATGCATAGCCGTGGGAAGAAGGGGTGCTGGAGGATTTTCTATCTATCCCACACTCCCACATTCCCCAGTTTAGAAGCTCAGAATCTTTTATTAAGAAAGTCTTCCATGTGTCCTGCTGCTACAACTGGATCCCCTTTGTAGAGGAGACTTTTACTGTCAGCAGAGGTAAGTCTGGAGTCAAGACGTTTCTTCATTAGTCAAGTTGTCCTCTGTACGCTATTTTTCCAAGGTATTAAACCTGTTGAATTATTGCCTTCACGTTGTTGTCTATCTCATGTCTCATTCAGGCACTTCATACCTGAATATTTAAATGTATCCCAACGGTGCCAAATTTAATCTCTGACTTTGTTTCCCTGCCTCTCATAGATCAGAATGACTGTGCGTGTGTCCAAATGGCACTTGGTCCCATAAGGTAGGGTTTCCTAAACTCGGTCCTGCCCTGTGTCATGACGGCTGGGCTAGCAGCAAGCTTTGCGAGTGTGATTGGTTTCATACACTCTTAGGAAAAAGGATTCCAAAAGGGTCCATTGGCCGTCCCCATCGTCCCCAAACCCTTTTTGGTTCCAGGTAGAACTTTTGGGGGTTTTATGAAGAACCCTCTGTGGAAAGGGTTCTACAGTCGTGGCAAAAAGTTTTGAGAATTACACATATATTAATTTTCACAAGGTCTGCTGCCTCAGTTTGTATGATGGCAATTTGCATATACTCCAGAATGTTATGCAGAGTGATCAGATGAATTGCAATTAATTGCAAAGTCCCTCTTTGTCATGAAAATGAACTGATTCCCCCAAAACCATTTCCACTGCATTTCAGCCCTAACACAAAAGGACCAGCTGACATCATGTCAGTGATTCTCTTGTTAACACAGGTGTGAGTTTTGACGAGGACAAGGCTGGAGATCACTCTGTCATGCTGATTGAGTTCGAATAACAGACTGGAAGCTTCAAAAGGAGGGTAATGCTTGGAATCATTGTTCTTCCTCTGTCAACCATGGTTACCTGCAAGGAAACACGTGCCATCATCATTGCTTTGCACAAAAAGGGCTTCACAGGCAAGGATATTGCTGCCAGTAAAATTGCACCTAAATCAACCATTTATCAGATCATCAAGAACTTTAAGGAGAGCGGTTCAATTGCTGTGAAGAAGGCTTCAGGGCGCCCAAGAAAGTTCAGCAAGTGCCAGGATCCATCTCCTAAAGTTGATTCAGCTGCAGGATCGGGGCAGCACTAGTACAGAGCTTGCTCAGGAATGGCAGCAGGCAGGTGTGAGTGCATCTGCATGCACAGTGAGGCGAAGACTTTTGGAGGATGGCCTGGTGTCAAGAAGGGCAGCAAAGAAGCCCCTTCTCTCCAGGAAATACATCAGGGACAGACTGATATTCTGCAAAAGGTTCAGGGATTGGACTGCTGAGGACTGGGGTAAAGTCATTTTCTCTGATGAATCCCATTTCCAATTGTTTGGGGCATCCGGAAAAAAAGCTTGTCCGGAGAAAACAAGGTGAGCGCTACCATCAGTCCTGTGTCATGCCAACAGTAAAGCATCCTGAGACCATTGATGTATGTGGTTGCTTCTCAGCCAAGGGAGTGGACTCACTCACAATTCTGCCTAAGAACACAGCCGTGAATAAAAAATGGTACCAACACATCCTCCGAGCTCAACTTTTCCCAACCATCCAGGAACAGTTTGGTGACGAACAATGCCTTTTCCAGCATGATGGAGCACCTTGCCATAAGGCAAAAGTGATAACTAAGTGGCTCGGGGAACAAAACATCAATATTTTGGGTCCATGGCCAGGAATCTCCCCAGACCTTAATCCCATTGAGAACTTGTGGTCAATCCTCAAGAGGCGGGTGGACAAACAAAAACCCACAAATTCTGACAAACTCCAAGCATTGATTATGCAAGAATGGGCTGCCATCAGTCAGGATGTGGCCCAGAAGTTAATTGACAGCATGCCAGGGCGGATTACAGAGGTCTTGAAAAAGAAGGTTCAACACTGCAAATACTGACTCTTTGCATCAACTTCATGTAATTGTCAGTAAAAGTCTTTGACACTTATGAAATGCTTGTAATTATACTTCAGTATTCCATAGTAACATCTGACAAAAAATATCTAAAGACACTGAGGCAGCAGACTTTGTGAAAATTAATATTTGTGTCATTCTCAAAACTTTTGGCCACGACTACATATGGAACCCACAAGGGTTCTACCTAGAAACAAAAGGGTTCTACCTGGAACCAAAAAGGGCTTTCAAAGGGTTATCCTATGGGGACAGCCAAAGAACCCTTTTAGGTTCTAGATAGCACCTTTTTTTCTAATAGTTTAGGCAAACCAGGCCTCCAACTTTGTCGGGCTCACCAGACCCTGCAGAGCCTGGGCTTCACACTGTGTCTCCTGCTCTCTAATCAAGCTCTTCACATATATATTTCTGGCCTTTCTAGCCTTTGATCCTGCAAAAGAGGAGCGCCTGCATAAGCTTTACAAGCCTCCACTAATCATCGTACTCCTCACTGCTGTCCAGGGGATCATTTGCACCCTCTGGCCAATCTTTGAATCTCCCAAGGTAGGCCACACAACATCCCCACAGAGCATGCAAATCCAGCTCCAGTGTGATGTGTGCCTCCAACAGGGCTGGAAAGTACACTACCAGGAGGGTAGCTCTCCAGGTACAGGGTTGGAGAGTTCACCACCAGGAGGGTAGCTCTCCAGGTACAGGGTTGGAGAGTACACCACCAGGAGGGTAGCTCTCCGGGAACAGGGTTGGAGAGTACACCTCCAGGAGGGTAGCTTTCCAGGTACAGGGCTGGAAAGTACACCTCCAGGGGGGTAGATTTTCAGGTGCAGGGCAGGAGAGTACACCTCCAGGAGGGTAGATTTCCAGGTACAGGGCTGGAGAGTACACCAGGAGGGTAGCTCTCCAGGAACAGGGTTGGAAAGCCCTGGGCTATATTATCTTTAGCATGCTAATGTAGCTTGTGGGTGGGTTTCATCCCCAACTACTATACATCTTCAGGAGTGAACAGAGCGCCACCACCAAGAAAGGCCTCTGCTATTCTAGTCTCCAACTACGGCATCATCTTCTGACACTTCCTCCCCGGGGGCTCTGAGGTAGATCTACCATGCACCGGGTCGGAGGGAGGGAAGATTAGAGGATTTTCAGGGGGTTGCGTATCTTTTCTACTAAGTCTGCAGGACATGAGTTGGGTAATACCTCCAGGGACTTTGGAGTCACTCAGCACTAAGATCAGAGGGCCATTCCCCCCTCATAGCTCCACCTCAACTCTAGACAGCCCTTGGTGAGGGCCATTGGGCCCACTCAGCCAGAGGTGAGAGGTTAGAGGTGTTCTTTCTGTTGCGCCTACTTTAAAACGATAACATCTTATAAAGGCTTCATAAAGTGATCATTCAAATACAATAGTGATAGCTTCTAATAAACGTTTTTATAATCAGCATTATACTGTATTTTCATTTTGATTGTCAGTAGAGGGGGCTGTTGCCTTTTGTTTAGGGGGGCCATGGATATTGTTTGTATTGCTTCTTTGAATTTTCTCTGTTTCTCTTTTGAAAAGAGTTAAGAAATGTCTTCATAAGATGACTGACCTGTGCCAGTACATTAAGTCTTATGAAAAAAGAACACATCAGGATTCCCCCCTATATGGACATCTGTATTGTAAACAGCTAACTGGGTATCAAATCAAAATACTTATTCAATAAAGTCATGGTTATTTTCCTTCATTTTGGAGACCTACTTGCTTCCTTCTATGATGTAATTAGCTTAGTAACAAAGTCACACTTCTACCTGATTGAGCCTCAAATACAACAGAAAAA
Organism: Oncorhynchus kisutch; assembly: GCF_002021735.2. NCBI lineage: Eukaryota > Metazoa > Chordata > Actinopteri > Salmoniformes > Salmonidae > Oncorhynchus > Oncorhynchus kisutch. The sequence goes on along the minus strand of NC_034194.2, from coordinate 34,027,994 downwards.
CAAGTATGCTATTATATAATGGACACCTCCACCTGTATCAAAAATATTCATCTCTGCCTCTCTGTCCTTAGACTCCATTAATACATCAGGCTAATTGTATTGGTTGGCCAGGATTGTGGTGCAGCCAAAGCTTTACACACTGAATGGTTGGCCAAAGCACAGATCAGGATGAAAACAGCTGAGAATAGCCATACAGCATAGCTTACACAAGCACCAGTCACTGCTGTCGAAACAGGGACAGACGTGCTAAATACAAATCGTCCTAACCTAAACTCCAAATTGTAACAGCTCACTGACTGCATGTCCTGATGGGAGCACATACTGTAGTTCCCAGAAGACAACATAAAGACAATACATAGGTAGTTATACAAGTCATTATATTTAGAAGAACAATGCTATTTCAGATGCAGTTACTTCTTACGGGTTGATGGAGCCATGCTAAGAGGCTAAGGAAATAACACAAATCTAATCAACATAAATCATGAAAACTCCCATAACAAGGAAGTGAATGAAAAGATCAATGAAAATATATAACGCAAGTTACAACAACAGGGCTGGCACAGGCTAAGCTTGATCTGCTTCCCTAACAGAGAGGTACAAACAGGTCATTTCTCTAAGTCTGTGTTGTACACCTGACTGACCGGGGTTGGCAGGGATTACAGTGGGACACTAACTGCTTGGAGACAGTTGTCTATGAGCTCAGACTGGGCACTTAGTTTGATTACCCTCGCCTCTTAGCCCTGACTAGGGTTGCAAAGCTACCGGTAATTTACCAATGTCACCGGATTCTTTGGCCATTTTTGTTGATTAACAGAAAATCTATGACAATCTATCGTCACTTTAGTCATTTATACTTGAATAATAAAATAAAATAAATATTGATATACACTGTGCATACCAACCCCCCCCCCCCCCTCTTTGGCCCTCGGAACTATCTCAATTTGTCTTTGCATGGACTCTACAAGGTATTGAAAGTGATCCATAGGGATGCTGGCCCATGTAGATTCCAATGCTTCCCACAGTTGTGCGCCTGGCACCTACTACCATACCCCGTTCAAAGGCACTCACATTTTTTGTCTTGCTCATTCACCCTCTAAATGGCACACATACACAATCCATGTCTCAATTTTCTCAAGGCTTAAAAATCCTTCTTTAATCTGTCTCCTCCCCTTCATCTACACTGATTGTAGTGGATTTAACAATTGACATCAATACGGGATCATAGCTTTCACCTGGATTCACCTGGTCAGTCTACAGTGCATTCGTAAACGTATTCAGACACCTTGACTTTTTCCACATTTTGTTACATTACAGCCTTATTGTCACACCCTGATCTGTTTCACCTGTCTTTGTGATTGTCTCCACCCCCCCACCAGGTGTCGCCCATCTTCCCCATTATCCCCTGTGTATTTAGACCTGTGTTCTCTGTTTGTGTTGCCAGTTCGTTTTGTTTTTTCAAGACAACCAGTGTTTTGTGTCTCAACTCCTGCTTTTTCCAGTTTCTCTTTTCTCACCCTATTCGTTTTGACCCTTGCCTGTCCTGACTCCGAGCCCACCTGCCTGACCACTCTGCATGCCCCTGACCCTGAGCCTGCCTGCTAACCTGTACCTTCGCCCCCCTCTGGATTACCAATCTCTGCCTTACCCTGACCCTGCCTGCCGCCCGGTACTGTTGCCCCACCTCTGGTTTACTGACCCCTGCCTGCCTTGTCTTGTCTATTATCTGCCCCTGTTGGAATATTGAACTATTGTTTTTTTTGACGTGGTCTGCATCTGGGTCTTACCTTCATACTTGATAGTACGAACTTGCCATGACCCAGCAGACCTGGACTAGCTGCGCAACGCCATCTCCTCCCAAGGAGCCTCCACTGAGGGGCACGAGGAATTGCTTCGTGGACTGATGGAGGGGGTCCAAACATTGGCTGAGCGCCATGACCGGGCGTTGGACATGCTGCTGGAAAACTTATGCGGGTCATCTGGGGGGCAGCCTGCCATGGTGGTAACCCCACCGCCCCTCAGCAACTCGGCAGTTAGCCGCGCAACCCCACCGGCCACTCCACCTTCTCGGGAGCCCCGGTTACCTCCTCCAAAATGCTTTAATGGAGAGCTGAGCACCTGTTGGGCGCTTTTAGCTCAGTGTGCCCTAATTTCTATCTTCTGCCCTCGCTTCCCATAGAATCGCTCCAAAATAGCCAAGCTCATCACGCTGATGACTGGAAGGACTCTCACCTGGGCTCCCGCCATATGGGAACAGCAGCCAGCCGTTTTCACGTGCCTGGAGGGGTTCGTAGGAGAGGTGAGGAAGGTCTTTGGTGCCCCTTTCTCTGGGAGAGAAGCTGCCCGGAAGCTAATCCAGCTCCAGGAGAACGCCTGCACTGCGGCCAACTATGCGGTGGATTTCCGTACGTTGGCAGAGGAGAGTGTGGAACCCGGAAGCACTGTTCGACATGTACCTGCACAGAGTCTAGGAGGAGGATAAGGACGAGCTTGTGGCTCAGGAGTTACCCACAGATTTTGACTCCCTCATCCCTTTGACCATCCACATCGATGGGAGATTGCTGGAACAATGGATGGAGAGGAAATTTGATTTCACTCTGTCATGACGTTGGCCTGTTGGGGGAGGTTTATGACCCCCATAAATACCTTTCCCCTTTTTCTCTCTCTACTCTACCGATGTGACTATTGAAAATCCCTTTGTTGACATAGAGAGTCTGGTAACATCAAAAGGTGGAAAACTGAACCGTATTTCAGTAATCCAACCAGTTGAAAATATGCGTTGGTACTTAATGAATATGATGTCAGATCAGTTGACGTCTGAGACATTATTATTGGTGATAGGACGACATAAAATGTATCATGAAAAGTCTACACATTCTAGTTATCAGATTCACATGGAATTGTTGTGCAATTTAAATGTTTAAAAATGAAACTATTTGTTAAAAGATAAAATGTAATTTTAGCTTCTTAAATGAGAGAACAGTTTGTCATAGAGAAATTCTGCTCACTCAGAGGCCCCGCCCAAGTGAACAGACACTGGTTGTAAACTATGAAACACGCCCTTCTTTCACCACCATATAAACCCGTTGACGAAAATTCAACTTCCTGTTCCAAGGACGTGAGGACTTGCGGTCCCCACGTTAAAACTAAGAACTAAGCCAACCTCAGCGTGAGCTCTGGTTGAACAACAAGAACCTAACGAAATTAGCATCGAATTTCAACGTGAAGATGACGATCCACACGTCGAAAGGATGAATTTCGACTATACCAGCCAGAATATAGCATGAGCTTAAAGTATGGCAACTTAGTATGAACTTTGAACTCTTATTCACTAAAGAAGTGATACCTCCTAGCCGTTGCGTTAGCGCAGCAACTGTAGATGTGGGCTAGGAGAGGACGGACAGAGTATTTGACCCTACCACACGACGGTACTACCAAGTACCCGTTTTACCACCAGACATTATTTTTTTAAATATTTTTTTAAATAATTATTTATCACAAAAAACAAAAGGAAGGGGTAACATTGAAGTATTAGAACATGAAGGACAAACAATAAATCATCAAGACACTATCAAACATGTATCAGTCTTTCCGCAACAGAGCTATCCTTAAGTGTCAGGGTGCGTGTGCATGATAGTGATATAACATATATGTCATAGTTTTCATGATCACAATCTTGTGAAGCCCGAACCCTCCAAGATCCCCCCACAGTTCCCCAATAGCTGTCCCTCAACCATTCGAGACCCCTCCCACAGTCCCCCCCCCCCTGGGAAAAAAATACAATTACTTCCATTCCCCACCCCCAAGAACCCCCCAATGCACCAACAACCAAGAGAATGAACGAAAGAGAAAAAAGGAAAAGACAGAAGAAAACAGCAAACAACAATACAAAATAAATAATAATAATCCATTTAAAACAAAGGACATCAAGGACATCTGGAATCATAACAGCAACGCCAACTATATGTTTGTGTGCATGTCTGGCACTATTATGTGTGAGTTCTTGTATGTGTTTATTTGAATGGGAGTGTGTGTATATGTGTGTGTACAAACACCTGCACGGCATCAGCCTCAGGCAAACCGGCATTAGTTGTAAAAACACTGCCACTTAGTGTCATTCAAATGTACTTTAATTGTGTTTTATTTAGACTTTTTTCCCCTTTATCTTTTGACCATTATTCTCTCACACAGCAGCTCCACTCCCTCTTGTCTCCAATTCCACATACCAACCCTCAGCTTCCCTCAGCCCATCCCATCTATCTCTGCTGGCCATCCACTTGTTTCTACGCAACACATATCTTTCAACTATGCTATGATGTTTAACGTACAATTTCAATCTATATAATCGAATAGAATCTACAGATTGCGTGTTGAAGATAAATACTTTTACTAAGAGTATTAGCATATTAGTAATTGACTGACATGGTCTCCCCAGATCTCTAAACAGTACTATTTCTAAGGTCAATTTTTATGGCACAGTTGTCAACATCCTGGTCCTCAAATTAAACTGGTATACTTTCCTATTTATGCGCTTTTTATTCCTCTGCCAGTTTTGATCCTTTATATTGGGCAGACAGACTAGTTCCCTACCACCTCCCGCTGCAACCTACCTCCTCCAGTTTTGATCCTTTATATTGGGCAGACAGACTAGTTCCCTACCACCTCCCGCTGCAACCCGCCTCCTCCATTTTTGGGGGCAATTCTGTAATCAATTGGTTGTACTCTTGGAGTGAGCAGACCTTCCCGTACAATGGCCATAGTGGAGTTTGGAGTGTGACTGTTTGAGGTTGTGGACAGGTGTCTTTAATACTGATAACAAGTTCAAACAAGTGCCATTAATACAGGTAACAAGTGGAGGACAGAGGAGCCTCTTAAAGAAGGTCTGTGAGAGCCAGAAATCTTGCTTGTTTGTAGGTGACCAAATACTTATTTTCCACTATAACGTCCAAATAAATTCATAAAAAATCCTACAATGTGATTTTCTGGGTTTTTTTTTTCTCATTTTGTCTGTCATAGTTGAAGTGTACCTATGATGAAAATTACAGGCCTCTCTCATCTTTTTAAGTGGGAGAACTTGCACAATTGGTGGCTGAATAAATACTTTTTTGCCCCACTGTACCTCTACCGGTATGCCATCAAGCCCTGTGGTTTAACCAGACTGAAAGGATTTAATCGCCCCAAAAAGTTATTCCTCTGTAATTTGGCCTTCACACTGATCTTTCTGTGTATTTGTTCATTTTCAAAAAAAAAAAAATTATTTGGAAAGAATTCCTTACCGTAATCTTCATTCAGTGGGAGAGGATGAGACGGAAAAGAGAACGTCTGCCTAAAATAATTTGCTTCCTCTTTTAGAATATAATTCGGAGAATCATAGATGACTCCGTCTTCAGTAACGAGTTTCTGCAAATTATTTTTTTTGTGTTCCTGTATTGGAGATTCAGGAAGAATTTTGTGCATTTTTCTTCATATTCCATCCAGTTTGCAAAATTTTTGGAATAGATTACATTAGATGGTTCTTGAATAAGTTCCTCAAGTTCTTTTTGTTTTTCCTCTAACTTATCTTGTATCTCTGTAGTATCGTTTTTATTGATGTTTCACATGATCATGAAAGAAACCTTGCATTACTCTAGAGACGGCTTCACTACAGTACACATGTATTCCATACAATATGTTATTATTCCCCACTGCCCCTATTCTTCCCCTTGCTTGTTGTAAACATATATAAACTTGTAGACAAATACATAAAAAAGATAGATAAACAATAAACACATTAAATTATAAAACAGTTCCCGACAATAAAGAGAGAGGAGAATGAGAATGAAGAGAAGAGAGCGAGATAAGGTGTGTGTGTGTATGTATAAGTTTGTATGTTTAGGTAAGCAAGCAAGTAGTTGAGTACGTGTGTGTTCATATCCACTTCATAATGTTCAGATATTTTAAACAGTTCCCATACCTTCTTTTTTTCGTAACCTAAAGTCCCTGTAGAATTTAGTACAGCCGTGGTGTTATGGAGCTGTCTCGGAATAGCTGTCCATCTATAAAGAGTATGTCCACAATGATAAAGGCACACTTACCATCCATCCTTTGTTGTCTTTGTACTGGATTCAGTCTCTTACGACGTTTGTTTATCTCTTTGGAAATTGGTCATTTAGACCGAATTTGGACCCTTTAAGCTCCCTTCCTCTGCTTTTTGATCAGCTCCTTTTGTTGGTAGTGTTCAAATTTTGCGATGATTGGTCTGGGACCCTTGGTCTTGTCGCTCCGATCTCCAAGTCTGTGTACTCGGTGGAAAGTCACCTTGTTTACAGTCTCTATAGGAAGTTTCAATGTGGATTTCATCAATTCTCTGATTGCGCCCTCTGGATTATTGTATGCGTCGTCAGGAATACCAGAAACAATTTGATTTTCACACATGCTACAACATTTTATGTCTAGTAGCGTCTCCTTCATCACCCTGTTTTCCCTGAGTAGACAATCCATGTTGGAATCATGTATTTTTACCTTCGCTGTGAGTGTCTTGTTTTCTCTTTGGAGCACCAGAAATTCTTCAAAAGACAAGCCGGCCTTCCATCTACGACCAACCGATCGAAGCGCAGCTCAGAGTAAATATTTATTGCATATTCCTTTTCCAAATGGGTGGTTATTTAGAATGCATAAGATTCTGTATTTACGATAGATTTGCTGCATATGGCCCGATAGAGACACAAAATCTTTTTGTTCCTCAGTCTTCCCGCTCTTTCATTCAAATCCCAACCCCCTTTCTTTGTGTAACCAGCCGTCATATCTGTTCCGTCCCCCAGGGACGTTTTCCTTTATGACATAATTTGTAATCAACGTATGATCCATTCGGTGTAGATGTAATTCTGTGTGATTATTTAGGTATTTAGTAAATAAATAATTAAACCAAATGTTGTATTGCTGATTCAACTTGTTAGCCAGGGTTCGTGAAGATAACAAAGAATTTACAACTTTCAGATGAGACTAAGGAAAGGTGACTATTAAATATTGACTGCTATTGAGGTAAAAGATTACCAGGTCTTTAAGAGTTTATTCAGAAGACAACAGCTCTATTAACATTCTTTCATGGTGCCCCAACTTTCTAGTTAATTACATTTACCAGATTAGCTTAACTCGCACGTCCAGGGATTCCACCTCACCTCCGAGTCATCCCAGAAGTCCCTGACGGTCCCGTGGCCGAGAGCACACAAGATTTCATGACTTTCCTCGAGAGTCACCGGGGAGGGCAGAGGGACTGTTTCCCGAGCCCGTGCAGGGCTGGGCTGTCGCCAGCGGAATAGCAACACCGGATCAACACAAGGAGCTGTCGGTATTGCGGGACTTTCGGTCATTTTGTGTCCTCGTGCCCGATAAAAGACCAGGCTCACCGGTAGGAGTGAGTACTCTGGTGGGCCATATGGGGAACTTTTCTGCTCCCTTTACTCGCACCCCTTTTCATGTCATTCATGGCTTGGTTTTTGCTTTTTTATTTTTCTTCTTTCCGCTTTGTCATTATGGGGTATTGTGTGTAGATTGATGAGTAACATTTGTTATTTAATCCATTTTAGAATAAGGTTTTAACATAAAAAAAAGTGGAGAAGGTTACTTTCCAGGTGTTCTTAATGTTTTGTATACTCAGTGTATAGTATTAGTTTGTTATATCTGTGTCTATATTGTCCATGGGTTTCTAGTAGATAGACCATATGGTTCAAGAGAAAATACCCTAATTAATGAAAAAAGCATCTAACCAACAATTACATTATTTTCAATTAACTCTGTAACTCTTACAACTGTTGACTTTTCCACAACTGCCACCAGTTTAACATCAAAACATTGACATTGAATACATGTTGACATAATAAATAAGTGTGAAAAATAATGGAAATTATATTTCATGCTGAAACCCTCATACTAAACACCAATGGTATTCACTGAGTTGATGGTTTGTATTTAAGTTTTATTTGTACAGCTGTCATTCTATTTTAAAGTCATCTTATTGAATTATTGAATATATTTGACATAATAAGGCCACACAGAGGGCCAGCCAGAATTAGACACCTGGACATAGACACCTGGAAGTACCCAAAAGGGCCACTAGATGTCTTGAGATACATAAAATCCATGAAAGATATCAAAATGCTGGTAGTTTACTGGTAAACGTATAAAGCTTCCAGTAATATACCCTCCCTTTTCAACCTTAGCACTGTCATATGCCCAAATGTATGGCCTGATCAAATGCCCTGTCATATGTCCAAATGTATGGCCTGATCGAATGCCCTGTCATATGCCCAAATGTATGGCCTGATCGAATGCCCTGTCATATACCCAAATGTATCACCTGATCAAATGCCCTGTCATATGCCCAAATGTATGGCCTGATCGAATGCCCTGTCATATGCCCAAATGTATGGCCTGATCGAATGCCCTGTCATATGCCCAAATGTATGGCCTGATCGAATGCCCTGTCATATGCCCAAATGTATGGCCTGATCGAATGCCCTGTCATATGCCCAAATGTATGGCCTGATCGAATGCCTTGGTATATGCCCAAATGTATGGCCTGATCGAATGCCTTGGTATATACCCAAATGTATGGCCTGATCGAATGCCTTGGTATATACCGAAATGTATGGCCTGATCGAATGCCCTGTCATATGCCCAAAGGCCTTGATATGCCCAGTGTATGAAATACAATATGTCGAAACATATATGATCCAAGCATGTGTTTTTGTATGCTTTGTTATCAGTATATTAGGCACTGAGAAAATACAGTATGCCCAACTAAGCAGAATGATAATCTGTTATGGTTCATTTGCTTCAGTCTGTGTCGAGTATCATTGTAATCACAATGATATGCCCAATGTATGACAGAGGCCTTGGTATGCCCAATATCTGACAGAGGCCTTGATATGCTCAGTGAATGACAGAGGTCTTGATATGCCCAGTGAATGACAGAGGTCTTGATATGCCCAGTGAATGACAGAGGTCTTGATATGCCCAGTGAATGACAGAGGTCTTGATATGCCCAGTGAATGACAGAGGCCTTGATATGGCCAATGTATGACAGAGGCCTTGATATGCTCAGTGAATGACAGAGGTCTTGATATGCCCAGTGAATGACAGAGGTCTTGATATGCCCAGTGAATGACAGAGGTCTTGATATGCCCAGTGAATGACAGAGGCCTTGATATGGCCAATGTATGACAGAGGCCTTGATATGGCCAATGTATGACAGAGGCCTTGATATGGCCAATGTATGACAGAGGCCTTGATATGCCCAATGTGTGATAGAGGCCTTGATATGCCCAATGTGTGATAGAGGCCTTGATATGGCCAATGTATGGCAGTGGCCTTGATATGGCCAATGTATGACAGAGGTCTTGATATGCCCAATGTATGACAGAGGCCTTGATATGCCCAATGTGTGATAGAGGCCTTGATATGCCCAATGTGTGATAGAGGCCTTGATATGGCCAATGTATGGCAGTGGCCTTGATATGGCCAATGTATGACAGAGGTCTTGATATGCCCAATGTATGACAGAGGCCTTGATATGGCCAATGTATGGCAGTGGCCTTGATATGCCCAATGTATGACAGAGGCCTTGATATGCCCAATGTGTGACATACAGTATGTCGTAACATACATGATCCAAGCAGGTTTTTTGTATGCTTTGTTATCATTATATTAGGCACTGATAAAATACAGTATGCCCAAATAAGCTGAAAGATAGCTGTTGTGGTTCATTAACTTCAGTCTGCGTAAAGTATAATTGTAATCTCAATAATGCGTATTCTCAATGATGTGCATCTGTCTGAGAAACTTTAACATACTGTATTTATAAACATACTGTTATACACATGTATGTTATGACTTCTGTCTGCTGATCATAGACTTATACATGTCATCTTAAACTCTGGAAATGTATTGCAATTCAGTATAGACACTTGGCTTGATCAGTTGGTTTGATGTATTATCAAAATGAACTTAGAACTTTTAGATGACTTTATAGCAGTCCTATTCAATTCGTTTTTCAATTCAGTAAATCAAAATGTAAGTAACATAACATAGATGTGTACATAGAGAAACCTATGACAAGGTAACCTTTACAGGACTCCAGGAGGAAAGCATGGTGTATGGATAATAAATGGATAATTGGGAAACAAAAGCAAAGTGTCACGTTCTGACCATCGTTCGTATGTGTTTTCCTTGTTTTAGTGTTGGTCAGGACGTGAGCTGGGTGGGCATTCTATGTTGTGTGTCTGGTTTGTCTATGTTTGGCCTCATATGGTTCTCAATCAGAGGCAGGTGTTAGTCATTGTCTCTGATTGGGAACCATATTTAGGTAGCCTGTTTTGTGTTGGGTTTTGTGGGTGATTGTTCCTGTCTCTGTGTTTGCACCAGATAGGACTGTTTAGGTTTTCACTTTTCTTGTTTTGTTTAGTCTGTTCATGTATAGTGTCTTTATAAATTAAACATGAAGAACCACCACGCTGCATTTTGGTCCGCCTCTCTTTCACCAGAAGAAAACCCTTACACAAAGTAACTGAACTAGGGAACACAGGTAGCTTCCTGTCTTTGATATTACCTACATCTTACCTGTAAACAATCCTTAGACAAGGCTAAAAAAGACACCTGACGATGTGGGTCCTGATTACCTTGATGAGCTTAAAGTCTTATGTGTCTGTGTGTGTGCATGTGTGTGTGTGCGTGCAAAATTCACTTAATTTGACCATCTGTGCATGCTAAAGGAGAGAGAAGAAGAGTCCTCCAATCCTATGTGATCCTTTCAGCTACTCAGTCTCTCTGGCTCTGTTACTTGGGTAGGACCTCGTAGCTTCCAGAAGCCTCATCTACGAACCCCATAAGAAATTTGGTTTGATCCTTCTATTCAAGAACCCAGTAAAGAAGATTGATTTAGAGGCTGAATTTCTGCCGAGTTTTCGTAAGGTATGCACCCTGCTGAACACCCAAGTTTTCAACGGTAATCAGACAGAAGCACCGATGGATGAGCAGGTCTATCCACACTTACTAGGCTAAATATTTGGTTTTGTATCTCTTTATTGAAATCACATCACAAACTGACAAGTCTTTTTCAACATCTGGACATAAAAAATGGGTTGTTCCCCATCCAAAGGTCATCTCTTCCCAGGGATCCCAGATGGGGTACACAAGGCTCTGCTGCCAGTACCACCAGAGGTGGGTAACATCAAGCCTATTGAGGGAGAAAACCAAGATATTGACGAAGAAGTGGAGGAACTCCCACTATCAGCTGAAGAGGATAATCCTATGGCCGCCCTGGGAAAAGTGGCGGACATGGCCCCCAACACAGCCGTTGTGTCAAACCTAGGGGCCGTCTCTCAAATAGAGGTCAAAATGACATCACAGGTGAGAGACACACAGAATGAGGAGTTACCGGAAAAGCAGGCAAAAAAGGTCAAGAAGCGAAAGAAGAATAAGGGTGTGAAACGAGGCTGCCGAAAAGAAAAGGAGATTAACACCTCAATCATCCAGGGGAAGGTGGACCTTCCTTTACACATGGTGAGAGCTCACCAGGCCGCCTACGAATACCTGAACCCCAACATTTCCAAGTGTGAGACCCTGCTGGGGCTGCTGGACCAGGCCGCCCAGAACCAGCTCTCCCTGCAGCCCATGATGACAGCCATTGTGATGCGCTTCGAGGAGGTCAACCAGGCCCTGGAGGAGATGGCTGAGGAAGGGGAGCTGATGCTGAAGGAGCATGGCAACCACATGGCCTGGCCCTCCGAGATAAGGGACCCAGCTCCCACTCCCTCCAAGCCCATTGCTGACCCATCAGAAACCCCCCCAGACCTGCTGCAGCTGCTGCTCCAGCATTCTACTGAAAAGATGAAGCTGGTGGGGAGCTCGATCCAAGGCCTGGGAGACACCACTCTGGAAGAGGCGGCAGACTTCTTTGCCTCGCTATCTAGACTACTGGGAGAGAGGCTGCAGGCCAAGCGGGCAGTAGAGGAGCGTCTGACCCAGGTGCTGGCGCGCGTGGAGGCAGCTGCCAAGTGCAACCTCGATGACTTGTCCCTGCACAGCGAGGACAGTGGAATCGGGGGAGAGAATGAGTCACTGATGGGATCAGAGCGCCACCGTCGTCAATGGGGGAGTTCTGGGTCCGGTGGCAGTGCACGCCCCTCACCCCCAAGCCATTCACCTGACCAGGTATGCCTTAACGAAGGTGAGGAGGGGGAAGAAAACGAAGAAGAGGATGATGATGATGAAGATGGGGAGGATGAAGAGGAAGAGAGGTCAGGGAGGGTGCGGTCCAACTCATCCCCGCCAGACCCCATACAGAACACCAAGCACAGCAAAGGGCAGCCACTCAAACGACCCCAGACAGCTGCCCCCTTGGGCAGGCCGGTGAGACCACCACGGTCACTGTCCATAGAATCTCTACATGTTCAGGAGCTGCAACAGAAAGAACTGGACCGACGGACGGGAAACAACTCTCTGAGAAGATACTCTTCAGGGGGGCAGAGGGTTGCTAGATATGGACTCAAAGGGTCCACAAAGGCAAACCAAGCACCAAATTCACTACCAGCGATAGCACCACAACCTCCTGGCCGCAACTCCGTCAAAAGACTCATAAACACATTCAGTGGTGGGGTGGACGGCAGACCAGGCCAAAGTCTCCCTAGTGCACACCTTAGGGGGTCTAGGAGCAGTGGAACTCCCCTCTTACCCGACATTGTCAGTGGTAACAACAATAAGAACATCTGGGCAGCAGAAGGTGGGGAGGGCCTGGATGATGACAACCTGCCCCCTCCTCCCCCTGAGGTCCTGATGGACAATTCCTATGAGAGCAATGAGGAAAACCCGGATGATGAGGAAGGGGAAGAGGAGGACACCGACAGTAGGGGCCACCCTGTGCCACGCCAAAGGAGCACCGCCTCTCAGCGCCTGAGGGCCTCGTTGCAGAACATGACGGTGCTGCCCAACCGTGGAAGTGTCGGACCAATCAGACAGGATCCTGAGATGAGGGGTGGACAGCAGCCAGCATCTGAAGGCGACCAAGAGAGTGAGCAGGCCGCCTCTCTCTACCATAAGGCCCGCAAGATCATCCACCTGCGCAACGCAGCTGAATCCGCTGCAAACAGATCTGACCAGGGGGTTCGAGGACCCCTTAGAGCTGGTGTGAGCCTCAGGCAAGGAAGCAGCAACCCCTTTGAGGGGGAGTATTACCCCACCAGCATGCCACCAACCGTCCCACCAGTCTCCAGAGTTCGCCTACCACCCTCTTGTCCCTCTACACACCACAGACTACCAAGCCCCCCTGCTTTCGCACAGCCTAATCCACCCTCACGTCCATCCTCTCCCCGGGTCTTGAGATGGAGCAGGGAGGACAGTGCTGAAGACATGTCACCCTCAGTGTCCTTCAACGATGCCCGATCTGTGTTCTGTCAAAATAGCCAATCCAACTCCCAGAGCTGGACCCCCCACTATAGCTCTACGCTCCCCAGGCCCTATGGTGAGCCCTCCCGGGGAAGGCTGTCCACACGCGGGTCCCAGACTGTCAGTCGGCGCAGCCAGTCTGACCAGAGACCCAGCCTGACAACACAACAACAGGATTTGTCCAACCCAGGCACACCACGGGGCCGGACACGAGGAAGTGAGCCAAATATGTCCAAAAGCAGTGAGAGGTGAGTGTTTCCCTTTACTCCCTTTATCTAGCTACCAGTTTAGTGGGTATTAGACCAAAGGCTTCCAAATTCATGTAAATGCAGAATTATGATCATATGTTAGAAAGTAGCCAAACAGAAAATGGCAGAGAATAGTGAATAGAAAAAGAAACAGATACATGAGTTAACCTAGAAAAGTAGAAATTCAACATGATAATATCTCAATGAACTACAGTATCTATGATCAAATCAAACTTGATTTATATAGCACATTTCTTAAAAGGTGAGAGATAAAAACACAAGACGGTTTCTAAATTAGGAGACAAATACTATAACAACAACTGTGAAACTATGAGCTTGTTTGTTTTGCATGGCTTCTTCCAAAGGTCAATACTTTTGACTCCAAGTAGATGGTATCTGATTCCATCAGCTGTCACTCAGTGGGTGGGTGTATGTACTGTAGCAAGGCTCAAGCCATGCCCACCAGTAGTCTGTGACGCTAACAGACTTAGCTATCACCCATAGACAGTGATAGAGTCATCTAGCGGCCATAAGGCCGTATTAGCATGGCCAGCGCCTTTGAGGGCTTCCACCATTCTAATGTAGTCAACTGGGTGGGACTTCCAACTTCATTGGCTGATCCATCATGGTGACCCTGTTGGAGTCATGTCCAACTGGGTCATCAGGAGAGATCAGCTTATCGTGAAGAAGAAAATGTACTATTTCGAAATGGAGATAGCCTCAATGGCGCTGCCCATGCTGTCACAGACACTATATATGGTACAGATTCAGAGAGTAGTCCTCTATCTATCTCTATGCTATCACCTTCAGTTTAGAACATCATCCTAAAACAGAATGTGAATCCACAGTTGGTAGATTAATTTGAGCAACAATTTAGAATTACCATTCAGGAATTTAAATGCTCAATATTCAAATGAAAAGACACCTAACACACTTTATTTTGGATTTCTATAAGTTAAAAAAAAAAGTTAAGTAATCTCAAACTGTTAAAGTAATAAACAACTTGCCAAAAGAGCATAGCGCAAACAAATGTTTATTCTACATTTCTCTACTACAAATAATCACAACAACCTAGCTAGAAGTGTTTACTTGATATAAGAGCCATTCCGTAACATTAAACATATGTACACTTTAGTAGCCCTAACCATTTTGATAAACAGATGTGACCTGAGATTTAACTTAGAGGCAAAACAAAATAAGTAGAACAACAAATACGTGACACAGCTTACACATATGGCAGCCTGCGCAATTTTCAAGCTTCTTTCAAGTCCTACAGACGCCTGAGGATTCTTCATAGGTGTGGTAACTGGTGTATTCAATGGCAACTAGAGCGAAACAAGTTCAGTGGCATTTTGATGGATCAGTTTTCCAGGTAGTGGGTGTGATCATCTGATTATTTCAGATACATCAACTTTGTCTATGTGGGTAAATAATCGTAATGTCACAGTAAATTCCAGTCATTCAAGTCTGCATAACAAACGTGTGCTTAACAAGTTAGTCAATGGTCAAGTATTGAGGAACACAATCGTCAAAGCAGAGTGCTGATTATCGAGATTGGATGTTAAACATAGCAGTTGAGAGCGTTGAGCCAGGTGATCAAAAAATGTTTTTAAATCTAATTTGGTCGATGTGCCCTTGAGCAAGGCACTAAACCCTAATTGTCCATTTAAGTCGCTATGGATAAGAGCGTCTGATAATTGACTTAGATGTAAAAAAAATATATATATATATATACAGTGGGGCAAAAAAGTATTTAGTCAGCCACCAATTGTGCAAGTTCTCCCACTTAAAAAGATGAGAGAGGCCTGTAATTTTCATCATAGGTACACTTCAACTATGACAGACAAAATGAGGGGAAAAAAAGAAGAAAATCACATTGTAGGATTTTTAAATGAATTTATTTGCAAATAAATTCATTAAAAATCCTACAATGTGATTTTCTTCTCATTTTGTCTGTCATAGTTGAAGTGTCCCTATGATGAAAATTACAGGCCTCTCTCATCTTTTTTAAGTGGGAGAACTTGCACAATTGGTGGCTGACTAAATACTTTTTTGCCCCACTGTATATTAACACAGTAGGCCAGAGAGTATCACAGGAATGTGGACACTTCTTACTGTAAAAAACTGAAGTGACACTTCTCAGCATATGATGAGGTGCTATAAGTTTAGCCTAATGTTACAGCAGACGATCAATGTCAACAATGTATTTTATTGGTACATTTACCCTTCTTGAGTGTGAGTAATTAAACATGGGGGGACTGAGGACTGCAAATTGCAAGAACTTTAAATTCTTTATTTGAACCCAATACCTTGCTATCAGTGTTTCCATCACCATCACTCACTTACCCTACGTACTGCCTCCAGATTTACACTGAGACAAACCACCTATTTGGCCTAATCCTGGGTAGATTAGCTCTCCTTCCTCACTGCATCTCTCAGCTACATGGTCCGCTACCCCATAATCCACGAAGATATCCACAACTAAAGCCTCTCCTTTTCCTGTTGTTTTATAGGATGGTCAATGGTCTTGTGATGGAAGGGGACAACCAATCAGATCCAAGTGCTGTTGATACTGATTTGGATCCTGAGCAGTAGTGCATGGCAGTCTGCCAGGGCAGAATCTACCGAGCGAATTAGAGGGTGAGGACTGAGCATAGAAAGGGATTATGGATTAGGAGGACTCTTAAGGCTAAGACTTCCCTTCTAATGAGAAGAGAAGGGGCTTATTCTAAGAAAGTGTGTTAGGTAATTGACCATGCTTCTCCCTCAGATTGCTTGACTGCAATGGAGAAAAGGTTGAAATACATTGTACATGTTTTGGTCTATCTATTACGTCCTCTGATATGATGTTTTGTAATACAGTAATTACTGAAAACAAAAATCTATTTTGGCATATGTAATATCAATGTAATATACTGTATTGAGGCCTCCCGGGTGGCGCAGAGACTCTGGGTTCGCGCCCAGGCTCTGTCGCAACCGGCCGCGACCGGGAGGTCCGTGGGGCGACGCACAATTGGCCTAGCGTCGTCCGGGTTAGGGAGGGTTTGGCCGGTAGGGATATCCTTGTCTCATAGCGCACCAGCGACTCCTGTGGCGGGCCGGGCGCAGTGCACGCTAACCAAGGTCGCCAGGTGCACGCCTCCGACACATTGGTGCGGCTGGCTTCCGGGTTGGATGCGCGCTGTGTTAAGAAGCAGTGCGACATGGTTGGGTTGTGTATCGGAGGACGCATGACTTTCGACCTTCGTCTCTCCTAAGCCCTTACGGGAGTTGTAGCGATGAGACAAGATAGTAGCTACTAACAATTGGATACCACGAAATTGGGGAGAAAAAGGGGGTAAAAATTCAACAACAACAAAAAAAAAATATATATATATACTGTATTGACAATGACTAATTATATATTGGTGAATAGGTCAAATGATTTGTTTCTTGTCCATGTCATACTGTTTTTGAATTAGCATTTTGTGTTTGAACTGTTGGTATTTTTGTTATACAGTAACTACAGTGTTTGTTTACAAATGTTGTTTTATTATTATTATTTCGTAGTTCCACCTTTGTATTTTGTTTATTTCAATTTTTTTCTACCTGTTCCCAATAAAAAAAAATTACAAATATACTGCCAACAGAGAGGTGTAACTTGAACACATTACGTCACCCAGCTATAAATAGCTCCCCAAATCGTCTCACAATACAGTTCTCTGTGAGCATTAAAATAATTATAGGTTATATTCTGTGTTATTATGTTAGGCCCATTTTCTTTGGGGGACAAACGAGCATGTATTACAAGGGAAATAGTCAACTGCTCATTTGAAAAAAACATTTGCATCGTTACTGATTCCCACACCCTTGCTGTGCATAAAGGATAAACTCATCAGTTGAGTCAGCTATGAGATAATAAACCTGTCCATTTTTTATAGAACTGCACCCAGAAATGTGAAATACTGTAGCAAATTGCAGATTGTAGCAGACTGTATTTTCATAAAAAGTCAAGCTAGTCTGCACCAGAACATGAATTTGTCTGACTGTCTACAGTAATGATTTACAGAGAGAATGCAAGAGAGAGAGTATGTGAGAGAAAGAGAAGTAAAAAGGTTAGACATCAGGAATTTACAGTCAAATTGACAGTACATACAGTGCAATCGGGAAGTATTCAGACCCCTTGACTTTTTTCACATTTTGATACGTTACAGCCTTATTCTAAATTGGATTAAATAATCCCATCCCCCCCCATTAATATACATACAAGACACCATAATGGCAATGTTAGGAATGTTTGCAAATTTAAATAAGAAAACAGAAATATAACATTTGCATAAGCATTCAGACCCTTTACTCAGTACTTTGTTGAAGCACCTTAGACAGCGATTACAGCCTTGAGTCTTCTTGGGTGTGATGCTACAAGCTTGGCACACCTGTATTTGGGGAGTTTCTCCCATTCTTCTCTGCAGATCCTCTCAAGCTCTGTCAGGTTGGATGGGGAGCGTCGCCGGACAACTATTTTCCAGGTCTCTCCTGAGATGTTCGATCGGGTTCAAGTCCGGACTCTGACTGGGCCACTCAAGGACATTCAGAGACTTGTCCCGAAGCCCCTTATGCATTGTCTTG
Source organism: Oncorhynchus kisutch (assembly GCF_002021735.2). Classification (NCBI taxonomy): domain Eukaryota; kingdom Metazoa; phylum Chordata; class Actinopteri; order Salmoniformes; family Salmonidae; genus Oncorhynchus; species Oncorhynchus kisutch. The sequence goes on along the minus strand of NC_034194.2, from coordinate 34,009,722 downwards.
GCTGTGTGCTTAGGGTCGTTGTCCTGTTGGAAGGTGAACCTTTGCCCCAGTGTGAGGTCCTGAGCGCTCTGGAGCAGGTTTTCACAAAGGATCTCTGTACTTTGCTCTGTTCATCTTTCCCTCGATCTTGACTAGTCTCCCATTCCTTGTCACTAAAAAACACCTGCACAGCATGATGATACGACCACCATGCTTCACCATAGGGATGGTGCCAGGTTTCCTCCAGGTGTGAGGCTTGGCATTCAGGCCAAACAGTTCAATCTTGGTTTCATCAGACCAGAGAATCTTGTTTCTCATGGTCTGCGAGTACTTTAGGGGCCTTTTGGCAAACTCCAAGCAGGCTGTCATGTGCCTTTTACTGAGGAGTGGCTTCCGTCTGGCCACCATACCGTAGAGGCCTGATTGGTGGAGTGCTGCAGATGGGTGTCCTTCTGGAAGGTTCCCCATCTCCACAGAGAAACTCTGGAGCTCTGTCAGAGTGACCATCAGGTTATTGGCTAAGGTTCCCTGACTAAGGCCCTTCTCCCCTGATTGCTCAGTTTGGCCAGGCGGCCAGCTCTAGGAAGAGTCTTGGTGGTTCCAAACTTCGTCCATTTAAGAATGATGGAAGCCAATGTGTCCTTGGGGACCTTCAATGCTGCAGACATTTTTCAGTACCCTTCCTCAGATCTGTGCCCCAACACAATCCTGTCTCGGAGCTCTATGGACATTTCCGTCGACCTCATGGCTTGGTTTTTGCTCTGACATGCACTGTCAACTGTGGGACCTTATATAGACAGGTGTGTGCCTTTCCATTCATGTCCAGTCAATTGAATTTACCACAGGTGGACTCCAATCAAGTTGTAGAAACATCTCAAGGATGATCAATGGAACAGGATGCACCTGAGCTCAATTTCGAGATTCATAGCAAAGGGGCTGAATACTTATTTAAATAAGGTATTTCTGTTATACACTTTTTTATATATTTGCACAATTCCTAAATACCCTATAATAAAGCAAAAACAGGGTGTTTGTGGATTGATAAGGAAAACATTTTTATTTAATACATTTTAGAATAAGGCTGTAACGTAACAAAATGTGGAAAAAGTCAAGGGGTCTGAATACTTTCTGAATGCACTGTATAAAGTATGAAACCGATTAGACTTTCTGCCAGTTGTAGCCTCCACTGCAATGCACACTTACTTGACACACATTCATTTTACACAACTCTGGTGCTTTCGTTTCAACATTTTTGTGAACCCCTCCTACCTGCCAACTTTAGGGAGTGTCATGCTTCGCTGTGAACTGTCTCAACTTGCCAGTCGGCTTTAGGAGCGCCTTTCCCAAGCTACTCAAACAGCCTGTGAATTTCCCTGCTGTCAATTGGGTCTTTCAACACAAAATGACAGACAAAGGACTCACAGATGAGGCTGCATCCGCAGCATGCAAAGAAGGGGAACCTATCACCCAGGTGAGTGTCACGGATGGAGCTCAAATTAAATAGAATATGTAAGCTAGCATTAATGTATCACTTATTCACAGTAGGCCTATTTTACTTGCTTGACAGTCTGTCTCAGCAAACCTGTTGTTGAGCAGGCTATGTTAGTTGTAGGCTACATAGCCAAGCCCTGTGCTCTTTTAGCAAATAAAGTGTTTACTAGTAGCTCCAGACATTAGAATGCCATTATTTATACAGAGTAATGTGTTGCCTCTAGTTTGAGTTTGAACTTATCTTCTAGAGTTGTAAACTGAGAACATAGCTGAGGAGGCCAGGGTCAAAACACATTTTTCAATTGACCTCGCTTTCACTCTAATTCAATTTCAATTCAATTTCAATTTAAGGGCTTTATTGGCATGGGAAACGTATGTTTGCATTGCCAAAGCAAGTGAAATAGATAATAAACAAAGGCGAAATAAACAATAAAAAAAATGAACAGTAAACATTACTTACAAAAGTTCCAAAAGAATAAACACATTTCAAATGTCATATTATGTACTGTATATATAATGTTGTAATGATGTGCAAATAGTTAAAGTACGAAATAGAAAATACATAAACATAAATATAGGTTGTATTTACAATGGTGTTTGTTCTTCTCTGGTTGCCCTTTTTTTGTGGCAACAGGTCACACATCTTGCTGCTGTGAAGGCACACTGTGGTATTTCACCCAATAGATATGGGAGTTTATCAAGAATGGATTTGTTTTTGAATCCTTTGTAGGTCTGTGTAATCTGAGGGAAATATGTGTCTCTAATATACATTTGGCAGGAGGTTAGGAAGTGCAGCTCAGTTTCCACCTCATTTTGTGGGCAGTGTGCACATAGCCTGTTTTCAAATCAAATCAAATCAAATTTATTTATATAGCCCTTCGTACATCAGCTGATATCTCAAAGTGCTGTACAGAAACCCAGCCTAAAACCCCAAACAGCAATGCAGGTGTAGAAGCACGGTGGCTAGGAAAAACTCCCTAGAAAGGCCAATACCTAGGAAGAAACCTAGAGAGGAACCAGGCTATGTGGGGTGGCCAGTCCTCTTCTGGCTGTGCCGGGTGGAGATTATAACAGAACATGGCCAAGATGTTCAAATGTTCATAAATGACCAGCATGGTCGAATAATAATAAGGCAGAACAGTTGAAACTGGAGCAGCAGCACAGTCAGGTGGAAGTTGAAACTGGAGCAGCAGCATGGCCAGGTGGACTGGGGACAGCAAGGAGTCATCATGTCAGGTAGTCCTGGGGCATGGTCCTAGGGCTCAGGTCAGTTGAAACTGGAACAGCAGCATGGCCAGGTGGACTGGGGACAGCAAGGAGTCATCATGTCAGGTAGTCCTGGGGCATGGTCCTAGGGCTCAGGTCCTCCGAGAGAGAGAAAGAAAGAGAGAAGGAGAGAATTAGAGAACGCACACTTAGATTCACACAGGACACCGAATAGGACAGGAGAAGTACTCCAGATATAACAAACTGACCCCAGCCCCCCGACACATAAACTACTGCAGCATAAATACTGGAGGCTGAGACAGGAGGGGTCAGGAGACACTGTGGCCCCATCCGAGGACACCCCCGGACAGGGCCAAACAGGAAGGATATAACCCCACCCACTTTGCCAAAGCACAGCCCCCACACCACTAGAGGGATATCTTCAACCACCAACTTACCATCCTGAGACAAGGCTGAGTATAGCCCACAAAGATCTCCGCCACGGCACAACCCAAGGGGGGGGCGCCAACCCAGACAGGATGACCACAACAGTGAATCAACCCACTCAGGTGACGCACCCCCTCCAGGGTCGGCATGAGAGAGCCCCAGCAAGCCAGTGACTCAGCCCCTGTAATAGGGTTAGAGGCAGAGAATCCCGGTGGAAAGAGGGGAACCGGCCAGGCAGAGACAGCAAGGGCGGTTCGTTGCTCCAGAGCCTTTCCGTTCACCTTCCCACTCCTGGGCCAGACTACACTCAATCATATGACCCACTGAAGAAATGAGTCTTCAGTAAAGACTTAAAGGTTGAGACCGAGTTTGCGTCTCTGACATGGGTAGGCAGACCGTTCCATAAAAATGGAGCTCTATAGGAGAAAGCCCTGCCTCCAGCTGTTTGCTTAGAAATTCTAGGGACAATTAGGAGGCCTGCGTCTTGTGACCGTAGCGTACGTGTAGGTATGTACGGCAGGACCAAATCAGAAAGATAGGTAGAAGCAAGCCCATGTAATGCTTTGTAGGTTAGCAGTAAAACCTTGAAATCAGCCCTTGCTTTGACAGGAAGCCAGTGTAGAGAGGCTAGCACTGGAGTAATATGATCAAATTTTTTGGTTCTAGTCAGGATTCTAGCAGCCGTATTTAGCACTAACTGAAGTTTATTTAGTGCTTTATCCAGGTAGCCGGAAAATAGAGCATTGCAGTAGTCTAACCTAGAAGTAACAAAAGCATGGATTAATTTTTCTGCATCATTTTTGGACAGAAAGTTTCTGATTTTTGCAATGTTACGTAGATGGAAAAAAGCTGTCCTCGAAATGGTCTTGATATGTTCATCAAAAGAGAGATCAGGGTCCAGAGTAACGCCGAGGTCCTTCACAGTTTTATTTGAGACGACTGTACAACCATTAAGATTAATTGTCAGATTCAACAGAAGATCTCTTTGTTTCTTGGGACCTAGAACAAGCATCTCTGTTTTGTCCGAGTTTAATAGTAGAAAGTTTGCAGCCATCCACTTCCTTATGTCTGAAACACATGATTCTAGCGAGGGCAATTTTGGGGCTTCACCATGTTTCATTGAAATGTACAGCTGTGTGTCATCCGCATAGCAGTGAAAGTTTACATTATGTTTTCGAATAACATCCCCAAGAGGTAAAATATATAGTGAAAACAATAGTGGTCCTAAAACGGAACCATGAGGAACACCAAAATTTACAGTTGATTTGTCAGAGGACAAACCATTCACAGAGACAAACTGATATCTTTCCGACAGATAAGATCTAAACCAGGCCAGAACATGTCCGTGTAGACCAATTTGGGTTTCCAATCTCTCCAAAAGAATGTGGTGATCGATGGTATCAAAAGCAGCACTAAGGTCTAGGAGCACGAGGACAGATGCAGAGCCTCGGTCCGATGCCATTAAAATGTAATTTACCACCTTCACAAGTGCCGTCTCAGTGCTATGATGGGGTCTAAAACCAGACTGAAGCATTTCGTATACATTGTTTGTCTTCAGGAAGGCAGTGAGTTGCTGCGCAACAGCCTTCTCTAAAATTTTTGAGAGGAATGGAAGATTCGATATAGGCCGATAGTTTTTTATATTTTCTGGGTCAAGGTTTGGCTTTTTCAAGAGAGGCTTTATTACTGCCACTTTTAGTGAGTTTGGTACACATCCAGTGGATAGAGAGCCGTTTATTATGTTCAACATAGGAGGGCCAAGCACAGGAAGCAGCTCTTTCAGTAGTTTAGTTGGAATAGGGTCCAGTATGCAGCTTGAAGGTTTAGAGGCCATGATTATTTTCATCATTGTGTCAAGAGATATAGTACTAAAACACTTGAGCGTCGCTCTTGATCCTAGGTCCTGGCAGAGTTGTGCAGACTCAGGACAACTGAGGTTTGGAGGAATACGCAGGTTTAAAGAGGAGTCCGTAATTTGCTTTCTAATAATCATAATCTTTTCCTCAAAGAAGTTCATGAATTTATCACTGCTAAAGTGAAAGTCATCCTCTCTTGGGGAATGCTGCTTTTTAGTTAGCTTTGCGACAGTATTAAAAAGGAATTTCGGATTGTTCTTATTTTCCTCAATTAAGTTAGAAAAATAGGATGATCGAGCAGCAGTAAGGGCTCTACGGTACTGCACGGTACCGTCCTTCCAAGCTAATCGGAAGACTTCCAGTTTGGTGTGGCGCCATTTCCGTTCCAATTTTCTGGAAGCTTGCTTCAGAGCTCGGGTGTTTTCTGTGTAACAGGGAGCTAGTTTCTTATGAGACATTTTTTTTGTTTTTAGGGGTGCAACTGCATCTAGGGTATTGCGCAAGGTTAAATTGAGATCCTCAGTTAGGTGGTTAACTGATTTTTGTCCTCTGGCGTCCTTGGGTAGGCAGAGGGAGTCTGGAAGGGCATCAAGGAATCTTTGTGTTGTCTGTGAATTTATAGCACGACTTTTGATGTTCCTTGGTTGGGGTCTAAGCAGATTATTTGTTGCAATTGCAAACGTAATAAAATGGTGGTCCGATAGTCCAGGATTATGAGGAAAAACATTAAGATCCACCACATTTATTCCATGGGACAAAACTAGGTCCAGCGTATGACTGTGACAGTGAGTGGGTCCAGAGACATGTTGGACAAAACTGATGTCGATGATGGCTCCGAAAGACTTTTGGAGTGGGTCTGTGGACTTTTCCATGTGAATATTAAAGTCACCAAAGATTAGAATATTATCTGCTATGACTACAAGGTCCGATAGGAATTCAGGGAACTCAGTGAGAAACGCTGTATATGGCCCAGGAGGCCTGTAAACAGTAGCTATAAAAAGTGATTGAGTAGGCTGCATAGATTTCATGACTAGAAGCTCAAAAGACGAAAATGTCATTTTTTTTTTTGTAAATTGAGATTTGCTATCGTAAATGTTAGCAACACCTCCGCCTTTGCGGGATGCACGGGGGATATGGTCACTAGTGTAGCCAGGAGGTGAGGCCTCATTTAAAACAGTAAATTCATCAGGCTTAAGCCATGTTTCAGTCAGGCCAATCACATCAAGATTATGATCAGTGATTAGTTCATTGACTATAATTGCCTTTGAAGTAAGGGATCTAACATTAAGTAGCCCTATTTTGAGATGTGAGGTATCATGATCTCTTTCAGTAATGACAGGAATGGAGGTGGTCTTTATCCTAGTGAGATTGCTAAGGCGAACACCGCTATGTTTAGTTTTGCCCAACCTAGGTCGAGGCACAGACACGGTCTCAATGGTGATAGCTGAGCTGACTACACTGACTGTGCTAATGGCAGACTCCACTATGCTGGCAGGCTGGCTAACAGCCTGCTGCCTGGCCTGCACCCTATTTCATTGTGGAGCTAGAGGAGTTAGAGCCCTGTCTATGTTGGTAGATAAGATGAGAGCACCCCTCCAGCTAGGATGGAGTCCGTCACTCCTCAGCAGGTCAGGCTTGGTCCTGTTTGTGGGTGAGTCCCAGAAAGAGGGCCAATTATCTACAAATTCTAACTTTTGGGAGGGGCAGAAAACAGTTTTCAACCAGCGATTGAGTTGTGAGACTCTGCTGTAGAGCTCATCACTCCCCCTAACTGGGAGGGGGCCAGAGACAATTACTCGATGCCGACACATCTTTCTAGCTGATATGCACGCAGAAGCTATGTTGCGCTTGGTGATTTCTGACTGTTTCATCCTAACATCGTTGGTGCCGACGTGGATAACAATATCTCTATACTCTCTACACTCGCCAGTTTTAGCTTTAGCCAGCACCATCTTCAGATTAGCCTTAACGTCGGTAGCCCTGCCCCCGGGTAAACAGTGTATGATCGCTGGATGATTCGCTTTAAGTCTAATACTGCGGGTAATGGAGTCGCCAATGACTAGAGTTTTCAATTTGTCAGAGCTAATGGTGGGAAGCTTCGGCGTCTCAGACCCCGTAACGGGAGGAGTAGAGACCAGAGAAGAATCGGCCTCTGACTCCGACCCGCTGCTTAATGGGGAAAACCGGTTGAAAGTTTCTGTCGGCTGAATGAGCGACACCGGTTGAGCGTTCCTACAGCATTTCCTTCCAGAAACCGTGAGAAAGTTGTCCGGCTGCGGGGACTGTGCCAGGGGATTTACATTACTATCTGTACTTACTGGTGCCACAGACGCTGTTTCATCCTTTCCTACACTGAAATTACCCTTGCCTAACGATTGCGTCTGAAGCTGGGCTTGCAGCACAGCTATCCTCGCCGTAAGGCGAGTACAGCGGCTGCAATTAGAAGGCATCATGTTAATGTTACTACTTAGCTTCGGCTGTTGGAGGTCCTGACGAATCGTGTCCAGATAAAGCGTCCGGAGTGAAAAAGTTGAGGAAAAAATTAATAAATATATGAACGGTAATTAAAAAGTGAAAACCGTAAAGTTGTCAGGTAGCAAAACAGGTTGGCAACAAAACGCACAGCAACTCGAAAACAAGCCACGCCACGTCTTCTCTTGAGAGTCAGGTCTGCCTATGGCGGCCTTTCTCAATAGCAAGGCTATGCTCACTGAGTCTGTACATAGTCAAAGATTTCCTTAATTGTGGGTCAGTCACAGTGGTCAGGTATTCCGCCACTGTGTACTCTATGTTAAGGGCCAAATAGCATTCTAGTTTGCTCTGTTTTTTTGTTAATTCTTTCCAATGTGTCAAGGAATTATCTTTTTGTTTTCTCATGATTTGGTTGGGTCTAATTGTGTTGCACTCTCCCCCCCCCCCCCCCCCTCTCTCGCTCACTGTCTCTCTGTCTCTCCCCATCACTCTCTCTGTCTCTCTCTCCCCCTGTCCCTATCTCTCTCTCTCCACCTGTCCCCCCGTTTCTCTCTCTCTCTCCACCTGTCCCCCCGTTTCTCTCTCTCCACCTGTCCCCCGTTTCTCTCTCTCCCACCTCTGTCTCTCCCCATCACACGCACACACTCTCTCTCTCCCCCCTCTCCCCACCCCTCTCTCTCCACCTGTCCCCTCATTTGTCTCTCTCCCCTCTGTCTCTCGTTCACTGTCTCTCTCTATCTCCCCATCACTCTCTCTGTCTCCCCGTCATTCTCTCTGTCTCCCCATCACTCTCTCTGTCTCCCCGTCACTCTCTCTGTCTCTCCCTCTCTCCCCACCTGTCTCCCCTCTCTCTCTCTGTGTGTCTGTGTGTGTTTCCCCATCTCTCCCCAGGACTACATGATGCAGCAAACCATGCTGAGGGTAAAAGACCCTCTCAAGTCTTTAGACTTCTACACCCGCATCATGGGTATGACGTGAGTCCCATACTACTCTCTCACACACACACGCAATGGGGTTTCATGACTAGTACCCTACCCCTCTAGAAGATGTCTCACTCTGTGAGTGGAACGAGGAAGGACCTAACTGAATTTGTCTTAAAGAAAGTTTCATTTTCGTTGCAAAACCTTTTCCATTTGTAGTAAATGGTTTCTGTTGCTAAATGTTTTGCAAGAGAATCGGCATAATGAATACACCCCAATTGCGATTCCTATTTGCCTCAGGTTGCTGCAGAAGATAGACTTCCCATCAATGTTCTTCACACTCTACTTCCTGGGTTATGAGGAAAAGAAGGAGATCCCTACAGATGTAAAGGAGAGGACAGCATGGACTTTCTCTCGACGAGCCACCATCGAACTCACACAGTAGGCACCCCACTTAAAACCTCAGCACACACAAGCACATAGATTCCAGATCTGCTAGTTGAGCTACGAAGTGCCTTGTAAACATGTAATATAATAGAAAATGATCCGGTAACATCTAACCAGGGGTCTCCAACAGGTCGATGAGATGATCCTGTAACATCTAACCAGGGGTCTCCAACAGGTCGAGGAGATGATCCTGTAACATCTAACCAGGGGTCTCCAACAGGTCAATGAAATGATCCTGTAACATCTAACCAGGGGTCTCCAACAGGTCGATGAGATGATCCTGTAACATCTAACCATGGGTCTCCAACAGGTCGATGAAATGATCCTGTAACATCTAAACAGGGGTCTCCAACAGGTCGATAGCAAGCTATAAGTAGTATGTGTGCTGTCAACGAGTAGCTCGCAAGTTGATACTGATAAATAATCAGTAGCCTAATATTACATGATTAAATCAAATAAATAATTGTTCTAATCAAACCACAGGTTCTAGGCCCATTTATAGGGAACAGTCGAAGGCAGATAGCTTAGCACCCCGTATTATCGGCATATATCACCTTCAACAGTGTTATCTTGTGATCAAGCCATCAATGTTTTGTGATTATTCGTGTTGTAAAAATGTTACCCAACGGGCTATCAATTAGTAGTATTTCCACTGAAATGTCAAACATGCTATCGGCTTTTTGATAAGTGGCTTATCAAAAAACATAAGTTCCGTATTATTGGCATACGGTCCCCAGTCATTGGCCACCTTACTATTTGGTTCAATTACAAGATATATCCGTTAAAATTTGGTTCAAAAATGAGACACCAACCTCGTATCCAAAGTGTTTACTAGATAGTTGGCTAGCCTTCCTGTAAAAAAAAGGAAAAAGACTTGCCTGTCAACTTTTCATTGCTTAGCCCGGTGCGCCCTCCTGTGGACCCTTAAAAAATGGTTCTTCACCAACGTATTCAGTGTTGTAACCAAATAATGTCTCATAACTTGTTTTACAGAGGAATCTTATGTTTTGAGAAAGTAGATAACAGTTTAATATTAAAATATAAATGAGTATGAATAATTTACATAAAATAAAACTTTAATTTCAGTCATTTGCATTGACAAACAATTAAAACAATGTTGGAGTTTGTGTTGCAGAGATGCACTTGGAAAGTAAAGGAAGATGGGTTGAATAAATATATATTTTTGACATGTACAAATAAATCATTTTATATGAAAACAAACGAAATAATAAAATCTCGATCTCCATCCCTATCTTGTCACAAAAATTTCAATAGAATAGAAAATTATCCAACCAGAATGAAAATGTTTGTTTTGTTTTTTGGTAGATACAGTACTGCACCAGAGAATTTTCATCCTCTGGTGCAAGCGATGTGGGTGGTCCACTGGGACAACCATGGGTCACCCTGCCGCTCAGCCTTGTCCGCCCGGGTCTGCCGAGGTACACCATGCACCTTGGTAGATAAGAGAATAAAACTGTTACTAGCAGATTAAATTTGCATACACGTGGTAATCTCCTAAAAACAACAGATGCCTAACCTTGGCAGCCTGGCGGATAGCCGTCCCTGCCCCGCAGTCCTCCACTGCATGGACCATGTCCACCTCACCACTGCTTCCTCTTGACTTTCTCCATGCTGTGGTGGTAAATACATGTAGCTAAATAACTTGGCATACTATACACATTTTAGAAAGATAACTCAATCTGAATATGTATAAACATTTACATTTCAAAGTTTAGGCAATTGAAAGATGATGAACGTTTTCATAACTGAAAGTGTACCCACGTTTTTTATTTGATGTTATCTGTAATGAATATTGTCCCAGTTAGTTTAATATTGATGCATACATTATAACACTTGACTAAATACTGCCTCTATGTAACGTTAGCTGTTGTAAGATTAAACATAGGTGTCAAAAAAGTTAATGGTTCAAAGTTCAAAATTAATTTTTGCAGATGGCACAAAACGCCCCAGAGGACTCTAATTTTCATAAGGTAAAGCTTGACAACTTTACGTTGTTTACGTGATATGTATTATCTAAAGCTTAAAATGTCTTTCCTTTTTGCTTACTTAGCAGTTCTATCAACATTTAGCAACCAAGCTAGCAACAACGTTAGCAAATCCGTCAGCTATATTTCAGAGGTAAAAAATTGGATATTAATAAATTACGTGTTGTCAGTCGCGAATTCGGATTTTACAATATACAGTCCCACAAAATGTATATACATATTACTTTTTTGAAAACTCTCAAAACCTAACTTGCATAAATTGCAATAAAAATCGGTGGTCAGTTAGCTAGAAGGGTGTCGTTCATTTAAATGTTGAGCTCGAGGTGATTTAGACCTCCAACCTCTAGAGAGTGTCCGATGTTGGGGGAAAATTAGCTAACGTAAACACCCCATTCCGTACAAATGTGCGTAAGCCCAATATTCAAACGAGGCTACAAAGAAAACTAATGGGACTGTAGCGACTGTGTTGACTTCAAAATCGGGGGTGTGAATTAGGTTTCTATTCAAGCGTTGATCGACATGGTAATGGCTGTATAGTATTGGAGAAAAGTAGAAAAAACGGACCCTCTGTTACATCTTGACGTGTCATGTCGTAACGTACAGCACGCATAAAGCAACTATTTCTGTCTTACAATCTCTCTCCACCAGGTGTAGCACTTCTCTCATCTTTTAAAAACAAGAAATGGACAGTGACGGGGGTAAGGGGGGATACCTAGTCATTTTTTTCGTCATCATTGCATGCGATCATCACTCTCAAAGCCGCTGCTTACTTCTTAGATCACTTTAGCACCGTCCTAAAAACCCGATTCAAATTCGACACAAACCTTCAAATAGGTATATAATGACACATTATATAAACTCTTTATAGTGTTTTACTTACATTTTAGAGGCGATAAGGTGATAAGTTGGACAGATCGAGTGAAAAAAAGCAATTTTCCCACAACATCTCTCCTTCTCACTACCAAGCATTAGTTTAGCTTCCCCACCCTTCATTTAAAAAAAAGACCCGACCGGGGCTCATTGCCTGCTTGAATCATGCAGAAACGGGTAGCGTGGGGGTCATGTAATTGATTCTGTTGGAAAGGGGAGAAATTGTGCTTTACAATGGCATTGACATTACAGTTGATCTGGAAGTATTACGTTTTTGGGGTGCTAAAATAAGGTCAATTGTACGGAGTTTACGTTATAACAAATTAAAAAGTGTAGAAATTTGCTTGTTTGAAACAGGATTAACGTTACTGTCAAATACATTACTTCTACCGGACATATAGTAGTGATGGGCATTCCGGCTCTTTCGGCTCAGCTCACCAAAAAGAGCTGTCTGTTTTGGTTCCCAGACTGCTCTTTAAAAAATATATGTTTTGTATTTTTTCAAGTCAAACAGTTTGCAATAGTTTGACTATGATTGGTGTTAAAACAAATCTAATTAAATTATTAAATGAAATCATACTCTAACTTAACCACAATGTACTTAAAAATGCATTGGTTTGTTATGAAAAATAATGCTATTAAACATTTGCATTTAAAGTATAACTTTTGAATATATAAACAAAGTGCATATAAATCTAACCATTCAAAACGAATACAATCTGAAGAGCATCATAGAATATTGCACCATATCAAAGAAAAATAAATACAATTTGCAAAAATGCAGCATCCCACAAATTGAAATAAATGTAAAAAAGAAGGATGATATTCCACATGTGCATTTAAAGTATAACTTTTTTAATGTATAAAACAAAGTGCATATAAATGCAACAATTCAAAACAAATACAATCTGAACAACATAATAGAATATTGCACAATATCAAAGAAAAATAAATAACAATGTGCAAAACTGCAGCATCCCACTTAAAACATTAAACTGATCCCTCTTTTCTCTCTCTTCTTTATTGCCCTGTTATAACCAGCAGCACAAAGCAATGCTGACCATATTTTGCTTTTATGATAGATTTGCATACAGAAATGCAAGCTGCCACACTTTCAAGAGGCTGATGTGGTTTCTTCTCTCAGTAATTATTTGTCCCGTTTTCGAGAAGACCCTCTCAGAGGGAAGGATGTGACCACTATGCAGAGTTTCCCTGTCATGACTTTAGTAAGCCATGGGTAGACAGAGGCCTTGTTCTTCCACCAGGGGCTCCTCCAAATAGGATCGGACCTCCATTGTGGCGTCTGCTGAGGGATTCCTTTGTGCTGCATCCCCAGTTGCTCTCTCATCAAACAGCAGACGTTTGTGGCACTACTGCTGGTGCTTCTTCTCCATCTGATCCCTCTTCTTCCTGTTGCTCTGGTGCCTGAGCCAGCTGACTGCTGGGGCTGTCCCTGCCTGCTGCTGAGGTTATTCTTTGAAGAGCCTCATCAATCGCTGTGGCATCACTGAAGGCTAACTTCTTAAACCTGGGGTCAAGTGCAGCGGTTTCTGAGAGCACGTGATTATATCCCATTCTGTGGAACTTTCTGTCCATTGATGAACATAGGGTGCCCATCAACTCTGTCACATGTCCTGTGGTTACATTAGCTTCACTCTGGCGACTGGCTGTGATTCGCTGCAGACCCTTACACAGGAGTATAATTTTTGAGGCATAGCTGAAAAAAGAGAACAGTAACTTATTAGTTCAGGTTCATGTTTTGTCTACTGATAGTACATTCTCATCTACTGCTCATATACATATATAATACTGGATTAAATAATGATGTAGTAATAACTACTTACTGTACTGATCTCCACAGTGACCTGCTCAAAGGGTTCTAGGACTCTGCACACCTCCTCCACCACCTCCCATTCCTCTTGGGTCAGAGCATCAACAGGTGCATTGACAATGGCCAGGGTAGAGATGATGGAATCCTTTGACTCAAGAAACCGCTTCAACATATAAAATGTTGAATTCCACCTTGTAGTGCAGTCTTGTTTAGGCCTCAGCTCAGGCAACCCCATCTGGCGTTGTGTAGACTTTAGTTTTTCAACACCTACTGTGCTCAAGGGGAAGTATTCCACAGCTGCTTTCAATTTGTCTACAGTGGGCTTCATCACCTTCAGAGCATCTCTTACAATGAGGTTGATTGTGTGGGCAAGACATGGATAATGGGTCCGTTTTAACATTTTCATGGCTTTGGTTATGTTAGCTGCATTGTCGCTAACACAACAGATCACTTTTCCATCTACTTGCCATTCTCTGGTCACTCTCAACAGTTCCTCTGCCAAGTTCTCTGAGGTGTGTCTGTTGCTGAACTCAAAGCAGTCCAGAAGACAGCTAGACATTGAAAAATCTTCAATGAAGTGACATGTAACCGACATGTAAGAAGTGGTTACCCTTGTCCAGGACTCAGTGGTAAGGCAAGCTACAGTAGCTTTTTGGACTCTTTCCCGCACTGAAGCCTGTGGGCTCTCGTACAGTTGTGGAATAAGTACTTCGAAAGGGTTTTCCTGCTTGGAATTGTGTACATTGGATTTAGACTAATGCTATAATTTCTTAAAACCTCTGACCTCCACGATCGAAAATGGCTGGAAATCAGTGGCAATCATTTTACCCAATGCAATATCAATTTGGCCTTGTTTTGCTACAAACATAGACTTTGGCATAAACTGGTCCATAGAGGACTGCGTTGCTGTGGGTCGCGGAGTAGATCTACTTGACTGAGTGGCTACATCTCCACGTGTGGAGGTGCTGGCTCCACCACTATCACTAGCAGGCCCGCAGGTTTCTCGAAGCTCCGATACAGCTAGCTTCACAGTTGGGTGCACAGTTCACATATACCGGTGTTGTCACACCCTGATCAGTTTCACCTGTCCTCGTTATTGTCTCCACCCCCTCCAGGTGCCGCTTATTTTCCCCAGTGTATTTATCCCTGTGTCTTTCTGTGCCATTTCATCTTGTATGTTAGTCAAGTCAACCAGCGTATTTGCTATTCTCTTTTTGATAGTCCTCCCGGTTCTGACCCCTGCCTGACTCTGGACTACTTTCCTGCCTGCCTGATCATCCTGCCTGGCCTGACCTTGATTCTGCCTGCCCTTCGGTACCTTTTGGACTCTGAACTGGTTTTGACCCTTTTGCCTGTCCACGACCCTTCTCTTGCCTTCCCCTATTGGATGAATAAATATTGTAAGACTCCGACCATCTGCCTCCTGTGTCTGCATCTGTGTCTTGATAGGTGTAGGTTGTGCGGCTTTATATGAGATTTTGTTTTGGCAAATTCTGCACTGTGCTCCTACATTGTCTACGTTATTAAAATGAATCCAAATGCTACTATGCTTCCAACTCATTTTCCAGCTGTTGTTTTCACAGCTGCCCTTCCTCTCTCTCCTCGGCTGCTAAGTGTGTGACTGTGAGTGAGTTGGCACGGCCCTCCCTCACGTATCTTTGGTTCATTGGTTGACACTGCGTGTCTCATTGACAGGAACAACAGGTGAGGCTGTTAGTCTGAGCAGACAGTCAAAACAAATGTGTGTGCACTTCAGCATTTAGACCTATTTTATATATATTTTTGTTCTTTGAATTAGTTCATTCTATTCATTTAAATCTTTTGATTATTCATATCTTAATTTTTATTTAATTTTAGAAATAGATTCGGCTCTTCTGATATGCGAGCCGGCCCCCAACGTTCACCTTCAAGAGCCAGCTCGTTCACGAACGACCCATCACTAACAGATAGCCATGACACGTGTTGAAGTAGGCCTACAACAGTGCTTTCAGAGACTTGACAGAGTTCACATAAAAAGGGCCAAAGCACATGGAATACTGAACTGAAAACAAAAGACATTACTGCATTGGCAAAACTTGGTCAAACTTATATAAATAAATAAAAACTGATATAGGGAAACAAACAAACCTTATTACACCGTAGCCCAAACATTTCTCAAGGTTGCATGTTTCATATAATGGTTGTGCTCACAAAGACTTGCACAGACTCTACACTGGACATTCAGGACAAAGCCAGAGATGGAGAAGCAAAGCGAGAGGGTTTACTCCACCCAAAAATTTGACAATGAAAGTAAGACTACAAAGTGAGGAATTTTTGTATGATGACCAATTTGGGAAACAAAAAATGTAATTGCTAATTTGCTACTTGAGGCTTATTCGATCAAATACTAGTTTCATGATGGATAGGTTGTTACGAATGTACTGATATAAGTGGACGCATGTGGCATTTCGGCAACAATACTACTTTATATCGGAGTTGTTCATACAAATATTTGTAATGTTTTTATTTAACCAGGCAAGTCAGTTAAGAACACATTTTTATATACAATACTGGCCTACCGGGAACAGTGGGTTAACTGCCTTGTTCAGGGGAAGAACAACAGATGTTTTACCTTGTCAGCTCAGGGATTCGATCCAGCAACCTTTCGGTTACTGACCCAACGCTCTAACCACTAGACTACCTGCTGGAATGAATGATGGTCCTGGCTAGAATGGTCCCACCCCATCTTGCCTCCTCCAGCCTGCTATCTATCTTTTTGGACATGCATTTCCATTGTTAGAGCGGTCACTCGACTATCTTATAATAGAACATTTTTGACAAAGCTCTCATCTGAGCAGGTTTAAGAAGGGGTGCTTCATGTGATTCATGTTTTTTTGTATTACATAAATTCTTTGAAATTCACAAAAAAATGACATTAGCTGATGAAGATAATCTCATAGAACATAACGTATAAGATCTCCACGGACCTTATTTTCTGCATTTATCCAAAAACCTTCCAAAATTCCATTAATTTTCCTCATAGGCTTTATCCAACGAACCATGGTGGAGTTGGTGTCTAGAAAAGACGCCATCAATATTTCTCTCTATACCTGTTTAATGTTCTTCACTAATTACTTTCTCTTCCGAAACATGGACCGAAACTATGGTTCCTACCCTGTCACAATACCATGATGGTGAAGATGATATACTGTATTTCTCACTTGACTTTTCTCACTTCTCTTTTCTCTGTTCTCTATAAGCAACTGGGGCTCTGAGTCAGATGAAAAATTATCTCTTCACAACGGAAACTCTGAACCGAGGGGTTTTGGTGAGAAAACGATATGATCTTTTTAATTCAACATTTGAATGTGGTACAGCCATTGTGTTTTTCAACCATGAGACAATTCCACATGATTTAAATTGTCCCACTCCACTTTCTCTATTATGCAGGGCACATCGGCATTGCTGTACCTGATGTTTATGCAGCCTGCAAAGTATTTGAAGAACAAGGAGTAACATTTGTTAAGAAACCAGATGATGGTATATTTTTTTCCCTCTTCTTTTCCCTCTCGCACATTATTTTGTGTTTAAGTTTAGGATAACATTTGTGAAAAACATTTGTGTATAGAGTATATTACAGTTGACTAGTCATCTTTATCAGGCTGTTTCATTTGTATTTTCTCAATTTGTAAATGCAACATTCTATTGTATTTTTCCACACAGGTAAAATGAAGGGAGTGGCCTTCATACAGGATCCTGATGGATACTGGATTGAGATTTTGAGCCCAAACAACATGTTCTCCTTAACATCATAGGGAGGCAAACTGGGCCAGCACAAACTGACTGGGTTCGGAAAAAGGAGGTGATATAAAATAAGAGGGAAACTGAATAAGGTAACAAAGGGGGTTATGTGAGGAAATGAAGAAGTGAAGATGGAGTTTTTGCTTACGATTGGGATCATATGCAGGTTCCCTCGGTACTATAGACACTCAAGACAAAAGATGGGATAGCCGTAATATAAATAGACAACACTGTTGGAGCTAGGAACACAAGCATTTCGCAACACCCGCAATAACATCTGGTAAAAATGTGTATGTGACCAATAACATTTGATTTGAGATGTTTGGATGGGACAAACTGACAATGAAGATGACCAGGGTAAATAACTGCTCCTAATGTGGTCTGACTGAGATTGATATTATCCCAGCCTGGTCAACATATTTGCAATAAACAGATGTGAATCATCCTCGTATTTTCAATTCCTCTGTCTTTCTATTCAAATTGTAAAGGTTTAGCCAACGAGACCACTCAGCCTATTTATTTGGCTGAACATTAGAATTTGGAGCAGTAATCCCCTTGGATTTACACAAACAGATAACCAAAGTTGTCTCATCAGCACCATTTCCTCAGTAAAATATGAGTGACTGTGGAAAATAAGGCTGGCAGACAACCATAGCTGCTGAAAGAAGTAACCATAGCGTCAGTAGGTCATGTATATACACACATACATATACACACAAACACACACACTACCGTTCAAAAGTTTGGGGTCACTTAGAAATGTCCTTGTTTTTTAAAGATTTTTTTTTTTTTGTCCATTAAAATAACATCAAATTGATCAGAAAGTGTGTAGAC